>NC_143583.1:227202731-227822588 GCF_048544385.1 Mastigoproctus giganteus | reverse complement strand
ATGGCGTACACATAGTAAGAATATACCCAGATCCTTGACATAACGTGGCTTCGTCAATGCTCCCCGCATACACACTACTCGGACTTCCTCCAGTCACTATCTGGCAGAGTAGAGGTATCAAGATTATACACTAGCTGATCCTGAAGCCTCCTAGAGAGTTACCAATAGGTTCGGTCCGGTGTACTAACTAGCGGCCGGCCTGCGAACACCGTTTTAGAGCTGTACCCTCGAAATGTAAGGAAGATTGGATCTCGCCACGACGTTCATCATAACCTTAAAAATCATCAATCATACTGCATGATGGAAGAGATAGGGAAGGGTTGACCGGAACTTAGTTCTAGAGACTAAACATGGGTTCCACCACTTCAAGCCTCCAATAAGCAAAGTGGTGGTATTTCACCGGGTGATGAGAGTCATCTACCACCTAGTACTGCCTGGTAACATAGAGGGGCGGCATTCCTCCATGTGGTGTGGGCGCCACACCTCGACCCCTGCTTACGTTGGTTCACACCTGGGTGGTCACCCACCATGTACTTGTGCGTGGAGGTTATACCCAGGATTACTAACAGTTCCACCATCGTGAAGGTGCAAACAGAGGATTTGGCTGTCATAGACCGTCCGGACGTCGCCGAAATTGGGTCCACTTGACTTGAGTTTAACCCGAATATCAGTTCCATCAGCGTTTTAGACTCCCGGGTAGCAAGTATGGCTTGTTTGGCATATCTGAGAGAATGTCTGTGACAGCCTCAAGGACCAAAATGCATACTGCCAATCGAAGCTAATAGTTGAGTTGACATCGTGATGCGTTAAATCACGATGTCACCTTTCAGAACAACCACCACAGCTACAAATCCTGGGCGATTTTCTCCTCGACAACAATTATCCAACCTTTTCCTGAGGAAACACCCACTCTTTGTCTCGCTGGCCCCGTCCTAAGGCTAGTTCCCATTACTGGCTGCGCAATGCTAGTCGCCAATGATATTATTATTATTTTTTTATTATTATTTAAAATTTAATTTCTTATGAATCGCTTATGGGAAGACGGATGGATAACCTACGTTCTCGTATTATTATTATCATCGCAAGTTTTTGCCCTTAGACAGCCTCAATTGCTTTCAGGTTGTATAAATCAAGGGAATATCAGAATAAAGCTACAATACTGTACATCCATTCCTGCGTAACAGATGATGTGCTTAAATATATATTGAAGTAAATAGTAGTTAGAGGACTCATGAAAACGAAAAGTTTTAAACATTAATCCACGACTATCTCAGATAGATACATGCTTAACTCAGACAAGTGTTTGCAAAGACCTTGTCAAACCTATATTCCACTCAGATCATTGCTAATCACTTTGGACATTATTGTGACTTACACAGCGCGTTCTCCAGGGTTCAATTTCAAAATGGCAGTTGCTTAACCTTAGCTCTCAGCAATGTGGACAAGTAGTTCTTCGAATCTGTTGACGACATCGATGTTCTCACTAATCACCTGCGGCCACTCATCAATTAGCTCCGACTTTGTTTCTCAATTCGATCTGAATTGAGAAACAGATGATTTCGCATTATTATAACACTTTAATAAAAATTAAATCTGAAGAGAGTGTAGGACTATGTTTGTACTGGCTGATTAAAGCCAACTTTTACCATTTACACAAGCACTGCCGTGTAATGTCTGCTGTCCTACTTCATTTTTAATACGTTAGGGCCTCTGACTGCAGGGAAAACTGCGTGTCCTTTTAGAATGTAGTGTAGAGTGAAGACAAATTTACTCCAGACACACGTTACTATCAAAGAACAATTTAATATGCATGTAATAATATTGTTAGGTCTTAAGCATACATTTTTCTTTATAAGAGACAATTCTCATCGGTTAACATGTACATTTTAAAATAGTCTTCCTGAGTAACATCGATATTTCTACAACTCCACTTTGCAGGTGGGGGGGGGGGTGTCTTCACAGCTATTAGAATTTACTTGTACACTCCAAATACAAAAACTCCTACAAACTCCGCGTTCTAAAGAGTTAATATATATCCTTAACAATAGTCTCATGAAACATTATTCCTTAAGAACACCGAATGCCTTCAGGGAGTTCCAGTTAGTACTAAATCCTTCTAGTCCGAATTATTTTTGCGCGGGAGACATTATAAAGGAAAATTTGCCAACCTACACCCAGATCCACTTGCTAAATACTAGTCAGTCGAATTAATCTGTCCTGGATATCTAAACCGCATCCTGTTTTCCCCTAATCCTTTTTCGAGAAAAACGGTCTTCTTGACCTACTTTGGGTCAAAGTTCTCTTTCTTTCTGCGAATTTTTCCTCGCCCTTTCGTACCTTCTTAAACGATTAAATACCCGTTTCTATTTTGTTTAAATTGTTGGCGTATTAAATTAAATGATTGTTGAATATAGCAAAACTATATTCAGGAATAATATCCAATGTTAAATGTATATATTATTATTATTTTTTCATTGTTACTAGTAAGCCGAAGCTTACAAAAGACTTCCAAAGGAATACGTATAAGCAATTAGGCGAGGTACGATACTATGAAGTATTCGGTCAACTCCCCAAAGAATTAAAAACTCATATTAAAGGCTTACAATAACTACACCAAGTCAGTTCAGGGTAGTCTAATAACTCACAGAGATACAAAACCATTCTGGAATTCATAAGGAGAAACCCACCAGCAAGTTACAATTCCATAATTCGGATGGAACTTTATTATCTGACAAATTCCATACTGCTCAAGTGTTTGCCAAACATTTTTTTAGAATTCAAACTAATGATAAGAAAATATCTGCCTCATTTCCTGATTTCGCACGAGTTAAATATGAGCTCCTCAACGACCATTTCATCAGTTGTAGGATTCTAGGAGCATCAGCGATTAAGGTCATACTGCTCTGTGATATTGTCTGCAAATTGCGTGTGTTCCAACGTCGATTTTCTGTTTTCTAGAAGAAAAACCTGAGATTCCGGGTGAAAAAATCCCTCGCCTGAGACCGACTAACCCAGCCACGTTGTGAAAAAGGCCCATAAAAATTCCTCTCATCGTTGAAGGGATTCGAACTTGGGTCTTTTTCCATGCGGTGTGGGGGGGGGACTGCGATCCTACCGGCGCCAAGTGAGCAGGAGCAGCAGTTCGTAGCACACGCTTCTTCATTAGACAGGGGTTCGAGCCCGTGCCACCAAATACGGAGGATGTGAAAAGGTCAAGGAATGACCACCGCATATCCCCGGAACAATATGGCCTTGGTTGCTAATGCTCCTAAAAACCACATAACGAACAAGCGATCTTACCAACTGTGCTACCAACGAGGGCCTTCATCAGATGATTTAAAGTCAGCATTAAAGAATACGAAAAATGACCACACAATAAAGATCCCGACGACATACCAGCCATATTTTGGAAAAAGACTCACTACTCCTAAACTAATCATACTTCGTATTTTCGAATTATCTCTCAGGCAACTTATCCCAAGCACTTCAACCAATATTGGATCCTGATCTTTGCTGAGTGAGCTGGCTGAAGGTCAACTTTAGCCAGTTCACCCATCTCAGGATCTAATATTCGAGCCCACAGAATCTACTGAGCTGCGCTTGAGGACCAAATAACAGAAGCATAGAACGGGATCGGAAAGAGTAAATCTTTTTATGTACTGTGGCATTAGTGTGGAGTCCCCACACTAATGCCACAGTACATAAAAAGATTACAGTACTTCCACTAGCTCCTGCTAATCGCCTACATAGCTGCGTATGTCTTGGTCTTCATCAAAGTGCCGTCGTAAAGAGAGAGGCCTTCATCACACGTGGGAGGAAACCTTCTTTACTAGGCCTTCATCCACGTGGGAGGAAACCTTTACTAGGATGCCACCTATTCGGATATCAATGTTGTTTTTCTTTCTTCTTTTGGTCATTACTAGTTGGGCTGATTTGATCGTGTCAAGCCAACACCAATAGTGGTTAAGCAATTGTAGGTTTGAAGGAATATCACGTTGCTTGCATTACAAAGCGTTTTCTTCATTTTCAGTGTTCCATCACCGGACACGAAGGCTGTGCCGCACTTCTCTTCGGAGCTCAATACAAACGACTCTGGCTACGATTCAACGACGAACAGCACGGAGAACGATATGACGGCGACGTCCCCTAAAGCTCTCGACGTTATCGAAGTCACGTGCACATCAAATAGAGGAAACGACTGCACAACGGAAGTTTCCAACCAGAACAACACGCGCGCGTTGAACAGGTCCGAAACTGCCGAAGGAAACCTTTCTTCATCTTCTTCTTCTGCTGCTGCTGCTGCAGCCAGTCCGCCTTCGCCAACCACATCTCCCACAGTCACGCCGAAACCCACTCAGACGAATCTACTGTCAGGGGTAGAAGACTTCCCGTACACCTCCACGGCCTGCGCTCCCGTGTTCAACCGCCGCAAGAAACAGAGCCAGCATCGCCTCGCATTCCTCGATTACATGCTCGAGGACTACGACAAAAGGGCGTGGCCCACTTACGGAACAGGTAAGCACTTTTAAAAATGCTCTAAACGTAATCTTGCTCGGAGAGTCCATTTACAGTAGCCATAGCAACAGCCGTAATATTAAACGGGTGAGGAAATGCACGCACTACGCCGCATTTAATACATGTTTGCCGCAACGGTAGCAATATCGAAGAAAGATTTGACGCCGATTTTTTCTTTTTCTGTGATTAAATCATCTTCTTATCAATTAATCGTAAAGATTATTATTTTATATAACTCAGAGTAAACCTCTATAGTTTCACGTTCTCGAAACTTACCCGTTCAGTTTAATTACAACTCTGATATTTATTACTGTTCTCTCATATACTTTTATATACTCACAAACGATAGATATCGCGTTCAGGAGTCTTGCCTAACAAAACACAGGTGCAGCGAGCTCGGACTGCCTAAAGCTAGCAACTACATTAAATTTACATTTAATCTACGGATTTCTTTTTCCCATACAATTTGTATGGAAAAAAAGAACGGCACCCGCGCAGACACGTGTTTTGATTACACATTAAAATGTCTATACAACAAAATGAAGACATATTTTGGTGTTAATTTGGAGGAAAACCTCAAATCTAATCGCACTTTATTTATATATAAAGGCATAAGTACCGAGGAGCCACATCCAGATCCCTAACGTGGAGCAGTTGTTGTTTTGTGGTCCAGCGCATTTGACAGAATTTTGCTGTGAGCTTGTCAATGTGGAGGTTGAAGCTCAGTTTATAATCGAAGACGACTCAAGTCCGTATGCATCTTGACCACTGGGAAGGGAATGCAGTCTCGAGAGGCTTGGATTTCAGTGGTTCGCGCTTCCAATTTGGGCTGATTTGGCAGGGTTAATCAGGAGGCCAAATCGATGCAGATAGGATCCTAAGTCGTTATTTCGACTTTAAGGACATAGAGCTGAAATTCCCAATAAAAATATATATAGTATGATTCCTACTTATAAATTAATTGCCACGAATTTCAAAACTTGAAAGATTCGGAAATAATAAAAAAAAAAAACTAACAGAAGAGAAGAAACTGAGAGTTTATTAGTAAAATTATTGAGCCAAACATTTTTTTTTACAATACCGTAAAGTCTTATACATAACATGTATCTTCATTACAGTCAGTAAATAGAATGGATTACGTAGAGCCCGATGCAATACCAGTAAAAAGATAACAGCAAAAATGCTAAGGGTTAATAAGAAATTCCATAAACAATCGTTTTCTTCTTGAATCAGAAAAATATAAAAAACATGAAGAAAATTATGAAAAATATAACATATTAAATTGTATGTTTAAAAAACTAACGTGATTTGTGTTCTTGAGCTCTTTAACTAAGGACTCCAATCTGAGTTCAGTGGAGTTTCAAAAAGAGCATCGCATATAAGCATCAGAGACAGTCGAATGCTCTTCTTTTTTATTTACGTCATGACTAAAAATCGTGTTTCACATAAATAAGTTGATGTGAACGGTGGCAAAATCTTCAAAAGCTTTTTCACCCAACATGTTATATTAACTCCTAATACTTATCCAAAATGTTGCGAGCGACTTTTGCCCCCATATCTTGTTTCTAAAGAACTGTCATTGGCCAGTTCGATGAGTTGGACTTCTTCCAATCGTGCAGGGCTGGCTCCAAAATTTGTGGCACCCTGTTCAAGAATTACTTGCGGGCACTGGGGTCCTTCGCAGAACTTATACGGGGTGTTTTTGTAATAGTGATTCTTTAATTTTTATTTTTTTTTCAAATTTTACAGTAACTAAGAAATAATTGTGTATTATACTGAACAAAAATTTTAAATACCAATATTTTCTACATTAATAAATAATATTATTTAACGATTGCAGCCATCTCATAAAAATAGGAACTTGAATAAACAATAATAGGAACCAATAATCACACAAACAGTACAGATATTACTGAATGTGAGTATAAAGGAAAAATTCATTTTTAAACAACGTCCTATGTTCGATATCAAACGAATCCAACTCCTTTCTGCTCTAGTTAGCAGAACCCGGTTGAATCTGCATCGAAAGTCTCCTTCCATCTTTTAACATCTCATTGAGAACTTCCTCAATCGCTTCAACGTTCTACGGTGGCACGTCAAACAACACTTCCTGCACGTGACTACTCGAAGATTACGAGTACTCGCTAATTTCAGCGTGGGAATTCTGACTTCTAAAGTGGGCCACCCAAACACGGGTCCTCCCTCCCCCACAGCTACGAACCACTGTTATGGCTCATCTCTTAGACATCCCTCAACTCCCTGACGGAATCAGCTTCAGAATTACGACTGTCAAGATGTGCACAGATCAAGATTTCTACATTGCACCTCCTCCCTCCCAAACAGGAACTCGAGAATTTCGTCCAGAAAATCAGACAAACCGACCACAGAATACATGCCCTTTACAGACAAAATGCACTGACGCCTCATCGCCTTAACTGCTTTGACGCAAACAACAAGAAGAGTGGAAAAGTTCGTTTCGTATACAATCACTTTCCTTTGAGCATACCTGTCACGTGTCCGAGGCTCACAAAAAGTCAAAAGTAAGTGTTGAACTGTACCGAATGTGAAACGTGATTAGCCTAACAGATTTGAGGTTTCCCTACTCTACGTTGTTATCGTTGTGGGATTTTTTGTAGGCGCATCAGCGATTTAGACCATACTGCGCCCTTATATCTCTAAAGGGTATGTTCACAGGCTGATTTGCATGTTATGCGGCTGAAAAGCCCATAACTCACGGAGGGAACTCACTCCCTCCTCCTCCTCCTCCTGAGAACGGCTAACTCCGATCGAAGAGGACTTTAGAAATTCCTTCAGTCATAGACTGGAATCGAATCCAGTCCTACCTAATCGAGTGATAAGAGCGAAGCCACCACATTGCCAAGGAGGACTCCATGCTCTACAAAATATTCTGATTCTTCTAAGCGTTTCTTCCGTGTAAAGAGCTTCGCTAATTTTCACTGACTTCTTTAGATGAGATTGTTTTGTGTCAGTTGTAACAGATGGAAATAAACAGCACCGTCTGTTGTCTACTGGATGTGTGGCGCTCTTCTGTGAGGTTCATCCGCAGTGCACCATTCTCGGATTGTGTTTTGATTTGCTTTCGATCGTTGGGAGGAAAAATTTAGGACTGACTCCTTTTCACTTAGAATGCGGAAGAAAAGGAACTTCCAAAGACTGACCAACCGCAACTCGCGCTTGAAAATAAGAAAAGATTACTCTGCTTTTATTCTACGGTTGGTGCGACTTAATTTCGGGGTGAAAAGTCCGACTTGCGGGGCGATCGAACTCTCCGACAACTTGTTTGCATTCACTTGCCTGCCTAAAGAGGAGGGTGGACGACGCATATATCATCGGTCTGGGCGCACAGATGAAGTGCCCCCGCCCCACTAAATTCAACCACGGAATTCATTTCTCTCTTCCAATAACGTAACCTGTTTTTGTGTGGTGATTTGCATATTTTTAAGCTTATTCCTAGTTTTGTTTTCACGAAGCCAGCTATTGATTTTTCTCTCTTTTTTTCTTTCTATTCTCAGGTAACACCACGAAAGTCAGCGTGAACATATACGTGAACAGCCTTGGTTCCGTGAGTGCGGCCAATATGGTAAGCTTATTACAGTGTCTTCATCGCTAGGTTTAGGCCTGCTCCTATACGATGGACTATTCTGTATGCGAGTGGGTACAAAGAAACATGCGTTTCATACTTCGTAAACACACTAGAAATTTAATTTTCGGTCGCCTGAACCAGGGCAGACTTGCATGCACAAGATATGATTTTATTTTACCTGTTTTTTTTTTTTTGTTTTTTTTTTGGTAGTGAAATTATCATCGCTAGAAAGTATGACATCCTTAATTTTACTGCCACCCAAACATCTCGTCTAGTAGTACTTATATAGCGTCAACCAAAAAAAAAAAAAAAAAAAATAGAAACACACACACTTCACCCACCCTTATGTTTATATGCCCTTTCATGTGTGTAGTCTCAGCAAGGAGAAGAATGGCATTCACATTCGGATTACTCAATCCATTCAAGGCCTTAAATACATCAGTCGGATCTTCCCGCAGGTGCCTGGTCTCGAGACGCAGCAATTTGCAAAACTGAAGCCTTTCTCACTGCTTACCTTCACCAATCTGGTTGCCTTTCTCTGTACTTGTTCCAGCAACTCTACATCCTTCCTAAAGTGAGACCTCCAGACCTATATTCTGTCCATCAGTACTCAAGATGCCGCCTAACCATGGCCTTACTTATCCTCCATTGCAGAGTTTGTGTATATTATTGACAAATTTTTCAAGTCTGTTATCTAAACCATTTGTAAACCATTTCGCATTTCTAATAAATGCGCTACAAGAGAATAACATGAGGTCGCATTGGTTCGTATCCAAATAAACAGCTTCATTTTCTCTGTACATTAAAGCTCGCAACAGTTGTGAACAAAATACTTCTTCAAACCTTACTCCGAACAGACAAAGGGTAAGAACTTGTTTCTTGTCCAAATGGCAGTCGAGCCGTCGGGTGTCTGGCCAAAGCTACTGGTCGCAACTTCTGTCCATCTGTACACCCCACCACTGGTACACGCTAATGTTTCTATGCATTATGGAAATTAGGCACCTGCGAGGTGATCTGACTGAAGTGTATAAGGCCTTGAATAGTTTGAGCATGCTCAATGCTGATGGGATTCTTCCTCTTGCCCAGATAAATCACTTCAAGGGTCATAAATTCAAATTGAAAAAAGACAGATGTAGAATAGATGTGCGGAAATTTGCCTTTAGCCAGCAGGTAGTTGATTGCTGGAACAAACTTCCATCTGTCGTTGTGGAAGTTGATAGCTTAAATAAATTTTGCTGATTTTTGCATCATATACCTCTATTAATGCTAATGCATCCTCAATAAAGACAGTAGGCTTCAGTAGCATTATATTTTTTGTTTTCTTTGTCTTGCAAGACGATCATTTTAAAACCACCACCTACCACGTCAAGCACTAGTGGCCTTCAGACAGAAGCACATTAGAAGAATCTCGAACAATCTCGATGCCAGAAAATCAACAGGACATGACAGCATTTTTCCACTTGTTCTCAGAATCTGTGCTGTGTCGCGTTTTCACACTTTCTTATTCCTCTGGTGTTTTTCCTTCTGCTTGGAAATTTGCTCGCATCCAGTCAGTTCCTAAAATCCTTTGCCTGAAGTATACAGCCCTGCATAGAAAGCTAATGAATATGAATTCATGGAAACACTCAGTTCCTCTTCACTCTTCAAACTCATGATTACTGGCCTGAAAGCCATCTGGTAATGCCCTGATGTGGAAAAGTAAAGGCCGAAAACTCACCCACCAATATCTTCCAACATCACAAAGCAAAGGAGAGGAATAATCTTCATACGTGGAATTATTATTAACGATAATTTTGTATCAGTTGAAGATTTCTCTGATCTGCAGAGTATTGTACGGAACAACTACAGGTGAAAACCTTTTTGAAAGGTTAGGATTAAATATTAAAACCCTGGTAAGAGTCACAATTGACGGTGCAAAAAATATGACTGGTAAAAACATTGGGGGGCTTATGGGCAGAATAACCAAAAAAATTATAGAAGTCGGAGCTGCACCTCCCATTGGAATTCACCGCATTGTGCATCAAGAATCTCTCTCTCTCTCTCTCTCTCTCTCTCTCTCTCTCTCTCTCTCTCTCTCTCTCGGAAAGTATTGGATTTCCAACACGTTACGAATGTTTCTTTAAATTGTGTCATGAAATTGATATTTTTATGAGAGAAAAACAAGGAAAACCAAAAAAAAACAACTATCAAACATGGCGTTTGATCTTGCAATTCTTACAGACATTTCTAATCATTTAAATGCTCTTAAATTCAGAAAGGAAAAGTGGTCTGTGATTTGTATGGTGACATCAAATTATTTCAGAATAAATTATTATTTAAATCGTAAATTGAGCAAGACAATTTAGTTCAACTAGAATGTTGTACAGAGCTAAAAGAGACGTATTTCCAAAGAATCGTTGCCTCTCGTTATTACGGTTACTTTTTGACGAGTTTGAAAATCGATTTGCTGATATACAATCCCACGAAAAAGACATGATTGTTTGAGAACCCATTTACTTCTATTGCTGACAACTACAATCCCAGCGTGCAACTAGAAATCATTGTTCTTCAAGCCAAAACATGGTTCAAAAATAAGTATATAGATTGCAAAAACAAACTACTTGAATTCTACAAGGCTCTCCTATCTGAAGATTTTGGGGATAAATTCAAGTTGAGGAAGGATGATTAAAGGATAGATGCGTTTGCCTTCAGCCAGCGGGTGGTTGATTGCTGGAACAGGCTTACATCTGTTGTTGTGAAAACGGACGGGTTGAATAAATTCAAGGAAGAACTACACAAATTCTTGGAGGGTACAGATGGGTGAAGTGGTTTTTTTTTTTTTTTTTTTGACTGATGCTATATAAGCTTGAATTCTTGCATCATTTGCCTACTTACTAAAATGCCATGAAAATGGCTACTTTGTTCAAATCAACGAATGTCTGCGAGCAAATTTTTTCACGCATGAAATGAAATAAATATTTAAAAAGAAACATAATAACAAATGAGTTTCTTCATTCTTTTCCTTGGTCGGGTTACTGTTTCAAAACTTCTGATGTCAACGTTTGCTCAGATCGTGTCAGTGAAATTATTCTTGCAGGAATGGAATCCTTTATCCCACACTCCACTTTAAAATCTCGTCCTTTATCTAAACCTTGGTTTTCCAATAAATGTGCTAAGGCTGTTCAAGAGAAGAACGTTGCATATCGTAATTGGCTTGTCTCTAATTCTTCAGTTTCATTTTCTGCCTACACCAAAGCTCGCAACAATTGTAAAACAGTTAGTAATCAGTCCAAACTAGAGTTTGAATAGGCTAAGAGTAGAAAACTTGCTTCTTGCCCTAATGGTAGCCGAGTATTCTGGTCTCTTGCCAGAGCTATTGGCCGCAGCTTTTGCCCATCTCTGCTCCCACCTCTGTCCAAACCAGATGGTTCTGTTGTCACTTCAGCCAAGGATAAAGCTGACCTGCTAGCATCCCATTTTTCTTCCAGCTCATGTATTAATGATCTTGGTAAAACACCTCCCACCATTCCGAAAACGCTCCATTCAGTGCCTCCTGTGGGGTCCGTGAAAAGGATATCAGAAGGATTTTGATGAATCTTGATGCTAAGAAAACTCCAGGTCCTGATGGTATTTCTCCACTTGTTCTCAAAACCTGTGCTCTCGAACTTACTCCTATTCTTTGCCGCCTTTTTTCACTTTCTTATTCCAAAGGTGTTTTTCCTTCTGCTTGGAAATTTGCTCATATCCAGCCAGTTCCTAAAAAGGGTGACAAATCCCTCCAATCCAATTATCGTCCCATTGCAATTACTTCTACTCTTTCAAAAGTAATTGAGAAATCTATTAACCGCCAACTCTTAAACTACCTAGAAACCTTCCGTCTGATCAACGATCGCCAGTATGGATTCCGCCAGTGTCGATCCACTGGTGATATTCTGGCTTATGTTACTCATGTATGGACTAATTCAATGGAAAGGTTCGGTGAAACACAAGTAGTTGCTCTTGACATCTCAAAGGCTTTTGATCGTGTTTGGCATAAAGGTCTTCTAAACAAGCTTCCATCTTATGATTTGCCAACTGTTCTTTATAATTGGTTATCCAGTTTTCTTTCTCATCGCTCACTTAGGGTGATGGTAGATGGCTCTGTCTTCTAACTTCTCCACTAATGCCCGTGTCCCCCAAGGTTCAGTTCTTTCCCCCACTCTTTTCCTCTTGTATATTAATGACCTTCTTCCATTGACTGGAAATCCTATCCATAGTTTTGTCGATGATAGCACATTGGAGTCCAATTTCCATTTTGAGAAACCTTGTCCTGCTCAATCAGCTTCAACTTCTCGAAAATATGCTACCAATTCCTTAAATGCCGATCTTCAGATAATCCTCCAGTGGGGCAAAGACAACTTAGTTGATTTCAACCCTTCTAAAACTCAGTCTTTTCTTATATCTCGCAAAAAGGATTCTTCTGCTCTTATGCTTATCTTTAGTGACACTCCGATTTCTAGGCAAGATGATATATCTCTTTTGGGGACTACCCTGACTTCTAATCTCTCTTGGCACAAGCACATTACAAATATTGCTTCCTCTGCATCTAAAAAAATTGGTTTTCTCTTTCGCTCTGGGCGTTACTTTTCTTCCAAATAGCTGTTCTCTCACTCTGTATAAATCGCAAATCCGCCCTGCCATGGAATATTGTTCCCACATCTGGGGTGATCTCCCCAAAACCTTTCTCAGGCTTCTTGATTCTATTCAGAAGAGAGCAGTTAGGTTAATTAATGATTCATCTCTAACAGAGTCTCTCCACTCGCTGTCTCATAGACGTACTGTTTCTGCTGTATGCCTCTTCTACAGATACTTCCATGGGCACTGTTCCGAACACGTGCCGCCACCAGCCAACATCCATTTACTGTCCAACTTCAAACCCACAGAACCAATTTTTCATCTTCCTCATTTATTCATTCAACTGCCGTTTTCTGGAACAACCTTCCTTTGTGCGTATTTCCTGAAAATTACAATCTACAGAAGTTCAAGTCCAATGTCAACAAATATCTTCTTTCGTCTTCTCAACCTCCAACCCAAGCACGGTACTAAGTACTATAGGTTCTAATACCTCTCGTGTTTGGGGTACGCATAAAAAAAAAAAAAAAAAAAATTCCGTGTTGAGAATTGCAAATTTTCAACAAAATTTGGAGCAATTATCTAAAAATATGCAGCCTGAAACATCTCATTAAATGTTAAGTTTTGTTCAGTAAATGTGTCTTGTACTTAAAATATTTTCGAATATCTTCGATTTTAGGTGTATCGTTATATTTATTTATTCACCTTAACACTGAAAAGCACTGATCCTTTTAGGGGTCTAAATTTCTGAAATAAGTCATATTTTTATAATTTTAATAAAATCTAAACAATAAATCGCTGACAGATTTGTTGCACATAAGTGTTGAGGATTACCCCCAGGGGCTCACATCTGATGAATATGTGACTTGGCACACCCAGGGTCCTGAGATGGATATCATCATTCTTCTCTTTCTTGGTGATTCCCTTCTATTTCTCTCTCTCTCACTCAGGGTAATTGGGGAAATTTTTTTTTTTTTGGCTGGTGCAGCATAAGCCTCAGGCTTCCTTGCACTATATGGCTAGTAGTAATAATAATAATAATAAATAATAATAATAATAATTTCCGTTTTTATATATATATAGCCTGAAAATAAAAAACGGCAACATGAAAATAGAAATTTACTTTTACGTGTCACAAGACATGGAAAATGTCACACACCAAGTCTAAGTTTTCTCGAATCACTCAGTATGGCCCCTATACGGAAAAGGCTGGACACCACTGCTCTAGAGCACAGGTTCTTAAACTTTTTGTTATCCACAATCCCTTTTCATAAGGCGAAATTATTAGTGACCCCAAATTCTGTTTCGCGACCCACAGGTTAAGTACCCCTGCTGTACAGGACTCGTTATAGATTCAGAACTACGAACCAACACTCATTCACTTACGACAATATGCTTCCGACGGGTGACATTTCACTAATAATACGGGCACCCCGCCTCGCGCGTACACACACACACACACACGAGTTTATAGATTTAGATTATGGATATTGTAATTTTGACTCTTTCTGGCCCTTGTTTTGTAGTGCTGTATTTGCTTATTGAACCTTTTTTTTTTTTTTCTCGGCTCAATAGGAAAGTCGTTCCCCGTCCTCGGTTTAGTTTAAAAAACGTCATCATATTCTGTACTTCTGAAACGAAGTTAAACCGATTTTAAACGGTCGTGGCACGCAACTACTCTCGTAGCTACACAACTAAAAGCGCGTACTGAAGAGTGGACATTGCGAACACCCGTTGGTTGTGCGGTTTTTCTTCAAATAAAATCGATTTAAGTTTGTCTCGGAAGTATACCGACGACGACTTTAGAATAAACTGAAGTTGGGGAATTACATTCCCGTTGGAAAAAAAATAAATAAAACTCGCAGTTAAAAAACTGACAGTTGATTAATCAAAATTTTAAATTTCCCAATTTTAACATCTAATTCAAAAAAGTTCCGCACCCTAATGGTACTTGCAACGTAATGCCCAGAACCTCAATGTAAGGCATTGTACGAAAAGTTTCTTATTACTAAATACCTTTACATCATTAAATATCTTTATTGCGTCATTAGCTCTGTTAAACACCACCCTCTAAGATCAGGGCTTTAACAGAGGAAATAATAAATGAGATCTCGGAATTACTTCAGTGGGGCGCTTTTCTCCAATAACAGCCTCGGGTCTCCGTGCCATGCAGTATTCCGTCTTGCCCATCCTGAACCGTTCTGAGTGGGCAACGCGAAAGATTTAAGCGAGTTTGGGCAGTCGGCACCAAACGCTCCGGAATGATAATCTCGGAAACTAAAGCCCTGCTGGGGTTTACACGTCTAGGATCCCAGTGACCAAATAACATCCAGCAAACCACAATCATGTGGTAAGAAACATCTCGTTGCTGGGGGAAGCCAAAGGAGGCAGACTAGACTCGTGCAAGGTAACGGAAAGACTGCAGTCGGCCGAATAACAACCCAGCGATAACTAAAGAGAACGCAGTAGACGTATCTTGTCACGGGTGAAGTACCGCAGTCAACGACTTCAACCGAGTTCCAAATAACTGTCAACCAAAAAAAAAAAAAAAAAAAGAAGATACGGTACAGCGGGTTTAAAAGCAGCAAACAGTGAACAGCGGAAGATCGGAGACATTCTAACGAATCCGGCGTCCAGCTGTTTCTGCAATGGTAGACCCGGAATATGGCGATAACAGTCTGAATCTACGGGCTCATTTTGTCAGGAGCGAATGACAGAGACTGATGTGTGCACATGTGTTTTTGTAAAGAACGTTAGTTCAACTCCGCCTCGTCTCTCTGTGAAGAACAGAATCACTACAAATGGGCCAGATTTCTGTGTAACGTAGATGTGTGTGTTCTGTTCTGGCCTCTTGGCTACCCAGAAGCATCAGTCACCCGGACAGATCACTCTGGGTACTCGTCCACACCACGGAAAGATGGGCCAGTTCCAGTATATCACGTAACGTCTCAAAAGAGACTCTGACCCACCTGGTGTTGCCAGGTGAGCCAGACTCCGCTGGGAGCCCACTCCACAGGAAGAGAGAAAAAAAAAGAGAGAGGGGGGAAAAAATCCCGTGGTGTAATAAAGAAAAAAAAAGAAAGAGAGAGCGAAGCTACACTAGTGGAGAGCGGGGGAAGGGGAGTGAGAAAAAAAAAAGTACGCTAGTGCGGAGCGCGAAGAGAAAATGAGAATTTTCTTTTAAAAATAGATAAAATACAATTAAAAAATTATATAAAAATAATTAATAAAATAAAAAAATATAGATAATTTTTAAGCTGCTGTCTGGGGATCTCCATTCGTAGCCTATTATTCTGTATGAGGCTTTCCTGCGCGTGAATACTTGCGTCGAGGTTGTGGAAGGCAGCCAGGTTCTCTGGTGTCTTTAACAGAATGTCCAGTTGATTTTCAGTGAGAGGGATGGTATTTGCTAAGTCATGCCTCAGGCACTCGTAGAGAAGGTGGAACCAATTCTCCTTGGTCCCGCAGTAGCAAACGTCTATGGGTATTAAGCTGAGTTGGAAAAGCTTCTCGTTCAATGAGCCATGCCTAGTGACTAGGAATGGTGTCTCTAGAGTTAGAGAGAGCCACTTCTGCGCTGACTTAGAGGAGGAGAAAGCCACATCCAGCAGGAATCTCCTTGTAACTGCTCCCTTGGTGGAAGTGTCCCATCTTGTCTACCAGATGTTTATCATCTCATTATAACAGCGTGTTCTCTCTGCCTTAGGGTCAGTGTCCAGGTTTAGCTCAATGTCCAAGATCTTGGTCGGAATTTTCTTGTTGATTCTAAAGGTCAGGCCACGGAAGGTTACATATAGGTCCAGTGGAAGGGTCCGAGCTAAGACCTGGACAGCAAAAGCATTGTCCGTTGCATAGAGCCTAATTTGCCTATCATTTTTACCAATGTAGCTCGGTGGAACCAAGCACCTGCAGCATACGACACGATCGGAAGGAGGGCAGCTTTATAGTACAGCTGAAGCGACCGCTTGGACAGGCCCCATTCGTTCCTGGTGATTCTGATGATTGAGCCTGAAAATTTTTTCACCTTGGAGCTGTGAGATGGATGAGGTGAGGGTGAAAGCTTAATTTATGCTCCAGAACCACCCCTAGCACAGCGGTCTGTGTGACAATGGGAAGATGTACCCCAGTGACAGAGACTGATGGTGGCTGTGTAATGGTTTGATGAGTATTTTATTGGGGTACAGTGCCCCCCCCCTTCTACAGTGGAGCAACATCTGAATACCACGGATTATCTAGAAATTTGTTTCCGACCACTCTTATCCGGCAGATAATCGACCATGTCCTTGTGACATGGCCGGTTATCCTGTTGGAAGTGGATTCAGCCTACTGTGGTGACTGTTTGGAGCAACTGAGTGAACGGGAAGCAGCATCCTTCTGACTGCTTTCGTTGAGCCCATGCCACAACGTACCCAAAGCTGTTCTGAAGGCTAAAGGGGACGTACTCGCTATCAGGTAGATGCATACCTAAGAAAGTGGTCACTTATTTCTACCTAACAGCGAGTTTGTTCCGACGAATATCGCCAAAGATCATTTCAAAACACCCGTTATCTGTTCCAATAAATTCTGCTGCACACTTTCGAGTTGTCAAGACCGCGGGACTACAAAACACGGGAACGATGGTGTTCGTTGTCGAAATGTCTGAAATTAGCGGCCGTTCCGGTGCATGGACGGAACGGTGTTTAAGTAGCAAAAACCAATAAGTAAATAAAAATACCGAAACACGTAGAAGAAAAGTAACAAAATGTGATCAGAGATCCTTTTGAAAGTGACTACAGTATTTCATAAGAAAGAGGGTATCGGATAAAAATTTAAAAAAACCAGTTCTTTTGGAAACGGTACACAAAATGTGTCTTCGTAACTTGTCAAGTATTAATACCCAAATTTTGTTTTTATATTTAACATTTTTTTCGGGTGTTTTTTTTAACCGCATTAATATGAAAATTCATATTCGTACGACTTCTGAGGCTGTTTTTGTTTTTTAAATTCCTACAAAAGAGTGAACCGTTTTCTTCGATTTCGGGACATCTCCCCAACCAGAAAAAAAAAAGGAAGAAGAGAAAAAAAATAATGTAGTTACGGCAATTCATCTTCCCCTTATCCGCGAAGACGGGGAAGGGAATTCAATTCTTTTGCCGCACTTCGAAAATC
Organism: Mastigoproctus giganteus; assembly: GCF_048544385.1. Taxonomy (NCBI): domain Eukaryota; kingdom Metazoa; phylum Arthropoda; class Arachnida; order Uropygi; family Thelyphonidae; genus Mastigoproctus; species Mastigoproctus giganteus. The sequence continues at coordinate 227,804,731 of NC_143583.1, read as the reverse complement.
TCAATTCACCGCTCCCCTGTTTTTTTTTTTTTTTTTCTACCATTCGAATCTTTTCGTAGCTGTTTTTACAACACGGGGTCATCCATAATCTATTTTGGGCATAGATGGACTTTGCAAATGTGTCCCGAATTGTTGTTCGGAAATATTTCGCTCAGATAACATTGTTATTAAAGGAATTCAACCGAGATTCAATAAATGAAAGGAATTCAATAAACCCGTACTCGTTGTAACACTTTCGTTCGTGCTTAAAAATAACTGCGTAGACAGACAGAAAGTGAAGCAAGTTTTCTTTCCTCCTTTCTAGGAATACAGCATGGACATCTACCTGCGCCAGTCGTGGTTAGACGAACGCTTGAACCTCTCTCGATACGGCATCGACTGCATAGTCACCCTCAATGGAGAAGATGTTGCGGACCGGATTTGGAAACCGGACATTTTCTTCAGGAACGTGAAGGAGGCCAACTTCCACATGGTCACAGTGCCCAACAAACTCATCAAAATTGCCCCTTCCGGGGAGATTCTTTTCAGCATGAGGTAAGGACATCCAGCGGCGATAAAGAGCGCGTGCTCTACGTTGCTACAGAACTTTCAACGAGTTTTAAGTCGCTCTGCGTGCGTGATCGAGTCACGAAACATAGAATAAAGAGACGCGTGGTCATCTTTAACAAGAATAGTTAAAACTATTCTGGTTAAATTGTCACATTTGCACAAACAGATGAAATTGGCGGAGTGGTTCGTAAGAACTTCCGATTAGTGTGAACCAACACGGGCTCAAATAACCCCAAGACCCCCCCCCCCAACTATTGAGTGCATTTTCTTTTTGCGCTAAAATTTTGCATCACTATTATAGTTTGTAAATTTCGTTTTTAGTGAATATGCGGATTGTTTCTAACCCCATCCCTTCAATAAATTATGAGGCAGCTGTTGGTTCTGCTCAAAATGAAGTAACCATATTAGACGGCGAGAAATGATAAAACGACGGAGGTCGTGAGCGATGGTGCCACTTGTGGTGTACTAGAGGGGGAGGGAGTTAATTTTGATGATTGTATCCTTTTGTCTGTAAATTGGGTTATCCTGGCTGTCGTTTTGTGCCACATTTACTCTACACTTGCACTGTTAGCTTCAATATGAGCCAGCACATTGTAGTGAAAAACTGAAATAAATCGTTTGTACTAATTTTTCAATTTTACTGCGTTTTAGATACAAAATTGATAATTTTCATTTAAATAATGGCTAAAGAACAAATCAAAATTTCTGTTATTTTACTTTGAGCGAAAGTTTTGCTGGCAAACAGGGTTAGATGTCGATAATTCTTTTTATTCTCATTATTCACTTTATTATCGATAAACACCCCTTCAGCTATTACAAATTACAAGAAAAACAGCATTTCCAATATCCACGCAAGTTATGCAAAACCGAACAGAATTAAAACACATTATTTATTGCGGAGGTAGCTGCATCTTGAGAGGCATTTCTTACAACTCGAAGATGTTTGTTGTACTGTGCTGCCATTTCTAAAAGAGCAAAACCAACAGCGAGCCCAATTCATATTTTAATCACTCGTGGAAGCTTTATTTAAATATATATATGTATATATATATATAGAAAAATATATTAGGTAAGTGTATGAGTAGGAGTGCTGACCTGTCAGGTGTAGTTACAATGGAAAAAATTATTAAAAAGCGCCTGAAAAATAAAACCCGATTGCATAAAATTAAATAAAAGAAAAGAAAATATACAAATAATACTTAATGCTATAGATTCTAAGATTTTCCCGATGTCATCAAGGGCCAAAACCAAAGGAAATACAGCAAAAAGCAAAGGCCTCTGTTTCTGTTATGATATGTACGTATCACACAAAAAGTGAGCAGAGGGATATATCATAGCCGACCCGACAGAGACCTTTGCTGTATTTCCCTTGGTTTCGGCTGCGGGCCCTTGATGACATAGTTAAAATCTTAGAATCTATAGCAATAAGTACTATTTGTATATTTTCTTTTCTTTTATTTAATTTTTTGTAATCTGCTTTTAAATTTTCAGGCGCTTTTTAATAGTGCCTCCGTAGCCAGGTGGGAAGGAGCAGCAGTGCGTAGCACACGCTTCTTGATTAGACCGGGGTTCGAGCCCGTGACTACGAAATACGGAGGATGCGGCAAGGTCAGGGAATGACCACCGCATATCCCGGAGCAATATGGCCTTAGTTGCTAATGCTCCTGAAAAAAAAAAAAAAAAAAAAAAAAAAGCTCCTGAAAAAATGCTTTTTAATAATTTTCCCCATTGTAACTACACCTGACAGGTCAACACTCCTACTACTCATACACTTACTTAATATACACCGATGAGCCAAAATATTATGATCACCTATCTAATATGATGTTGGTCCTCCACGTACAGTCAAAACAGCTCTTACCCAGTGAGGCATGGACAACAAGATTTCTAAATGTGTCTTGTGGTATCTGGTACCAACACGTAACCGGCAGATCCTTAAACTCCTGTAAGGTCCGTGGTTCAGACGCCACAAATCGCAGTTGCTGTTCCAACACAAACCACAGATGCTCGATTGGATTGATGTCTGGGGAATTTGGGGCCCAGGGCAATACCTGGAAATCTTCATGTTCCGCGAACCAGTCTCGAATAATCCGGGCAGTTTGGCATGGCGCATTATCCTGCTGAAAGATAGCACCGCCAGAGGGGAAGACCGTTGCCAAGAAAGGGTGTAACTGGTCAGCAATGATGTTTAGGTATGTGGTAGTAGACGTCAGAGTGCCCGGCATATGGATGACTGGACCCACGGTATTCCAACAGAACATCGCCCAAATCATGACACTGCCGCCACTGGCTTGTTTTTGTCCCATGGTGCATCCAGGGGCCATGGTGCAACAGGAAACATGATTCATCGGACCAGACGACCTTCTTCCAATCCCTCAAGGTCCAGTTTCGACGCTCACATGCCCATTGTAGGTGCTGTCGCCGATGAACCGTGGTTGGCATGGGCACTTGGAGCGGCCTGCGGCTACACAGCTCCATTTTCTGCAGGGTTTGATGTATTGTGTTTTGTAACACATTACTCCCGTCACCAGCATTCCAATTACCGGCGAGTTAGCCACAGTTGCCCTTCTGTTGGGCAACTGTGGCGTAACTCGCCGGTAATTGGAATTCAACTGCCACTTACCATCCGGCAGAGCCTTCGCTCACTTCGAGCATCGATGAGCAGTGGTCGTCCAGCACCTCGCCGGCGGTTCGTGAGTTTTCCCTCCTCGGACCACTTTCGGTAGTACTAACCACGGCTGGCCGTAAGCATCCCACCAGTCGTGCCGTTTTTGTATATGCTCTGACCCAGTCGTCTGGCCATTACAATTTGGCCTTTGTCAAACTCTCTTAAGTCCTCAGCCTTTCCCATCTGAAGAACAAGGGTAACACTGATTAACGGAGCTCAGTATCGGGTGTTTTTTAAACCGTGTCCCGACCCGCGCCGTAGTCCACCCGCAGTTGCTTCGAGTAGCATAACGACTCGCTAGTCATAGTGTTTTGGCTCATCGGTGTACTTGTCTCTATTTCATTGTGGCTGCTGGGTATTGCTGTTACTAGCAGTGTTGCGGATCCATAAATCAGTACAATATATTATTAATTTTTCGTTATTATTAATTCTTTATATAAATAAATGCATTCCGTAATATTAGAAGTAAGATCAATTGAAAATGAATATGTAAAGTGAAATGAATAAGGAAACTAATAACGATAACGGAAATTACCGCTTTAATTGGCTGAAGGGAAATGTTTCTTGAGAATGAATACAGTGCATTGGAAATGTCACGAAAAAGAATTCATTTCATTCTTTAAAGCGCTAAATGCTGCGGTAATTTTTGATTTATTGACCCATCTAATCACGCAGCTTGCATTTTTATTTATTTGCTTTTAAATGCATTCCGTAAAAGTTTTATTTTTTAAATTTTTATTAGATAATTTATAATAAAAATGTTTTAAATTAAACAGTTTTCGTTTAAAATGAACAGGCCCGGATTTATGCAAAGGCAAATGAGCCAGCGCCCTCTAAGTCAATCACTTTCCAAACTACGATTGTGTGGCTGCTGTTTTATCCCAAATGTCCTAAATTTTCTTCCGCGATCTGCAGTTTTCTAAATTTTGTGGGGTAGACTGGCCTTCTTTAGTTCAATGCCGATGGATGCCAACCTCTTAAATCCGGACCTGAACAGACGCGACTGTGAAATTTCCTCTGAAGAGAATTTTAGCAGAGGCACGTCTCTGATTAAGAAATAAATGACCCTCGCAAAGTGACTGACGATGTCTTTATTTCGTAGGTTAACGCTGAAACTGGCTTGCCACATGTCCTTTCGCCATTATCCACTGGATACCCAGACGTGTCAAATTGTGTTCGGATCATGTAAGTAGTGCCGAATTATTCAATTTTCATAAATAACGTAATCTTTGATGGATCAACGCATGGTTTAACTGTATTTAACGGAGGGATTCAGATGGAATTGGTTTGCGCTACTGCAGCTTGCGTCGGAACTGTCTGCTACGCTCTTCGGGGAATTGGTTTGAAAATTTTTGACGAACTTGATCGCGGATTAAGAAGATGTTTTCGAGAGTTGTTCGAACAACGACCCCCTGGAGTCGTACACAGCCCGTGCTACTGGCCATTTTCTGCGAGTTGTTTTTTTTTAGCGCGCGAGATATTGTCACTGCGCACTACAGCCGAACTTCGCATATTCGACGACCCACTATTCGGCTACGTGGCTTAGGAAAAGGGGCGAATCCAGCAAACCGCCCGAGAACAAGTAAAAAAGATCGGCTTTTTGAAGATTGTACAGAAACCACATTCGGAATGCCCCTAAATGAAAACCAGTTTAAAAGAAAACCACTTTAATAGAATTTAATAGTAAAAAATATCCCCTAGATGCAAGAAATAATTGAGCTGTAAACGAAGTATTACGTGAGATTAATATTACTAGGGATAACTTAAAAGAACCGATTAACTGTCTCCCCAACGACAGGATTGGACTAGCTTCCTCTATTCACAATAAAAATGTGCGGCACATATTTTTATTCCGGAATCGGCTCCACCAAAAGAGAGGATTATTCCGGAATTTGGAAAAGATATTACAGTGTGTATGTGAAACCAGTTCCAAAAATAAACAACCCTAAATCCAGTAAAGATTTCAGGCCTAACGCCACTGGATTTTCTCTGCAAAAAATATTCGAAAGGGCAATCTTAAACACCATCAATCAGCGCTGCTTTGGGGACAGACCACAATACTTGCACTCTGTTGTCCCACGAAGGTCGACTCTAAAAAAATTAATGGAAACACTACTACGGACAGAGCAAGCATTAAAAATAAACAAGCTGGATACCATCTTTTGGACGTAGCAGCAACCTGTGACAACATCTCTGTCCCAGCTTTGACAGTAATTTTGGAGTATTTTCTCATAACAGGAAGCATCTTAAGCGTTCTAACCAACACCCTACAAGAGTTACTGCAATTAATGGAAACAAATCAGTAACTTATGTCTGATTTTTCCATCCTCCCATGCCACCCAACTCATCCGATCTCAACCCAATTGAGCATGTTTGGGTCCTACTCGAAAAGAATATTCGATGCTACGATCATCCAGTCTCCAGAGGAGTATCGTAAGGAGCGTCTTGTCAGCCACCTTCTTCGCAGAGGCACCTACTGTTTTTTCTAGCTCAAAACTGTAAACAATTTCTACGCATGCTGATGATTTAAAAATTTTAATTACCTCTAAAGAGCAAGAAACTGCACTTCATCTTAGCGAGGAGGCAAACAATACAATAAGAAAGCTTGAAGAATACTTAGACGGCATTGGTTTGAAAGTAAATGAAAAGAAAATTGTGTAAATGGCCTTCACCAACAAAAAGAAAAAAAAAAACAATTTTTGTGGTACCACAGTAACAAAAGGTTCCCCCCACATGTCGACCTCGGGCTTAGTTGGGATGAAGGACTAACCTTCATACTTCACTTTGAATATGTAAGAAAGAAGACGTACGCAGCACTCTAGATCACAAGCACAGGAGTTAACCGGCCTCAGAAGTCCCCGCCCGATGATCCAATACGTTCTTAAATGTGTTACGCCAATTCCGTTGTATGCATCAACTATCTGGTCATCGGTTCCTGGGAGTAGCATCAAGGCTTTCCTAGATGTGGAATACTAGCTCCTGAGATGGCTAAACAGGATTGCCGGGAAGCCGTTTACTATCTGAAGGGCGGTCCTGTATACTAACCCAGACATCACAGCTTGGATGCAAATCATCATTACAAGAAACATTTATTTAACTCGGGCACATTTATTAACAGATAGACCGGATGCATGTAAAGTGGAAAGTTGGATCACTCGCCCTCGGGCGATGCGACGGAGAAGAAATGGGTAAGAACCAAACCCCAAGAGCAACTTGACACTCTGAGGAGATTTCCCCCCCCCCCCCAGAAAATATTAAGTTTTTTAATACTATAAATACATTGATCCAAAGAAGTTATACTCCGATAAAATGCACAAGAAAGAAATCTTTGGTAATGTGTACCAGCAGATTCAAATGTTAATAACCACATGTTCTACGTCTTATGATTTTCAAAATTTCGCAAATAACTTTGTAAATATTGAAATAATGTAACAAAACCCTCTAGCTTTATGCTGTTTATGAGTGTGTCGAAAGAGGAATAAACAGATAATAATACGATACAATATATTCATCAAAAATTTGTTTACAATAAATAGTAATAATAATAACGGAAATCCATAGCGCCATCCCTGCGAAAATAAAAACTAAACATGACATTTCGGAAATTGAGCTAGACAACCCGGCGTTCAATTTATCAGTAGCATCTCTTTGTCCTTCATATTCCACACGCTGCTTCTTTCCGGGCGCTTTGCTCATCTCTTGTGACCTCGGCCGCCCAGAAAATAAACGGAACATCTGCTGGTTTCGGATTTGCAGAGCTTACTCAGCTGCCCCGAGGGTGGATGTCAGTGATGACCGCAGTATCGCCAAGTTCACAATTTCATTAGGTTTATCAGATCAGGGTCACGAGTGTCGCATCTTCACTTTGTTTTCCGAACTGTACCAACTCTTCTCCGATTTCAATTTGTATTTTTTTGTCGCTCGTTTTCATTCGAAACTTTAAATCTGCTCCTTTACACCGGTTTCGCCAGTTCGGCAAAGCTGTCATACAGGGCTGCCCTCTTGTTGAACGACAGAGACTGCTGGTTGCTCATCTTTTTATTATTATTATCATCAGTTTATTCAACAAACACCCCTGTACAGAAATTATCTAGGAGGGTGGCGCATACATACATGCAACTAAACTTATTAGAGTGTAACATAGGATAAAATATTAGCAAATGCATAAGATATACGGTATATATAGAGGAAAAATTACATAGATACAGAAATCATACATTCATAGAAAAATGACATCGTCATCTACACTATCAATTGATCTTGATTGTCATTCTCTAAACAAAGAGGAATACCCTCAGTCCTATAAGAGTCTTTTGGAGACACTATAAATAGTTCATTTAAGATTTTTATGAGTTCGAGGGCACTTGAAGTCTTTCTTGAATTACATTCTTCATCATATTTGTAGTTTCGTATACAGATCCGCTGCAATGAGTTTCCTGTACGTTTTATCGTGGCAGTACCTGTCCGGGTCTATTTTGAAGTCTCTAAAGAGCTCCAGAGTATTGACAGGAAACATCCGCCTTAATCCGTCCGTGTTATTGAGAGCGCTTCGGAGACTATGAGGGTTGTGTAAGCAGGCTCCGGGGCCTTACTATAACATTTTCAATTTGAGGGGCATCTAAACTCCCAGTGAGAAGTTGTGCTAGAGTGCAGATGTTTCGCATCGTGATCATCTGAGTCCACGGAGGTGTGTTCAAGTTTGCGTACAGTATGGATTTCGAAATTGTGAAGGGCTTCCCGGCAATCCTATTTAACCACCGGAGCAACCAGTATTCCAGGCTGAGAAATTTCCTGATATAAGTATTTGGAGCAGAGGACCAAATTGTCGAAGCATATAAGGATACAGAAACGATACATCTTTGGATATGTTGGGTCACTAGTTGCTGGTTTCGAATCTCAGTTATTTCCTGTCTTACAGCCCATATGGCAGCGAGAGTTTTTGTTCTCGTGTTCTGAAAGTGCCTTTGGAAGGGTAAGGCCCTCGTCCCACGTCACTCCTAGGTCGGTGTATGAGTTGACTTTCTTAATCTGTGCTCCATTAATAGATAATTTGATTTCATTTTTTATCTTCTTATTAGTTATTGTTAGTTGTGCTGACTTGTCTGAGTTTAGCCACAAACCGATTTTGCGTAGGTATGTCTCCAGTTCATACAGCTAGCGTCGGCATGGAAATTGACGTCGGACACCTGAGATCCTTCGTTAGAAACAACAAAATACTTAATATCATCGGCGTAGGAAATAAAATTCTGATTTCGCGCCAGAAAAGGCTCCAGGGCGGCAGCGAACAGCAAAACTGATAAGACACCTCCCTGAGGGATGCCCCAAGCGAGGGTGTATTCTGACGGAATTCTTGGTGTTGTACAATGAGGTGCCTTGGCTTCAAAATGGTCTCGATGATCTGCAATAGTTTGCCCTCAATGTGGAAATAAACTTTCAATTTGTTTTCACGTGAAGGCCGCCGTAGCCTAGTGGTCAGGCGCGCGGGTGTATAAGTACACATGCCTTGAGTGACCGGGGTTCAAGCCTGTGACTGCTGAATACGGTGCTGTATTCTGTCTGTCTTGTGAACTCTTCTGACCGTTTGGTCGTCCCGGAGTATAAACAGAAAATTTATTTATTTATTTTAACGACACATTATCGAAAGCTGTCTTAATGTCAAGGAATATGATATCAATTTCGGCCTTTTCATTTAAAGCGTGTTGCATTCTGAAGAGAATGTCCAACAGATTAGTAGTAGTGGATCGTCTCATAGTGTACAAATGCCGTCCTTCTATTCATAATGTGCGAAGTTTGGCATGTTCTCCAATCGTGGTAAGTCTCCAAGTGAGGTACATGTTCTGTGACTTTTTTCCTGTCTTTCTTTTGAAATGTGCTGTTGGGGCTTAACTTCATTCTTATTTCTGCATCCTCAGCATTCGAGTCACTTTCAGACACTGTTTGAAGATCTATTGGCTTAAGCAACGTAATTTCGCAGTGACATTTCTTTTTGCATCTTCTTCTTTAGGACCAAGCGAATTATTATTATTATTATTATTAACAGCTACAAAACAGCAAACAAACGTGCCTGAGGGTGCAGCTACAAAGCATTATTACACAGCTTCAAAGCAGAAGCTTGGAGTATACATTTCCCAAAGTAAAGAGAAAGTAAATGTACATAAGAAGACTACTGAATTCAAATGTACAGATTAAATAAATAAAAGTAGGACTCATCCGTCCTAGGCAGAGCACTGCTATTTCTTCACACACACATTACACAATCAGAGTCTTAGAACTTAAAAGAAGAGTCCATTTTAAGTCAGGTAATGGATGAGGTTAACAATTCCAGTTGCCTCTTGAAGTGTCCGGGGGGTGTCAAATATCATATTTGCTTTGTTCATTGATCTTGCAGTCCTGTTGTAGAAGTTGTAGTAGCCATAATTTGTTCTCGTAAAGGATGGTTTCAGCAGTGGATGGTTTCTTAACGCTCTTATCGAAGCGTTGAAATTTAGTTGTGAGACGAGATGAGGGCAATTCAGGGTAACATTTAAAATTAGTTAAGAAGGAGTAAGTCGGCTTTATCTCTTCTTTCTTCCAGAGTTTCGAGTCCAAAGAATACACACTACTCTTGGTAGGATTTCTCATTGTATTCAAGGCCACTTTTAAAGCAAACGTACTGGATTGCTCTCTTTTGAATATTTTCAATTTCTAATTTTTGGTAAGCTGCATGTGGGGACCAGACCTGTAAGGCAAATTCTAGGGCTGGCCTAACATAGATTTTTATACGAAAGATGAATAGTGCCAATGATTGAAGTCTCGGTTAATTCTTTTCAGGAAACCTAGTTTTTTGCTAGCTGCCTTCACCATGTTAGAGACATGGACATCAAAGGAAAATGATTCTTTAAGAAAGATACCTAAATTTTTGGCTGTACTGACTTTTTTTGATTGCCTTGTTGTTGATACAATAAGAAAAATTAAGTTTGTTTTTCCAAAAACCCAGATTCGACTCCCTTTGGAACTGTTTAAAGAATGTCCTTTTAGCCATTAAATTAATAGTTGGAGGTTTTTCCCTCTCTCTCTCTCTCTCTGTAGTTAATCTCTATCTGGAGGTCGAGATCGATTCGTTTCTACCGTCAAAGGGAACCAACAAAAATATAGCTCTTTCAATGCCACCTTTTGGTTGGTCTTCTGGTGAGGCAAGCCAGAAAAAGAAAAAAAAATGCGGTAATATAAGCCACCTGCTCCTTTCTTCCATTAAAACAAGAAAATATTTCTGACGAGATTTTCTTGGCAGAGGCTTGACGTCAAGTTAGCTTGAAAATAAATTAATTCAGACTCGCATCTCTTATTCTCTTTTTGAACTTATCAAGTAAAAGGTCTCAACCCCCTTCTCCCCAAAACTATTTTATAATTAATTAATTATTTTAGAATTGATTTCGAACAGTGTCAGGAGACGAGCACAACAAGTTGTCTTGGCACTGCACGAATAAATAACTGCTAATAAATAAATAAATCTTCTGAGGTCAGAGGAGTTCACTAGATAGACAGAATACAAGAAACAGCACCGTATTCAGCAGTCACGGGCTTGAACCCTGGTCATTCAAGGCACGTGTACTTATGCACCCGAGAGCTGCAGTGTGCCACCCACGAAACCGCCGTTTCGTTGCTCTGGGTGGTGCAGAAATGAGTTGTTATGGCCTCACGTTATGAGAGATCACTGTCAGGTATTAATATTTCTAAACTGAACAAGTTTTTTGCTTGTTTCTTCTGTAAACAGAAAGGGAAGCTTAAGCCTTAGCTTATCTGTGCTTAGAATTGCAATTACCGCATCGATGGCCTTTCTGTTTTAGTGAACTTTCCCTGATTTTTCGTTATTTGATAATGTTAACGACGGCTGTTCTTTCAATCAGATGCCCAAACCATTGATCAAGTGGAAATTCAGTGGCAGAAAAAAGACCCCATCGTTATCGACCAACCGCTCGAGTTACCAGAATTTGACCTCACCGGATTCAGGATATCTGGATTCACCAGAGCTATCGATACAGGTAAGCGTCTCGCATTTCCTCCCTTCTAAAACACAATGTTACTTATAACACAAAAGAGAATTTTTTAAGGTTCTTTTAAATAAATGCAAAATTTATTCTGATTTATATTCTGAGAAACATTCAGAGTTATTTAATTTACGCATGCCCAATAAGAACATGCTGCTCGTAGAACCACATTCTTATTACGCACTGAACAGGAACTATAAAACAATATTTCTCCTCCTCCTCTTGCTGCAAAATTGCTATTACTCTGTGCCTGGGCGCACGCACCTAAGCGCGTCCTCTGCCAATTCAGATTCTTTGGTGTTCCCTTGAGCACCCTTGTTCACGTTCATCCGTAAAAGTTTCAAAAACTCTTCGCTTTGCCTACTACACTTATATTTATTATTGTACATTACCTGTCTTCTATTAGAATCTCGTGTCATTTGAGGGGACAAACTCTCCCCTCGGCCAAGAGATCACCACAAGATGGTGGAAGTCAGAGGTAGGAACTATACTCCCCTTATGATCAAAATAATGTTGTTATTTTTACCGTTACGTGACTGTTAAAATTTGATTCCCTAGAACGCTGCTTCAGCGTTCCCTTCCCAAAAATTGTGGGACCGCTCCGCGTCAGAAAGCCGACAGAATGTGAGCGATAGAAACACCACACTTCAGATCACCCATAAAAAATTAAAACTTGAACGAGTAAGTTTCAATATCTCTAATAACGAAAAAAAAAATCGGAGGCGGATGAAATCAATACTATTAAAGATTATTATTAAATAACAAGTACATGAGGCATTTATGGACACGACTATAGACGAAATATTCAAAAATTGTACAAGGTGTGGCTATCAAATAACGAGACTACGCGGGTATCCACTACACCAAACACTACCAGAAAAACAAAGGCATATCAATTGACCTTGAACCCCCTCTCCACCCTGGTTGTATACAAGTCACATCCCAACACGCTCATCTGCTATGCAGTGAGACAGGGTTTCATTAACTTGCGCTCTACTCACCAGACCTCAGCCCCTTGTGACTGTTTTCTTTTGCCCGAACTGAAAAGCGTACTTAAGCGAACTCATTTTCAGACCACTGGAGATATTCAGAAAAAAACGTTAAAAGGACTTACAGAAGGCAGCTTCCAGAAATGTTTCTCCGCTTGCAAGAAACGCATGGAACATACGTGCAAGCCCAAGGCGTAATTATTTTGAATGTGATAACTCGTAAGGTGCGAAATTCATTACATTTATTTTACTTAGTTTATTGCAACACAGAATATAAATCACAAGAGCATCGTAAAAGGCATCGGCGAAAAAAAAAAAAAAACAATCTGTAAAAAGTACTGGGTTCAGATGATCTTTAAATCGATTAATAGCGGGGGGAGTTTGTTCAAAGCTCAGACACAAAAGATTACAATAGAAAACGGGAATGTCGGAGGGTCTACGTGGGCGAGACGGTGAGAAGGTTTGAAACGCGCATAGTTGAACACACGTGGCTATAGAGAACACTAAACAATCGAGATGGCAGAGCACGCGCGTGAACAGCAACTTTGCGGTAATGGGAAGCAGAGACTGGAAAAATAAAAAAGCCTTTTTTACATTAAGGAATTTAGCCAGGTTGCTTTAGGGGGAAACATCGGGAGAAATTATGGAATGGGCTTTTCAACAGTAAAATTAAGCGGCGATTAAAGAAGTGTTTGGGAGTGCTGGACAACGTTTGACACTAAATTAGCGACACCTCTTATGCCACGATGTCAACAGTTTTAAAAAAAGGCAGATTTATTTGGAACAAGTAGTCGATTAAGAAAGCAGATGTTGGCACTCAAATTCTTATCGGTGTGCGTAAATAATTTGCGCGCAATTTGTTTATAGCTCTGTGTTCACGCACTGTATTTCATTCCCTTTATTCCACACGCGCAGGGGCATTCAGCTTTCTGAACGTCAGCTTTGTCCTGGAGAGACAAAATGGATACCACTTGATTCAGACGTATCTGCCGACCTTCCTCATCGTGATGATCTCGTGGGTGTCTTTCTGGCTTAACGTCGACGCGACTCCCGCTCGTGTCACGCTGGGCGTTACGACGCTGCTCACCTTGACTACGGTGGCATCCGGGGTCCGGACCCAGTTACCGCCCGTTTCTTACGTCAAAGCGATCGACGTGTGGATCGGCGCTTGCTCCGTTATGGTGTTCGGAGCTCTCCTCGAATTCACGCTGGTCAACTACCTCTCTCGGAGCAAGCTGAGGCCGCAGGAGATCCGGCACTCGATGAACATCTTCCAGGTAAGGAGCGCAACTGAGTCGCATTTTAAACGATGCCACACGGCAATGTCAAAGTTTATCTCGCGAAATGCACCAACCGCTTTATTACATTACTACTGTCGCTTTATAAAAATGAATAAATAAATTTTCTGTTTATACTCCGGGACGACCAAACGGTCAGAGGAGTTCACAAGGTAGAGAGAATACAAGAAACAACACCGTATTCGGCAGTCACGGGCTTGAACCCCGGTCACTCAAGGCACGTGTACTTATGCACCCGAGGGAATCGCCAAAAAAGAGAACAGTGACGATATCCGGCCCAGGACTCTGGGTGTGCCAAGCCCATACTCACCACAGTATGGGCCTGGCATACCCCCATCTTTTCATAAAGTTGGCGCTCTTCGATTAGATTAATCTGCTGATCCAAATGTTATCGGAAAACATCGCATCAGAATCGAATCACGTGATCCTGCGGTCTGTGAATGAGCGTGTTTTGTTTGTCTTACTGAAAAATCAGTTCGCGCACCAATCGTGCTGGTTTCAATCACGCACATATACCTTCCATACTTCCACGTAGACTACAGTTACATTTGGGGGGGGAGAGGGTAAACTGATTTTTTTCAGTGTAATCTCGCCACCATAACGCTATTCTTATCTTAGTACAATTGTGCGCAAACTATGGGGCGAGACTCCCCAGAGGTTGAACAGAATAAATTAAATGGGTCGCGGAAATTTTCAAATAAAATTAGTTGTTGTGTACATAAAAGCTAAGAAACCTGCTGTTAAAATTACTTTTTCAATACTGTACGTGTAGAGACCTTACTACTCGAACGAAGTCTCAGATACCGATGAACCCTATTTGCCACTTTATTTTTTAGAGTGGTTTCACGTGTGATGCAGGTGGTTTCTTACTTATTGTCCTTGCGGGTAATACGCCTTGATTCGCTTACTTGCTATGGGCACGCAGAAAGCAGCTGACTAGCGTGACTTCTCAGTGTGTATTAATACTTCTCGGTACTACTCAATTGCTGAACCGTGATCCCTTTAGCTCTTAATTCGTGCTTCCTACAGCAAAGATTTCTGAAATTGCCTGAAGGCCAGAGGTGCGAATTTAGTCTTCTAAAAGCACGCACGCTTTTATTCTGCTTCGTAACTCGGTGCTTTCACGTCAACTTCGATGTGTTTTTCATTCTTCCGCTACTTTTTATATTATCTTTGTTTTTAAGAAGAAAAAAAAATATATTTTTTTACCATGGACAACTGGGTAATCAGAACAAAACGGTCGAGGAGTGAGGACAATAATATTGTTACACATACTTCAGAAGCAGAAAGGGTAAGAAAATTTGGACACTAACGTTATTTAAAGTGTAGTGCAAACACCAATTTCTGGTAGAGGGCCATCATATTCCAAATGAAAAAGAATAGAAAATTCATGAAATACGGCTTTACTTCAGTGTTGTCGATGATGAGCAACGTCATTTGTGCGTAATATGTTACGAAAAACTTGAAATCGCGTACTGTTGCTGGATCTCTTGTTGTCCCAGCTGCTGTAAAAATGATTTCAATTACGCATGGAGAAAAGTACAGCGACAATTTAAATGCCACTCCTCTGTCCAGTGACGCCACAGTCTCGCAGCATATTACAGTTATTGTGGAGAACATAAAATTCAGTTTATTAAATCGATTGAGAGAAAGTCAAATTTTTGCAATACAGTGAGATGAATCCACAGATATTTAAAACCTTGCTCAACTTATTGTATATGTCGGATACTGCTACGAGGGAGATATTTTAGAGAATTTTCTATTTTACAAAACTTTGGAAGGAAGGAAGGAAGAACGAGAAGATTTTATGTTATTAATATTTTCTTTTTCAAACAAATAATCTAACATGGAACAATTGTGTCGCGATTTATACTGATGGTGGGCTGCATTAACAGGAGAAAATAAAGATTTAAAAGGCAAAGTAAAGGAGATTGCTCCAAATACAGTTTTGAATCATTGCATTATACAGTACATAGGGAAGCATTAGCAGCAAAGAAATGCAAACTTATTTGCACGAAACTTTGAAAGATCAATAATTGTGATCAACTTTATTAAAAAAAACAAAAATGGAATCTTAAATAGCAGACTTTTCACAATGTTTCGTAATGAAATGCTTTTATATACGAAAGTGAGGTGGTTGTCCAGTGGTAAAGTGTTGCGACGTCTTTTTGACCTCCAACACGAAGTTATTGTTTTTATCGGATAAAAATGAGAGAACCTTGCTCAAATGTTTACAAATCAAAAATGGCTTGGAAAACTTACTTCCCTCGCTGATATATTTTGAAAACTTAATGATACTCAGTGATAAAATAGAAACTTTCAAAGGGAAGCTTAATCTTTGGAAAACTGAATTTGAGCATAATAATACCGAAGTGTTCCCATGCTTTACTGATTTTGTTATAATAGTGACATTTTACAATTTAGGAATATCACTGCCACCCACCTAACAATGCTAATTAAGAATTTTTCCAAATGATTTAATGTATCTCCAGAAAAAAAGGTTGTATTGGATTCGTGATCGATCCCCTTGCATTTGAAATTTCTTCGTGTCCCGGAATTACCATTCAGCAAAAGGAAGATCTTCTGACAAAACAATACGTGCCCTTTTCAAGACTACTTGGGGAAAATTTGGCTTTCTCTTCGAGACGAGTGTCCACAATTATCGAAAATGGCGATACAAATATTGCTACCTTTCGGGTCTACAGATTTATTTGAGGTTGGTTTCTCAAAGCTGTAAAAACAAAAGACTTGATCTAGAAGATGACACGAGATTAGTCATTTCAAATATAATCGGTTATCCAGGCTCGTCTTTCTCGTTAATTGCTTTGCTTTGCAATTGTTTTCTAATCTTAACTGAAGAATAAGAATTTGATTTGTTGTTTTTACTGTATTCAATTAAAATATTAAACAATTATTTTAATGTGTAAATTAAAAAGGAAACAATTTATTTTATTCCTTTCTCAGTACTCGAATAAAATTTTCTACTACATAATTTATAAAATGCCATTTTTCTTCTCTAAAAATCTGGTCATCCATCCTCGGGGTTTACATTAAGGGTTTAACATCGCGTCAATTTTATATTTAATAAAGGGCGAAATAAGTTTGCGCGCCAAGTATACGTGGGACAGAGTTATCTATTTATACACATCTAAACTGTGTACAATTTATATCGGAGGGATTACATGTATCTACTTAAATTAGTGAAACCCCCTCCGGTATAAATTTTCTGTCCCCCTCTAATATTTTCTAGTAATTCTATTCTGTATGAAACTTTTAGGAAAGTATTCAGAGGCTGGCGTGAAACCACTCGAGATGTGCTAACTCATGCCCTCGCGGTAGCACAGTTGGTAAAATCGCCGTTCACACCTGGCGTCGATGAGGTGAGGAATTTTTTAGCCTTTTTCACAACGTGGCTGAGTTAGTCGGTCTCAGGCGGAGGTAGCATGATTTTTTCTCACGGAAACTCGGGGTTTTCGTCCAGCAAACAAAAAATCGACCTCAGAACTTTATAAACGGAGCAATATGGCCTTAGCTGCCGATGCTCTTAAAAAAAAAAAAACCCAATAACAATAACCCCACAACTGGTAGAAGAGACCCAAGTTCGAATCCCGTCGATAAATGACACTAGGAATTTTTAGGGGCCTTTTTTTCAAAACATGGCCGAGTTAGTCGGTCTTAAGCGGATGAAGCATGTTTTTTTCCTCTCGGAAACTCGGGTTTTTCGTCCAACAAACCACATAAAAAACAAGAACGCGCCGGACTATAAATGATGCCCATAACTGAACACATCGAAAAGTACAGGCAGAAATGGCAACATGTAGAAAGAATGGAAAAATCCAGGATACCTCGTCAGAATAAGCTAGGCAAAGTCAGTGAGTTACTGAATTATGTGCTCCTAAAAAATATTCAAATATCTGAGTTAACCTGAAAGGATCACACATGAATTGCATATTGAGAAGTGGAATCTGGATATGTAGTGTCTATTAATGGAATCCTGTACAGGTAATATGTTAATCTTAATTTTAAGCATTCATACTTCGGGTAATAGTTGAACGGCCGGTTTATAGTGAGTGATTCAGTGCAGCGGAACGCAGCAATAATCTGCTTAAGGTAATACGGCACTTAAGCTCCGGACAAGGTCAAGTGGTGACAAGTTAGGGATTAAACCTCTCCCATCTGCATACTTCTTCAGCTAGTCATCGAACGAAAGAAGTGCGCTACTTGTTGTGCTAAAGACTAACTGCTACGAAATTACTGAAATTGCGCCTTCCGTTTGCATTGCAGAAAACAGATTTCAGCGTATCAGCCATGCCGCTTACTTCCTGCATATGTCTGACGAATGATGACTTCATAATTAAATGAGTCACTTGTCACAAAAACTATTGAAATAAGCCTGATTGTACTTCTGTCGATATTAAGAGATTAAACAAAACTAGAAAATGCAAGTTTATGTGACGCTTGTAGGTAATAAACAAAAAAAATGAGGAATTACCTAACGAAATCATTTGTGAAGATTCTTGGAAGAACAGGTTAACGACCTTGAATAAGAAACAAGAGTACCCCTCTCGCAGACCGACCATAGGAAATGGCATCTTGGGTCATCCTGAAGAATCAATTCTTGAAACCTTGGGATGCGATATTTGCCCGAAACACTGCGAGCGCTCTGAAGGGTGTTCCGCTAGACAAAGGAGCAATCATAGCCTGAATGAAAGGCAGGAAGAGAACCGTAAACAATATGTCTCGTGCGCAGAATTAAAGGACATCCTTGCAGACTGCATCAGACCCTTTTCGATGCAGGCTGCGGAATACACTGAAACTCTCGCAAGCAATTTCATCTCTGTACATACGAGAATATGCTACAGGAACTGCAGGAAGAGAATTTTCTTCTCAAGGAACAAAACAGTAGAATATTGCACACCTTTAAACGACTAGAGGAAAAGCTAAGATGCTTTGAATCATCCTCGTTGCACAAGGTGCTCAGCGACCCCCCCCCGTAACCGACGAATCGTGCTATACGAGGCATACCTACTCAAAGAAAAGTAGAAGTGAAATGGATTTTACATGAGGATAGATAGTAATGAAAATCACAAACAGAAGACAAGAAACGAATGGAATTCGGGGGGGGGGAAATATCAGAAAGAATAACAAATCTACAAGAGACCAAATAATAAGTGAACTTCAAGCCCAGGCGCGAACTGTCTGTTTGCGGCATGACCTCGCAAGCAATAGCACCAAACCCAGTGAAACTTTAGGGGCAGCACAAGGAAATGACTTCACACATTCCACTAGGAAAACTATAAACCAAAATAAAAAAAAAAGGATCAGAAATATTAGGACAACAGGAATCCACTGAAATGATTAGGGCATGCATGTGTTCCGAGAGTATGAGCGCCAGAGTTACCTCTTCCCCCTCAAATCATGTTCTTGCAAACCCACACACCTATGCGCACATCGCTAAGCTACGTAAAAAGCATAACACTTTTGAGGGTAGAAAAACCCGCCTGTCCCAAAATTTCATTCCTGTTCTCGCCGAGGATGTAAACCGGTTCACAGAGAAGGTATTAACATGTCCATAGCCTCCTGTAAGACACCAACAAACCGTTTTCTGAAATCTACAACATTACTTCTGTTGCAACCAGAGAACAAATTTTCATATCAAGGCTGGGACCCACAACACAGCCCAAAAATATTAAAGCCATGTGTGAGGGTGAACATGGGACAACTGTGGAAGTAATGCAATTGAAACACGACACCCAGCTTACTCTTCCTTTATAATCTCTTGTCTACCAGATAAAGCAACCCGCCTACAAGACCTAAGCGCCTGGTCAGTAGGTACCTTAGTCAAGCCCAACAGAGACAGATGGGCCAGATCGCTGGTTAAAAACGATGCAAGGAATTGGGCTATGCAAGGAATTGGGCTCAATAGCAATAAAAAAAAAATACCCCCAGCTGGGGATGCGGAACATCACATCCACTTGTTTGCACAAAACGTGACGAGCATCTCAAATAAGCTCCACATCTTACAAACGATGATGATGCACGAGGATCTGGATTTCATTTGCTTAATCGAAACCTGGTTGGGAAATGGAAAGCAGTTTGATCGCCTAACTGTGGCAGCAAACTACAAATGTGTGGGAACCGGAAGAACAGATAGACGAGGAAGGAGAGTTATAATTTGCTATCAAAATAAATACTAGTCAATAAGAGAACGAACAACCAATTCATATAATTTTGAAGGAATTTGCGTTACCTTTTTAAAAGAGCACGTGAAAATACAGTTATGCATCATATACCTCCCACTTGAGCACGCAAAGGAGACAAGAAATGAGCTCTATGCGTGGCTTGCTGCAAATCTAAATCCATCAGTCGACACAATAATAGCATTAGATTTTAATATGCCTCTTCCAAAACACAGGGAGGCCAAGAAAGAGCTGGATGGTACACTAGGCGCAATGCACTTAACCCAACTTCACCAGTGACAAGGGAATGCAGCAACTTTACCTGTTGTACCATAGTTCGTTAGACAAAAAGCTAACGCAAAACTTCATAAAATTGAAGTCAGACCACAACCCCGTTGAAGTAGAAGTAACACTGCAGATCCATAAATATATGCAGGGTAAGCACACGAACTTGGCAAAGCAAAGTACCTTTTCTCCGTGAAGTATATTAATGCAGAAGTCATTCTCAATAATCTAACTAGTTACAACTAGAATGATCTGCAAGAAAAGCCAATAGACGAAGCTTTAGAAATGATCACTAAAAAGCTATACCAAACAGCATTGGAAGGAGCAGCAAAAGAAATCAAAATATCTGAGAGAACAAAAGAATGGTTCAACCCACAACTGAAAGCAAGTTTCCCCAGGAAGCAAAAACTGTATAGAAAATGGCAAAGAACGGGTCATCCCGCCGATCACATTCGTTATAAGAAGGAAAGAGCACCTTTCATCAAAGCAAAAGGCAGGCACACTGCAATGTTGTTAATAACAAATTAAAACAAGCAAAAAGAATTACTAGCAATAGAAATAGCACAGAGAATATGACCGAATGCATTTTCAAGGAATGGGCTAATAACATTTTTTGTAACCCTCCTGGACTGAATCAAATTGAGACTACTGATAAGAGGAATAAAATTTTGCGCCTTCTGGAAGATTTAAACAAGCGAAACTATTCGACACAAGAGATTCGAAACAAGACCTCCTTTGAGTGAAATACAAATCACCAAAGTGAGCGTAATGAAAGCAATCAACGATCTGCCCAATAAGGCCACTGTTGGACGAGATAAATTTCCAGTGTTCATCCTTAAAATAAGTAGCCCATTTATAATAGATCTATTACTACACGACTATCAGGAAATCATCAAATCAAATCATCAAATGTAATTTTTCCGGCAAGCTTGGAAAAATTACATTGTAACCCCAATACCAAAGATTAAAACACCCAAAATTGGCTAAGGATTACAGACCAATTTCTGTTAGTTGCACCCTACAGAAGGTATTCGAAAACGCGCTGCTTCCCACCATCAATCAACACTGCTTCAGCCATAGACCACCACATTTGCACTCAATCATTTGGGGGAGATCAACAAGAACAAACTTACTGGAAACCCTTTTTCGCGTGCAGAAAGCACTAAATGAGAAGAAACAAATTGATATTATTTTTTTGGATATCTCCGCAGCCTACGAAAACGTCTCAATTCCAGCCCTCATTGGGATTTTAAGGAATTATTTTAATATAAGAGGAAATTTGTTAATTATAATAAGCCTGCTAGAAGACAGAAAACTTACTGTTAAGCACCAAAAGCTACAATCTTGCTTTACCATCTGGCACTTTGCTGTCCCAGGGTGCTTTCCTTTTGTGGAATAAACAGATGATAATAATAATAATAATAATAATAATAATTCTCGCGAGGTGCGCCACAGGTGGGGAGTTCTTTCGGCTACCCTCTTCGCGGCCGCCTTGGGGTCGTTTCTTGCTCGGTACTGCAATTTTATAACGTATGCTGACGATGGTAAAGCGAGATGGTGAATAGCACAATCCGAGAATTTGAGAGGTATCTGGATTGCACTGGGCTCCGTATTAATGCACAGAAGTCTGCCCAAATGACTATAACTTACAAGCAGAATAAAAACGACATCTCCACCTCTGTGAATGGGTCTAGTGTGGCAAAAGTGCACTCTCAACTGGACCTGAGTCTTAAGTGTGATGACAGACTCCCCTTTGCCCATATGAAGACGAAAATATACGCTGCTTTATGGGCTACTAGACAAGAACTGGTAGGAATTAGGGATCCTCAGCTAGCGACAAAGTACATTTTAAAGTGTGTCCTGCCAATTCCAATGTACGCCTCTCAAATCTGGCCCTCAGCTCCTGATTCACATTATAAGTCCGTCCTTGGGATATTCTAGCGATGGCTTAACAGAGTTGCTGGCCACCCTTTTAATATCTCAAGGGCCATTTGCAGTGGACAATTAACAGGAACATACACTCTCGCACAAATGATCACAAGCAGAGTGGATGCGTCAGCCCCGGATAATGTTCTAGTCAAACGAAGTGCCACTGATAGACGTTGCGGAGGAGTATATAATAATAATAATAATAATAATAATAAGATTCTTTATTAACATAAATTTTATACAATAGTGATTCCTTACACAGAGAGCCAGAGGAATCTTACAATTCGTGGTTACAGTAATTAATAGATAAAGGCAAAGATGATAATCAAAATGTAAAAATGAAGTACTGTAGTAATTACAGCGAAAAAGGACTACAAGTTGAGCAGAACATGAAATTACATCGGCTAACTAAGATCGGCACTTACATAAATGTCCTTTACAAACAGCAAGATGGGACAAGGTGCCATGCAATATGCCTTGTCTAAATCAAAGGAGCAGCAAAAGAAATCAAAGTCCACAGGTCGATGTTGAACGAGTTGAGAGTGTCCAGAGTCACATTTGGGAAGTGTCTCCTGAAATTTTGTAACCGCTGGAGCCTTGAGCACAAGAAGGGGGTAACTACGGAGATGTCTGCCTAGCAAACGCCAACCAACCGTGTTCCAGATGTTGATGTGATCCTGCTTAGCTGAGCACAGATGAAGGAATGACTTTATTTTTAGCACATGGGCTCTGTGGACTATGGGCGTATATTGCAGGTTGCAGCAGAGAGTAGATTTAGATGTTGTGTAGATCTGGTGCGACCACAAGTTGGCCCACTTCAGCACCCAAAATTCGAAGCCCCATAGTTTCCTGAGGGTAGTGGGTGGTGCCGCCGACCAAACTTCCACGGCATAGGAGAGTACATTACTTCTGTAGTGTACTAAGTTCTAAGTTGCAAGGTATTTCTTGATTATTTGCTTATTGTGCGTTTTGCACAGATCAATTTTCATTCCCCAGAACGCTCTCAGGGGTTTGGAACACTGAGCTTGGATTTGTTTTTTATAGGTGAGGTTGGCATCAAGGATTACTCCTAGGATTACTTCTGACTCCCACACTGTCTGTGGGAGTCAGAACATTTTCTGCCAATTCTGGAAGTAGAGAAGATGCAGTATCAGCAGAAGTCATCCGACTTGGCGTAAAGATGAGATAGTTTGACTTCTCTGGATTGACTGACAGGCCAAAAAATTTGGCATACTTACAGAATGTATTTAGGTAGCTGTTTACAGATTCAGAGGAGGTTTGTCTTTCTTGTGAATCACCAACATGGCGGTTGCATGGCAAGTAGCATACAATATCATCAGCATACCATAGGAAAGCTGGAATTTGATCCATTAGTGGAATGAATATTGCTGCAAATAGCGAGGCTGATAGAGAACCACCTTGTGGAATCCCTACTTCGACGCTTTTAGTGACTGTTTTCCCTAAAGGCCTTGGTCAGGAGGTCATTCCACCATGGCTTTGAGTGGGGACTAAGGATGCAAGTTTTGGACATTGCAGACCTTGCAATGAATTCCATCCATCTCGAAAGCCAGTACTGCCATCGCCCTTGAAGTGAAGCATTCTCCTAGATAGCAAGTTATTGAGGATCTCGAGCATATTTCCGGATATCCCGTAGAATCTCTCAAGTAAGGCAAGAAGGGATGCTATTTGGACTGAGTTGAAAGCAGATTTCATGTCCAGAAAAATGGTGTAAAGGTCTTCGTTGTCATTCCAGGCGCGAAGTATTTTCTGTGATAATGACTGTAGGCAGGTTACAGTAGATCTATTAAGCATGGCATAATGGGTATGTTCTGGCCTATGCGCAAAGATTGCGAGTGCTACATCATCATTATAGATGCACTTCTCGAGACATTTCAGGAAGGGAGAGGCAATTGATATTGGCCTGAAGTCAGCCGGTCTTTTCGCATGAGGCTTTTTCGGAACCGCCACGACTCTGTATGATAACTAGCTTGAAGGCACCTGTGCAGATTTGAGTACTTTGTTGTAGAGTTGAGTGAGCTCTTTGCTGATGAAATAAGAAGCAATTTTTAGACTAAAAAGAGGTATTGGTCAATTCCTGTAGTGAACTTGCCAGCTAGTGAATTTATTATTTTGTTAGCTGTTCTTCAGAAATTTCTGTATTACTAGAAGGTGAAGAAACGTTAAACGCTTCGTTCCAATGATACAGGAATTGACCAATACCTCTTAGTCTAAAAATTGACTCTCGTGAAGGCGACTTCTTGTAGGAGGCATGGGCTGCCTGTTTTTCCCTAAAGGTCTTGGTCAGGTGGTCATTCCACCATGGCTTTGAGTGGGGACTAAGGATGCAAGTTTTGGACATTGCAGACCTTGCAATCAATTCCATCCATCTCGAAAGCCAGTAGGCAGCCTCATTTATGCTAAGCTCAGCCAGTATGTTCCATGGGTTATGTTGGAAAAAGGTAGTAACTTTTCCAATGTTGACGTATTTTGGATTGTATACTCTCCTGACAGTGTTTGTAGTTTGTACTTGTGTACGTTCATCCTTAGGTGCCTACAGAGATATCATCCACTGCGTCCAATCCTGAACAATCTTAGTAGCCTGCAAAGATTCTTCCCATCAAATGCAGCAAATATATTTAAATCTCTTCACATAGATGTCGAAAAACTCTGTGAGGATGTAACATACCAGAAAGAGATCGTCCAGAATTCTTATAGACTTACCGAAATATGAATCGGCTGCCAAGTGACAACATAAGAAAAGAATTGTGAGTAAAAAGTGAAACTTTCTGCTTCAAGAACAATAATAATTTGGTAAGCTACTGACTTGTAAAATATACTTTCTCTAACAGTTGTGTAAATATACAAGTTGATTATGGAATTACTGAATTGTAAATATATATTTATATGATTAATATGATTTGTATAATGTATGTACAGAATCATTAATGTGTAAATACTTTATTAAATGTAAAATGTGTAGCTAATATTTCGGGACGAAACTACGTGTTCAGTATATGTCACCCATATACTGAACTACACTGCCCGTAGTATCTCGTACCCTGACATGTAATTAGCACCCTCCTGGCACTTGTCATCCCGGGGTGGTTTCCTTTTGTGGAATAAACAAATGATAATAATAATTCTCCGATACTCCCTATAGGAAGAAGGCCAGGAAGACCAAGAGATGGCTGGAGACCATAACAGGCCACTAAGCCTACTACCTGATAAGATAATGATAATTGTGATAGCGGTCTCTCTCGTTCTGGGGTGAGACCCAGGCAGTTTTTTTTTTTTTTTTTTGTCTCATAATTTGAGACCTTAAGTGTGCTATCTACCGAATGGAACTGGCCTACCATCCGGCAGATAGCACAAGTCCCGTTGTGGGCTACAGAGCTTGGCAACCAGGCACCTCAAAGGTGACCTGATTGAGGTTTATAAAGCTCTGAGAGGTATTAGTAAAATGAATGAAGGTGGAATCTCACTGCTCTAAAGAATTCTAGAAATAGGAACCATAAATTCAAATTAGAGGGGTTGAGGTTTAGATTAGATTGTAGGAAGTTTTACGCAGGTGGTTGAGGCAGACAGTTTGAGTAAATTCATGGGTCAACTGGATACTTACCTGTGTGAGAAGGGAAGCATATAATTTATGTTTTCTTATCTACTTAGTTTTTGTTTTGTTTTTTTTGCCAGTGCAGCAAAAGCCTGTGGCTCCTTTGCACTATAGGGCGAATACTATTACTACTATATTGTCTGTAGGAGTACTCAGAGCACCTTTCCAGGTGATTACTGCTTCTGGGTAGCCAAGTAGCCAACACAACACGCACTTATTGCACAAACATAACGCTATGACACGTCTGGCCCATTTTTACAGAGTCTGTATAAATTAGAGTTAAACGAGGCCAACTTCAACTGACGTTCTAGGAGCTGCCCTTTACCACATGTCCCCATGTTACTTGTCATTTCAACGGCACCGAAGATCTATAGATCGACGATTGGTGACGTGAACTGGAAATGGAAGCAAAGCTGTGCTGAAACAGTCAAGAAACGATCGGGGAACCTCCAAAGTTGACGGAAGGTGGTAGGAAAGCCCTGCAAAGAAACGTCTGCTTGGAAAACAAGTCGAGGTTGTCGTAGCACACACACACACAAGCCCCTCAATGAGACTATTGGGATACAGGTTAAACAAGTACAGTGCACAGGGTATTGCATGATATGGGTTCCAAGATCACTGCCCACAAAGCACTAATCAACCCGATTAATGCCAGACGCCGTCTACCTGGGGTAAGGTCTGCGTTCTTGGACCGTAAGATCACAGGAAAGCTCTGCTTTAGAGTGTTAGACATTTGCATGGTCCACAAGTCTAATAGTCGTGCCTGGATTGGTGGAAGGCCCGAGCTACCTGCTGTATGTATCTTCCCGACAATGAAATTTGGCGGAAGCGGTATGATGGTCTCAGGTTTTCTTTTTTTTTTTCATGTTTTTCCCTGGGACCATTGGTTGTTTAGCACAAACCCATGAATGATGAGGTCTATGTAAACGTCCTGGACGATAATACCTTACCTACACTGTCAGCACGTCGGGTAGGCCATACTGTATCAGCAGGACACCGATTCATGTCATACTGCTAGTTTTGCGAAGGACTGGTTTGAGGACGAGCGCTGAAAAGTTGGGCTGGCCAGTCCACAGCTCTGATCCCAATCCTACAGAGAGCCTCTGGGATGAATTCGATCATTGGGTGTATGCAAAGAGAAGCTACCCAAAAAGCAGAGCTGAACTGGTTGTCACTTTGAAGGCTGAACAGTGAAAAATATCAGAGGACATTTCCAAAAAATTAGTGGAGAATGTCTCACGGAGACTCGAAGCTATCATAGAAAGATTTCGGCACACGTTTCCCTCTAAATAAAGGTTATTTGTAGGTATGTAGATGTACATACCTACAAATAACCTAAAGGTAAGCATTTCATTGGCTCTTTAATAAACATGTCTGAACAAGGAGTTAGTTTTTCAATTTCCGTTATCAAAATAATACCGAATTTCGATACTTTGAGGTGAGTTTATAAGAAAATTCAAGTAATTATTGTAGTCATTATGAAAAATTTATCCCATGCAATTCTGCAGCTGATAATCTCTTTTCCAGTGCTTTCTTATTAAAAGAATATCTTTATAGCGTTAGTATCCCGCGCATGTGCTAAATTCGACTCTTTTATCTTTGTAGTGGAGCAAGAGGATTGACCTGCACAACAACATTGACGACCAAGTGAACTCAGAAGAAGAAGAAATCGCCCGCAATATGAAGAGAGCTCGCACTATGGACCGGGTGTGCAGAGTGATCTTTCCGATGGCGTTTTTTGTCTTCAATGTGATATACTGGCCATATTACATGTACGTTCCCGACCGCAACTGATCCCTGTACATTAAGAAAGGTCCAGAAAGTTTTTCGTGGAAGGCAGTTCATTAAGGACTCTCCAAGAATTCCGCGGCAGCTGGAAGAAAAATTGCACGACAAGACAGAAGAACAAAACCATGTACTGTTCAGTACGGACAGTTTAACGTTAAACAGTATAATGTACATTCGTTTAAAGCCGTGTCGAACTTTTGATGTTTTAAAGATGGTGTACAAAGAACGAGCAAAATATAACCGGGCAGAAAGAAGGCATAAAAAAAAAAAAAGACACTTTCGAGTTCGTTATGAATTTCATAATAATCAACTTGGCATACATTTCCGTCCGTAACTGCACGAGTTCGGACGAGAGAGAGAGAGAGAGAGAGAGAAAGAAAGATCTACTTTTATGGCGAATTTTGATTCTGACATAATCGGATACAGTATTCAACGTAAAATATTGCCTTTACACAATGTTCACAAATAAGTTGGGCACTACTTTTGAGCGGTGGCCAACTGAAATTCCTGATGGACTGGAACTCGAACGCCCCCAGCAATTTTCGATTTAGTTCAGATCAGGGTGGACTGACTACAGCGTCCCACTTTTCAGGGCGCTTCCGTAGCCAGGTGGGCAAGAGCAGCAGTGCGTAGCACACGAGCCCGTAAGCCACCAAATATGGAGGATGCGGAAAGGTCAGGGAATGACCACCGCATATCCCGGAGCAATATGGCCTTAGTTGCTAATGCTCCTAAAAAAATAAAAAACCCAAATAACCCGCTTCTCAGTGAAGTTCCACTGTCCGGCGGAGCCAACTAGCTCCGTTTTCTCCAGCAGTATTCATTATTTCATTCATTCATTTATTTATTTACACACACAATTTTATTATATAGTATCGGTGTAAATACACCATAGTTAACCCATAGATTTGAGCTACGATTGTAGCGTACAAGGCATCGTTTTAATTGTATCTCATAATGTGGTTGCCTTCACAACAAGATAGCTTCTATTGAATTACTTCAAATAAATAACGCTTCTCTAGTAGAGAGTCGTTATTTATTTGAAGTAATTCTCTACTAGAGAAGCAGTAGCTATCTTGTTGTGAAGGCAACCACATTATGAGATACAATTAAAACGATGCCTTCTACGCTACAATCGTAGCTCAAATCTATGGGTTAACTATGGTGTATTTACACCTATATTATATAGTTAATTATCAAAACCCATAAGGATTATGCCAGTGCATTTAATTTTCCAAACACAATTTTATGTACATTTTCAAGATTCATACATTAATTTATAAACAAGATTTATATACAATTTAAAATATACATTCTCATATGGGAATATCTGTATGTGTGTGTGTGTATTTACGTTTCCGGGTGGCTCCTAGGCTAAAAGCCCATCTCCACCTTGTCCTCTGTTTTGGTACTGGAAAAGTGTAAATGTTTGGGTGTGAGATGTTAGTGTGTGTTCTGGTTTGGGTCAGGCCACTTTTCCACCAGAGAGCAGCCAACAGCTGGGCAGCTGCTGCCTGGTGTCCAACCCTGGCACTAAAATCCAGGCTTGCGTCTATTATCACCTGTGATGTGCGAAAAGCACTAAATCCCGCACCCACTGGAGGTAGTGCAATACCAGTGGGTGCCCGCAATCCAGCTCCCAGGTAGCCCACAATAAAAAAATATAATAATAAAATAAAACAAATAAATTAATTAATTAATAAAATAAAAATAGCTATAAAAATATACATATAAAATAACAGTAAAATCCTTACTGAAAAAAAAGAGAGAGAGAGAGAGAAAGTTGAAGAGATCACTTAATTACATCCTCTGAGAGCCAGGGATCTTAGTTGAAGAGGCTTCTTGAAAACTTTTGTAGCAAAATCTTAAAGGGCTTTACAGTTACTGGCACACTCAACAAGAATACTGACGTTTTCTTCTGATAACTGTGGAACAAGACCAACTAAAGTCTGTCTAAATTGCTCATATTCCGGGCAAAATAAGAGCACATGTATCCACGTTTCGAGGTCACTACATGTACAGTATGGATCAGGTTTGAGTCGACGTTCAAAGAGCTTAGTGTAAAGAGCTTATCTCCTTAGCCCGTAAGGAGCCGTGCCCCATGAGCACATAGGAGTGTACATATTTGGCGTAAACCATGAGTTGTTAGGTAGTCAGCCTTTTGTATATATTTCCTAGTGATGAGACCAAATTGGCTTTCATCCCATCTGCGTTGCCAAATTCCAGTTAATTCGCTCCAAATTCTAGCCTTTTCTTGCTTTATGTTATTTGCGGGGTCGGTTGTATTCCGTGCTCTGTGATCGAAAGTCTCTTTTTGAGATTGTACAACATTCCTGGATAGATTATATAAGAGGTCAAGTGGCATTACTCCTCCAAAAACCTGCAAAGCATTGTTAGAAGTAGTTCGTGGAATGCGGTGAATGGTATTTGTTTGTTTGTTTTAGGGTTTAATGGCGCATTAGCATCTAAAGCCGTAATGCGCCCGGTGAATGGTAAGTACGACGGATCTTTGCAAGGATATTTATTAGCTTTGTTTTTATCTTGACTTTGGTAACATTTTGATGCCAAATGCTAGCGTCATAAGGAACTACAGGCAAAAAGATCGTCTTATAATACAATGAAAATGTCTTCCTAGTAAGACTCCATTCTTTCCTGGAGATCATAACCACTGAGGCAGTAAAATTTCGAATTTTGTTCTTCAATTTTGAAACATGCGACTGAAAACTTAATCTATCATCTAATATAACTCCTAAATATTTAGTCTCAGAGACATATGGTATTTGTATGTTTTAAGAAGGAACCTAGGAGGTCTGTTATAGTTGAAGTGATTGCCAAAAGTCATAAAAGTCGTCTTACTCGGTGAAATTTTTAATGTTTTTATTCGCCCATGTTACCAAAACGTCAATAATTGGTTGCATACACTCCTCAAGCACCTTTCTGGATCTACCTTCGATGGCCACCACTAGTCATCGGCATATGCAATTTTAAGCACACCTTGATGATCTCTCAAAAGCCATTTGTTTAGAACTGCATTCCAGAGGAGAGGTCCCAACACCTATCCTTGATGGCATCCTCTGGATATAGGGGAACTATATGTCAGGTGCTTTGCAATTACCTTTACCATACGGTCACTGAAATAAGATCTTAAGACCTTGTAGGTATAATCATCATAATTAGCAGCTCTTAAGGACTCGAGGGGGCTCTCCCACCAAAGGGAGTCGAAAGCACCCTCGAAGTCCACAAACACAGCCAAACATACTTTGAAGTAGAATTCCGAGCATAAGTAGTTAGAGCAGATATGGCCTCCTCCGTAGATTTTCCTTTTTTGAAACCAAATTTTAGGTTAGAACAAAGTTGTTTCTAACGTAACATCTTATGGAGTCTAGGGGCTAGAAGCCTTTCAATGATTTTTCCGAGATTCGCAAGCAATGAAATTGGTCTGTAAGCACGAGGATCGAATGTTGGTTTCCCTAGCTTGTGAAGAATTTTCAGCAAAGCCACTTTCCATTGCCTTGGAAAAATATCCTCAAGGAGACATTTGTTCATAAGATTTAACAGAATTTGCGGAAACATATCAAAAAACTTAACAATAACGCCATTCTCACTAAGGTCAATACCAAGACATTTTTTACTGTTTATTTCACTAACAGCAGCTCCAAGATGGTAAACGGGTCGATGTCCGTAGGGCCACTATACATTTCATTACTGTGTCTTATCACCTGTTGTTCCGTTGTATCAAATTCAGGGGAGTCCAAAGGGAAAAGCTTGGAGACAATAGACTGTATTGTGGAAATCCAGTCACTTGTTTCTTGCCCTTGCTCCATAACAGTACAGTATTATACGCTTGTCCTGCAATCATTTTATGTTTTGTAATGCGGTAAATTAAACCCGACGGTTCCGTGTTCCCTATTTCTTTAACTAAGTTTTGCCAACAACTGCTGTTGGAATTGGCAATCTCCCTATGGTATCTTTTCCTGAGACTGCCATAAATTTCCTGGTAAGTCTGTACATCCACAGTTGACAGATGTCTGTTTCTCTTAAGATTCCTCCGCGCTTGAAGGACTTGTGCCAGCAGTGCCAATTCGTTGTCTATCAATAAGCGACATTTTTTTTTTTTTTTTTCAATTTTAGCAGGTGTTTGTCAAGCTGATCGCGCAACAGGGAATATCCGCTGACACTGTTGAGGTTATATTCTATAACATTTCTCTTTATAAGTAAAGCTTAAAAGTATTTAAAAAAATGCAATCGTAGAAAATAATGTTTACTGATTCGCCATCTGCTCCCAACAAACACGACTTTCCAATGCACAAAAGAAACGTAAGCAAAGAAGCACCAGCTGTGAGAGATCCGCTCTTCAGTTAACATGCGCGTAAATCACTTATTCGCGATACTCATGCGCACTATCAGTGAAACATGTGTGGTGCGTGTCCCCCTTTTTTTTATATACTCTATTTGAAAATCTGCTCACTCTACATTTAGGGCCTTGCACAGAGACATGTGAAATCCCCGACGGGAACTTCCTCTTTGCAAACAAATGCAGAGTGGTTTCTGCCTTTGAGGGCAAACGCACAAAATTGTTTCGTACCGAGACTTTGCTAACTTCTCGAGTGATTCTTCACGAGATGTCTCCCACTAGTGGCTTAGCTAGAATTTCTGGGCTTCTACGCAAAGAGACCGTCGAAAGATCATCGCCCTCTCTCTCTCTCTTCTATTAATGAAACGCCAACTCGTAAAAATATTATTTCTATTGTATATTTTAAGTAACATTCAACAAATCTGAAGTATAAAAAACTACTAAAATAAGTTGGTACATCAAAAGAAACTTAATAATCTATATGGCCTTTCAACTCTATCCACCATTACAGGAAACAAGGAAAAAAAACAAGTACGGTGGTTCTCTATTATCTCTCTACACATCAAAATAATTTTCCACCTAGTGACACTTATTGAGTGAATGTGAGAAGAAGATGAGGGTTACGTGGTAATACGTAACAAATACAAAAGTAACAGAAGCTTGTTTTACTGTGGTAAAACAAGCTTCTGTTTAAGCCTGATCACGCGCTATGTTTATCTAACATCACCACGTGTTACCATGCTTGATTTCCATAAGTAACGTATTTATGTATTCATAGCTAAGGAACACACACAGCGTCGAAAGCTTCTGTATTTTATTTTATAAAAATAAGCGAGCAGGGGGCGAAGCCTCCTAGTTATACATTAATAATAATATTATTATTAGTTGATACAGTTTTCTTTCGATGATATATATATATATATATATATATATTTTTTTTTTTTTTTTTTTTGGAACAGAGCACTGACCCCCCCATTTAGTGTGAGACAGAGGCAGCCATGCCTCTGTCTCACACTAAATCTGTCCAATGCGACTCTTCATCGAGCTAGGATGGAGACCATTTTCCCTTTGCCAATGAGCTGAGCAGCTTTCCGAAATCTATGCACACAGATTCAATTAATCTTCAGCAGTGAATATTTTTAACTATGAAGAAACGGATGTTGAAGAGAAGAGACTGTTGTCCCGATGTTAGTACACTTGTTTTACCCAGCTTCTACGAATTTCGCTCCAAGATGAAGTAAACACGTGGCTCGTACATCTGAGATAAACCTAGATGAAGGTTTATTTTAGAAGTCGGCATCACGTGCCGAGTGATGCTCGAAAATTCTGGCAAAAAAAAATTGTGCGTGTGCCGAGCACGCATAGCGGAAGTTAAGTGAAACTTCTTTAGGCCAACATTTATCACTTGACCGAGGATCACGTATCGACCGTATGAATGCCGCAGGTGACGAATCTGCATGAATGGGAGCCTCGGAGATATGAGATGTTCCGTTACCAAATCTAGTTTCGACAAGTACTGTGACATCGATGATATTTAAAACCATTTGACTTCGATAGAGCTGGAACCACTTTGTTCTTGAGAGAGCCACGACAGCTGTTACAGACCGACATTTGACTTACATCCTCATTTGGGAATGCTGTTTGAAGAAAAGCGTGATCTCGAGCTGCTACAATCTTCACAACCATCTTGAACCAAAGCCGATCACACACGGAACAGACTGAACCGAACTGAAACGTTCCTGCAGAAATTCTATTCCATGGTAATAGAAGTATTTGTCTGCAAACCACCCCTCTACTGCTGATATAACGTCTCTTGTGTCCCTAAATGTAGTACCTTTGAGGTTGGGGAACAGATAATAGTCCGAGGGGGGGGCAAGGTCTGGTGAATAAGGGGGATGTTCAATGATTTCGTACTGCAAGTCATGAATTTTCTCCATTGCAATTCTGGCCTTGTGACAGGGAGCATTGTCTTGGAGGAAAAGGATGCGTTTTGACTACTTTTCCTTCAAAGCGGCATGCAGTTTGTCCAACAAGACAACATAACGTTCAGCATTCAAGGTTGTGCCTTTTTCCAGGTATTCTCTGAAATATTACACCCATCACTTTCCCAGCAGATTTCTGTCTGCGAAATTTTTTGGGTCTTGGTGATCCATCATGGCACCACTGCATGGATTGATTTTTGGTCTCAGGATCATACAACTGTCACTATTCGTTGAATAACATTGCTTGCACTACTTGAAAAACGGTCCAAAAGTGCCTTCGCACAGTCCCTTCTTTTCGTCCTGTCATCAGCTGTCAACAGTTTGGAAACCCACTTGGCAGATAGTTTTCTCATACACAATTCTTCATGCACAATATAATGCACCTGCTGCAAATCGATGCCTAGGGTGTCTGCTACACGTTGCAGACCCGTCCTCCGGTCTGCAAGGATCAGGTTGTGGACACTATCGATAATTTCTACAGTCACTACGGTACTGGGTCTTCCTGGTCTTTCCTCATCTTCTGTACTTGCTCTTTCCCCTCCCGAAATCCGCCATCCACGATTTCACTGTGCTGTATGAAGGGCACGCCTTGGCCATTGTTTGTTTCAATTCGTCATAAAATTTCTTTGGCTCCAATTTTCTTGAAGAGGTACTTGATGACGGCTCTCTTCTCAACTTTGGAAAAAAACTCACACTTTGCATCGCCATGGTCACGTCAGACCTGTAAACAAAAAATTACTGTTATCAAGAAAAAAATGGAATTTTGCATAACATGTTATGAGACATTGGGTAACAACATACTAAAAGGATTTTCATTTATTCAAATTATTTCCTTGTCAAGCCGGAAACTTATCAAAACCCCCTCGTATACATGCAATATACTTTTTAGCATTAGCATAGGCACATGATGGAAGAAAGCAAGCTTATATAGCATCAGCCAAAAAAAAAAAAAAAACATCCTTCACATTTTACCCATCCACTCGCTCCAAACGTTTGTCTAGTTCTGCCGTGAATCTATTTAAGCTATCAACTTCTACAACGACAGATGGAAGTTTGTTCCACCAACCAACTAACTAACTACCCGCTGGCTAAAGACAAACTTCCGCACATTATTATTATTAAAATCCGTTTATTAAAAAATAGCAAGTGTTTGCTTTCACCCCTTATACACAGCCGACCGGCTAGAAGGGTGTACAAAACGCAAGAATTGCAATTATTTACAATATAAGAAGAGTGTACAAAAATGCACGAATACAATTATTTACAATAATTTACACAAGTGTGTATACATTACAATATTGTTTACAAATTCACTCATTGTCAAGATTATAGTTGAAGTAAGCAGTGCGCTTCTGAGATGCTCTTCACTCTCTACTGCTTGCTTTCGGAGTATTTCACAGGGTCTATTGTCAATGAGTTGAAAAGGTTCACTGCGTTGTTTGGGAAGAAGTTCTTCAGACAGCACAGGTTGAATAGTTTAGAATGCAAAGGTAAGTAGGGACTGTCATTACTGCGTCCAGCACGTGGAGTAGAGATAAGTCCTCGAAGACTGGGGGCGTCAATCACACCGGTAAGCATCTGAGAAAGAATTCCATCAGTATTGAGCATGCTCAAACCATTCAAGGCTTTATACACCTCAATCAGATCACCTAGAAGGTGCCTAGTCTCTAGACACTAATTTGCAAAACTTAAGCCTTTCTTCGTAAGAGCAACCCTTTATTCTTCACTAATCTTGTTGCCCTTCTCGGTACTCGTTCCAGCAGCTCCACATCCTTCTTCAAAATGAGGCCTCCAGACCTCTATACAGTTCATAATTTCCTTTGGGGTTACTGCTTCCCATATGCAGTACTTTACATTTGTCAATATTAAACTTCAGTTGCCACCTCTCAGCCCAACCTTTCCAGATCCTGTTGCAGCAGCGTATTGTCATTAGTGTCATTAACAACCCTGCCGACCTTCGTATCGCCTGCAAACTTGGATATTAAGCCTGATATACCATCATCAATATCATTTATAAATACAGAAAACAATAATGGACCCAATACTGAACCCCGAGGGACTCCACTAATAACATTAGTCCACGAAGAGCAGTCTCCATTGATTACCACTCTGTCTTCTCCCACTCAACCACCCCTTTATCCATAGCAGAAATTTGCCTCCAATGTCACATTGCTCCAATTTGTTCAACCGTCTTCCATGTGCAACAGTATCAAAAGTCTTTCTAAGATCCAAATATATAATATCAAAGTTATTCCCCCTACATCCAGTTGCTTTGTGACCACATCATAGTAGTCTTGTCTGACCAATTTGATTTGTCAGGCAAGACTTCCCCTTAACAAACCCATGCTGTGTCCGAGCTATAACTGAAATCTTGTCTAGATGACCTGCAGTGCTTCTTTAACCAGTGCCTCCATTAATTTTCCTGGAACAGAAGTTAAACTAACAGGTCTATAATTACTTGTGTGCCCTTTGATCCTCCTTTGTGAATTGGGGTCACATTTGCACATTTCCAGTCTATGGGTACCTCCCCTGAGTCCGAGGAAGCTCTCATAATTATGGCTAAGGGTTTGCTTTCTCCCTTTGCTTCCTCCTTTAATATAGCTGGATAGATCCCATCCACCCCACGTGCCTTCCTTATGTTTATCTTCAACAATTTCTCCTCCACTTTGCTCTCAGTTATTACAAAATCATCTAGCTCACTGCCAGAGTTTAAATCCCCTCTTGCATTCGCCACCTTGAATAAGTGCTCATGTGTGAATGTAGATGCAAAATACTCATTTAGTTTGTTAGCTACTTACACAATAATCAATCGCAGCTGTACAGCTAAGGGTTTTCCAAAATGAGTTGTTCTACAAGTTTACATACGGTATAAGAATTAACCAAGTACCTCATTAAAATATAAAAAGTAAGACATTTACATCGTGCGTACAAAATAAAATAAAGAAAACAACTGGCATAATATGATATGTCAGCCGGTTTACTGATTGCTGAGCGCATCCCGACAGGGTCCTTGTCATTAATACGGCGAATTCTTCGATGTCCAAAAGCAGGGACATGACGAAGATCAGCAGGCAACTGACGAAACTCCAGGTAAGCGATTACAGACTTAACGGAAGGAGCACAGATGAATAGTACCGTATAACTTGCTCAAATGGGTAGAGCTAGCTTTGTTCTTCCCACTGGTACGCAGTGATTGGACGATCTATTCTTGCGCGTAACTTCGCTTCCCGATGTTAAACCAGCGCCAAAGCGTGTAGGGGAACCCGAAACTATTCCCCCTTCTTTAGCGCTGATTTAAAATGGTGAACGATTTTCCCCTTTTGGCGCTAGTTTAAATTCAGGAAACGATTTTCCCCCTTTGCGGCTGGTTTTAAATCGGCAACAGATCGTCCAATCACTGCGAACCAGTGGGCGAAGCTAAGCCAGCTCTTCTGTCCTTGTCGCAAGGATCCATGGGTAAGCACCATAAAGCAAATTTCAACCATATAATCACAAGTAAGGCATTGGCGCTTATAATAGAGAGTGCGCGCCCTTCTTTGGTCTTTGCCCATATGAAGGTACAGAAACTAGCTACGCCATTGACTGGAGCTTTGGTATATCAGTTGTCAACATCGGCGCACAGACAGTGGCTCTCCTCAGTGACCAGGGCTTAACATGAGGATATGCAAGCCCTAGGCAAAAGTATTTTTTGGGGTCCCTGTAAAAATGTTTATTATGAAATGACATTTGTTTTTGGATTAATAATGATAAATGGATAGGGTTTGGTGCCGTTTTTGCGAAGTTATGGAGCCAATGGCAAATTCAAAAATGAATAAATAAATATAATCTTTATTTTGTACAAAAGGATGTATATAATGAACCCTTCACGGCAGGAATGTCAGGGGCTTCACACTGGCTGGTGGACAAAGGCCTTGAGGACGGGACCAACATCGAAGTTCGGGTTCATTCCCCAAGGCCAAAAATATAAGTTTCAGTTAAATTATTCACAGTATATTCATAAATATATTATACAGTATTTTCGACATTATGTACAATATTATACAGACATCCTTTTTTAAATTTATTATACTGTGACATTATTGTGCAGTTTGCCTGGTTGAGTTTAGGTCATCAAGGATCACTCTCCTGTATTTGCGATCCTTGACAAATTTGTAGAGGTCGCCTTCGATTGCTTGGACTGTGATAAGCATCTGCTTGGGAAGAAAGCGGTCGCTAAGGGCTAGTCTGTTATGGTTGGCTATAAGTGTTGGAGCTGACCTCAGTCCGGGTTGAGGGATCCTCCAGCTGCACAGTTCCCATATGTTTGGCTCCGAGATTATTCCAGTGGTCATTTTGGCAGTTAATGTGAGCCGTCTTTCCATTATAAGGTTTGTCAGTCGGGCAAAGTTCAGTGCGGTTGCCATCGCAGTTGTTCTTTGCTGGGGTGGACGATGATGTTTATGTGTGATCCAATGAAGGAGCCAGTATTCACAGGAGTACACATGCTTGATATTCGTGGGGGCTGCAGATACCCATATTTCTGAGGCGTATAACACGACGGAGTATACAGAGGTGTATACGTACCGCCGAGTCACATCCAGATCCTTAACGTGAAGTAGTTGTTCTTTGGTAATCCACCGCATTTTGCAGAATTTTGTTATGAGCTTGTCAATGAGGGGCTTGAAGGTCAGTTTGCAATCGAAAAACTACTCCCAAGTCCGTATGTGTATTTACCACTGGAAGGAGAATGCCATCTATAGAAGCTTGGACTTCAGTGAGTTGGTGCTTCAAAGAAAAACAATTTGGGCTGATCTTGGAGGATTAACAAGTAGTCCAAATTGATGGAGATAGGATTCTAAGTCATGTAGCTTTCAATTGATCTTTTCATTAATTTTTGAGATATGTTCGCGCGGGTTAATCTGGGTGTGTAGCTTAATATCCTCAGCATAGCAGATTATGTCTTTTCTCTCTTGAACAAACGGTATAATGACTGCAGTAAATAATGCTCCAGAGAGGACTCCACCTTGGGGTACTCCCGCAGCGATTTTTCTTGAGATTATATCTTGATCCGCTGTTTCTGATTCTGTTCCAATGATTCTGTCTGATAGCAGGGTTGTGATAAACCACAACATGTCACCTTTTATATGGAAGTAATTTTCTAGGAGGTGAATGAGCGAGGGAATGTTGACTGAGTCGAAAGCAGCTTCCAGATCAACGTACGTGACGGCAAGTTCTGCTTTAGCTTCTAGTGCTCTGAGAATGGTGCTGGTAACGGATGTTAAATTGGTGGCTGTGGATCTTCCGGGAATGGCATAGTGAATTTGTGCGAGTTTGTGAGGCAAGATTTGATCGGTTGAAAGTAATGCCTTCTCCCTAAGTTTCAAGAGGCTGGAAGAGCGAGAGACTGGCCTGAGCTGTTTAATGAGGGATGCAGATTGGCATTTAGAATGTGGCCTCACAGAATATCTGTTCCAGAGAGGGGGGAAAGTAGTGCTGCGTTAAGACATGGTTAAAAATTGAGAGTAGTGGATCGATGATAAACGTGCTGAGACACTTGATCATGAATTGTGGCACAAGGTCAGGGCCTGTGGATGGCAATCCATTTATAGCAGTTATAAGCTGCTTCCTGGTGATGCTAACGGTGGCAAGCATATCCGTTGGAACGTTGTTGACAGATAAGTTGCCTGGATATGTCGGGGCCACATTGTTCGAGAACCGTGCAATTTGGTCTATCCACAGTTTAAGATCCAATGTTTTAGGAATTCCTGTGTGCCGAGAGTCATAAAATAGTTTGCCTTTTTGTAGGGTTGCTTTTAGATGTTTTTTGATTGCAGATGATTTCTGGCGGGTGAACACTGTCCTTGCCCTGGAGAATTCAATCCGATCTTTGTACAGCGCCTAACACTTTCCATCTCTTATGCAGATTTTGTTTTTCTTGGAAGATTTTGTTCAGTGCAGGTGTCCACCAAGCTCTTGAACGGGGAGTGATGCAAACAGTCTTTGTCGCTCCGTAGTTGGCAATGGTCCGGATCCACCTGCTCATGAGGTCCACAGCCAGTTGGAGATCGCAATTGTTGAGAGCTTCCCAAGGAATGGAGGATGCGGCTACGAGACATCGTGGTGGATCAATGAATTTGGGGGATGTTATTTCTTTTTTCTTTTTTGGTCCTTGAATATCAAAGTGCGGCCAAGTGCAGGAGTATGACAATGGGTTCGTGATCGGATTGAAAGAGATTGTGAGGGTTATCTTCGAGGTCGCATGGTGCTGAGGAGAATACCAAATCTAAGAGATTGGATCTTCTAGTGGGGTGGTAGTTGAGAAGGCTGATACCCAGTGAATCCATACTGCTAACGAGTGTCCTACTATGATGTGCGAGAGTAGATGGAAGATTGAAATCTCCACAAACAATGTGCTTAGTAGAGGTGTGGAGGTGATTCACTAGCCAATGGATTACATCTTCAATAATATCACTGTTTGGGCCTGGTGGAATATATACTGTTGCTATGTCTATCAAGTAGGTGTTAAGCTTGAGAGACACCATGGCAGCTTCAAATGCAAGGGATTGGCTTACAACAGAATGTACCAATGAAAAGAGGGTGGTATTGTAGAGTATTGCGACTCCCCCTCCTTTACGATCCACTCTAGAGGAGCAGAGCAGCTGGTAACCAGCCTCAGGTGCACAGGCAACAGAGTCCTGCCCATTCCCAAGCCACGTTTCAGCGATACAGGGGATATCTACGGTTTTCGAGAGTAGAAGCTGTTCGACAGTGTCTAGCTCGTTACAGATACTTCTTGCATTTTGAAAGACAATTCGAATGGTGGTAGCCATAGCAATCGGAGTTCGTACGGGTGGCGTCTCTTTTTTGGGTCCACATTGGTCTATTGTGTGTTGCGATATGTACAGGGATATTAGATATAGGTTTGCAGCCTTGGGGATTGACATCATAAACGGCTGGTAGTTGGATTGATTGATATGTGGACATTTTGTTTCCTATAGTAGGTTTGTTCTCAGTAGATTCATTTGAATTCTTCTGCGTTTCTTTGGCTTGGCAGCTTGATAGTTTTAATTGCTATTGCATTTGTTGATGATTTTGGTGGTTTATCGCGGTTCTTAGTGTCTGGTCTAGGAAGGGTTTGACGAGAGTTCCAGAGGGCCATAGCCTTGGATCCAACACGAAGCTCATCATCTCTGGGTGGCAGGTAAGGATGAAAGATGCATAAGGTGGGTACCTAGTTCTTCTCTGTCTCACATCAATATTTATTCTGTGAAGTTCTGCAAACATGCTGCCTGGTTTAGTAGTTGGTTCCATAGAGAAACAAAGATTTGCCCACGAGTCTGGACCGCTGTGGTATTGTATGAGTATGAGTGATTCCCTTTAGTGGAGTGTTGTATGCCACCTGTTCCCACGTTCCATTTTCTGATAGGTTGAATATATGATCCCGGTTTTTTTTTTGAGTGAACCTGTTGATTGGGGAGATGAGATTTAGGCAGGGAGCACATGCAGTTTGTAAGCCTTGCTGGTGGGATCTTTTGGATTTTATGATCATCTTTTTGGCTGGTAACTACTTCTGCAAATGTGGGTATTAATGGACTCTTTCCAGTTTGGATTGTCTGCTCTAACATTTTAGGTTTGGTATTATTTAGGGTCAATACTGTAGACGGGAGCCACCTGAGAGGTCTTTGAGTGGCTATCTCCGGTGATGTTAGATGCAGGTTTGGTAGAGTTATCTTCACTAAAATCTGCATCTTTGCTGTTGAGCTGATTAGTGGATTGTTCTTTTTTGCTATTTTGAAGGTTGGGTTCTATGGTAGACGGCTGGTTCACTACAGTGAATTTATTTGCAACTACTTGTGACTTGAGTTGTTGTATTTCTTCAAGTAGGCTTGAGTTTTGGGCTTTCATTTGTTTGATCTCATCAATAAGCATATTCAGCTGCTTGTTTATGAGCATCACATAATCATCATCACTTATCTGCAGGCAGTTTTCCCTGTGCATCACAGTTGTTACCGTTTGGCAGCACTTTGTAGCTGAGGTAGCTACATCATATATGACTCCTCCAGGGCGGCGTGGGACTGCTATGCATTGCAACAGAGACGTGGAGGTAGTGCTGTCATTTGTGGGGAAATGATTGTCGCCATCGGCGATTTGTACCTGCTGGTCGGAAGTTTCCGGTGTGGTGCCTCCGCTGGGGTGTGGTCTTTAGCTTTATTTTTCTGTGCAGATGATGATGCAGTTTCAGCTGATGTGCAGGGTATCTCACTACGTTGGGGCGGTGCCCTTGATCCACCGTTGAGGGACTCACCATCAGGTATTTCCTTGCATGAAAGACATGAAAAATTGCGTCTCCGTTGCTTGTTCATCTTTTTTAAATCAATTTTGAGGCATGATCCACAAAAAAGTAGCGCAGCACGTAACACAGATAATGCATAGATCAGTGTTTAATTTGCATAATTTACATTCGGCTATGGTGAAAACTTCATTTAACTCGGTCATATTTGGATGTCTAATGGAAAATGCTCGTGTTTGAAGGTTTAACCGGCTAAATTAATGGTACAGTATTTAGTTCAGATTGTCACCCACTTTAGGAATGCAGTTAATCTGTTTCCGGGGGAGGGGGTGAATGTCCAGGAATTAGTAATTGACAGGTATCGCAAGTACAGTACTAACCTACAGCAGTGCAGTCTGACCTTGATATGTAGCCTGCAGCGGTAAGCGGTGCTGGTCAATTGTCAGAGCGTTAATACAGCTTGATCATGTCCAATTATGAGATTCTGTAATATGAAAAAGAACTGCAAATAATAAATACCTGGGTGCCTTGGTCATCTTGGTCAAAAAGTCATCTTGTCAATAACTCTTGCTTGAAACTGCTTTTTAAATTACTGATATTGTACAATTCTGCTCTCAGATGAGGCGGCTGTTTGTTCAATACCATACAGTTGAATACAGTAGTTTTAAAATTCCCAATATATTTATACTTGTTATTGATAAGATGAATATATTTCACAAAACAAAAATTAACTTGCGGAATATCAAACAGAGAATGGTGACTAATCAGGAGACAATATTAGTTACTTAGAGACGACTCAGTTATATTGCGAAATGTTTAAGATGTTTATTAAATTATTTCTAATGATTTGCAAACATTGATACTCTACAAAACAAAATCAAAATTAAGACACAAATAGAATATAAAAATTCACTACAGAAAATAACAAAAACGAAAATATACCATCAATGTAAAACATAGACCAACCCGTGGGTCTCGATCCCATTGGGGGTCGAGAGGTAGTGAAAAATAATACCCAAACATAATACTATTATATCGCTTGACATTGTAATTACTAAAATGTCGCCAATGTAATTGGCAACCCTCCTTTGAGACCCCATTGAAGCTGCTACAATGTCACGCGTTACGATTTTGGCTGTGTCCATTGCCACTTACGCTCCCCCCCCCCCTCAAAGTACGGGCCCTAGGCACTTAGCTATACCTAAGATGGATCCTGTCAGTGATTAACAAAATTAGCGGTGGTACTTACAAATTAGCACCCTAGTTGTTAAAAAAAAAAAAAAAAGCCAATACGAAAATTACTATTTCTTTATGACTTTTCAAACTTTAGGTAACCAAACTTTACACACAAATAAGTAGTTTAGGGTATTTAACAGCATTTTCTTGTGAAAGAAAGTTAGGTTACATAAAATTTGAACGAGTTGTCTTTTTAAAACTAGTCACGCGATGGCATCACCCTCTAAAACGCATGTTACATAAACATTATAACCAAACCTTTGGTTATACTGTCTATATGAGGCATGCATTTGTGACTGAGAGTAAGTGTCAGTCCTAATTAGCAACCAATGAGAAACGCGCATCACAGTTCGATTTCAGCGAAGCATCCATTAATGCCAGCGTAAATCATTGATAATAATAATAAATCTTCTGTTTATACTCCGGCACGACAACCAAGTCAGTAGAGTTCACGATAAATCGTCAACACAAATATTTATCGTATTTAGTAGTCGCGGGCTTGAACCCGGGTCCACTCAAGCAACGCGTGCTATGCACTCTCGCTCCTGACCACTGGGCTACGTCAAGCTGGTTTGGAAAGTAAAAATCGTTAAGTCATGCGCCCTACAGATTACATACTGTATATGTACTGTACCGTACTTCTGAATGAGTGATTTACTGCAATTTCAAAAATAAAATATGCTTTCAACACGATAGTCTCTGAACAAATATTTTTATTTTATAGTGTGTATTTTGTCATTTTATTTATGTTACTGATTTTAAAGCTGATATCGGAGTACGGTCGAATCTCTGAAATCCAGTAACCTCCGGACTCGACCCGGATCTTGTAATTTTCTGGATTTCGGATAGTCTTAAAAGTCTGCGAAAAATACTGAATACCTTCATTGCCCCTTATCATATGCGCTGAAGATGACATAGAGTCAACGTCTTGGTTGACTCTCTATATCATCTTGACTCGAATAACACCAATTTTCTTTAGAAAGGAGACATACCGTCTCACTGTTTGGAAACGAAAAAAAAAAAAAAAAACTCCAAACTGCCTTCCAGCTGTCCACACTGAAATGTCTAATTCAATGAGGAATAAAATAAAGTCCGCCTAATGGAGTGAGTGGAAGCTGTGTGTCATTTATAAAAAGGGAGAGAGAGAGAGAGAGAGAGAAAAAAAAAAAAAAAAAAAAAAAAAATGGAAATACCCGGGGAGAAGCAGAAAAAGAAAAGTAAGATGATATTGATGAAGATGGCCACCGTCAAGCGTCAGAAGCTGTTTTACAACAGCTCTTTGTATGTTTCCTAAAACTGAAATGAAAGTTTTGCAATGGTTTGCATAACACATCAGTAGAAAGAAGGGTACCTGCAAGTCCTGTATAGGGTTGGGGAACGGGGGTGTAATGATACAATATTCTCATTATACTGGATAAATTTTAAATGATCCCGCCTCTGCTGTCCACTTTGACAGAGAGAGTAGCAAATCTATCATTTCAAGTAAAACAAACGCCTAAAGGTTTTTTATTTATACGAGGTAACCGTAGGTAAATAGGCCTTTCGTATTTCTTAAGCAGAACAGTCAGAGGCAAAGGCACTACATTAACCCGCAA
Organism: Mastigoproctus giganteus; assembly: GCF_048544385.1. NCBI lineage: Eukaryota > Metazoa > Arthropoda > Arachnida > Uropygi > Thelyphonidae > Mastigoproctus > Mastigoproctus giganteus. The sequence goes on along the minus strand of NC_143583.1, from coordinate 227,759,973 downwards.
AAGTCATTACACAGAATGGAATTTAGTAACTTACCGTAAAATTATTATTAGGAGACCAGTTATTCAAAGTTGCCACAGCGTTTATAACGAAAAGAACCAATGAGTAAAAAACAAAATAAAAAGTCACCGTCAAAACCATGAATTTAATTCATTGTTTTGACCACTTGTATAAATTTTATATCATCAGAGTTAGGAAAAATTACCTTACAAATAATGATTTATCAAATGAAACACTTATTCGTAGTGGCAAAATGGTGTAAAGAAGCACGCTTATATAGAATCCTCAATAAAAAAAATAATAATAATAAAAATTACCCACTTCCACAACACCATATTCCAAAAATTAATTACTTTGTGGCCGACGGCAAATTCCCACACATTTATCCTGCAGCCACCCTTTTCCAATTTATATTTAGGTCCTCTTGTTTCGATCCGGAACGGTATAGACATCACAGCATTTAGTTTTCTCAGTTCAAAGGCTTAAATTCAGGCCTTCTCACAAATACCTTGTTTTCAGACGCTGCAATTTACAAAACTCAAGTCTTTCTAAGTAAGGTACCCTTTTCTATACCCCAACTGAAATACTTTACTCGATTGAGTAGCCCTTAAACTTGCGCTTAAAAATCATTAGTTTTGTTTTTATGGTAGATATTGGTAATTTATTTATACTAGACCACTTGATTAGTTCAGAAAGGGTTATATTGGCTGATTATTCTAGTTGAAGGCGCGATCGACCTGGAAATAGAAGAACCAATAGAAGAACCTTTAATTAGAAGAACCAATCATCGGCGTAGGAAGGTAAAGATACTGTCAGGTTTTTGCATGAGCCAGCTATCCAAAACTATGTTCCAGAAGAGGGGTCCCAGAACTAATCTCTAGGTGCATCCTCTGGACATTGTCCTTGAGAGAGACTGCTCTTTCAAGATTACTTGGACGAGTCTATTTTGGAAATAGCTTCTGATAACTTAGAACAGCTGCTGAGAGCACTTGGCTTTGGTAAGACAATTGAGAGCGCTCTCCCACCAGAGGGAATCGAAAGCTCCCTCGAAGTCGATCAATATGGCCAGTTCATATTTAAATAAATAAATAAATATTCTGTTTATACTCCGGGACGACCAAACAGTCAGAGGAGTTAACGAGATAGACAGAATACAAGAAACAGCACCGTATTCAGCAGTCACGGGCTTGAACCCCAGTCACTCAAGGCACGTGTACTTATGCACCCGCGAGCCTGACCACTAGGCTACGGCGGCTTTATAGCCCTGGAAGCTGACATATCAGCTTCCAGGGCTAAATAGTTGGCATGTGATTAACATATCAACTATGTTAACCACATACCGAAAGAGACGCCCCAGGGCTAATCTTGGGGACATAGTTTCGTAAAGTGTGTGCTTGGCCGACCGTCAAATTTTGAGGTTAGTCTTAATTTCTGTTATTTGATTTGTGTTGTACGCTATTCACATTTTCTTTGCTGAAAAAAGTTCCGATTAGCAGCCTTACGTCCCCGTCGTCTGGGGCGGGCGGTTAGGGGTGAATCCCCTTTCCGGCTAAATAGGCTAAATTGTCTTGGTGGAATAGAGGGCATAGAGAACAGTTAATTTTGTATTTCCGTGCCCTTGAGTTTTTGTCTTAAGCCTTGGGACCCTGGTCCGTTTAACTTGGACTGGGGATCTCTGTGACTGAATAGATTTTCGGAAACAGAGTTTTTGTTTAGTGTTGTGAGTTGTGAGTTTGTTATTAATTGTTTGTACTAAGCAATTTTGTTTGGCAGTTTGACTCTGAAAATTTTAAGTTGTAAATAGTTGTGAAATTTTTCACTTTTAAACAGAATTGTGATGCCTGTCCATCTAAGAAAGAGAAATATCCCTGGCTCTCTTCCTCCAACTGACAAGGAAGAAGAAGATGACTTTGACACAACTTCTGAGAGCACAGAGGATGAATCAGATATCGAAATGGAATTTCCAGAACAGATAATTGTTGCCGATACTGCAGCTAAAAGTATTCCTAGAGAAGAAAAGCAAATGAGTTCTGCCTCGAGAAGGAAGAAAGCTAAGAAAGTCCATTCTAAGACAGCTAAGAAAGATAAAGGTAGTACATCAAAAGTTAAGCAAAAATCTACTGGTAAAGGTTCTAAAAGGGATTTAGATAGCTCCGGTGATTCTGATGTTCTGAGCCTAATGGGTCTAGAAAATATTAAGAGGGCAAGAGTCAGGTTGAGAAAAGTTTTGTTTCATCCTGAAAATCATATCAAAGGTACCCTCTCAGCAGAGATTCTGGAGATCTGGGATGATCTGGAAATGGCAATTCTGGATCTCCAGATTGATAATAAAATATTAAGATCAAAAGAAGATCAAAGGCAAGAAATAAAAGCATCAAGTTATGCAGGAATTGCTGCCAAAAAAGTGGAACAGATAAAGCCGAAAGTTGCAATTATTACTGCAAAAAGTGACAAATATAGATCTAGTGAAGAAATGAGGGGTGACCTTTTAAAGAATGTAAGGCCAGTTCTGAAGGACATTAAAGTTAAAAGTATACGAGCTATCAAAGATAAAAGAGTTTTATTGGAGGCAGAAACTCAAGAAGATTTAGATCAAATTGTAAAGTGCTCTCAATTTAAAGAACTGGATATGAGAGTACAGGAAGTACGTAAGAGAAGTCCTCAGATACTAATTTATGATGTTGATCAGGAGATAACTAGGGAAATATTATTGGACCAGTTGTGGATAAGGAATTTAAAGCAGTACGGCATAGACCAAAAATTCTTTAAGGACAATGTTTCTGTGATATCTATGAATAAGGTTAAGAATAAAAATATTAATAATTGGATTATACAGGTTCCTGGAAATATACACCGGCTATTAATTGAAATTGGAAGAATTTATATTGACTGGTTTTCCTGCAGAGTGCGAGATATTGTTACAGTAACACAGTGTTACAAGTGTATGGGTTTCGGCCACATAGCAAAGTATTGTAAAAATGAGACGTATTGTGGACACTGTTCGGTGAAGGGACACTCGTTCAAGAACTGTCCCATAGTGGCAGAGGCTCCGAGATGTATAAACTGTTGGAAGCAAAATAAAACACTAGAATCAACAGTTGAGTCGCAGCATACAGCTGTAGATAGAAGTTGCCCAGAGTACAAAAAAGCTATAGAATTAAACAAGAAAAGAAATGATTATGGATAGTGGCAGTCCGTATAAATTAAAGATCGTACAGTTAAATGCACAAAGATCTAAGGATGTGGCTCCTCAGCTTGTACGGGAGATTGAGGAAAGGGTTTATGATATAGCTCTCTTGCAGGAACCTTACTCTTACCTTGGGAAAGTACGAGGGTATCCAGGTCAATACAGGATCCTGACGTGTGGCAAAGACCCTTATGCAGCGATAATAATCATTAACCCGGACTTGGGTGTGACTATGATAACATCGCTGTGTAATGAATATGGAATATGCTGTGAGGTCATAGGCCCGTTCGGATCACTGTACCTGGTATCCCTATATTGCAAGTTTAATGATGTACTTGAGCCATATCTGAGGTACTTAGAAAAGGTGGAGAGTAAGTTGAGAGCAAGATCTATAATCATCGCGGCAGATACAAATGCCGGTTCCACGCTCTGGGGTGCGGGGTCATCCGATGATAGAGGTCTGGATCTTGAGGATTTCCTTGCCTCTGTGGGCTGGGACGTGGCAAATGATTCAGCCCAATTGCCAACTTTTTCTTCTGTCGCTGGGGAGTCATATATTGATGTTACTATATGCTCTGGGGCTTCTATATCAAAAATAAGAAATTGGAAGGTACACTCGGCAGCAACCACCAGTGACCACAGATGCATATCATTTGAGTATGTGGTATGTGACCCGAAACGTACTTGGAGGGAAACCAATCGGTATGCAGTTAAAACAGCCAGGTGGGATATTTTCCATAATGTTGTGGACACTCAGTTGTATAGTATTAGTGATTGGGATGGAGTGAACGCCGAAAGAAAGGTGGATCTCTTAACTGATATATTAACCAAGGCATCGCAAAAGTCTATGAAAAGGAAGAAGAAAAGTGTTAGAAAGGTACCCTGGTGGAACAACGATTTAGACGACATGAAAAGATTAGTGAGAAGCGCAAGGAAACGTTTTCAACGAGAGAGAAGAAATAGGGTGTTTAACCAGGAGTGTCAGGAATACTATTTGCAACAAAGAAAGTTATATGTACAAAAAATAAGAAGTTATAAGAACCAGGCCTGGCAAGACTATGTTCGGATACAGGGAAACCAAGACCCCTGGAATCCAATATATAAGGTTATAACAGAGAAAATATATCTAGATGATATCACCTATAGTGTTGGCGAGGAGAGTCAGGGGGAAACTCTGACATGGAGTCAAACTGTCAAAGAAATTTTAATAAACCTTTTTCCAAGAGAAGGTATTTTAAATGTTTACCAAGAAGATATTTTAAAAGAAAATTTGCAGTACATGTCTGATGATATTGAGAGTCCTTTCACTCATGAAGAGTTAGGTTTAGCCTTAGACCAGACGAAGGATGGTAAGGCGCCTGGATTGGATTTCTTAGAGGCTGCAGTCATAAAGCAGTTCTACTCCAAGCATAGAGATATTCTGCTAGACTTGTATAATACTTGTCTGGCAGAAGGAACTTTTCCCAAGTCTTGGAGAACAGCGGTCCTTAAGGTTATTCTGAAGAGTCCAGAAAAGTCCCTGAACGAACCTGCCTCATATCGCCCTATTGCCTTGTTGCCGATTCTGGGAAAAATCTATGAAAGACTTCTCTCTTTTCGATTGAGAAGGAATTATGAGGCTCAAGGGCTGAGTTCTGAAAAGCAATTTGGATTCAAGAAAGGTTCCTCAACTGAGGATGCCATCAGAACGATGATGACCTATGTAGAAGAGGCACAGGCAAGATATGTCTTGGGTTTGTTTGTGGACTTCAGAGGTGCGTTCGACACTCTGTGGTGGGGCAGTGTCCTCCACAGAGTTAGAGCTGCACTCTGTACAATGAATCTGTATAAAGCTTTTCGCAGTTATTTTTCTGACCGCTGTGTACAAGTAAGAACGAGCTTTGAGCAAGAATGTTATCAAGTTGAACGTGGCTGCCCTCAGGGTTCAATTCTGGGTCCTTATATCTGGAACATGGTTTTAGATGATTTTTTAAATTCTGACATGGAGGACACGCAAGTAGTGGCCTATGCAGATGATATAGTTCTTTTGGTGAATGGGAATTCAAGAAAAGACCTTGAAATTAAAGCTAGTAGAATTCTAGAAAAATTATTAAATTGGAGTGAAAAGCATAAGCTAGAAGTGTCCACAAGTAAGACAGTTATTATGCTGTTGAAGGGTAAACTAAGTCTTACAAGGCCACCATTAGTGAGAAGTGGTGATGTCTCCTTAAAATATGTTAAGACCTTGAAATATCTGGGGTTGTTCTTGGAGGAGCGATTGTTTTTTACAGAGCACGCAAGATTTCTGAAGCAGAAAGTTAAGCTCCTGTACGCAAAGCTCCGCAGAGTTGTAAGAGTTAAATGGGGTATAAAGGGCCGAGCCCTTAATATGTTATATGAAAGTGTGTTCGTACCCATTATAACCTACGGAGCTGGAGCGTGGTGCAGTAGAGCAACAAACTCTGCAGTGATGAGACAACTGCTGTCAGCTCAGCGATTTGCTCTTTTGGGGATAACTCGGATATGTAGAACAGTTTCGACTGTTGCTGCCCAGGTCATTGCTGGAAAGTTGCCGGCGGACCTTTTAGTGGTTCGTTCTGGCTTATTATATTGTTTGAAACGGGGCATCACTAAAGAGATTCTTGGCATCCGGTCCTGTGCGGTTGGCGAGGCAGTGTCTGATGTACGACTGTTGGCGGTTGAACGGAGGAGGATTGAGAGTGATGTGGAAAATATCTGGCAAAATAGATGGCTTAATTCGGATAAAGGTAGAGAGACATATCATTTTCTCCCCTCCGTTAAAATAGTGAATTATAGAACAAGACCATGGCTTCAGTTCGGATTACAGGCATGCTTTGTTTTAACTGGTCACGGACTACGGGCCAGGCTGAGTGAGTTTGGATTATCAGAGACAGGCTTATGTGCTTGTGGACAAATGGAGACGGGCCTCCATGTTATGTTATATTGTCCGTTTTATTCGGATTTTAGAATTATGCTTGAGGTGGCTCTTGGTATCAATCAGAGTACTTTATATACTCTATTTTCAAATAGAGAGAATTTTAATGTTTTTAATGATTTTATTGAAAATGTGTTTAAAAGAAGGATATCTTGTATATAGTGTAAATGTAGAGGTCTTCCTCCCCGTGGAAGGGGCGGGAACTGAAGCCATAGGGAATATTAACTTATTCTCTATGGTGACAGGCTAAAGACCGAGCAATTAAGAATCATAAACAAAAGAGTTAGAAGTTTTTAACTTTTTAAATGTCCTTATTAACTTACTAACAAAATTTGTTGTCGTTCAATAACACAATGTTTTTTTGAGATGAAATTTTCAAAATTTTTAAGCATTAAATTGTGCATATGGGCACCTTGCCCAGGAGGCACTACTACTAACTCAGTTGTATATGATGATACCGAAAGAGACCAAGGCGTCTTCACAAGATTTTCCCTTCTTGAAGCCAAATTGGGATAAAAACATTAGGTTTTGACCTTCAATTAAGTCAGCTACTCTAGGTGATAACAAATAGTTATCACCTATCAATATTTCAAATAGTTTGCCAAGGTTTGACAAAAGAGGGATGGGTCTATATGCTTTGGGATCAGATTTATGAATAATTTTGATCAAAACTACCTTCCAGAGGTTAGGAAAAATCCCCTCAGTTGAGGGGATTTAGAAGCATTTCTGGAAAGATTTCAGCAAATTTGAGAATTACAGCATTTTCCAGAGGATCTAAATCTGGACATTTATGGAAATTTATTTTGGTCAGGGCCAGCTTTAGCTCGGAAAGAGTGAAGAGATTCGTTTCGTATGAGGAGTGGCAGGTTGAGTTGCTATTCCTAATAGATAATTGTTCTGGAGTTTGTGTGGTGAGATCGTCTAGGAAGTAAGCGATCCAGGATGGCATTACCTGAATCATTCCAGTTAGTGGTTTCTGTATCGTTGTTCATTACAGTGTTGTACACTTCATGAGAGTGAAACTTACTTTTGCTATTTTTATATAATAGACCCCAGGGATCAGAATTTTCTGTGGAGTGAACTAAGTATTGCCAAGAGACAAATGGCGCCTCCGTAGCCAGGTGGGAAGGAGCAGCAGTGCGTGGCACACGCTTCTTGATTAGACCGGGGTTCGAGCCCGTCACCACCAAATACGGAGGATGCGGAAAGGTCAGGGAATGACCACCGCATATCCCGGAGCAATATGGCCTTAGTTGCTAATGCTCCTAAAAATCAAATAACTAACCAAGAGGCAAGTTTTTGTTTTGCAATTATTTTTCATATTCTTTCTGCTGGCCTTTATGGATATTTTTTTAGTGTAATGACGCCGACCGGGCTAACTATGTGGGTAAAATGCCTGCCGCCTGTGGCAACCCAAAGGTCGTGAGTTCGAATCCCGCCTCGGGCTTGGATATTACGATGGTGCCGTACTCTCCGTTGGACCTCACGGCCACGATACACGAAGGAAGCAGGAAAAAACTGGTTCCTTCGTGTATTACTCACATCATATGATGAAAAAAAAAGTGTAGTGACCGCTGGTTCAGGCCAGGACCTTCTCAGTCGAAAGTCTCTGTGTACTTTTTTGTGCAGAGTGTAAAGTTCTTCTTATTTATCTTCCTCTTCACTGTGGGATTAAAATTATTTATTTATTCTGTAATTATTATTATATATTTTTTTCATTTACTTAGCTTCATATATATATATATATATATATATATATATATTTTTTTTTTTTTTTTTAATACTCGCGCTCTGTTCTGACACCTGGGATTTGGGCTGTCTACGGCCTCCGTAGCCGAGTGGTCAGGAGCGGGAGTGCAGTAGCACACGCTCTTTGAGTAGACCGGGGTTCAAGCCCCTGACTGCTGAAGTCGATCTGCCAACCCGCACTGGACCAGCGTGGCAGATTATGGTCCATTTCCCTCAGCATGAATTGTTGAGGAGGCTTCCATCCTGCAGTGGGTTCATAATGGCTGCACTTTACCTTTTTTTTTGGTGCCAGACAGCTCTCTCTTTCTTTCTTCTTTTTTTTTTTTTTTTTAATCACAGGGAATTTATTTATTTATTTTATTTTTTATTATTATTTTTTTATTTTTTTTAAATTTTTATTTATTTAATATATTTTCTTTTTCACCACGGGGAATTATTATAATTAGTTATTCATTTATTATTATTTTTTTTAGTTATTATTATTATTTTTTTTTTTTTGCACCACGGGAAATAAATTTTGTTTTTGTTTTATTTACTTTTTATTTATTATTTATTTTTTTTTTTTTCCCTCTCTGGAGTGGGGCCCCAGAGAAATCTGGCCCACCTTTTGGCAACATCAGGTGGTTCAGAGTCTCGTATCGAGACAGTACGTGCTCCATTGGGACTGGCCCACCTTCGTGGTGTGGATGAGTACCCAGAATCATGTGTCCAGGTGACTGATGCTTCTGGGTAGCCAAGAGGCCAGAACAGAACAACAGAACACACACAAACCGACGTCACACACATATCTGGCCCGTTTGTAGTGATACTGTTCTTCACAGAGATACGAGGCGGAGATGAACTCACGTTCTAGGAGTCGCCCTTTACAAAAACACATGTCCACGTCCACATAGACATTGATGGGGGGGGGAGGGTACTTGATATATCGAGCTGCTTCAGAAGGGTTTCCGTTTGTTCCACCGTTGCTTCCGGGCATAGTTGACTTATAAAAAATGCTGGAGGGACTCGACCTCCTTTCTCTACGCTGCACGGTTTTAATACCTAGTGTGTTAGGGTTAGAGCCAATAACTGCATCACGATTCTGATCTGCTTGGGCGAAAAAAAGTCTCTTTTTAAGACTGGTCTTGCCTCTCGTGGAAGGCACATTACTGCTGATAGGTGTTGATATCACCCCCATGCTCTTGGTTCAACTGTCTTCTTGGAACTACTTTCAATTTGCATGTGGTGACCATCAGATATATTTTTTGCATTACTGTTCATTGTTAGTTGAAAGTAATGCTGTTGTAGCTTGATTTGGGTTGTTTGGATTTTTTATACTTCAGTTCTGAACGTCTGACAGCCTCTTTAGTTGGTCTTCTGGTATTGTGATGCATTATTTCTCCTAGTGGAGTTGGTAGCTGGTGTGTAGCCTTTGATAAATTCTAAGTAGTTCTCTTGAGGTCTCTAGAGACCTCAAAAGCAGGTTTATGATTATTAATCGACACCTTAGGTTGCTGCGGTAGCGTCTCTCAGTAGGCGTTGAAGAGACAAGATCTGACGTTTGAGAAGACACGTCCCTTTTGAGTATGGTTTACTTTTCTTTAATTGAGCTATTCCGGTGTGTGTTAGGTATGTCTCAAGTTATCAAGATATTCCGGTGTTAGGCATGTCTCAAGCTAACGTATGGGTAAGTGCGAAAGCATCAATTAACGTAGCTATCTACCCAAGTAGTTAAGTTGGCCATATTTTATAGTGTATGTCTTTATTTTTTTATTTATTTTTTTATTTTTATGTAAACCCCAAACACGAGAGGTATTAGAACCTATAGTACTTAGTACCGTGCTTGGGTTGGAAGAAATAGGGAAGGGTTGACCGGAACTTAGCTCTACAGACTAAACATGGGTTCCACCACTTCAAGCCTCCAATAAGCAAAGTGGTGGTATTGCACCGGTTGATGAGAGTCATCTACCACCTAGTCTCAAGAGTATTGGCTATTCTGTTAATACTTTCAAGAACCATCTCATAGCCATTTGTATTATCTCCTCAATTTTCTCGAGACGTTGTATCCACTTTTCTAGTTTTTTTTTCTCCTTGGCCGATATATACAAATATATTATTTTAAATTATTTATCTCGCTAAGACAAGTAACATGGGATTCATTCTGAATTTTTTTCTTTTCATGCCTCTGTATTTGGAGTTTTCGGAACCGGGTTCAAAGATCGCAACAGATAGTGGGTTACGATCTTCTACTTGGGCCTCCTCTGCTCAGGTATGCCGTTCGAATCAGGCGATCCAATTATTATTATTATGGTTATGTTATTGTTATTTCGCATATTCTTTGCTTTTCTAAGTGTTTTTTTCATTGTGGTTTTCCTGTACGGAAATCCGAAACCGCCGGTGGTGCAGGTGATTTTTTTTTTTTTTTTTTTTGTTAGTTGTTGGCGCATCGGCTTCTGTGGCCATATTGCACCTCCCAAGGTTTTTGCATTTTCTACTATGATCCAAGCCCGAGGCGGGATTCGAACCCGCGACCTTTGGGCTGCCAGGCAGGCACTTTACCCACCCGTCTAGCCCGGTCGGCGATGCAGGTGATAGGCGGGGAATTATTCCTAGAAACGCTGGAGCTGCTTTTGCCTAGGGGCGCCGTGAAAAAATTACTGAGACAATAAGGCGCCGTGAACCGAGAAAGTTTGGGAACCTCTGAGCTACAATATATGATAAATGGATAGTCTATGTTACTTCTGTAAAATAATAATTACTGGATTTTTATTGTTCCGATTTAATAAAATTTGGATAACATTTCATGAAAATCCACTAACCGGAAGTCGAATTATTACATTCGGGCGGACAAAGAAATAATAAATGCTAGTTTTCTACTGGTCCGATTTTAATACAATTTGGGATGGCTCTGGGCATCATGGGAAATTTTACTACTTTTTACAGTGATACAACGGCGAATCGGTACGCTGAATTAGATGAGCCTGTTAACAGAATCCCACGTAAAAGTTTTAAAGCTGTATGCAAATAACCATTATTATGGTTTTACCACCGGCACACATTCAGGTATCTAATGTGATGGCATGACCTAATCGGTATTATTAATAGAAATAAGAATAATACGGTTTTATTGACCTTCCAATGCATTTAAATCATATAAAACTTTTAAGTTATCTTCATGAACAAGTTAATTTTTCTGATATTTAATAAAGAAATATACTTTCTGTTTATACTCCGGGTCGATCACATATAAGGTCAGTAGAGTACACGAGAGAGAGAGAGAGAGAGAGAGAGAGAGAAAGAAAGAAAATACAGGAGTCTAGAGTATATAGTAATCACGCGAACGTAAACCACAGACCAGTGCTGTAACTTGTGTACCTACACTTGACCACTCACCTACTGAGGGCTTCAACATTAATACTTAACACAAAATTTGAAATAGCACTCCCCCCCCTCCCACATACAACGAAACCATAAAAATAAGAGAAACAGAGGAACGAAAATGATTCCTTAGTAGTTATAACTTTACAAAATAAGGGAGAAAAAAAAACTATTTCAAACGCACTTGACTACTACTGTATTTCATCATATTTATGATATGAAAAGTCTCTCTAACCATATCTATTTAATAGTTTAAATATCAAAAAATTAGTATTTCGGATTTCCGAAATTACAACAATTTTTTTTTTTCCTGATTAGAACACCCCTTTAACCAGAGAAAGTATTTTCATATAATAATAAACTATAAAAGCATAAATGAAAAAAAGTTTCTTTTATAATAATAATTATTAAATATTTTTTTTAAGTTTAAATATTTAAATTAATTTATTAATTGAATTATTTAAATAATTAATACTAATAATTCATTTTTATTATTTATTTAAATAAATATTAAATTATACTGTTATTTAATTAAATAACGGCTGAAATTTAGAATAAGGTACTCCCTCCTGACTGCCTCAGTCTTCGGGTGTTTATCTCCCCCTTCCTGCTGTTTTAAAATAGGAAAACGAGTTCCCGATTTGAAAACAGTGACCATAGCACTATAACACTAACCATAGCGGGTTAGGCATGTCATTCACTGCCTTTTTCCTTTTTCCTCTTCTTCTCGCCGCTATTTTGGAAGGGGAACCCTGTTCTAAATAAAGTTTTACCTAAATAACAATTTAACAAAAATGAATTTTGGCCACATGGGCCAAAATTCATTATGGCCCATGTGGTTGTGGTTGTGCCAAAATTCGTTATGGCACAATCACATGTAATCATCTTTGAAGAAGCATCTCACTCAAACAGTGGTATTTCTAGATGAAGAATGAAAAAAGGGGTTTTTTTTTTTGGTTTTTTTTATATCATCAACGTTGGTGTAAACAATTTTGGGGGAAAGGGGTTCTCCAATTTCGGCAACGCCGCTGTCTGATGAGCCCATGATTCTGTAATCTCGAAAGAAAAATCTGCATGTTACATCAACTAAGATAATTAAGAAATACATTTTACTTACTTGATATTCTTCTTTAAACTTCAAACAGAACTGCTTAAGCGAATATTCTAAAGGTACTTGAGACATACACACAATAAGTTCACACACTCTACATATGATCATAAATATTAATTCATTTTCTTTTTATATATATATAACAACCCACATGAATACATGTCTCTTTTATCCTTTCCTAAAACAGCTTTCTTCCTTATTTTGGCGATGCGCAGAAACAAAATTAGCGCGAGAAGAGTTCAGAATCGTTTAGTCTCTCCCGGTCCGAAATATACACATGCAAATACCATTTACTGTGTCCCTCCAACTGCCTTCACCCCTATTTTTCGGTTATGGTGGAATGTGTCGTTTACATTTCTTACAGAACGGAATAGACAGTTAATCTACGTTTTATTCTTTTATTTATTAATTTTGCTCACACCTTGCACTGTCCCGTTTATTATTTGTGAGAATTTTCTATAATATAAAAATACTAATACAGAAAAACAAGGATTACACAGTTACAAATTGTAAAATAATTTTTCACCACTTTTAAACACTTTATTGCATATGTGTAGAGTACACAGTACTACAATAGCAAAATCTTATCACAGCAAAATGGCAGGTGTTTATAACTTTTCTTAGCTATAATTGAAATCTCAGCAGTTAATAAAATTACACTATGTATAAATTAAAAGTTAAAACACATACAGCATGCCCATTCAATAATTGATCTTTTCCGTTTTGAGGCATGTTATTATATATGCGTAAAATGCGTATTGTCTTCACCATGTCCATCCATCCTTCCGCATGCAACAACTCGACTCCTAATGAATGGATTTTCATAAAATTTTATATTCACTGTTTTATATAAGTTTGCCAAGCCATCCCTCAATAAAATGCGAGTCCCATTCCAAAACTTATCCAACTTTATCTAACACTGATTCTATTTCAAAACTTGCTGTATACGAGGACGTTTGAAAAATTCATGGGGTCGATACTCTTTTGCCACCGATGCTGCAATGCGTTGATTCCAGCTGCGAAAAGAGTTTGTTCTTGGGTTTCAGGAATCTTAAATATTTTCTCAGAGGTATGGTGCGCAGGTATACCAAGAAATGGAAACTGGTGAAATAATGAGCATTTCAACCTGCGTGAAAAATAATCTGCCTTAAAAATTACGACAAATTCTCAAACGTACTTCCTGTACTTCTTCAGTGACTGTAAAAACAGCAGAACTGGTAAATTAAGGCATATAATAAATAAAAGCTAAATAGCTAAAAGCTGGCATGTAAGTAAAGGCTAAATATTCACAAGTAAGAAATGTGTAATTAAATTAACAATTAAATGTAAATGAAGTCACCATAATTTACCAGTTCTGCTATCTTTACAGTCACTGAATAAGTAGTACAGGAATACCAGGAAACGTGTGAGCATAATCTGTAATTCTTTAAGAATATTAAAGTCACATTACACTCCACACAGGCTGAAGTGCTCATTACTTCACCAGCCTCCATAAATGCATCGACTGCTGCAATGATGTTACTCTCGGTTGGAAAATGGATGCTAGACAGGTATGTAACTAGGTGAAAGTACAATGGTGCTGGATTTGGTGAATATGGGAGATGATCCAAGATTTCAAAGCCGCACTCGTGCAGCTCAGCCATCGCAGTGTTGTCCTGTTGAAATAAAACTCCTTTACTGAGTTTTTCTAGGCTTTCATGTTTTCGTGTAAAAGCCTCAAAAAGTCTGCATAATATGCCCCTGTGACTGCCTGACCTTTTTGAAGGTAATTTACTAGCAACACTCTGTCAGCAGCCCAAAAGATAAATACCATCACCTTGCCAGCAGAAGAAATCGACTTGTTTGTCTCTGGAGAGGGGAGAAGAGCTGTGTTTCCATTGTTTGGATTGTTCCTTTTGTCTCTGATTGAAAGGGATGAATCCATGTCTCATCCATGGTCACAAGCCTCTCGAGAAAATTGCTGGATCTGCTTGAAAACGATGTAAATGTTCACTTGACCGACAAATCCTGTGCATTTTTTTCCCCTTTTTTTTTACTGTTGTTTGAACGACCGGGCAGCAGGATTTGCAGGTACCCTCCGGTATTACACTACTTCCAGTAGGTGTGGGATTTTGGGCGCTGAAAGCTCTCTACAGTAATAGTAGACCCAGGTTCCCTGCCACCGCGGTTGAACTGCACTTGACTGGGGAGGGTGACCCCCTGTGTTATATATTGAATCACAATTTAACAGAAAGCTTATGAGAACTAGAACCTGTAGTGTCTGCTAAGGAAAATATGTTTAATCTAAATTATAAGCATTCATATTCCAGTTAATTAAGAGTCGAAACCAACAGTGGGCTTAATGTTCATTGAACGCAGCCGAACCCAGTGATGTTCTGCTTAAGGCAACACGTCACTTAAGCTCCTGGCAAGGTCAAGTGTCAACAGGGTTAGTGATTGTTTTTCCCCCACCCCCACCCACTGCTGCATACTTTCTCCCCTAGTCATCGAACGGAAGAATTTCACTGCCACTACAGTTGACCATATGGATATCATCCCAGGGCAAATAGCACGTGATTTATACTGTAAATCCTATTGGTGGTAGCTGTTCTTGTGTAGCGCTTCTTAAGTTGATTCACCTACTAACTTGCAGTGGGTATTATCTGCCCTCATTTTCTGAGCTCTTTCTGTGAGACTGTCTCGCCACTCGCTCATCCGCAGTGAACTCGCCAATTCGTATCTGCTCAAATGGAGGGTAAATCGAGGAAATCGCTGTAAACACAACCCTGCCAGTGACCGACAACCCTAAAACAGCAGAGCAACACGAAGAATCTCAAACTGAACCCCCCCATTAAGAAGAACAAAAAACCAATCGGTACCAAATTTGATCGGGAAACCAGGTCAAAATCTCAAAACAGAGGGACCATGGAACCCCCCTCTCCCAAACCGAGTACACAGACATGAGACAACCTGACCTCCCCCTTGACCCCAACATGCCTGAGGGGACAGTTATCCAACAATCGCTACAACTCAAAGTAGCACTGGAGAACTTGCTCAAAGAGCCAACTAACAGAGTTACAGCACTTCTTAGGGCAGAAATCGTCACCCTATGGAATAAACTGGAATCGCTGCTTATCTAGACTCACCTGGAAAGCGAAAAGGCAACTGCAAAATTGGAAGCCTACACTGACTGTGGAGTAAAACAAATGCGACATCGCGACTCCACATATGCCCAAGCGCTGAGGAAGCCACCACCTGACTTTATTCCCGAATCTCAGGAACTGGGCTACAAGACAAACAATTCAGGTGCCAATCTACGGACTACACTGAAGAAAACGCTATCACCCAGACCTAACCCAGTGGTACTTAAACCCCTTACCAATGAAGGTTCTTTGTCCAGTGAGGAGGTCAAGAAGACCGTCATGGACTCCTTGACAGATGACTTAAAGAACACTAAAATCAAGTCAATTCGCAAAACGCAAAATACAGGAGTAATTATAGAAACAGCCACAAAAGAGGATGCTGAACTGATTATTAAGAACCCTAAAATACCATCTCTGGGACTCCTGGCCGAGCCCCCTAGACAAAAGGGCCCTTGTATACTGATACTAGACGTGGACAAGGATCTCCCTCCAGAGGAACTGCAAAGCGAAATTTTCCACAGGAACTCCCAGATGAAGAATCGACTTCTCACATAATCCCTAAATTCCAAACAAAAACCAGAGCTGGGCACACCATTAACTGGGTCTTTTAGCTATCATCCAAGGCCTGGAAGATCCTCTCCCAGGAAACAAGAATTTACATCAACTGGGGCAGCCACCGCTTTAGGGAGCATGTAGCCGTCCCCAAATGTTTCAGGTGCTGCCGTTTCGGCCACACCACGCACACGTGAAGGCAAAATCTGCCCACCTGTGGCCACTGTGCCGAAACGGGGCATGTGTACGCTACATGTCCCAAAAAGTCTCAACCTCCCATATGTGCCAATTGCAAGGCCCTAAAGGTGCCAGCCAACCATTCACTCCGTGACAGTAATTGCCCAATTTATCTCAAAGCCAGAAGTGCTCAACAGTCAAGAATAGATTATGGGGAGTAACAGACAAAACGTAAATATCCAGACTGTGAAAATAGCACAACATAACGCTCAGAGGTCCAAGGCTGTTACTGCACAACTGGTAAAAGGCAGATGAAGAGAACTTAGATGTGCTGCTTCTTCAGGAACCATACACTCATAATAAGGAGGTAAAAGGCTACCCCTTGAGATTTAAAGTGGTCCAGGTTGATGGTGACACACCCTGGACTGCGATCGTCGTTCGCAATCCCGAACTGACTGTCACCAAAATCACTGATCTGTGTACTAGCTGGGCTGTGTGCGCCCATTTAATTTCACCACTGGGGCAATTCTACTTAGTCTCGATATACTGTCGACCAGGGGAAGTTATTCTTCCTGTCACCCGATATCTACAGACCATCCAGCTACAAATGCCAAATGCAAAACTCATTATAGGGGCTGATGTTAACTGCAGGTACACAGCCTGGAACAGCCGAACTCAAAATCACAGAGGAAATAGAAATGGCCAACATCTTGAGGACTACTTGTCTAATATCAACCTGGTCATTCTAAACAAACCTATCTGCCTGCCAACTTTCTCCAGTACCTGTGGGAAGCTACCATAGATGTCACCTTAGCCTCAAGCTCCATTGCTCAGCACCTTGCTTCCTGGACAGTCCGTGAGGACTGGACCACCTCTGACCACAGGGTACTATCCTTCCAACTACACCGTTCACTAGTAACTAACCAACCAACCGAACTCAACAAAGAAGATATGCCCTGAATAAGGCTGACTGGAAGGAGGAATTGACCAGTGCAGCTAGCCACTTTAATCCTAGCGGCCTCAGCCCAGACCAGCATCAATGCGCAATTACACAGCTCGTCACTAATGCTGCAAACAAGACTATCAAAAAGAAGAGATTCACACCTGGTGCTGTCCCCTTGTGTTCACCAGAACTCCAGGTTCTTAGACGCGAAGTCATTTACCATCAAAAACGCTATCAACGTGCAAGAAGAACATGGCCTCCAGAAGAAACAGGGGCTTTACTGCAGCAATATCGATTGACCAGGAACCAGTATAACACAACAATAAAACAGCGCAAAAGGCGTTCATGGGAAGCCCTGGTAAGCACTGAAGGGAACGCCGATCCCTGGGGGGGGTTGTGTATAAAGTGATCACTAATAAGCTCCCCAGAGGCGAGGTCGTATCAACCACAAAATTACCGAACGGACTCTACACCAGATCGTAGCAAGACACTATCAATAATATTCTAGACGCTACATTCCAGCAGCCTGCTGACCCACACACAATGGAACAGCTAGAGCTCTGCACGAAAAATGAAACATATCTCACAACTGAAATTGAAGAACCCTTCACCCCAACCGAGCTCAACTTAGCTGCATCTAGAATCAGAAACAAGAAGACTCCGGGCCGAGACATACTCGATCCAGAAATCGTCCATAAAGCCATTGAACTTATTCCCACTACCATACTCAACCTGTTAAACCACTGTCTTCACCAAGGATTCTTCCCCACACAGTGGAAGACTGCAACCGTTAGACTTATATTGAAGAATGCAACCAAACCACACGATCTGCCACAATCCTACCGGCCCATTGCACTGCTGCCAGTCTTCAGCAAACTTCTCGAACGGATGATCTCCCATACAACAGAAGCCCACTACAATGACGCTGGTCTCTCCTCACTTAACCAGTACGGTTTCCGGAAAGGACACTGCACGGTAGATGCACTGGAAACAATCATTGAAGCTGCTACCAACTGCAACTCCAAATACTTTCTTCTAATCTCCTTCGACTTTGCTTGTGCCTTCGATTCTCTCTGATGGCCCAGCGTCCTCGGCAGGCTCCGGAGGGCGCAAGTCCCTCCGGACACTGCCGAGAGGTGCAAGGACACTGCACGGTAGATGCACTGGAAACAATCATTGAAGCTGCTACCAACTGCAACTCCAAATACTTTCTTCTAATCTCCTTCGACTTTGCTTGTGCCTTCGATTCTCTCTGGTGGCCCAGCGTTCTCGGCAGGCTCCGGAGGGCGCAAGTCCCAGAAAACTTATATAGATGCATCAAGACCTATCTCCAGGACCGGCGAGTTGTCGTGTCCACTCCCCACTGCAGTGTCTCCAGACCAGTCTTCAGGGGATGCCCTCAGGGATCTGTCCTGGGGCCTCTCCTCTGGAATCTGGTGCTGGATGATTTCTTGAACACCAAACTAAACAATGTACAGACCCAGGCTTATGCAGGTCATCTGCATAAGCCTGGACAGCATAGAATTGCTTTTGCTTTCTTAAAAGCGACCACAGTAGTTTCAGAGAGTTTTTAATTTCTATTGTTGTGTTATAATTGTTGTGTTATATTGGTGACAAGGACACCAACAGTAAATTCTAAATGGAAAGCATTCAGGAAAATAATTATAGAAGCTACAAACCTTTTTAATACAACTAAGAAATACTGTTTAAGACTTAGACCTGAATGTATGTCAGATGAACTGATGAGATTTTGGCAGAGAAGAAAAATATTGTATGCATATAAATTATCAGGAGATACAGAAGCCCATGGTAGATATAAATTAGTCTGTAATCAAGTCAGAAAGGAGGTTAGTTAACTAAGGCTGATTAAAAGACGTGTCTGGCAGTAGAAAAAACTTTTATGCTTATATTAATAGTAGAAGGAAGGAGTTGAATCACATTGGGCCACTTGGTGTGAATAGTTTAATTGTTGATGATCCTGCTCAAGTTACTAACAAACTGAATACGTATTTTTTTATCTACATTCACACACGAGGAATTCTTTAAGGAAGACGGTGCCAGAAGTTTATCAAACTCTAACAGATAACTGAAGGGAAAGTGGAAGAGGAATTATTTATTATTATTATTATTATTATTATTAGCGATATGGTACAAGGAAGCCTGAGGCTTTTGCTGCACCAGCAAAAAAAAAAAAAAAAAAATAACTTACCCTGCGAGAGAGAGAGAGAGAGAGAGAGAGAGAGAGAGAGAGAGAGAGAGAGAGAGAGAGAGAGAGAGAGAAGCAGAAAGGAATCACCAAGGAAGAGAAGAATGATGATATCCAATTTGTTGAAGTTTAACATAAAAAGACACCAGGGCTGGATGGTATGTGCCAAATCATATTAAGAGAGGCAGCAAAGGCGGTAAGCAAATCTTTAGCCAAAATTATGAAAGCATCCTTGAGTTCAGGTGAGGTCCCTATGGACTGGCGATGTGCAAACGTATCCCCAGTTCATAAAGGGGGCTCAAAAGGTGACCCGAGTAATTATATGCCTGTTAGCTTAAGTCTCTTCTAATGGAGTCGCTGGTTAAAGCAGTAATGAGGGATCATCTAGAGAGGTACGCAATTATACTGAAGTTACAGCATGAATTCGTTAGGGAGCGGTGTTGTCTGACCAATCTGATTGAATACTAGGACGCAGCAAGTAAGGAGCTGGATTAAAAAAAATAATTTTGATATCATATACTTGGATTTCAAGAAAGCAAGAACCCTTCCCTTTACCCTTAATGGTAGTTACATCTTTAAGTAAATCCACATCAGTACATCGTGATCACTGTCACCCAGTAGTTCCTTTATCTGCAATTTCTTAATGCATGAATAATCACTGCTGATTATCAGATCAAGAGTATTACTCTCTCTCTCTTTGATTGCCACTCGAACATGCTACTGTAGAAAACAGTCATTCGATAAATCCACAAAAGTCGTGCTAGTGTACGAATAACCAAACTACAACTTCCAGTCAATATCTTGAGAGTTAAAATGTCCCATTATAAGACATTCTGATTTACTGCCCCGCTCTATTTCTGTGTACAGTTGTTGGTTGTACTGGGGGTTGCCGCTGTGTTGTCTGATGATCAAGTGAAAGCTCTGTCATTGATGTGGGTAGCTGTGAGCTTGATGGGGCTCCCAGTTTAAATACTTCCACGGCATCCACCCTCTTCATCAAGCTCTCATGAAGGCCCATAACAACGCTGAGTTCGCGCCTAACTTCCTCACACTGTTTAAATCGAACAAAACAGAGCTTCATTGACTTATTATCATCAAGTTCTGGTAATATTAGTTCTTGTTAGAGAAAGCAGCAGAGGTTTTCTTCGTGGTGAGCATGAAGCGCTCTCAGAAGGTGAGGGCATTATCCCAGTGGAAATCTAGTCAGAGCGGGAACAGACCCTTTGTGTTCATTTTCTGTTCATGATGACTTATATATGTTCCACTTCTGCCTCTTTGTTAGAGACACCTAGACAGCACTGGTATGATAAAATTGTAGTCCTGTGATATGTTGGAAATTAGATGCCTATTTTGTGTTTCTGTGCATTTTACGAAAATTTTTGGGTGTTGCCCTTAATAATTCTTTACTATTTCGGCTCACATTCAAAATCTTAAATTTAAGATTAAAATTTTCATAGCTGTGTTAATTCGAGTTACCTGCCAAAACTGGGGACAGGATAACAAAACTCTTTACCTCTTATATAAAATAGCCATCATCCGTATTACTACATATGCAGTTGCTGCTTGGTTTAGATCATCAATTGTCAGTATTCAGTTAAAGTTATTTGCAGTCCAATGATATTTCCTCCTTGCACTGCTTCACTCTTGAAAAACAGTCTATCCCTGTTTTTCAGGCTGTTAGATCTTAGATCTAACTCTTATAACTTCACTTCGTGTTTAAAGTGAAGTGGTAGTACAGTGGGCATAATCACCGTCTTCCTTACATCGGGTGGAAAACACCTGATTTCGAATCTCGTAAATCATATGAACTATTTTTATGGGTCTTATTTACAACGTGGCTGATTTAGTCGGTCTCAGAGAGGACAGTATGGTTTTTTTCTTTCGCAAACTCAACCTCTAGCAAATAGCAACTCAACCACAGAATATATGCAATATACTGTTATATACGGCGCTATATGGTCTAAGTTTCTGATGCGCCTAAAACTCTACAACAAAAACCAATCTGGAGATGTTCTTAAAAATTTGTAAAATATTTTAAGGGCGCATCAAGGTATAAATTTTGGAAACCTTGATCTAATCAAAAGCTCAAATTCATTTAATTTTATGATTCCAGTTCAAGATACCAGGTGGTGCTCTATGATTCTTATGACGCAATCCATTCATACACTCTGATATTCTCTAGTGTCGGTTTTGTAACTTTCTGTGTGTGGTGAAATGGAATTAAGTTTTCTTAGTTATAAAAGTTGTCTACCATTTTGGATTGTTATGAATGTAATTAATTTACATAAATGATACCGTAGTTTTGCGGTTCTAACCGTTATGAATATGTTCATCTATTTTAATTGAGGTGAGTTTTTTGATTAAAATGCTCCTGCATTTTCGTTTGCCGGTGTCTTATGTAAATCTCGTGTGCCTTATTTGTGAGGCACACGAGATTTACCAGCTGTAATCGAAAAGTGATAGCGTCTGTGGATCGGTGCCTAACCGCATATTTATTGATATAAAATGAACCAAATTAGAATATGAAAAACGAAGAGCTTCGCCACCGCGTGGTGTGGAGGCGTCATGATAGTTTCTATGGTACGACTAGTATTCAACCATTTCTGGGCCATTTAGTCCTTTTAGCCAACTGATAGAAATAGCTGTTTCAAAGAATCAGGTTACATGAGCCGTCACCTGAATTGGAGTATGGTTGGGACAGGGGATATCTTGTTAATTATCTTGCAGGGTCGCCACTACTGGATTTTGTTAAATTGAAGTTAGATATGGAATCTTATTGCGGTGTGCCACTACGCTTGGGACACTCGGTTACAAGGATGACTCCAAAAGTTTTTGCAGTCGTAGGTTTATTAAGTTACATACTTCAAATTTTTAAAGTTTATCAAAGTAACCACCCTTAGTATTTATATAAGTTTTCCACCTTCTAAACCAACTATCAAAGCAGTTTGACCAGTCTTCTCTGGAGATCATATTTATTCCATCGATGAAGGCCTGAAAGCTTCATCCCTCTCAAATTTTTTTTTTCCCTTTTTGAGTAGAATTTTGACTTTTGGAAATACAAAGAAATCACAAGGTGTTAAGTGTGAAGAATAAGGTGGATGAGTGACTAAATGAACAGCAGAAGTGGCAAAAAAAGTCTAATGTAGGAGCTGAAGTGTGAGCCCTTGCATTGTCATTTTGGAGCAAGATCCCTTTAAGTTGTTTTTTGGATCTGTTTTGAACGATGTGTTCAAACACTTTAGGAAGACATTTGGTAGCATATAACTCAGGCTTTTGATCTTCTCACTTAACTATTTATAAAAATTCATTTTTTCTGAAGAAATACGTGACTGTATCCCATTTGTGTTCCAATACTTGTAGCACAGCAAACTCTCTTGGGTGGAGGGGTTGTTTGAGAGCACCAAATGGTTGATTGTTGTTTTGTTTGTGGATCAAAATTGTATAACCAAGCTTCATCACCTGTCACAGTATCATAGAGAGCATTGGATAAACATAAAGCATATTTAATTGTGAATATTCATTTTTCTTTTTTTTTTTTCAGTTAGAGAGACTCTGGATAATTTTGTTGTAATATTGTTTTGCTCAGAGGTGATCTGAGAGAGGTGTTTAAGGTCTTAAAAGGAATCACCATAGTTGATTTTCACATTGGCAGCTGAAATCGGAACAAGGGAGCACACGTTCAATTTTGAGAAGCAGTAGAAGAAGATTAGATTTTCTGAAGTTCACCTTCAGGCAGTGAATTTTTGATCATTAGAGTAAGCTGGAATTGTTGTCATTGGAATAAAAATGTTAAAAATATATCACAATAAAAATAAAAATGTATAAATACACCAGGAGGTTTTTTGACTACTATATGAAGCTTTTTTTCAACTAACTTGGAAGTATAGCTAGCACTATCATCGTGGTCCTTGAGGTTGTCACAGACATTCTCTCAGATATGCCAGACAAGCTGTACTTGCTACCTGGGGGTCTAAAACACTGATGGAACTGATATTCGGGTGACACTCAAGTCAAGTGGACCCAATTTCGGCAAAGTCCGGACGGTCTGTGACAGCCAAATCCTCTGCTTGCACTTTCACGATGGTGGGACTGGGGATTGTTAGTAATCCTGGGTATAACCGCCATGCACAAGTACATGGTGGGTGACCACACAGGTGTGAACCAACGTAAGCAGGGGTCGAGGTGTGGCGCCCACACCACATGGACGAATGCCGCCCCTCTATGTTACCAGGCAGTACTAGATGACTCTCATCAACCGGTGCAATACCACCACTTTGCTTATTTGGAGGCTTGAAGTGGTGGAACCCATGTTTAGTCTGTAGAGCTAAGTTCCGGTCAACCCTTCCCTATCTCTTCCATAATGCAGTATGATTGATGACTTTTGAGGTTATGATGAACATCATGGCGAGATCCAATGTTCCTTACATTTTGAGGGTACAGCTCTAAAACAGTGTTCGCAGGCCAGCCGCTAGTTAGTACACTGGACTGAACCTATTGGTAACTCTCTAGGAGGCTTCTGGATCAGCTAGTGTATAATCTTGCTACCTCTACTCTGCCAGATAGTGACTGGAGGGAGTCCAAGTTGTGTGTGTGCAGGGAGCATTGTTAAGGCCACGTTATGTCAAGGATCTGGGTATATTCTTACCATGCTATAGTAAATTAATAAGAGGAGTTTACCTCAATGTAGTACATAGAACACTTTAGCATTAGCATTAGTAGAGGCATTTGATGCAAGAAAGCAAGCTTATGCAGCATCAGCCAAAAAAAAAAAAAAAAAAAAAAAAAACCACTCCCACTTCACCCCTCTGTTCGTTCAAAATACCTGTCCAGCTGAGCCTTAAACTTATTTAGGCTATCAACTTCCACGACAAGGGATGGAAGTCTGTTCCACCAACCAACCACTCGCTGGCTAAAGGCAAATTTCCGCACGTCTATCCTACATCTGTCTTTCCTCAATTTGAATTTATGCCCTCTCAGGTGATTATTCTTAGCGAGAGGAAGAATCCCATCAGCATTGAGCATGCTCAAACCATTCAATGCTTTATACACCTCTATCAGATCACCTCGCTGGTGCCTAGTCTCCAGACACTGTAATTTGCAAA
Organism: Mastigoproctus giganteus; assembly: GCF_048544385.1. Classification (NCBI taxonomy): domain Eukaryota; kingdom Metazoa; phylum Arthropoda; class Arachnida; order Uropygi; family Thelyphonidae; genus Mastigoproctus; species Mastigoproctus giganteus. The sequence goes on along the minus strand of NC_143583.1, from coordinate 227,735,534 downwards.
TCTTAAGCCTTTCTTCGTAAGAGCACCCCGTTGTTCCATTCACTAATCTTGTTGCCCTTCTCTGTACTCGTTCCAGCAGCTCTACATCCTTCTTGAAATGAGGCCTCCAGGCCTGTATACAGTACTCTAGGTGTGGCCTGACCATTGCCTTATACAAGGGAATAATCACCTCCTTATCCCTGCTAGAAAAATTCCTATATATCATTGACAATACACCATGAGCTACTCTTGCAGCCTGTCTGCACTGCTCAGAGAACTTCATATCTGCCTGCACAACCACCCCCAGGTCCCTTTCATTCTCTACCACTGTCAGTGTAATACCACAGAGTTGATACGTTGCTCTGGGGTTGCTGTTTCCCATGTGTAGTACTTTACATTTGTCAATGTTAAACTTCATTTGCCACCTCTCAGCCCATCTGCTCAACCTTTCCAGATCCTGTTGCAGCAGCATAGTGTCAGTAGTGTCCTTGACAACCCTGCCTACCTTTGTATCGTCTGCAAACTTCGACATTAAGCTTGATATACCATCATCAATATCATTTATGAATACAGAAAACAATAATGGACCCAACACTGAGTCCTAAGGGACTCCACTAATAACATTAGTCCACGATGAGCAGTGTCCATTGATTACCACTCTCTGTCTTCTCCCCCTCAGCCACCCACTTCCGTATGATACCCTCCAGAAATTAAAACGGAAAAAACGAAAAAATCGACATCTTACCGGTACATTAAAGTAAAATATAAATAATTAAATAATCAATTTAACACAATTCAAAATCAATTTAAAACAATTAAAATTCAAATTAACGCAATTAAAAGAATCTAACGAAAATTCAAAACGATTTTCCTTCCTGAAGCTTCCTTCGTTAGATTCTTTTAATTGCGTTAATTTGAATTTTAATTGTTTTAAATTGATTTTGAATTGTGTTAAATTGATTATTTAATTATTTATATTTTACTTTAATGTACCGGTAAGTTGTCGATTTTTTTCGTTTTTTCCGTTTTAATTTCTGGAGGGTATCATACGGAAGTGTTCTACGTATTACATTGAGGTAAACTCCTCTTATTAATTTACTATATTATTATCAACGTAGAACATATTGAGTATTACAGCTCTGATTCATACTATCTAATTCTTACCATGCGTATGCCATATCCAAAAATTTCATTACTTCATACAGCATGTCTCACCCACTTTTTCTTACTATTCAATACACCATGAATTGTCAAACTAATAGAGCAAGCTTATCTGCGAAAAGATCTAAACCTCCCAAGCACTTCCTAATTCATTTCACAAATATACGTGGTCTCAATTCTAATCTCAACGATGTCCATTTTCACTTGCAGTCTGCCAAACCCTATGTACTTTTTCTGACAGAATCTCAGTTATCAGTTGATTGAACTACTGCTCACCTCAGATGCCCAAATTATTCGCTGTATGATTCCTTTCACCTCAAAGGTGGTACTTGTGCATATGTCCGTTCTGATATTCCCTGTCAGAGACTTGGCAATTTGGAATCTCCTCTCTTTGATCTTCTCTGGCTTAAAATCTCTCCACCTCATTATGTCAAATTCATCTGTTGTCTCAACCGTTCTCCCAACTCCACTAATCACTTGGAGCTCTTTGACTTCCTCACTTTACAACTTGACTTTCTCCAGTCCAACTTTCCTAACAGTGAGGTAATTTATATTTTAGCATTAAATCAGCTCGTACACCAACCATAAGAATAAGTATTTACTGTAACTAAAATATTTACAAATTAAAATAAAATAAATATTTACAGAAACGGCTATTATATTAAATTAAATTATATACATGTGTAAAACATTAAAACTGTGATAAAATCCTTGAGATAAAATACACTAAAATAAACCAGATTAAAAGCGCTAAAAACAATAATCTCTGGAGCTTTCGGAAGCATCGGCTTCCTTCCTCAGCAGTAACAAAACTTCCTGCAGCACGTCCATATATAACAGGCTCACTGTACTTATACACGTGGTGCAGTCGGCGCATGGTCTGAACTGGAAGCGGAAATAGCTCGGGAACGTGTTAAGCAAAACCGTTCATCCGTACTTAGGATGATAGTTTCAAACAGAGGATGCATACGCATACCTCTGTCCCTATTCATAATATTGTTGTCGGATGAACAGATTCGTAGGCTCTCGAGCCATTTACGGTTCCAGAACACATGCACTCGATCCACAATAACCACATCCTCTGGGGAGATTTGATGCTGCTTCTCCCAAAAATGTTCGGCCACAGCAGACTTATTGTAATCAGCGGTTTTTATAGCATTTGCATGTTCCTCCAGACGATCCTCGCCCACATAACATTCCCCATAATTCGGGCATTTTACCTTGGGTCTTTTATCTGAAATCTTGTCTCAGGTAAAAGACCCAATAGCAAAGGAACTGAGTAGTGGAGTAGTATACAGGATAAAATGCCTGGATTGTGGGGGGATGTTATGTGGGCGAGACAAAACGACGGCTCAAGGATCGTCTGGGGGAGCATGCAAATGTTATAAAAACCGCTGATTATTGTAATCAGCGGTTTTTGCTGCTGTGGCCGAACCTTTTTGGGAGAAGCAGCATCAAATCTCCCCAGAGGATGCGGTTATTATGGATTGAGCATATGGGTTCTGGAACCGTAAATAGCTCGAGAGCCTACGAATCTGTTCATCCGACCACAATATTATGAATAGGGACAGAGGTGTGCATATGCATCCTCTGTTTGAAACTATCATCCTAAGTACGGATGAACAGTTTTGCTTAACACGTTCCCGATCTATTTCCGCTTCCAGTTTAGACCATGCGCCGACTGCACCATGTGTATAAGTACCGTGAGCCTGTTATATATGGATGTGCTGCAGGAAGTTTTGTTACTGCTGAGGAAGGAAGCCGATGCTCCAGAGAGATTTTTATAATTTTTATCGCTGTTAATCCAGTTTATTTTGTGTATTTTATCTCAAGGATTTTATCACAGTTTTAATGTTTTTCACATGTATATAATTTAATTTAATATAATAGCTGTGTTTGTAAATATTTATTTTATTTTAATTTGTAAATATTTTAGTTACAGTAAATACTTATTCTTATGGTTGGTGTATGAGTTGATTTAATGCTAAAATGTGAATTTGCCCAACCTCAGAGGCCTTTTTCAGGATAGTGAGGTAATTTTCCTTGGTGATTTTAATGTTCACAACTCCAGCTGGCTTCTATTTTCTAGTCACACCAACCCAGCTGGTCAAGATGCTGAGGCTTTTGCAATTACTAATGACCTGGCACAGATTGTTCATTTACCTACAAGACTACCAGACAATCCTAATCATACAGCCAATACGTTTCCTCCGTAGCCAGGTGGGAAGGAGCAGCAGTGCGTAGCACATGCTTCTTGATTAGACCGGGGTTTGAGCCCGTCACCACCAAATACGGAGGATGCGGAAAGGTCAGGGAATGACCACCGCATATCCCGGAGCAATATGGCCTTAGTTACTAATGCTCCTGAAAACTAAATAACAAACAAACAACCAAAACGCTTGATCTTTTTCTCACAAACAACCCTTCTAAGTACACAGTCGAAGTGAGAGGTCCTTTAGGCACTTCAGATCACAACTTGGTCAAGACAATCAGTCTCTTCTCCAATGAAACCTTTATCTCATGGCTATTCCCAACCTCGTGTTGTTTGGCATTACAAGAATGCAAAATGCGATGACCTGCGAGACTTCTTTTCTTCTTTTCCCTGGTCGGATTACTGTTTCAAAACTTCTGATGTCAACGTTTGCCCAGATCGTGTCAGTGAAATTATTCTTGCAGGAATGGAATCCTTTATCCCACACTCCACTTTAAAATCTCGTCCTCTATCTAAACCTTGGTTTTCCTGTAAATGTGCTAAGGCTGTTCAAGGGAAGAATGTTGCATATTTATTTATTGGCGGGAAGAATGTTGCAAGGGAAGAATGTTGCAGTTTTATTTTAGCCAGCGAGTTATAAATTACTGGAATAAGTTGCCTTCATGGGTGGTAGAGGCCGACAGTTTGGGGAAATTCAAAGGTCATCTGGATAGTACTTTCGGGTAAGGGAAGCGCATAGGATGATAGGTTTAATTTCCTTTTTATTTATTTTTTATTTATTTATTTTTTTTTATTTATTAATTATTATTATTTAGTTATTTATTTATTTATTTCTTTTTTGTTTTTATCATTGTTTTGTTCGGATTTTTTTTTTTTTTTTGGCTGGTGCAGCATAAGCCATAGGCTTTCTTGCACCATGCGGCCGTTACTAATACTAATATCGTAATTGGCTCGTTTCTAATTCTTCAGTTTCATTTTCTGCGTACACCAAAGCTCGCAACAATTGTAAAGCAGTTATTAATCAGTCCAAACTAGAGTTTGAACAGGCTAAGAGTAAAAAACTTGCTTCTTGCCCTAACGGTAGCCGAGCATTCTGGTCTCTTGCCAAAGCTATTGGCCGCAACTTTTGCCCATCTCTGCTCCCACCTCTGTCCAAACCAGATGGTTCTGTTGTCACTTCAGCCAAGGATAAAGCTGACCTGCTAGCACCTCATTTTTCTTCCAGCTCATGTATTAATGATCTTGGTAAAACACCTCCCACCATTCCCAACACGTTCCATTCAATACCCCCTGTGGTCTTCCATCAAAAGGATGTCAGAAGGATTTTGAAGAATCTTGATGCTAAGAAAGCTCCAGATCCCGATGGTATTTCTCCACTTGTTCTCAAAACCTGTGCTCCTGAACTTACTCCTATTCTTTGCCGCCTTTTTTCACTTTCTTATTCCAAAGGTGTTTTTCCTTCTGCTTGGAAATTTGCTCGTATCCAACCAGTTTCTAAAAATGGTGACAAATCACCCCCCATCCAATTATCGTCCCATTGCAATTACTTCTACTCTTTCTAAAGTAATGGAGAAATCAATTAACCGCCAACTCTTAAACTACCTAGAAACCTTCCGTCTAATCAACGATTGCCAGTATGGATTCCGTCAGTGTCGATCCACTGGTGATATTCTGGCTTATGTTACCCATTTATGGGCTAATTCAATGAAAAGGTTCGGTGAAACACAAGAAGTTGCTCTTGACATCTCAAAGGCTTTCGATTGTGTTTGGCATAATGGTCTTCTAAACAAGCTTCCATCTTATGGTTTGCCAACTGTTTTTTGTAATTGGTTATCCAGTTTTCTCTCTGATCGGTCACTGAGGGTAATGGTCGATGGCTCTCTGTCTTCTAACTTCTCCTCTAATGCCGGTGTCCCGCAAGGTTCAGTTCTTTCCCCCACTCTTTTCCTCTTGTATATTAATGACCTTCTTCCATTTACTGGAAATCCTATCCATAGTTTTGCCGATGATAGCACATTGCATTCCACTTTCCATTTTGAGAAACCTTGTCCTGCTCAATCAGCTTCAACTTCTCGAAAATCTGCTACCAATTCCTTAAATGCCGATCTTCAGGTAATTCTCCAGTGGGGTAAAGACAACTTAGTTAATTTCAACCCTTCTAGTACTCAGTCTTGTCTTATATCTCGCAAAAAGGATTCTTCTGCTCCTATGCTTATCTTTAGTGACACTCCGATTTCTAGGCAAAATGATATATCTCTTTTGGGAATTACCCTGATTCTAATCTCTCTTGGCACACGCACATTACAAATATTGCTTCCTCTGCACTAAAAAACTTGGTTTTCTCTTTCGCTCTCGGCGTTACTTTTCTTCCAAACAGCTGCTCACTCTGTATAAATCGCAAATCCGCCCTGCCATGGAATATTGTTCTCACATCTCGGATGGTGCTCCCAAAACCTCTCTCAGGCTTCTTGATTCTATTCAGAAGAGGGCAGTTAGGTTAATTAATGATTCATCTCTAGCAGAGACTCTCCACTCGCTTTCTCATAGACGTACTGTTTCTGCTGCATGCCTCTTCTACAGATACTTCCATGGGCACTGTTCTTCTGAATTGGCTTCTATAATTCCCACTCTCTGTTTCAAAACAGTCCGAACACGTGCCGCCACCAGCCAACATCCATTTACTGTCCAACTCCAAACTCACAGAACCAACTTCTCATCTACCTCGTTTATTCATTCAACTGCTGTTTTCTGGAACAACCTTCCTTCATACGTATTTCCTGAAAATTAGTCTACAGAAATTCAAGTCCAGTGTCAACAAATATCTTCTTTCATCTTCTCAACCTCCAACCCAAGCACAGTACTAAGTACTATAGGTTCTAATACCTCTCATATTTGTGGTTTACATATAAAAAAAAAAAAAAAAAAAAAAAAAAATGTACTGTAAGCGAAGTTGACATATATTCATGTACTGCCAGATCTAAAAAAAAATGAAAGGATGACACCACTTTGTACCTTCTTTCTGCAAAAAATGGTGCCTTTGTGCACAAACAAGGCTCAAAGTAATGCACAGAATAAAACAAATACGACACTCAAATGTAATATGACTGGTGGACACAGGCACACAGCTAAACTTTGAATTACTTTGAAGTAAACATTACGCATGACCAAACTGCATGACCCATGAACTAGAATGGCAATCACATCAGCATCAGTGTTGCCAACTGTAGTCGGTTGAAAATAGCTAAGCCACCATTATAAAATTCTACATTAACAATGAAAAAAATTTTTTTTTTGTAGCTAAAGGGAATTAAAACAATTGGTGTATATTCTGAAAAATGATAGGGGCATGTTCCTCAGTGCCCCTACCTTGAATCCGCCTATGCCACCATGTGTGCAAAATTTGAGTCAAGAAGGGAGGAGAGTGATACTGTGTGTCAGAAAGTAAGTGAGAAGGGGGAAGGAAAGAAAAGTGGTTGTTGATAATTAACAGCTAATCATGACAATGTTTATGAAACAGACTTTGGGGAGAGAGGCATCTCCTAACCTTGCAACAAAGACTCAAAAATAGGGTGTAAACACAGTCCCTTTTAATTGTATGCTTAATCGTGCTGATGTATGCAAATTCCAACCAGCAGCAGATCTTAAAGATGCTTGCATAATCTGCTATGTAGGCATCATTTGGCACAAATTTATGAGCTACCACTGATTTTGTGAAATTGGCTGTCTAATAGAATCACACTGGTCATTAAATTGATCCTGCAGATGATGGATATCGGCACCTCTGTAGCCAGGTAGGCAGGAGCAGCAGTGCGTAATACACGCTTCTTGATTAGACCAGGGTTCAAGCCCGTGACCACTAAATACGGAGGATGCAGAAAGGTCAGGGAATGACCACCGCATTATCCCCGGAGCAATATGGCCTTAGTTGCTAATGCTCCTAAAAACCAAATGACAACGAGATGATTGATAATAGCCTTACTAATGTAGGTTGCAGCGCACTCCTTACAGTAAGTATGATGAATGACACTGCTCCTTTTTATAGATAGTATAGGTGTTTTTAGAGTGTGGGGGGCAGTATATTGTCAGTAGTTTTCTGCCAGATCTCTATATAGTATGAATATTATTAGCCTCTCAAGGGTCGTGACTGTATCCCATTATATTTTTGGGTAGAAATAGAAAGAAATGTGATGGAGGTTCAGGATATAAGATATGTGGGAATTTAGGTTTGTATTCTTACTGCTACAAAAGTGTGTTGATTTAAAATGTAAATAATAAATAAGAATATACATATGTTAAAAATATTACTTTAGGTTAATGCTATACTGCATATAGTTGTGGGTCATTACAAAATAGGGTTACTTTGATATTTTTTTTAGACTCTAGTTATCTGTTGATAAAATTCTGAAAAAATATTTTGTCCTTTGGCTTTTTGGAAATAGGGAGTCAAACTGTTTACTGCTAATTTGCAAAGATGAATGCACAGAGTAGAAGTTGGGGATTTTTAAATGCATTTAGGAGGCTTTATGTTGAAATGAAATTGGAAATGTGTTATATCTGTATATCATTTTAGAAAACTTTGTGGCAGTGGTGCATTGTTGGAATAACTAACTGTAATTGTTTCTTGATCCACCTTGGTCATCTTTGGCACTGGTGCCTGGATTCTGTATGCAGGGTTGTTGACGTCTGCATACAGCATCCAGAAATTTTCTGTAAAAATTTCGAGATTTGTTGATGTATATATATTTGATTAGGAAGTTACCTTTGTATATTTGCTTATGAAGTTACTATTATTACAGTGTACAATTGTATTTCCACTAGACTTTGGTATAAAAGGGCCTTAAATTTAAATCCAAATTTAACTGTGTTGCTGTTATGGTTGTTTATTTTGTACACCCAATAATTGAAAAATTAAGGATTTATCTGTTGGAGTTATTAGTAGAGGCATATGATGCAAGAAAGCAAGCTTATGCAGCATCAGCCAAAAAAAAAAAAAAAAAAAAAACACTTCCATTTCACTCCTCTGTTTGTTCGAAATACCTGTCCAGCTGAGCCTTAAATTTATTTAGGATATCAACTTCCACAACAAAGGATGCAAGTCTGTTCCACCAACCAACTACCTGCTGGCTAAAGGCAAATTTCTGCACATCTATCCTACATCTGTCTTTCCTCAATCTGAATTTATGCCCTCTCAGGTGATTGTTCTGAGCAAGAGGAAGAATCCCATCAGCATTGAGCATGCTCAAACCATTCAAGGCTTTATACACCTCTATCAGATCACCTCGCCGGCGCTTAGTCTCCAGACGCTGTAATTTGCTAAACTTAAGCATTTCTTCGTAAGAGCAACCCTTTGTTCCATTCACTAATCTTGTTGCCCTTTTATTATTATTATTATTATTATTATTATTATTAGCCATATGGTACAAGGAAGCGTGAAGCTTATGCTGCACCAGCCAAAAAAAAAAAAAAAAAAAAAAAAAAATTCCCGAGTTACCCCCTGAGAAAGAAAGAAGAGAGAGGAGGAGGAGAGAGAGAGAAAGGGAGAGAGAAGTACAAAGGAATCACCAAGAAAGAGAAGAATGATGATATCCAGCTCAGGACCCTGGGTTTGCCAAGCCCATACTCACCAGATGGGCTTGGCAAACCCAGGGTCCTGAGCTGGATATCATCATTCTTTTCTCTGTACTCATTCGAGCAGCTCTACATCCTTCTTGAAATGAGGCCTCTAAAGGCAAATTTCTGCACATCTATCCTACATCTGTCTTTCCTCAATCTGAATTTATGCCCTCTCAGGTGATTGTTCTGAGCAAGAGGAAGAATCCCATCAGCATTGAGCATGCTCAAACCATTCAAGGCTTTATACACCTCTATCAGATCACCTCGCCGGCGCCTAGTCTCCAGACGCTGTAATTTGCAAAACTTAAGCCTTTCTTCGTAAGAGCAACCCTTTGTTCCATTCACTAATCTTGTTGCCCTTCTCTGTACTCATTCCAGCAGCCCTACATCCTTCTTGAAATGAGGCCTCTAAAGGCGAATTTCTGCACATCTATCCTACATCTGTCTTTCCTCAATCTGAATTTATGCCCTCTCAGGTGATTGTTCTGAGCAAGAGGAAGAATCCCATCAGCATTGAGCATGCTCAAACCATTCAAGGCTTTATACACCTCTATCAGATCACCTCGCCGGCGCCTAGTCTCCAGACGCTGTAATTTGCAAAACTTAAGCCTTTCTTCGTAAGAGCAACCCTTTGTTCCATTCACTAATCTTGTTGCCCTTCTCTGTACTCATTCCAGCAGCCCTACATCCTTCTTGAAATGAGGCCTCTAAAGGCGAATTTCTGCACATCTATCCTACATCTGTCTTTCCTCAATCTGAATTTATGCCCTCTCAGGTGATTGTTCTGAGCAAGAGCAAGAATCCCATCACCATTGAGCATGCTCAAACCATTCAAGGCTTTATAAACCTATATCAGATCACCTCGCCGCCGCCTAGTCTCCAGACACTGTAATTTGCAAAACTTAAGCCTTTCTTTGTAAGAGCAACCCTTTGTTCCATTCACTAATCTTGTTGCCCTTCTCTGTACTCATTCCAGCAGCTCTACATCCTTCTTGAAATGAGGCCTCTAAAGGCAAATTTCTGCACATCTATCCTACATCTGTCTTTCCTCAATCTGAATTTATGCCCTCTCAGGTGATTGTTCTGAGCAAGAGGAAGAATCCCATCAGCATTGAGCATGCTCAAACCATTCAAGGCTTTATACACCTATATCAGATCACCTCGCCGCCGCCTAGTCTCCAGACGCTGTAATTTGCAAAACTTAAGCCTTTCTTCGTAAGAGCAACCCTTTGTTCCATTCACTAATCTTGTTGCCCTTCTCTGTACTCATTCCAGCAGCTCTACATCCTTCTTGAAATGAGGCCTCTAAAGGCGAATTTCTGCACATCTATCCTTCATGTCTTTCCTCAATCTGAATTTATGCCCTCTCAGGTGATTGTTCTGAGCAAGAGCAAGAATCCCATCACCATTGAGCATGCTCAAACCATTCAAGGCTTTATACACCTATATCAGATCACCTCGCCGCCGCCTAGTCTCCAGACGCTGTAATTTGCAAAACTTAAGCCTTTCTTCGTAAGAGCAACCCTTTGTTCCATTCACTAATCTTGTTGCCCTTCTCTGTACTCATTCCAGCAGCTCTACATCCTTCTTGAAATGAGGCCTCCAGACATATATACAGTACTCAAGGTGTAGCCTGACCATTGCCTTATACAAGCCAATAATCACCTCCTTATCCCTTGCTAGAAAAATTCCTGTATATCATTGACAAGACACCATGAGCTACTCTTGCAGCCCATCTTCACTGCTCAGAGAACTTCATATCTGCCTGCACAATTACCCCCAGATCCTTTTCATTCTCTACCACTGTCAGTGTAGTACCACAGAGTTGATACGTTGCTCTGGGGTTGCTGTTTCCCATATGTAGTACTTTACATTTGTCAATGTTAAACTTCATTTGCCACCCCTCAGCCCATATGCTCAACCTTTCCAGATCCTGTTGCAACAGCATAGTGTCAGTAGTGTCCTTGACAACCCTGCCAACCTTTGTATCGTCTGCAAACTTGGACATTAAGCTTGATATACCATCATCAATATCATTTATAAATACAGAAAACAATAAAGGACCCAACACTGAACCCTGAGGGACTCCACTAATAACATTAGTCCATGATGAGCAGTGTCCATTGATTACCACTCTGTCTTCTCCCCTTCAACCATCCCTTTATCCATAGCAGCAATTTGCCGCCAATGCCACACTGCTCCAATTTGTGCAGCAGTCTTCCATGTGCAACAGTATCAAAAGCCTTTCTAAGATCCAAATGTATAATATCAGAGTTATTCCCTGCATCCAGTTCTTTTGTGACTGCATCATAGTATCCAATCAAATTGGTCAGGCAAGACTTTCCCTTAACAAAACCATGCTGTGTCCGAGCTATAACTTAAGTCTTGTCTAGATGATCCTGCAGTGCTTATTTAAACAGTGCCTCCATTAATTTTCCTGGAACAGAAGTTAAACTCACAGGTCTATAATTACTTTTGTCAGCCTTTGATCCTCCTTTGTGAATTGGGGTCACATTTTCACATCTCCAGTCGATGGGTACCTCCCCTGAGTCCAAGGAAGCTCTCATAATTATGGCTATGGGTTTGCTTACTTCCTTTGCTGCCTCCTTTAATATAACTGGATAGATCCCATCCACCCAGGTGCCTTTCTTTTGTTTATCTTCAACAATTTCTCCTCCACTTTACTCTCAGTTATTACAAGATTCTCTAGCTTACTGCCAGAGTTGAATACACCTTTGGCATTTCCCTCGCTGAATAACTCCTCATGTGTGAATGTCGATGCAAAATATTCATTTAGTTTGTGTTAGCTACTTGAGCAGGATCATCAACAGTTGAACTATCAATATCAAGTGGACCAATCTGATTCATCCCCTTCCTTCTAGAGTTTACATACGTAAAGAACTCTTTGCTGTTTTTCTTTGCATCCTTTGCCAAAGATTTCTTGTAATCTGCCTTCGTCTGCCTAACCTCCTTTGTAACTTGGTTACAGATCAGCTTATATCTATCATAGGCTTCTGTGTCACGTGTTAATTTGTATGTATTCCATGCCTTTTTTTTCTCTGCCATGTGTCATTAGTTCATCTGACATCCATTTAGGCCTAAACCCTGAACAATATTTCTTAGTTGATATGTTTCCTAGCTTATATCAGTGTTAATTTTAGTATTCCTCAAATATGATATTCATTTTCATTTTGTGTCATGAATTATTTTTTAATTGTAAATGTATAGCAGTAAAAAAAAAAATTCTTCAAAACTCAATGGCATAAATGTACAGTTTGATTACATTAATTAAACATGCTTTTTTTTTCCTTTTTGCATTCATTAAATTGATAAATTAAATCAAATATTTCTCAGTTACATTGACAGTTTAACTGTAATGCAAAGTGATGCATGTCAATCAGACTATTATTCAATCTAAAATGACAGTTTGATTGATATTGGCTTATCAATATTTCACTGCTGCTTTGGTGTACACACCAACCACCAGTTTGCTACACTTGGCAAAAGTTGGAGTTATAGCTATATTTTTGCATTTGAGGTACACACCCACACATTTTGTATCTGACTTTGGAAAAAAATTTTACTGGACATATGATTATCTAGACTAATATCCTTAACTGTTACTTTAAAAAAAAAAAAAAAAAAAAAAAATAGCAACCAAAAACTTACAGTTTTAAGAAGTTGAAATATTTAAGAAGCACTGGAACCACCCATCTTTGTATGTGCTATCATGGTATTGCACTACTTGGAAACAAATGGCAAATAACCTCATGGCAATGTCATTAGTTTGAAACACTTATGACGGCTGGCTAGGACCCACAGGGTCCTCTGATGAGGGGCTTTTCCTGAATTATTCTGTCATGCCACTGCTCTACCTTTTTAAACAAATGGTGGAATTATTTCACAATGATGCCACTTGTTTGAAAGTTATATACAATATCAAATAACTTCTTACCTCTTAAATAACCAAATACCTTTTAAGCAAATGGTGGAATTATTTCACAATGATGTCACTTGTTTGAAAGTTGTATACAATATCAAGGTTAAGTAACTAAAAATATTTTTAAAAAAAGTTTTATTAAAACTTAAAATATTTATATTTTTGGAGCTTTTGTATTCATTATGTTAGTTTATAATAACACTTTTACAGTTAATGATGTTTACTTTTTGCTTATCGAACAAGTAAAATGGTTTTATTTTATCACCTAGAACATTTAAGATTGTGCAAATTTTACATTGTTAAAGGCTTATATCTCATTTTCAGTAAGTAGTTTTCAGTCTGGCAAACATGACTGTTTTATTTAAAGTGTGGTTCTCAAAATATTTTTGTAGTTCCAAAAATATTTTAGTCAGTAGACTCGCCAAAGCTTGTGGAATTCTAAAAATTGTTGAAAACTGTTTAAAACAGCTTCTGCAATTACAGAAATTCCTTTAAAAAATCCTTTGAAACGTGTTCTTGAATTTTGAAAATGTTTGTTTGTTTTTTTGAAATATAGCTGGTTTTATATATATATATATATATATATATATTTTTTATTTTTTTCATTTCAGGTGGCTGCTTAATTTGTAGTATTCTTGTAAACTGTGAAGTAAAGAGATGAGGAGATTGCCTAGAAAACTGTAATGCAAGTGCTGTGTGGCAGTTTCTTTTTTTTTATTTCTTTTTTAATAACAGAATTTCATAATGTCCCTCAGTACATATAGATTAAAAGCTATGGAATCTTCTGGTGGTATCTTAACAATAGAATGGGATATGATGGACAAAAGTCGGTTTTTTCCATTAAGTATGATTTATTCTTTTGCACTTAGAGGCTTACTCTATCCTTTTACTGTTATTAAAACCCGTCTTCAGGTTCAAAAACATACAGCTGTGTACAAAGGCACATACGATGCTTTTTTAAAGATTCTTCGGTATGAGGGCATGCATGGATTATATAAAGGTTTCTGGATAAATACTATTCAGATTGGTTCTGGTATAGGATATATAGTGACTTACGAGAAAGTACGACATTTGCTAAAGCAGTATGCAAATATTACTGATAAAAGACTCAAAGGACTTATAGGTGGTGGATGTGGCTCTTTAGTTGGACAAACCATAATTACCCCTTTTGATATAATATCTCAACATATGATGATCCTTGGCCAGATAAAGGATAACAGCAAATCAAATACTGTAATAAATCCACTTAAAATAAAATATGAAGGTCATAATAGAAGAGGTTTAGCCATTGCTATTATAAAAGAACTATATAAGCAAGATGGCATTAAGGGATTTTATAGAGGTTACTTTGCATCACTTTATACTCAAGTTCCAACAAGTGGGTTTTGGTGGATGTTTTATCCTGTGTATTCAGGTAAGTTGCAACAGCAGTTTATACAATAAATTCCCATCATAACACTGGATTCCTGCCTATAGTACTCTCCTGCTTTTAACACTTCTTTCTTCTGGCACCATACTGTCATTCCTACAACTGCCATCCATTTTAAAATGCTTTTCTACTTAAGAAGGAGTAAACCTGATTATAACCTCCTTTCTCTTTATTTTAATTTTGAGAAGAGGATGATAAAAAACTAAATTCTGGGAGTAGTTTATGCTGCTTTAATTTCAGAGGGATCATTTCCAGTGTATGTGAACTATATTTATATAGTTCAGTATAATGTGTATATATACAATAATCATTGTCTTTTGTGCATGTTCAACACTGGCATCAATAAAAAATGTTCAGAAGGCATTTTAAGTGGTGGCAAAATTACTAATTAATTTTATGAGTGAAAGCATTGTTATTTATTATTATATTAATTATACATTTATCACTTACAATTAATAGACCTGAGAAATAATTAAGCAGTATCGCAATAAAATAAGTTAGGAGAATTGTTTGAAGGTTATAAAGCACTCAAACATATGTTGGTTTAATTATTGTTTATTTCCGAATTAGAAATGTGTACATAGTAGAGTCAAACATTTTATGGTGGTATTTTCTGACTACTTTTCAGTGACAGCTTTCTTTGCAAGTACATATTTTGTGTATATATTTCCAATTTCAAAATAAGCATAATTAAACTAACATAAATTGCTTTATTTCCTTCAAACAATACCATACCATGCTGCTTAACAATACCACCATGCTGCTCAATGAAAGGGTTGGAGAAATTCAATGGCTTTTTGCCCTTTGAACTTGTTTCTGCCCTAATCATATTTTGATCAATAAAAAGCTATTATGCATTAAATTTACATTATATAATGTAATTATTGGTGTACAAATGAACATTGAAATTTATCAATGAACACTGATAGGATAAGGTAGCATTCTAACACATATCTTTAATTATTGTGGTGTACTAAAACTATATTCCAGGAACATAAATTTTACAAGACAACATAAATAGTTCTTAGTATGATTCATAAATTACAAAATCTTTTTTAAATGAATTATAGATTTTTCGATGCCAATATTATTGGGTAGAATGAGGTGTGGCCAATTATAATAATTTTGAATATTGATTCGTGGATTTCCAAATATATTCTTCAAGATGTCCAGAAAAATTTATTCCAGAATAACTTTGCTAGAAATGTTAAAACAAACAATTTTTAAATTTTTGAAGAAGTAGTAGTAGTAGTGGCATGTGATGCAAGAAAGCAAGTGTATGGGCTTATGCAGCATCAGCCAAAAAAAAAAAAAAAATTACAAAAATTTCCCTCTAAATGTTTGTCCAGTTCCTCCTTAAATTTATTAAACCTATCAACTGGCCATGTCGCCGTGATGAGAGTTATTGTCACCAGTACATGTACCGTACTTAGCAGCAATAAAGAAGTTAAATTAACTTCCACGACAGATGGAAGTTTGTTCCAGCAATTAACCACCCGCTGGCTAAAGGCAAATTTCCACACATCTATTATACATCTGTCCTTCCTCAATTTCAATTTATGCCCCCTTAGATTCGTAATCTGAACAACTGGAAGAATCCCATCAGAATTCACTGTGCTCAACCCATTCAAGGCCATATACACCTCAATCAGATCACCTCGCAGGTGCCTAGTCTCCAGCTGTTGCAATTTGCAGAACTTAAGCCTCTCCTGGTAAGAGGATCACTTCATTCCCTCACCTATCTTGTTGCTCTTCTCTGTACATGCTCAAGCAAATCTACGTCCTTCCTAAAATGCGCCCTCCAGACCTGCATGCAGTACTCAAGGCGTGGCCGGACCATTGCCCTATATAGAGGGACAATCACCTCCTTTTCCCTGTTAGCAAAATTCCTGCATATCATTGACAACACCCCATGACCTGCCCTGGCAGCCTGTCTGCACTCTCAGAGAACTTCATATCTGCCTGCACAATTACCCCCAGGTCCTTTTCATTTTCTACCACCTTAAGTGTAGTACCACACAGTTGGTATATTTCTCTGGGGTTACCTCTACCCATATGCAGTACTTGGCATTTTTCAATGTTAAACTTCAGTTGCCACTTCTCAGCCCATCTGCCCAAATTTTCTAGATCCTGTTGCAGTAGCACATTGCCATTACTGTCATTAACAACCCTGCCAACCTTTGTATCATCTGCAAACTTTGATACTAAGCCTGATATACCTTCATCAATATCATTGATAAATATACAAAACAACAGTGGACCCTGTGGACTCCACTTATAACGTTAGTCCACGAAGAGCAGCACCCATTGATTACTACCCTCTGTCTTCTCCCACTCAACCATCCTTTTATCCATTGGAGCAACTTAATACCATTCTGCTCCAATTTGTACAATAGTCTTTAATGCGCAACAGTGTCAAAAGCTTTCCTGAAATCCAAATATATGATATAAAAATTATTTTTTGCATCCAGTTCCTTTGTAACCAAATCATAATAACCAATCAAATTTGTCAGACAAGACTTTCCCGTAACAAACCCATGCTGTGTCTGAATTATTGTTGCAGTCTTGTCTAGATGATCCGACAATGCATCTTTAACCAGTGACTCCATTATTTTAACCGAAAGAGAAGTTAAACTAACTGGTCTTTAATTACTCGTGTCACCCTTCAATCCCCCTTTGTGAATTGAGGACACATTTGCACATCTCCAGTACGTGGGGACCTCCCATGAGTCCAAGGGTGCTCGTAATTATAGCTAAGGGTTTGCTTACTTCCTTTGCAGCCTCCTTTAAAAAGCTGGATAGGCCCCATCCACCCCAGGTGCCTTTCTTATGTTTAACTTCAACAATTTCTCCTCCACTTTGTTCTCAGTTATTATAAAATCATTAAGCACCCTGTTACAATTTGATAACCTTAATAACACCATGTGTGAATGTAGAGGCAAAATACTCATTCAGTTTGTTTGCTATCTGAGCAGGATCATCACCAGTCGAACCATCAATATCAAGTGTACCAATCAGATTCATCCCCTTCCTTTTAGAGTTTATATAAGAAAAGAAATCCTTGCTGTTTTTCTTAGCATCTATTGCCAAGGATTTCTCGTAATCTGCCTTCGCCTGCCTAACCTCCTTTGTGACCTGATTAGACTAGCTTTTATCTGCCATAGGCTTCTGAGTCGCTTGATAATTTATATGCATCCCATGCATTTTTCTTCTCTGCCACGAGTCTCATTAGTTCGTTTGACAACCATTTAGGCCTAAACCTTGAACAGTATTTCTTAATAGGTGTGAAACATTTAGTAGCTTCCACTATTAATTCCCTGAATGTTTCCCACTTAGAATTTGCTGTTGGTAACATCATCAGTTGGTGACATCATGATGTTGGTAACATCATGAGTACAGAATTTAAAACCTGTCTGAGAACGCTGTTGTCACCTTTACAGAAGCAAAAACCGCTTCCTTTACCCCCGATGGTAATTATATCTTTAAGTAAATCCCACATCAGTACACTGTGATCACTGCCATTTAATGATTCCTTTATCTGCAAATTCTTAATACACGAATGATCACTGCTGATAAACAGATCAAGAGTATTACCCTCTCTGGTTACCTCTCGAACATGCTGCTGCAGAAAACAAGTCATCCAATAAATCCACAAAAGTCGTACTAGTGTGCGAATGACCAACCCATAAGTTCCAGTGTATATCTGGGAAGTTAAAATCCCCCATTATAAGACATTCAGATTTACTAGCCCACTCTATTTCTCTGTACAATTGTTCATTGTACTCGGCCCCGAGTGCCAAGCGATAGTGACAAGCGATTTTCTCAGTGATTTATAGAGTGCCCTTATTAAAGAAAAAGTTTTATTTGATTTTTAGTGTCTTTTTCTATTTAATTTACTTCCAGTTGTTCTGTGCTTAAAGTATTAAGTAAGAACACAGAAAGGAAAACAACCTTTCTTTATTTAGTATATATATTTTACTAATAACAAACAACTAACTTCTACAACCGCTTGGTCACTGGTGGCACCGCTCCTGCCTCCACGTGGCGGGGCCGGTAACCTGGGAGATAAGACAACCCCCGTTTCCACGCTTAGAGCCGAAGAGCTCTCAATTAAATGAGACACACGACACTGACCATGACTCCTCTATCTCAAAGAGATTGAAGAAAGACACTGGCAGACAGGAATTACCAGACTTCCTGATTATACATTCTCTGTCAACGCAACCTGTCGGCAAGCTCTCCCCCTTCACCATCCAGAGATGCCTAGAACATGCTGCAGGTTCGCCAAAAATGGTGAAACGTCTTCAATCTGGAGATTTGTTAATAGAGACCACCAATTCTAGACATTCTGAGCTACTACTACATCTGACATCCTTGAGTGGAATCCCAGTTCAAATCACACCACACACCACCCTCAATTCTTCAAAGGGAGTGATCACTGAATGGGAAGGCGCCTCCGTAGCCAGGTGGGAAGGAGCAGCAGTGCGTAGCACACGCTTCTTGATTAGACCGGGGTTCGAGCCCGTCACCACCAAATACGGAGGATGCGGAAAGGTCAGGGAATGACCACCGCATATCCCGGAGCAATATGGCCTTAGTTGCTAATGCTCCTAAAAACCAAATAAACAAACAAACTGAATGGGATTTATTGAACGTCCCCGAAGATGAAATAGTTCAAGAACTTAAAGAACAAAACGTCACTCAAGCAAAAAGGATCATGATCCAAAAAGATGGCAATTTAGTCCCTACCCGGAGTATAATTTTAACATTCAGTTCTCCAAATCTACCATCTTCAGTCAAGGCAGGATATTTAAACTGTCGGTGTTCGGCCCTATATCCTGAACCCTCTAAGATGTTTTAAATGCCAGAAATTTGGCCATTCCCAGATAGCATGCCGTGGAGATGCAACTTGTGCAAACTGTGGGTGTAAAACTCATACACAAACAGAATGTAAGGCACCAACTCCACAGTGTCCGAATTGCAAAGGCAACCATCCCGCTTATTCCAAAGACTGCGACCTCTGGAAGTTGGGTAAAAAAATACAAAAATATAAAATTGAAAATAAGGTTTCCTATCAAGAGGCAAGAAAACAAGTAAAATTAAGTATGCCAAAACACACCTATGCTACTGCTACACACAGTCACCAATCAGTAGCATGTCAGACTGAAGTGACCATTCCTCCAGACACATCGATCTCCAACTGGGCTCGGTTAGTCCTATCTATTGAACATCCATCTCCACCAAACGTAGTAGACCAATGCAGTAATACACCACTAACAGTTCCATCTCAGAGACCTCCCCGTTGTCAAGCAGTAGATAATTTACAGAAACCAGATCCTGTTGAGGCAAAGCAATCTCATATATCAAGCATGGACACTGATGACATAACTAATCAGGATCTGCTTGAAATACATGCAAATGGAGATATGGAAGAAATTAATGACTCAGAACGCCCTAATTTTTTAAGAAAAGAAAAATCAAAACTCGAAAGAGGTAAACAAGCCACCCACAAAAAACAGACAGACTCAACTTCCACCCACAGAACTAAATAATGGAACAGATCATACGGTGGAATTGCAGAGGTTTTCGCAGCAGTATTGACGATATTTATGAATTAATTCACCATTTCAAACCCGCTGCTATGTGCTTACAAGAAACAAATTTAACACCAAAAATTTCTGTTTCAGTCAAAAATTATACCATCTTCAGAAAAGATCGATCTGAAACTTGGAGGAGTAGCTGTACTTGTGGAATCAAGAGTCCCTTCCAGGCACATTCCTTTGAAAACACCATTAGAAGCTGTTGCAACGCGTATAGTTATTGGTATCACATTGACAGTGGTCTCGATATATCTTCCGCCAAACCATCCATGCACATTTCAGGATCTGGAAAACCTTATTTCTCAATTACCATCTCCGATCTGTCTATTAGGCGATTTTAACGAACATCATCCATTGTGGGGTTCACTGGTCTCAGATGGACGTGGTGAACTTATTGAAATGCTATTGATAGAGAGAATCTGACACTGTTGTACACTGGCTTACCCACCTACATCCATTTTCCTACTGGGTCAAGCACTGCTATCGATCTCTCAGTCTGCACTCCAATCCTGTTCCCAACCATAGAGTGGACAGTACACGACAATCCTCTAAACAGCAATCACTTTACGCTGATTTGTAGCATTCAATCCACCCATTTCAAACAAACACAAACAAAAACCCAATGGAAATTTTCCAAAGCAAACTGGACAAAATTTACCAATCGTATCTTTTGATGAGGATATCATTACGTCTTTTCCTATTGACGCTGCCACCGAATATATTACAAAGTAGATACTAACAGCTGCAACAGCAGCCATCCCAAAGTCTCAAATAAGAAACCATCGACATACCAATCACTGGTGGAATGGTGATTGCAATAAAGCAAAAAAGGAAAAAAATGCAGCATGGAATACCTTCCGCAAATATCCCACCACTGCCAACCTTATTAACTACAAGAAACTGAGAGCCAAAGCTCGTTTCATCCGGTGAAAGGCCAAAAAAGATTCATGGGTAAAATTCTCCTCCTCAATCAACAAAGATACTGATACCCGAATAATCTGGGGAAAAATAAAGAAGCTAAGTGGAAAATATCATGTACCACCTTCTCCTATTATTAACTGGAATGGGAAGGAGATCTCCTCTCCTGGAGAGATTGCCAATGCCTTAGGAACTGTGTTCTGTGAATTATCTGCCTCAAGTGCATATCAACAGTCTTTCCAAAAAATTAAAGCCGGAATAGAGAAAAGGAAACTGAACTTCAAAGCTAACTGCCATTTACCCTATAACCAACCATTAACAATTACTGAACTGAAAGAAGTTATGTATACCTCAAGAAACAGTGCTCCTGGCCCTGACGGAATTTACTATATAATGCTTCAACATCTCAATCAGAAATCACTATCTTTATTGCTTAAACTTTACAATTGGATATTCTCAGAACATATATTCCCGACCTCCTGGCAACATTCTTATATAATAGCTATACTGAAACCTGGAAAAGATCACTCGATTCCGCACAATTATAGACCAATTTCTCTTACCAGCTGCTTGAGTAAGACTTTGGAAAAAATGGTTCACCATCGTCTCACATGGTATCTTGAATTCCGAAACATAATCAGTAATAATCAGTTTGGTTTCCGAAAGAATAGATCATCCCTAGACCTCATGACCAAAGCCGAATCCAACATAAGAAATGCATTCATCAGAAATCAACATCTCGTCATGATATGCCTTGATATAGAGAAGGCTTTCGATACCACATGGGGATACGGCATCCTAAGAGATCTCCATTCTATTCATATGAGAGGGCACTTACCATATTTTATTCAAAGCTTTCTTCGACACAGGTCTTTCCAAGTTAAGTACTGGCAGGTTTTATCTCAAACATATATACAAGAAGGAGTCCCACAGGGCTCTGTTCTTAGTGCCACTCTGTTCTCACTACGAATAAACAATATTACAAACTGCATTCCAAACACCGTTGACTCATATCTCTATGCGGATGACCTTACCATATCCTGCCATTCCCAGAATATGAACTATATCGAGAGGCATCTACAAATATCCATAAACAACATTGAATTATGGATGGCACAAAATGGATACAGACTGTCAAGCCACAAATCAACAGCCATACATTTCTGCACAAAGCACAGAATGCATCCTGAACCTGAGTTGCACTTGGCCAATCACCCTATACCAATCGTGAACAGTATTCGACTCCTAGGGCTAATTTTTGATAAGAAATTAAATTTCCAGGAGCACATAAAATATCTAAGAACCTCTTGCGCAAGGAAAATGAATATACTCCGGATAATCTCCAGTACATCTTGGGGTGCAGATTGCTGTACCCTGCTCCACTTGTATAAGTCCCTAATTAGATCTCGGCTAGACTACGGAGCACCTGTTTATGACTCAGTTAGGGAAAGCACCTTAGTGCGTCTTGCGCCCATCCAACATTTGTCTCTTAGGATAGCCCTAGGTGCATACAGAACATCACCGGTTCAAAGTCTTTACGTTGAAGCTCACGAACCTCCACTTAGCATCAGAAGAAAAATGTTACTGATGAATTACTCAGTTAAAATTAAAAGCCTGCCTACTCATCCTGTTTGGCCACTCCTGCATGATCCTCTGTGGAAAACTCACTAAAGAAATAAACCCAGAACAATTCAGCCTGCTGGTATCAGACTGCAGATTCTAGCAGAAAGCTGGAACATCCAATTTGATAATATCCTCAGAGAATCAAAAGATCCAGATCCCCCATGGTCTACTCTCACATTTGCTTCTCATGAATACCTTGAGCAATGGGGTAAAAGTTCCATAGCAAATATTAAAATCCAACAACTACATTATGCTCATACACAAAAATACCCTGAATTCACCAAGATCTATAATGATGGTTCAAAGTCCGACAATCAAGTGGGTGCAGCTGCTGTCTTCCCTAATTCAACTATCTCATTTTCACTTCCAGTTGAATATAGCAGTTATACCGCTGAGCTTCATGCCATTAAGCTTGCTCTGGAAAATATCTCACTGCTGTCAATAAATAAAAGTATAGTTTATACCGATTCAAAAAGTGCTATTTTAGCTTTGAAAGGTATTTCCTCACCTACCAATCCTTTATTAAAACTCATAAAACATAAGCTGATGCAGCTTCATGAGCATAAACAAACTATTATCTTTTCTTGGGTCCCAGGCCACGGTGGTATTCCAAGAAATGAATGTGCAGATGATGCTGCAAAGCATCCTTCTAATATAGCCTCAACAAATGATCTAGTCCCATATCCTGATTACAGACACAAAATTCAGAAAACATGCATGGAACAATGGACACTTCTGTGGAAAATGCAAACAAATAACAAGCTATTTCAAATAAAATCTGAACCACAATTATGGACTTCTAGCCTTCGTAAAAATAGAAAAGAAGAAGTAATCTTAGCCAGAATCCGAATAGGTCACACTCACCTCACACATCTCTATCTGCTTACAGGGAATGATCCTCCTCAATGTGCAAACTGCTCACAGCCACTTACAGTAAAGCATATACTTGTCGAATGTAGCTTGTTTAACAACGCCTGACGAATGGCTTTTAGTTCCATCTCAGATCTGCAACAACCTTTGTCTCTCAATAGCATCATAGGCAAAGAAGCAAATCTCTCTGAATTATTTCTCTATTTAAAACAAATTAAAGTGTATGATTGTTTTTAACTGCTGTACAAGCAGTTCCCGTATGTAAAGTCAATTGATTTGGGAGGTGCAATATGGCCTAAGTTGCCCTTGCACCAAAAAACACCACAACAACAACATCATTGTACTCATTTGAGTCATTAGGCCTATAACACACTCCTACTCTTATTTTTGCTTTCACAGTGCTTATGTCACACCAGACTGACTCAACAGTGCACTGTTCATCTATATGAACTGGATGCACTTCTTTTGATTTTGTTTTTCTTAATTAACAGCATAACACCTCCTCCCTTCCTATCCTTTCTGTACGCATTGTACTCCTCAAATTCCAGTTCTGCATTCCTTATCTTTGTGACACCGTGCATTTCTTATCTGCAATCCCAACAATATCCGCCTTTGATGTCTTGAGCAACACTTCAAATTTATCAAATTTATTTACTATATTTCTAGCATTGGTATACGTGCAAGTATACATGTACCTATTCTTATTATTAGTTACCCTAACAGATCCCATATACCCACCTGTTTCACGATGACTGCCATCAGTCCATGAAACCCCCAACACCCCTTGTTCCAGCCCACTGCTTATTCTAATAGAAGTAGTGCAAGAATAAATACACCTCTGTCTGCGGCTACTTTTAACCTTTTCATTTGTTTGTTTGTTATTTGGTTTTTAGGAGCATTAGCAACTAAGGCCATATTGCTCCAGGAATATGCGGTGGTCATTCCCTAACTTTTCTGCATCCTCCGTATTTGGTGGTCACGTGCTCGAACCCCGGTCTAATTAAGAAGCGTGTGCTATGCACTGCTGCTCCTGCCCACCTGGCTACGGAGGCAGCAACTTTTTAGTCTGTGAATCCCCCCCAAGCTAGCAGTTTTCCGACCCACCTAACACTGCTTCGATATCATCAGCAAATATTCTTGCACCCTTTCTATTTCTAAGTGTGCTCTTGAAAGACAAACTTCATAAAAAAAAAAACAGTGGCCGCTTACTGTAACAAGATATCTTTGAAATCTTCTAAAATTAAGTTTTTTGTTTTTCTAAAATTAAGTTTTTTTAACCCACTTCTCTTTCAACTGAAAGAGAAGTTAAACTAACTGGTCTGTAATTACTCGTGTCACCCTTCAATCCCCCTTTGTGAATTGAGGACACATTTGCACATCTCCAGTCCGTGGGGACCTCCCCTGAGTCCAAGGGTGCTCTCATAATTATAGCTAAGGGTTTGCTTACTTCCTTTGCAGCCTCCTTTAATAAACTGGATAGATAAACTCCAAAAAAAAAAAAAAAAAAAAAAAGACTAAAGAAGGTTTTGTGAATTTTAAATTTCATATCGATAATATTTACACATTTGATACTTCCTTCCTAACTAATGTACTTTTTGAAAGCATCCATTCCATAAATTAGCATTTGGCATATGATGCAAGAAAACAAGCGTATATAGCATCGGCCGAAAAAAAAAAAAAACCCTTCACGTTTCACCTGTCCATTCATTCTACAGGTTTGTCCAGTTAAAAATTTGAATTGAGGTATTCATAAGTGGTTTTATACATATCAAATATTTTATCTTTAAATGGCAACATTTCTTCATTCTTAATTTGCAATCATTTAAAATTTTGCAAGAACTTAAGGGAACACACTTTTCTTCAGAGAAGAGACAATCACCAAGTTGTGACCTGAAGTGCCTAAAGGACCTCTCACTTTGACCGTGTACTTAGAAGGGTTGTTTGTGTGAAAAAGATCAAGCGTATTGGCTGTGTGATTAGGATTGTCCGGTATTCTTGTAGGTAAATGAACAATCTGTGCAAGGTCATTAGTAATTGCAAAAGTCTCAGCATCTCGACCAGCTGGGTTGGTGTGACTAGAAAACGGAAGTCAGCTGGAGTTGTGAACATTAAAATCACCAAGGAAAATTACCTCACTGTTAGGAAAGTTGGACTGGAAAAAGTCAAGTTGCAAAGAGAGTAAGTCAAAGAGCTCCAGGTGATTAGTGGAGTTGGGAGAACGGTAGAGACAACTGATGAATTTGACACAATGAGGTAGAGAGATTTTAAGCCAGAGAAGATCAAAGAGAGGAGATTCCAAATTGCCAAGTCTCTGACAGGGAATATCAGAATGGACATATGCACAAGTACCACCTTTGAGGCAAAAGGAATCATACAGCGAATATTTTGGGCATCTGAGAAGAGCAGTAGTTGAATCAACCGATAACTGAGATTCTGTTAGAAAAAGTACATGGGGTTTGGCAGACTGCAAGTGAAAATGGACATCGTTGAGAATAGAATTGAGACCACGTATATTTGTGAAATGAATTAGGAAGTGCTACATTGCAAAGGAGTGGGGAAACATGGCTAAGTAACATACATTGTGTGTAATACAGTAAAATATCATTAATACAAACTTGGTTTATACAAAGTGCTCATTTATATGAAGCACATACCATTCCACTGCAAAAGGATAGGCTTTCCTATGTAAATATATTCATTTATTATAAAATTCGGTTAATATGTATTACAAAGTTATTTTTCGTCCTGTGAGAAATAAATAGTCATTTTGTACACTTAATAACAAATCTTGGCAAAGCGATTCGATTATTGCTTCCGGCCACCTTTCTTCCTACTTCTCATAGGATGGCACTGACTTGTTAGAAATTGCTTTTGTGTAAACAAAAGCAGTTTATGTTAGCTACAACATCAAGTGCATTCTGAAAAACATCTTTGTGAAGGATGAGTTGTTAAATTAATTGTTGTGCAATCTATTTTTTGTGCCATTTTATCTGAGCTGATATCTTTTTTTGGAACTTGTGTCTTTAAATTAATTTAAAATTTGTTTATATTAAATCTTATCTAGCAGTGTTATGTCGACAAAATGTAAACGGATGGAATTAAGCCTGGAAATTAAAATAAAATTATACAAGAGGCTGATAGGCTGGAAAGAAGTAAAACAACATTGCAAAGAAATGCATCCCTTTACCTACTTTATCTATAATATTGAAAAACCGAAAAAGGCTTGAAGTGCGTGACACTGGAGCAGTAATGAAAAACAGGAAATGAATACCTGGTGCGAAACACGAGGAGCTTGAAACAAAACTTTTCGAGTGGTAATAACAAATGCATGCATTTAATTTGCCAGTATCAGGTCCGATTTTGCAAGAAAAGGCAAATTATCTAGCTCAGCAACATGGAATTAGGGACTTCAAATGCAGCAGTGGCTGGCTCCAAAGATGTATAGACAGGAATAACTTGGTTTTGCAAAATGTTTGCAGTGAGTCTGCATTAGTTGACAAAGAAAAGGCTACAGACTGGTTGTGTTCTGTATGGTCCATTCTTGAAAAATATGAGGCAAAGGATATTTTTAATCTTGACGAGACAGGTTTATTTTATAATTTGCTGTTTGAGGAGAGTCTTATCATGGTGGGAAATTTAGTAAACAAAGACTCACTGTTCTGTTATGCTGCAATTCAGATGTCAGTACAAAACTACGCTGACTTGTGAGTGGTAAGTTTTCCAAGCCGTTTTAAAGCAGTTAACCAACTTCCATGTGATTACGAGGCCAATAGAAGTACTTGGCTTACGGTCAAAAGTTTTCAGTCTTGGTTATCAAAAGTGGACAGAATGGCTTCAGAAAAAAGAACATTTTGACGATTCTAGATCGTTGTATAGGCAACTCTGCTGAGACACTTAAGTTTTACAAATATATGGCTGTTATTTTTACCCCTCCAATACCACTAGTTTATTACAACCACTGGATCAAGGCATTATTTATGATCTCAAGAGAGTATACAGAGCCCGCCTGATAAGGTACTTGATCCACAACATAGAAGGAGGGAACAATTTGCAGCCAAATTGGAATGTCTTGGATGCTATCCGTAATCTTGTTATTGCTTAGAACAGTTGTTTGTTATTTGGTTTTTAGGAGCATTAGCAACTAAGGCCATATTATATTGCTCCGGGATATGCAGTGGTCATTCCCTGACTTTTCCGCATCCTCTGTATTTGGTGATGACGGGCTCGAACCCCGGTCTAATCAAGAAGGGTGTGCTACACACTGTTGCTCCTTCCCTCCTGGTTACGGAGGCGCCTCTTAGAACAGTATTGCCTCAAGTGTAATAAACAACTGCTTCAGAAAGAGTGGCTTTGGAGAGAATATCATCGAAAAACATGGTCCAGCAGACGAATGTGATAGCAAAATCGAGGATGGAGGAATTTGAAGGAGCATATAGATTTTGTTGGCAAATTTGAAGAGTTTGAGAAGGTGGATGATGAAGTTACTACTACTGCAATGCCAATGCCAGAAGAGCTGCTAAGCACTAAACAAAACAATGATGTTTTTGTTACCAGCAACAGCGAAAGTGAAGAAGCACACACACTGCCATCTAAAAAAGATGCCCAAAATGCATTGAACATAATAGAGAATGTGTTGGCTTGCAGTAAAGTTTGATAAAGATGCAACTATTGCATTTAATAATGTCTGTGCTGTAGTTAAATGCATATAGGACAAAAACTGTGCAAATAACATTGGATTCTTTCTTTAAATTAGATTAATTTATTAAAAAGTTCATGGTTTTATGTCTCTTTTTATATTAAGATATTATTATTATTTATTATTATTCTTAGATATACAGCATGTACCAAAAAAGAAAAAAGGTAAAATTTTGACACTTTTGGGGGACCTCGTTACTACAAGCCTTGTTATTACAAAATGTGAAAATTTAGGTCCCTTGAACTTTGTATTAATGAGATTTGACTGTAATTACAACCATATGCACTGATATTGTATAAAAACAAGGAATTTAAAAAATGCGTATATCTTTTGATGTAGATGTGACAGAAGTAAAATATTGATATTTTCATAACCAGGACATTAATTTTATTCAGAATAACCAACTTTCATTCCAGAGGTATGATGAAAAAAAAATTTTTTCAGGTAGTGTAATTTTTACCATTCTTCATGTATGGTATTGACTTTCAAGTCTGTATCATTATTTATTTATTAATTGGGAAAAATATAGTTATAAAAATGTTACAGCAAAGAACGGAGCCATAGAAAATTACCTAAGGTCTACGTTTGTGCAAAATGTGTACCTTGTGTACTCACTACTGTTTTAGTTTTCCGTGAAGCCTTTAATTTTGTTGTTTTACTTCCTTGAGTGCTGCAATTAGTCTGGATTTTTTTTTTTTTTTTTTTTTTTGTGACAAGACTGCTGTAATGAGCAGTATTGTTTTTTTTTTTTTTTTTTTTTTCTCTTTTTATCTAGTATAACAGCTGGTCAGCATGAATGAAGAGGAAAAAACCAAACCCTCCAGCACATAACAGCATGCCGAAACAAATGGTCCTCAGTCCCCAGATGCTTTCACTCACCCTCTTACAGCAGCAAGAGGATCAGAGTGGAACCAGAGGGTGCTAAGAATCTCTGGGTACAACCAGGCTGCTATGCATGGAAACTGAACTTGGCCTGTTACAACATAAGATCGATCATCGGAGAAGACAGGATATTAGAGCTGGAAAAGGAATTAGAAAATGTGAATTGGAATATCATCAGTTTGGCTGAAACAAGAAGAAGAAATGAATCACTTATAAGTTTATCAAGTGGAAATCTGCTGTTACATCAATGGAAACAGTGAAAGTAGCGAAGGTGGAATTGGATTTCTGGCCCAAAAAGATGTAAAAAACAACATTTTGAAATTCAAAAGTATATCACCAAAGGTATCAAGACTACTACTCAGGATTTCTAAGAGGTACAAGCTAAAGGTTATAATGATTTAATCACCAACATTGAGTCATGATGATGAAGAGGTTGAAGAAATGTACACCGAAAGTCAGTCTTCTAGATGAGCAGAAAACCCACTACACTATCATTATGGGGTGACTTCAATGCTAAGGCTGGAAAGAGACAAAACAGCACAAAAAGAGGAACTATAGGAAATATTGGAATTGGTGAAAGAAATGAAAGAGGTGAAAGACTTGTAGAATTTGCAGAATCTCGAGGAATGTAAGTAGTGAACACTTTTTTCAAGAAAAGGTTGTACAGAAAGTAGACATGGAAGAGCCCAAATGGATTAACAACTAATGAAATTGACTTCATCCTCACTAACAGAAGATATATTGTGAATGATCTTACCGTCCTGTAAATGTTGGAATTGATCACAGAATGGCAAGATGCACACGATATAGATGTAAGAAAAGGAAAAACTGACTCGAGTAAATATGAAGGTCTTTGAGATAACAGAAGAGGAGAAAAAGCAGTATGTACTGGAACTTAAGAACAAGTTTGAGGTAGCCAGGTGGGAAGGAGCAGCAGTGCGTAGCACACGCTTCTTGATTAGACCGGGGTTCGAGCCCATCACCACCAAATACAGAAGATGCGGAAAGGTCAGGGAATGACCACCGCATATTCCCGGAGCAATATGACCTTAGTTGCTAATGCTCCTAAAAACCAAATAACAAACAAACAAACAAGTTTGAGCTTCTGCAGACTGCTCAGGACCAAGATATCGATGAGGAACATTACAACTTTCTGAAAGTGATAAAGCCCAAGAAATCTATAGATAAAAAGAAATCCAAAGAAGAAAAAATTAGTCAAAACACTTGTCATGATGAACTGAAGACGACAAATGAAGAGCAAGAAAAACACTGACAAGGAGAAAATTGAGTATACTGAGTTATGCAAAGCCATTAGAAAGAGACTCGGAGAGGACATAAGAAGATTTAACACAAGAAAAGTAGAACAAGCATTAAGGGAAAACAAAGGATTTAATCAGCAGCCACGAGCAGTAATACAAAAAGGCAAATGATGCTGAAACTGAAGAATAGCGATGGTGTACTTATAAATTGCAGAGAAGACATAATTCAAATAACAGAAGACTACTATAGAGAATTATACAAGGAGCAAGGGAATGATGCCAGCAGTCGGGAAGATGGATTGCAAATTAGTAACATATACGACATACCAGATATCCTTCCTGATGATGTAGAGCATGCGTTGAAGAAAATGAAGAATTAGAAAGCCTCGGGGGAAGATGAAGTTACTGTAGAGTTGTTAAAATTGGAAGGAAGGGACACGACACAAAAACTGACAAGACTTCACAAAATGCATTAGAAAAGGTGTGATGCCTAAGGAGTGGAAAAATGCAATCATGGTTTTGCTGCATAAGAAAGGAGATAAATCAGAAATTGGAAATTATAGACAAATTAGCTTGTTATCCCAAATCTACAAGTTGTTCACTAGGGTCTTTACTAATATTAGAAAGAATACTTGATGAGAATCAACCAAAAGAGCTTTAGGACAGGATTCTCAACTATGGATCACCTTCACGTAATATCACAGCTAATGGAGAAACAAATGAATATAAAACACCATTATACCTGGCATTTGTGAATTATGAAAAGGCATTTGACTCCATACAGCATAAGGAAATGTTTCGGGCACTGGAATGACGAGGCATAGATACCCAATATATTATGATTTTGAAGAAAATATATGAGAACGCTGCCTCCTTTATTAGTCTAGACAAAGACAGTAGGAAATTTAAAATTGAGAAAGGAGTTCAACAAGGAGACACAATATCTCCGAAGGTGTTTACTGCTTCCCTTGAGGAAGCTTTCAGAAGATTGACTCCTTTCTGGGACCAGTCTAATGTGAATGGAGAGTACCTAAACCATCTACGATTTGCAGATGACACCGTGATCATAAGCCATGATCCCAAAGAATTAGAGACTAAAATCTTAATCAGTTATACAGAGTTAGTAAGGATTTCGGACTAAAGATGAATATGGCTAAAACAAAAGTAATGATGAACAAGTATGCCACAGAAAGGGATATAATCATTGAAGGAGCAGTAATTGAAAAGGTGGATTCATATACTTAACTGGGACAAGTCATTAGTTGTAATAATGATAAATGGCTGGAAGTCAAGAGAAGAATAAATTTTGGATGGATATCATTCAAGAAATATAGTCACATACTGAGGAGCAATATCCCAGTTTGTCTGAAATGTAAAATAATGAACCAATGTATACTCCCCACCATGACTTATAGTAGTAGTACTAGTAGCAGTAGTGGCATGTGATGCAAGAAAGCAAGTGTATGAGCTTATGCAGCATCAGCCTAAAAAAAAAAAAAAAAAAATCACACCATTCCCTCCAAATCCCTGTCCAATTCCTCCTTAAATATATTTAACCTGTCAACTTCCACAAAGAGAGATGGAAGTTTGTTCCAGCAATTAACCACCCGCTGGCTAAAGGCAAATTTCTCCACACATCTATTCTACATCTGTCTTTTCTTAATTTGAATTTATGCCCCCTTAGGTTCGTAATCTGAACAAGTGGAAGGATCCCATCAGAATTCAGCGTGCTCAACTCATTCAAGGCCTTATACACCTCAATCAGATCACCGCGCAGGTGCCTAGTCTCCAGCCACTGCAATTTGCAAACTTAAGCCTCTCTTTGTAAGAGGATCCCTTCATTCCCCTGAAGGGATCCTCTTACAAAGAGATCTCTGTACATGCTCAAGCAAATCTACATCCTTCCTAAAATGTGGCCTCCAGACCTGTATGCAGTACTCAAGGCGTGGCCTGACCATTGCCTTATACAGAGGGACAATCACTTCCTTTTCCCTGCTAGCAAAATTCCTATATATCATTGTCTGCATTGCTCAGAAAACTTCATATCTGACTGCACAGTTACTCCCAGGTCTTTTTTTCATTTTCTACCACCTTAAGTGTAGTACCACACAGTGTACGTTTCTCTGGGATTACTTCTACCCATATGTACTTTGCATTTGTCAAGGTTAAACTTCAGTTGCCACTTCTTAGGCCCATCTGCCTAAATTATCTAGATCCTGTTGCAGTAGCACACTGCCATTGCTGTCATTAACAAGCCTGCTAACCTTTGTATCATCTGCAAACTTCGACACTAAGCCTGATATATACCTTCATCAATATCATTGATAAATACACAAAACAACAGAGGACCCAACACCGAACCCTGTGGGATTCCACTAATAACATTAGTCCACGAAGAGCAGCACCCTTTAATTACCACCCTCTGTCTTCTCCCACTCAACCATCCTTTTATGCATTGTAGCAGCTTACCCTTAATACCATTCTGCTCCAATTTGTACAATAGTCTTCCATGCGCAACAGTGTCAAAAGCTTTCCTGAAATCCAAATAAAGGATATCAAAATAATTTTTTGCCTTCAGTTGCTTTGTGATCACATCATAATATCCTATCAAATTTGTCAGGCAAGACTTTCCCTTAACAAACTCATGCTGTGTTGAATTATTGCTGCAGTCTTGTCTAGATGATCCTGCAATTCATCTTTAACCAGTGACTCCATTATTTTACACTGAACAGAAGTTAAACTAACTAGTCTGTAATTACTCGTGTCACCCTTCGATCCCCCTTTGTGAATTGGGAATACATTTGCACATCTCCAGTCCGTGGGGACCTCCCCTGAGTCCAAGGATGCTCTCATAATTATGGCTAAGGGTTTGCTTAGTTGCTTTGTCCCCTCCTTTAATATAACTGGATAGATCCCATCCACCCCAGGTACCTTTCTTATGTTTAACTTCAACAATTTCTCCTCCACTTTGCTCTCAATTATTACAAAATAATTAAGCACCTTGCTGCAATTTGATAACCTGCCGCCATTTTCAAACCTTAATAACTCCTCGTGTGAATGTAGATGCAAAATACTCATTCAGTTTGTTTTCTATATGAGCAGGATCATCAACAGTGGAACCATCGTTATCAAGTGGACCAATCAGATTCATACCCTTCTTTTAGAGTTTATATAAGTAAAGAAATCCTTGCTGTTTTTCTTAGCATGTTTTGCCAAAGATTTCTTGTAATCTGCCTTCGCCTGCCTAACCTCGTTTGTGACCTGATTACAGACTAGCTTATACCTGCCATAGGCTTCTGAGTCGCTTGATAATTTATATGCATCCCATGCATTTTTCTTCTCTGTCACAAGTCTCATTAGTTCATTTTATAACCATTTAGGCCTAAACCTTGAACAATATTTCTTAATAGGTATGAAACTTTTAGTAGCATCCATGATTAATTGCTTCACACTTAGAATTTACTTTTGATAACATCGTCAGTTGATCCCACTGTACAGAATTTAAAAACTGTCTGAGACCACTGTACTCACCTTTATGGAAGCAAAAACCCTCTCCTTTACCCCTGATGGTAATTATATCTTTAAGTAAATCCCACATCAGTACACTGTGATCACTGCCATCTAGTGGTTCCTTTATCTGCAAATTCTTAATACACAAATGATCACTGCTGATAACCAGATCAAGAGTATTATCCTCTCTGGTTGCCTCTCGAACATGCTCCTGCAGAAAACAGTCATCCAATAAATCCACAAAAGTCTTACTAGTGTGCGAATGACCAACCCATAAGTTCCAATGTATATCTGGGAAGTTAAAATCCCCCATTATAAGACATTCAGATTTACTAGACCACTCTTTCTCTGTGCAATTGTTCATTGTACCCATTCGAGTCATTAGGCCTATAACACACTCCTACTCTTATTTTTCACTTCTAATGGAAGTGAAACTTGGGCACTCACCAAAAGAATGGAAGAGAAGCTGAGAACTACACAGTGAAGAATGGAACGAATTATATTGGGAATCAGGCTGTTAGATAAGAAGAGAAACGTGGATTTGACAGCAAATTCAAGTAAAGGACATTCTTATCAAAACTAAAGAACTAAAATGGTTTTGAGCAGGACATATAGCTCAAAGACATGATGACAGATGGACTAAGAAAATAACAGAATGGTACCCAAGAGGAGCTAGAAGAAAACCTGGAAGGCAACGACAGAGATGGAAAGATGAAATTCATGAGTTTGTAGGTATTAAATGGATGGCCATTGCACAAAACAGGAGGGACTGGAAAGTTGCCGGAGAGGCCTTCATCCTGCAGTGGATTGAAAATGGCTAATGATAATCTAGTATATTGTCAAAATTAAAAAAATGAAATTTTAAAGTGTATTTTTTCAAACTGTACCTTGCCTTCTCAATAGAATTGATAAACAATATACATCAGAACTCCTGCTACTGTAAATTTTTTACATGCCCACTAGATATATGGTTAATAGGATTTTTGGAGTTTGTCATTTTCCATAATAGTGTAGTTGTACTGCAAACATTTGCTTTGGCATGGTGTTCCCCCTCTCCGCTACACTCTAGACATTCCCTGTTGAAATACTAATTGAGAATAACTGTGTAGTAGATGTTTTTGATGTGTAATATGCTTTGTCATGCTGAAACTGTACTTGATTTTTTAAGGCAAGAATTAACTTTTTGTTTTTCTCTTTAGATTCCTTAGCTTCAGTATTTCCTGTGTGGACTTCTCACATGCTTATTCATTGTTTAGCAGGACCTCTCAGTGGTATGACAGTAGCTGCCATAACAAATCCATTAGATGTTGTGCGGGCAAGAATACAGGTAAATTAAAATCATTACATTCAGGAACTGTGAATCTAGATTATTCATTTAAAAAAGGTTGGTGTTTGTTCTATGAAATGCCTTTTTAATTAAAAAAAAAATTATATTTAACTGGTCCCATTTGTATTTTAGGTGCTGAATCCAGTGTCATTGGTTTTAACTTTGTCAATTTTTTTGGCCATAATTGAAGGTTTTACGTTTTTGCTTTATTTATGTGTAGTATTACATAAGTACACAACAATACTGTGTTATATAAAAGCCTGCACTGTTCATATAATGAGAGTTTTTGAAGCATCACATTTTTCTAATCATTAAGAATTGGATGAGTGAGTGAGCGACAGACTTAGGTTTTACCAAATTCAGTGCATCTCATTTATTAGTATTAGTAATGGCCGTATGGTGCAAGAAAGCCTATGGCTTATGCTGCACCAGCCAAAAAAAAAAAAAAAAAAATCCGAACAAAACAATGATAAAAACAAAAATTAAATAAATAATAATAATTAATAAATAAATAAAAATAATAAAATGAAATAAAAAATATATAAAAAGGAAATTAATCCTATCATCCTATGCGCTTCCCTTACCCGAAAGTACTATCCAGATGACCTTTGAATTTCCCCAAACTGTCGGCCTCTACCACCCATGAAGGCAACTTATTCCAGTAATTTATAACTCGCTGGCTAAAATAAAACTTCCTGCAGTCCAATCTAAACATTTCCCCCCCGTAACTTGAATTTATGTCCCCTAGTTCTAGCATCATTTATAATCTTGAAAATTTCGTCCTCATTCATTTTACTGATGCCTCTCAGAGCCTTAAACACCTCAATCAAATCTCCTCTAAGGTGTCTAGTTTCCAAACTCTGCAACCCACATATTCGAAGTCTTTCTTCATAAGGACGCCCTTTTGCCGATCTCACCAGGCGAGTTACCCTTCTTTGCACCCTTTCAAGAAGCTCGATGTCTTTCTTTAGGTGCGGTCTCCATACTTGAACACAGTATTCCAAGTGTGGTCTAACATAAGCCTTATATAATGGGATTATCACGTCCCTATCTCTACTTGCAAAAGTTCGATAGATCATCGATAGGACACCATGGGCCTTCCTTGCAACCTGTTTACAATGCTCAGAGAATTTCATGTCTGACCGTATCGTAACACCCAAGTCCCTTTCCTCCAGTACTGGGTTTAGTTGAACCCCACCAAGTGAATAAGTTATTTTGGGATTACTGTTTCCCAGGTGTAATACCTTACACTTTGTTGGATTAAAGCACAGCTGCCATTTTTCTGACCATTCTTGAAGTCTATCTAGGTCTCTCTGAAGAAGCTCAGCTTGACAGTGATCATTAACTACTCTACCAATTTTAACATCATCTGCAAATTTAGACATCACGCCCTCTATCCCTTCATCAATGTCGTTTATGAAAATTAAAAACAACAGTGGTCCTAATACTGATCCTTGGGGAACCCCACTTCTTACATCAACCCAATCTGAGGAATAGCCATTTAAAAAGATAATTTACTAGATCTCAGTTGTAAGACTCCACATGCAGAATAAGTGGGCTATCATTTATTCACATTTTTACACTGTTTCAGAATTCCTCTGCTGTTTTTCTGATATTACTGTTCTTTGTGAAGAAATTGGCAATAGTTACATTCCAGAATAGTGGCATCTTTTGTCTCTGGGACAGCAGTGCAATAGATCAGCTACAGAAAGGAATAAAATTGCAGCATGGCACAAACACAATGTAATAAATAATCCATCGGTTCCAAGAAACAGTTTCAATTCCACCCATATCGTGGTGAGACTGGTCAAATAATTTGTTAAAGGATCCTCATGGTAATACCTTTAAGCAATATTAATCTATTTCCAAAATTCCCTGATGCAAAAGTGAAAGGTTACATATTTACTGGTCCACAAACTAAGCGTACATTGGCTTCACAAGAGCTGGAAGAACCGGATACTGAGCACAATGCCTTGCAGTCATTTTTCCTTATAGTGTAAATGGCTTTCTTGCTAACATCAAGAGTGAAAATTATAGAGAACTAGTTTATAAGTTGATAGAAAATTGCAGAAAAATGGGATACAGAATTTCAGTCAAGCTTCATTATTGCACTTTTACCTAGTTTTTTCAGACGAGATCTAGGTGATGTTAGTGAACTATGTGTGGAAATTCGCAAGGTCGTACAATCAATGGAGAAGAGATACCAAGGAAGGTGGGATGAAGCAGCGATGGACAGCTGTATCTGATTATTAGTCTGGGATAGTTACATTGACCACAAAGACACAAGATATTCAAATGCACATATTTAAGGAAACTTTTTTTATTAGTCAGAGGAGGGTTTTTACTTTTTAATTTTTTTTTTTTTTTTTACTTTTTAATTTTTTTTGTTTTAGCTTGTTGTTTTCCTGTATCAAAGATTAATACTCTATTCTGTACAATAGAGCAAATTAAACCCACATGCATGTACAAGAATATGTATTTGAAACATCACAAGTTTATGAATTTTATGCATTATGGTCTTAAGTTTATTACAGGTATATTGTTCATACCACATTGCTGTTGTTTGCTATAATAGGTCATCTTCAATGCCTGTAACTGTCAGTTAAAGTAATAGATGAGTGTTATTGAGCTTAGTATCATCTGACATAACAAATTCCTAGGAGTAAATAAATTGATGCACTGCTTAATTTAGTGGACAAAATTAAGCAATGCATCAATTTTCTGGAGCATTGTTTCTGAAAAAGGACTATATACACTTATCAGCCTAGATTTCTTGTAATTTCATGCTATAACAACAGTCTTTTTAATAGTAATAGCCATACAGTGCAAGGAAACCAGAGGCTTTAGCTGCGCTGGCCAGAAAAAAAAATAAATAAAACCAAGTAGATAAGAAAATACAAAAATTATTTGCTTCCCTCCTCACACAGGTAACTGTCCAGTTGATTCTGAATTTATTCATACTGTCAGCCTGAACTGCACGTGAAGGCAAAATAAAAGTTCCAGTGATCAACGACTTGCTGGCTAAAAGAAAACTTTCTACAGTCTAATCTGAACCTCTTTCATAATTTGAATTTATGCCCAAAAATTCTGGAATGTTCTATAACAGTGAAAATTCTATCTTCATTTATATTACTAATCCCTATCAGAGCCTTATAAATCTCAATCAGGTCACCTCTGAGGTACTTAGTGTGTCTTCTTGGTGACATCTTTTCTTCACGACGAATGATTAACTGTAGAAATAAGCCAAATGAATTCAGATCCACAAGAATTGGATCACAAGGAACCAGTGGCAAGTTTGAATAGTCATCTTAGTGACTTATTTTAAAATATGGTTGTACATCCACTCCTTTGCAAACCTTAATATCCAACAAGTTGACCAGTGAATGCAAGGCATTCACTGGTCAACTCACATTTTTGTCAGTTAGGGTGTTTCAAAATTGCCCAGAAAAACTGTGGGAGCATATTCTACAGCTAAATATAAGGAAAAAAGTTTGTATAATCATGTCTCAGGTCTTTATTTTTGAATTGTTATCATTAATCATAAATTACAAAACCATATAAAATGGCAAAACATTTTTATGTTCAACTTGGTCATAAAAATATGATTGTGTAAAATGGGCTTTAAACAGTACAAACATTACACGCGCGCACGCACGTGTGTGTTGCACTGACACAATTAATATTGTTCTGCTATATGAATCATACCAATTGCTCATCTAATTTGTGAATAACCATTGTGTCAGACTACATAGCATGTATTCTGACACACTGGTTAAATATTGACAGTTTTTATTCACAAATGAGTAAAAACTATATCATGTGTCTACTGAGTTTCAGGTTCCACTACAACTGTCTTGTTGTTTTTGGAGTAGATTTGTTAAACTGATGTTATGGGAGACAACCAACCAACCTGCTTACTTTTGAGTTATCTATGATTTTAATTTATGGTGAGATTCATAAGAATTCGCTAGCTGTTATTTGCAGATATGCTGAAAAATTTCTAACTCGATGAATACCAAATCGCAATATCTTGAAAAGATATGCTAATGTGTAGAGACAGCTTAGAGAAACTATTATGCTGAAACCATTAGGAATATGTGCTTTCATCTGCAAGCATGTGGAGGGAGTTATATTATGGTGTTATATCCATTTCACAGCACAGCACAGAAATTGTTGCCGGAAGGTGGCTCATTTTGCAATGGACATGATCCTCAGTATCTCAGCCATGTTCTGGTTACAGATGAATCATGTTTTATAAGAATTTATTTATGGTAAGAGATACTTATATCTCTTATCACAAAGTATTTGATCTATCATCGCAAAGTATCTGTTATTATAAAACAGGGGTGACCAATGAATCGATCACAGCTTTAATTTCAGTCGATCACGACGAATTTTGAATATACAGTCATCCCTCAATTTGTGCGGTCAGGTATACTACCAAAATTTTATATTGTGCAGTGGGTTTTGCTACCTGCCCGTTATTTTTTTTAATTTTTATTTTTTTTTTTTCGAAGCTTCAAAAATAGGAATGAAGAGCAGATTTTGAAAATTTATTTTTGTTTTTTTTAAATGATTGAAGATTTCATTGAAAGAGAAACACATTTCACCATAATAACGTAAAATACCACAGAATTCCAGCTGTCGGTATTATTACAAATGCAATAAGATTGAGTTTACTACCTGTTTATAATTAGATTGCACTAACAGAAAAGCCCAATAAACCGGAAAGTGCAAATAGTTTTTATTGTTTTATGGTCGTGACCTTCAGAAATAGCTTTAGAGAAATACCACAAAGAAATTCAAAATTGATTCTTATAACGATATAACCAAACAGAGCAATAAACGGTGGTGTGTTTGTCCGGTTATTATGGAAACAACTTCCTCATTCGGGAATCCTCTTCATCAGTTATCCTACGTTAGTTGTTCAGACAGAATATTTTTCCGGTTTGCACAATTTAGTGTTTTAATTGGTAAGCATTGCTTTTGCTAATTTAATAACTTGGACAGTGTTTATATGTTAATTTAATACATTTTGATTTAAAATGAATACTACGAAAAAGAGTAAAATGTATCATTTTCATCAAGAGTGGGAACTAGAATTTTTTTTGTAATAGTGAAAGAAAAATGTTGCTGTTTGATTTGCAATGCTTTCGTAGCTATACCCAAAAAAGGAAATTTAGAAAGGTACTTCAACACACTCCATGGTAAATATCAATCAGATTTTCCGCTGAATAGTGACCTTAGAAAAAATAAATTAGAAGAACTTAAATCCAGATTATTCGTGCAACAAAATTTCTTCATGACACCTAATTTACAATCTAAAGCAGTAACTGTAGTATCATTTAAAAGTGAGTCTTCTTGCAAAAAAAAATGCAAATCATTTTCCGATGGTCAATTCATTAAAGACACATTTTTAGAAATAACAGATTCTCTTTTTGAAAATTTTAAGAACAAATTGAAATTAAAAGTGCTATTCAAGATGTGCAATTATCTCGAAATACTGTGATGCGACGCATTGAAAAAAATGAGTAAAAATATGAGCGAACAATTGCTTGCTGATATTTCTAATTGTATGTCCTTTTCTTTACAAATGGATGAACCTACAGATGTCAGTGATACAGCTCTCAGTTGCTCGTTTTTATTTGTATGGTTTTCGATGATTCTGCCACTAGAGAAGAACTGTTGGGTATGGTTTCGTTAAAAGAAAGAACTAGAGGTCTTGATATATTTAACTCATTCAAACATTTTATTGAAAAAATTAAATTACCACTATTTAAGCTCGTATCAGTTACAACAGATGGAGCTAAAGCAATGATGGCCCATCTTAACGGATTCATTGCATTGTGCCAAAAGGATGATGAATTCCCAGATTTTTTGAGTTACCACTGTATCACCCACCAACAAGTGTTAGCCAGCAAAAGATTAAATACTAAAAGTGTTATGGACATAGATTTCAAAATTGTGAATTCTATCAGAGGACAATCTCTTCAAAGGAGACTTTTAAAAATGCAACTTGATGAAAGTGAACCAGATCTGATATTACATACAGATTGTGAGGTGGCTGAGTCGGAGTAAGTCTCTACAGAGAGTTCGAAATTTGCTGAATGAAATTAAAAAATTTGTTGATCAAACTTTTTTTGGGGAGATGATTATCAGCAGCTGCACGATACAGAGTGGTTGTGTGATGTGATTTTTTGCCACATTTTACCTGTAAATTAAGTGATCTGAATTTGGAATTACAAGGAAAAAAATAGAAATGTGGGTGACATGATTAGTAGTATTTCTGCATATAAATATCAATTTTTGGCAATGGCTAAGGATCTCAAAGAAAAAAAAATTGACTATTTTGCAAATATGCAAAGATCATTTGCAAAAATATCTTGTTTTTGAATTTAATAGTGAGAAATATGTTTCTGAAATTGAGAATGTTGTGGACGATTTTGAAACCAGATTCAGTGATTTTAAAACAATTGAAGACATTGTTCAAAATATTTCTTATCCATTTAATGTCGACTTAGATACAAAACAAATTGCAGAGAAAATATTACTTGAAAATTAAATGATTACATTGCAAAACGATATCTTCCTAAAAGCCAGATCATCAGAAAAAGAGTTTTGGAAATATGTTTGCCGAGAAAAGTACCCAGATGTAAAAAAATGCAGTGAACCTTTAAATTCCTGTTTTGGTTCCACATATCTATGTGAATTGGCCTTTTTATATTTGAAACAAACAAAGATGAAAAATCTCTCTACTCTTACGGACTTGCATACAGAAGATTCTTTACTGTTGGCCTTATCACGGTATATCCCTGATTTTGAAAGCTTGGCAGATGACATGAAGATACAAACTTTGCATAAATTAAAATTTTAAATACGTATGAATTTAAAAATAAGAAATTGAATTTTATTGAATTTTAAAATTTATAAACAATGTTTTTCAATATGTGTTGATTAACTTT
Organism: Mastigoproctus giganteus; assembly: GCF_048544385.1. NCBI lineage: Eukaryota > Metazoa > Arthropoda > Arachnida > Uropygi > Thelyphonidae > Mastigoproctus > Mastigoproctus giganteus. The sequence continues at coordinate 227,693,553 of NC_143583.1, read as the reverse complement.
TTTAACCCTGTGCAGTGAAATTTTTGAGATGGTAGATCACAGCACATTTTGAAGGAAAAAAGTCGATCGCATCACAAGTTAAGTTGGCCACCCCTGTTATAAAGTATCAGAAGGTTATCAGGTCACTTAAATGTTTCATCTGTAAGCACATGGAGGATATTATATAAACAGCAACTGTATCCATTTTACAGTACGAAATTGTTGCCACAAGATGTATATAAATGCTGAAGTCCTTGTCAGTGGCATATTTTGCAGTGTACATGTGATCTTCAACTTAGCATATTTTGGTTACAGATAATTTAGAAAAAAATTGAATTCTTAACTCGTGAAACACTCACAACCGAGCCAGAAAAAGAAAAAAAAAAACTCCATATACATTCATTCAATTGGCACTATTCATTATCAAGACACTCTTTCCTTTAATGACACTGATCAACAAGGTTTTGCTAACATGGGTGAAAGTAAGCATTTTTTTGTTAATTTGTATGTGTGATTACGATAAAAAGTTTCTATCGTGTCACAATTTTTAGAAAAATGCAAAAACATAAAATAGCTTCAAAATCAACAAAATCGTCCAACATCACACTATCTTTTCTGGTTGAATTTATTGTAACAAAAGAGACATCTGTGTTGTTTAAAGATATATTAATACCTCTTTAGTTTTATGGCCGCTCTGAGTTATATTGCTATAATCCTTATTATGCGGTAGCATGTTCGGACCCTATTATATTTTCGGTGGCCAGGCACCTCTGTGAAAGACAACAAAAACAACAAGCTATCTTCAGCCATTATATGTACAATTTTCAGGATTGTTTTGATTTGTAATCTCTAATGGTAGGTTGTGGCATTTTAAAGTTCCGTTTTGGTCTTGTGAAAACTCATGAAATGGAGTGAAAACAACGTGTAAACATGAAGTGGAGTGAAAACGATGTGTTAATTTGCCAAACAGTTTTTTTGTGGACAATTTACAGTGAAGTCGCAACGTCGATCAATTGCAGGTGAAATAAGCTTATTATTTTTATTTTGGTTGTGAAGTGAGTGATCAGGATAAAAAGTGGGCACCACATATGTCTATATAATGTGCTATGTAAATCTGACTGAATGGATGAAGGGGAACAATTCTAAAATGCCTTTTGCTGTTCCGATGATCTGGCAAGAACCAACAAGTCACCTTGAAGATTGTTATTTCTGCCTCACAAATACAGTAGTAAGACCCCCTGTATCTGCGGGGGATACTTTCCAAGTCTTACCGTGGATGGCTGAAACTGCAGATATAAGCGAACACCTGTTGACCCCTTGTATAATGTGACTTTCTTGTACATACATATGTATAATAAAGTTTAATTGATAAATTAAACACTTGGAGGAGAACTGCCTTTAGATTTATTTATCTTATACCGTGGCATGATTTATAAACATAAGAAAGGACTGCAGGTATCTATTATGGGAATTACAACCGACCCAGTTGGTAACTTAAAGACAGAACGGAAAAGATTATGGAGTGAAATGGTTAGTATTTGGCAAAGTAGATGGAATGAGTCTGTGCACGGTGAAGTCACAAAGAAGTATATTGAAAATGTTGAGTTTGCTTCTACTCAACCTTCTGTTTCATGGTTTGCACCAAGTATGTTTACGATGTATTTATTAACAGGCCATGGATCTCTGAGGGCCAAACTTTTCGATAGAGGTTTGGAGCCGGATCCTTTTTGCACCTGTGGTCAAATGGAAGACTGGATCCATGTCTTACTGCTTTGTCCGCAATATACAGACCATCGAGTATTGCTACTTAATCAGGTTCCAGGTCTAGCTGAGGACAATGTGAAAATACTAGTTGAGAACAAAACAAACTTTGAGACTTTCCAGACCTTTGCAGAATCGGTCTTTAAGAAAAGACTTCAACTAAGAACTCAAATCCAAAATCGAATATAAATCTGACAGCTGAGAAGTTAATATAAATGTTTGTATCCCATTAAACATATAGGATGACTTGTAAGATATGTAAATTGAATTGTATTACTAGGATTTAGAGTTAAAATTCTATTATCTTTTGTACAAATGTAAATATTTACTTCGCTAAGTTTATTGGAGTTTTCCAAATTGGCTTGTATCTGCTGAGGCTTGGATTTTTTTTTTTTTTTTTTTGCTAGTTTCCAGGTTTGGGCAACCTGGGGACGGGATTGCTGGCACCCACCGGTATTGTACTATCTCCGGTGGGTGCGGGATTTGTGCCCAAGGCACTAAAGGCAATAGTAGACCCAGGCTTGGCTGCTTGTGCCTGGGGGCAGGCAGCGGCTGCCTAGGTGTTGACTGCTCCCTCAAGCGATAAAAAGCTTTGCAGAGTTTCTGCACCAACACAGACGTGCAAGGTGGAGATGGGCTAAGGCCTAGGAGCCACCCTTGATACAGGTAAAACACACACACACAAACACGTGTTCGTATACAATATAGTATAAATATATTTATATATGTATAATGAGAATGCTAATGTATATAAAATTGTATATATATCTTCTCTGTCAGTTTTTGTATATAAACTGTAAAGAATTGTGTGTACAAATAAATGGAAATGGAATGATAAATTAAACAAGACTAAGCTTCTTTATCTTAAGAGCAATCTTAACATTTTCTGGCCTCCGAATGTTAAACTATTTGGTTGCTCTCTCTCCACTCACATAAATTTTTGGGTATTATTCTAGATCTTAAGCTAAACTTCCAGAAGCATATCTTGCACCTTCACTTCACTTTGCTATCTTATCACTTCATGATAAGATAGCAAAGTATACATCTATGCTTGTTCATCTTTCACATCAATCCTAGGGTATTAACCATCGTACCTTTTGTCTTTTATACAAAGTGTTGTTTGTTCTGATTTGTACCTATGATGCTGGTGCATGGTTTACTAAGAAGATTGCCATCCAAGAGAAACTCTCCTCTATCCAAAGACGTATGCTCTTAATGATGAATCATACCTGTTGCACTGTTTTGACAGCTGCACTCCATGTTTTAAATGGTTGCCTACCTCTGGACCTCCAAATTGCTTATCGAGGTTTGTGCTATTACCTTATACATGCCATTCCAGTTGACTTTTTAGACTTAAAACTGTTAATATCCACTACAATCCTAAAACCCAAAAAACTTGTTGCTGGAACCATCTGGTTCAACTCTGGCAAGATCGGTGGTCTTCTTCTTCCAAAGGTATGGTCACAAGAAAGTTTATTCCATCTGTGTCCTTTGCCTTACAAAAGTCTATTCTAAAATGGTTCAGTCCGATTCTCCACACTCTTTTTCTTCTAACTGGCCATGTTTCCATTCGTGCTAAACTTTCTGTGTTTAACCTGTCTGATTTTCCCTTCTGTAACTGTGGCAGCCCAGAAGACTGACAGCATGTTCTTTTTACTTGTCCATATTTCTTGGATCTTCGTCAGCCTCTGTCTACTGTGTGTGTCAACCATTTTCTCCAGGCAATGCGTTGTCTCTCTCTTGGACTCCAAAGAAAAATTATCTTCTGCAAGATTTTGCACATAAAGCCTTTGCCAGATGTGGACAACTCATCAATAGTGCCCCATTTCCAGGAACTACTCCTGTTCCAACTCTACCTCCAGTCCAGACCAGCACCCCCATCGTCGCCATCTCATGATACAACCACCATTGCCATTACTGCAATTTTTAGCTCAAGTACAATCTTCACCATCACCTTTGACTTGGACAGTTGGTAATCAAACTTGTGCGATGCCGAATATCACTGTGTCTTCTATCTCCTGCTGGCCTCAGGCCAGTCTCGAGGCAGATTCATCTGCTGGCACCGCCTTGCACTGGTGTGGGATTTTTAACAGTGCCATCTGGGTGGTGGTGGTATCCACCGAGAATAAATAACATTAGTCTTCTCTACTAGAGAAGCGTTACTTATTCAAAGTAGTGAAATACCTGGTATCTTGTTGTGAAGATAGCCACAATATGAGATATAATTAAAAACTATGACTGACATAGTGTAAAAGACAGTTTTTGATTATATCTCATATTGTGGCTATCTTCACAACAAGATACCAGGTATTTCACTACTTTGAATAAGTAACGCTTCTCTAGTAGAGAAGACTAATGTTATTTATTCTCGGTGGATACCACCACCACCACCCAGACGGCACTGTTTCAAAGCTGTTGGCCCATCATCGGTGGGTAGGCAGGTATCCCGATAATGCAAACATGCCATCACAGTTGTGAAGATATTCCAACAGCTTTGAAACAGCCTGGATGGTGGTATCCACTGAGAATAAATAACATTAGTCTTCTGTACTAGAAAAGACTAATCCTTGAGAGACAATAGAGCAATGAAAAAATATCATGTATCAAAGATGATGGAGTAATGAAAATTATACTTTCTATACACCTCAAAGGACAAAGGCACAATAGAAAAACACCTGTACTGTTACACGTTTTACAATGAAAAATACCTGTACAGTACTACTGTATCATATACTGTACCTGTATATATCATGTAATGAAAATGGTTTTATCTGTTAGAAAATATCTTAGCCTGTGTGGGTACTCGCCAGCTTCTTTGTTCTTGCTGCGATGATCCATGATGATGGTACTGTACAGTCCTATGACGATGAGATGAAGTGGGGTGTTAATGTAGGCATTGTGATGTTCTTCTAGGGTATTGACCTTCTGACGAGATGTCAGAAGGATCATCTTCTGAAAATGGAGGAGATGAAGATGACGGCTATTGGATGACATCGGGAGTAGACAACGTTAATGGCTATGGATCGTCGATAGTGGACACTTTTTTCCGACCCTTTTGAAAAACATTATGATAGGGAGTTGTTTATTTTACCTTTTTAATTCATCAAACATATGCTGGAGAGGTTCCATTGCTTCTGTTATCAAACGGGTAACATTAATGCTGCGTTCCATCATAGGATTATAATCCATTATCTTCTCCTTTAATTTTTATACCATCTGAAACGCTTCGCCAAATTTTTCAAGTATCCACTTTGCTGCTTCAGCTTCAGTTTCTTCTTCCTCTGTAGATGACCTAACAAGGTCTTCCAACTCCTCATTCGTCAAAATCTCAGTGTTCTTTGATATGGTCTACCATTTCTTCAGCTATCATATCGACCAATCCATCGCCACCAACTTCTCTTGCTATTCGGATGATCTTGTTTACCTCTCCGTCGATTTCTGGGAAGCCTTTGAAATCATGGACGACTTCACTCCACAAATTCTTCCAGCATGCATTCACTGTTTCTGGTTTTAATTCATCCATTCCACCTTTGATGAATGTTATTGCATCAGCAATGGTGAATGATTTACAGCAGTCCATGATTTCAATGTCAGGGTCGGCATCAATCGCTGCTCGAATCATCTCAAACACTTGCCGAGCGTATGCAGCCTTGACACACCTAATGATACCCTGGTCGAGTTGCTGAAGCAGTTGGGTCGTGTTAGGTGGCAAAAATAATTTAGAGTATTGAATGTCCAAGACTCCAAATCATAGAAAAAGAAAAAAAAATCATAGAAAAAGAAAAAAAAAAAATTCAATTAATTTAAGAAAAAATAATTAAATGTGCCTGAAATGTAACGCACTGCATACATTAACATTTGTTTTTGTGTAATATGCAAATCCATTGTTTAGCATAATGTGCACAAGGTAAGTGCTTACTTCTTTTTTAATTCCTCCCCTCCCTCAAATTTTTGAACTCTTCCTACCACTTAATTTCACTAGTTGCACTCTATGTTACAGTAAAAATTTTTATATTTGTTTAATATGTTTGAAATATTACTTTGGAATTTCATTTTTCATAATTGTTTTCAGGTCCACAGAACAAATTCCTTTGCCACAGCATTTTCTACACTATGGTTAGAGGAAGGCATGTGGATGTTTACAAAAGGACTATCAGCACGTGTAATTCATAGTTCTATATCTTCATTCTTTTTAGTTTTAGGATATGAAACTCTTAAGCGTTGGAGTGTATATGATCAGTATAAAGACCAAATAAAGTGGTAACGCTAAATATTCAGTTCACAGAATGAAAACTTTATATGATCAGTATAACAACCAAATAAAGTGGTAATGCTAAATGTTCAATTCACAGATTGAATGTTTTAAAAAACTATATCTACAGCCTGGCATTGCAAAATGAATATTTTCATTTCAGTGAATCTGCATTTTTTCAGTTATTGTTTAGTATGCTGTACTTATAAATTAGTTTATATAATGTATTAAGCAATGAAATAAGAACTTTTATCAGTTCTCATTTATTTATAAGAATAAATTGTAAATATTTTTGTAAGAATAGATCATGCATATAATATAAACTGAATATATATATTTTTTTAGTAATTCTGAACACCTTTGAAAGTAACAGTTGTTATGTAATTATCTATGGGAATTCAAGAAAATGATTGCATTATCATTTATCTTAGTGATGTCACTTACAATTCATAAATATAAAACAGCAATAGAAGAGGTATTAAAAAATTTAAGTTCCTATATTTTTCATTTTAGAATCATTTTGGAATACTAGTTCATGTGACATAATTATACAATATAAGAATTAAACAGAATATTATACTAAAAATATATTTCTTCCAGACAGTCAAATACCACAGCCTATCAGTGAACATTGTGTGGGTCATTTAATCATTTATATAATTGTATTTTTGCTTTCATCTTAATATTACACAATGGAGTTGTTGGGCAATAAATGTACTAAGCTGACTCACAATAGGTGTTTGTTCTCCAACACTGTGGCATCTTTTACATTTTTTCACTTTAATTGCATTATATAGCATTTTATTTTCTTTTGTTCCTTTGGAGATTGTGACCATGTTAATTTTAGTTATTTTTGTACTTGGGAAAGTGAGATACTTTCATGAGAAAAATGTGTAAGTATTAGGTATTAGCCTGGAAAGCAGGGTGGAGGATTACAAGTCTTTTGTGGGATCCATATGGGACTAGTATGTATGGGCTTTGGTAGTTACTAAGAGCACAAACAAAAACATGTGGTTTTCTTCTTCCAGTCACATAGCTCCCTGAGAAGCTGTTGTGGCCACCAACAAATTCCTCCAACTGCATCGATCATGTACTCTGAGTGGCATTGCAAAGTGATATATACATAGAAGTTCACTGATCCCATCCTTCCTAGTTGCAGGTCTTCCACTGCACCTCTCTCCCTCAATTTTTACTTCCATTATATTCTTCAACAGAAAGTTTTCCCTCTTTATTACTATATTTCCAAAAAACTTTATTTTATTTATTTATTTTTTGATGCTATGAAAAAGAATTGTAGGCCTGCCAATTTTATTCAATACCCACTCATTTGTTCTTCGATCAAGGTAAGAAATATGCAGTATTCTCCGGCAACACCATGGCGCCTCCGTATCCACGTGGGCAGGAGCAGCAGTGCGTGACACATGCTTCTTGATTAGACCGGGGTTTGAGCCCTTGACTACCAAATACGGAGCATGCGGAAAGGTCAAGGAATGACCACCGCATATCCCCGGAGCAATATGGCTTTAGTTGCTAATGCTCCTAAAAAAAAAAAAAAAAAAAAAAAAACCTGCAACACCACCACATTTCAAGTGCTTCAATTTTCTTCCTGTCAACTCTTTTCAGATTCCAACCTTCACATCCATAAGTGGGAACTGGAAAAATTAATGAATCAATGATTCTCAGTTTTGTCTTGAGGGGAAGATCTTGATCTCTCCATAATTTTATCAGATCAGTGACCAATGTTTTAGCCTGTCATCTCTTTATATCGTTTGAGCAGTCACTATTTTTTTTTATTCTTGACCCTAACTAATCAGTTTCATCAACTTCTTCGATATCTTGCTTATTAGCCTTCACTTTACTGGAACCGAGATTATCACCAATCACCATAGTTTTAGTTTTACGCACATTCAGAAACAATCCTTTTTTCTTACTTGTGTCACATACTCTCCTCAGAGTTTCTTTAAGATGAGGCGCCTCTGTAGCCAGGTGGGAAGGAGCAGCAGTGCGTAGCACACGCTTCTTGATTAGACCGGGGTTCGAGCCCGTCACCACCAAATACGGAGGATGTGGAAAGGTCAGGGAATGACCACCGCATATCCCGGAGCAATATGGCCTTAGTTGCTAATGCTCCTAAAAACCAAAATAACAAATAACAATCTTTAAGATGATCCTTAGAATTGCAAATTAGTACAGTATAATCTGCATAACAAAGGTTGTTTACTTCAGTTTAGCATTAGTAGAGGCATACAAAGCAAGAAAGCAGGCTTATGCAACATCAGCCAAAAAAATAAGGGAAAAAAACCCTCCCATTTTACCCCTGCATTCATTCCAAATGCCTGTCCAGCTCAGCCTTAAATTTTTTTAGGCTATTAGCTTCCACAACAAAAGATGGAAGCCTGTTCCACCTATCAACTACCTGATGGCTAAAGGCAAATTTCCGCACATCTGTTCTATAACTACCTTTCCTCAATTTGAAACTATGCCCCTCAGGTTCTTAGTCTGAGCAAGAGGAAGAATCCCATCGGCATTCAGCTTGCCGATGGGATTCTTCAAGGCCTTATACACTTCAAGGCCTTTTACACTTCAATCAGATCATCTCGCAGGTGCCTCCTCTCCAGGTTCTGCAATTGGCAGAACTTAAGCCTTTCTTGGTAAGAGCGCCCCTTTGTTCCCCTCCCCAATCTTGTTGCCCTTCTTTGTACTTGTTCTAGCAACTCTACATCCTTCCTCAAATGAGGCCTCCAGACCTGTACACAGTACTCTAGGTGTGGCCTAACCATTGTCTTGTATAAGTGGATAATCACCTTCCTGTCCCTGCTAGCAAAATTCCTATATATCATTGACAAGACTCCATGACCTGCCCTGGCAGCCCATCAGCACACTGCTCAGCAAACTTCATATTTGACTGCACAATTACCTGCAGGTCTTTTTCACTTCCCTGAGTGTAGTACCACACAGTTGGTATGTTTCTCTTTGGTTCTTCCTACCCATATGCAGTACTTTGGATTTGTCGGCACCTCCGTAGCCAGGTGGGAAGGAGCAGCAGTGCGTAGCACATGCTTCTTGATTAGACTGGGGTTCGAACCTGTCACCACCAAATACAGAGGATGCGGAAAGGTCAGGGAATGACCACCTCATATCCCGGAGCAATATGGCCTTAGTTGCTAATGCTCCTAATAACAACAACTTTGCATTTATCAATGTTAAACTTCAGTTGCCACTTCTCAGCCCATTTTCCCAACTTAGATCCAGTTGGAGTAGCATGCTGCCTTTACTGCCATTAACAATCCTGTCAACCTTTGTATCATCTGCAAACTTGGACATTAAACCTGCTATACCTTCATCCGAGTGGTCAGGAGCGGGAGTGCAGTAACACACGCTCTTTGAGTAGACCGGGGTTCAAGCCCCCGACCGTTTAATATGGTTGATCTGCCAACCCGCACTGGACCAGCGTGGCAGATTATGGTCCATTTCCCTCAGCATGAATTGTTGAGGAGGCTTCCATCCTGCAGTTGGTCGATAATGGCTGCACTTTACTTTTTTTTTTTTTTTTTTTACCTTCATCACTATTATTGATAAATACTGAGAACAACAATGGGCCCAACACTGAACCTTGGGGAACTCCAGTAATAAGATTTGTCCATGAAGAGCAGTGTCCATTGATTACCACTCTCTGTCGTCTCCCACTCAAACATCCCTTTATCCATTGTAGCAACTTACCCTTAATGCCACACCTCTCAAATTTGTACAGAAGTCCTCCATGTACAACAGTATCAAAAGCTTTCCTGAAATCCAAGTATATGATATCAAAATTATTTTTAGCATTCAGTTCCTTTGCGACCACATCATAGTATCCAATCAAATTGGTTTGTTAAAGGGAGGTCAGACGACCTCCATTTAACAAACCCATGCTGTCTTAACTATTACTGCAGTCTTGTCTAGATGATCCTGCAATGCTTCTTTAACCAGTGATTCCATTATTTTCCCTGGAACACAAGTTAAACTAACAAGTCTGTAGTTACTTGCGTCACCTCTTGTGAACCCTCTTTGTGAATTGGTGATACATTTGCACGCCTCCAGTCCATGGGGTGCCTCCGTAGCCGGTTGGGAAGGAGCAGCAGTGCGTAGCACACGCTTCTTGGTTAGACCGGGGTTCGAGTCCGTTACCACCAAATACGGAGGATGCGGAAAGGTCAGGGAATGACCACCGCATATTCCGGAGCAATATGGCCTTAGTTGCTAATGCTCCTAAATAACAAACAAAACAAAACAAACCAGTCCTTGGGGACATCCCCTGAATCCAAGGAAGCTCTCATAATTATGGCTAAGGGTTTGCTCACTTCCTTTGCTGTCTCCTTTAATGTAACTGGTTGGATTCTGTCCATTCCAGGTACTTTCCTTATGTTTAACTTCAATTTCTCCACTTTATTTAAAGAATCACATAGCTCCCTGTTAGAGTTTGATAAACTTCTGGCCCTCCCATCATTGAATAACTCCTCATGTATGAATGTAGATGCAAAATACTCATTCAGTTTATCAGCTACCTGAGCATGATCATCAATAGTCAACCCATCTATGTTAAGTTGTCCAAGCTGATTCATCCCTTTCCTTCTTGAGTTTACCTAAGTAAAGAACTCTTTGCTGTTTTTCTTTGCATCCTTTGCCAAAGATTTCTCATAATCTGCATTCACATGCCTAAACCTCCTTTGTGACTTGATTACAGACTAGTTTATATCTGCCATAGGGTTCTGTGTCACCTGATACTTTACATTCTTCTTCTCTACCACGAGCCTTATTAATTCATCTGACATCCATTTAAGCCTAAACTTTGAACAGTATTTCTTAGTTGGAATGAAAAACTTAGTAGCCTCCAAAGTTAAGTCCGTGAAGGCTTCCCATTTAGAATCAACTTTGGTAATATTATCAGTTGATCCCACTATACAGAATCCAAAAACTGTCTGAGACCTCTTTTGCTTTACGAAAGCAAAAGCCCTTCCCTTTAGCCTTGATGGTTGTTATTAAGTAATTCCCACATCAGTACATTGTGATCGCTGTCACCCAGTGGTTCCTTTATCTGTAAATTCTTAATGTATGAATAATCACTGCTGATAATCAGATCAAGAGTATTACTCCCTCTGGTTACCTTTCAAACACCTTGCTGTAGAAAATAGTCATCAAATAAATCCACAAAAGTCTTGATAGTGTGTGAGTGACCAAACCACAAGTTCCAGTCAGTATAGTTCCAATTTTGATGCTAGTCTGTAAACCTTCCAAACACTTCATTGGTGAAGTGTTACTTATTTGAGGTACTGCAATATCATGGCAACTCATTGCGAAGGTATTCACAATGTGAGATATAATTAAAACAATGCCAATTCACCTACCTTGGAGGTTTACTGCATATAAAAATGATGCAATTGCACTTATCCATATGTCAGTAAACCTTTGTAGTCTAAGGCTCTAGCCATAAAGATGTCTTTTGATTTCCTGTATGTTGTTGTTGTTGTGCTTTAGGAACATGAACAGCTAACGCCATAGTGCATTATTGTGTGTTATATCTGTGTGAATGTGTGTTCACAAGCTGATTTGCATGTCATTCATAATAAATGTTGGGGGAACTCCCCCACCTTCTTTCTCTGCCTGAAATTGGCTAACTACAGTATCGATTGAAGAGGACCTTAGAAATTCCTCAAGTCATAGTGGTACTCAAATCAGAATTCTGTCATGGAGGACTTCTGAATATTTTCTGTAACAGCAGCCTTTTAGGGGCAACAAGAGAAAACAATATTCTTTATCTGGTTTTAAGCAGGGATTTACCATGTATTAACAATCTTCATTTGAAGAAACCACTAGGTGACAGTGATCATTGTGTGTTAATTGGAATTTATTCAGAGAAATAGCTACTGTCAAGGGTGAAATGATTTTTGGTTTTAGAAAAGTGATTACACAGTCTTAGATATTATTTTAAATTCTTTTCAGTGAGAATGTAATACAAATGGTAAATGAGACATTCAGAGAAGTAATTGTAGAAGTTACTAAGCTTTTTATACCAACAAAAGAAGAAAAATACATGGGATGATTATGAATTGTAAGGGGGAAACAGAATTCTGAAGTTAGTATAGGTAAGTTAGTTTAGGGTAGGTAAATTAGTATAAGAAAAGTAGCAAAGAATTCTTTGCAACTAGAAGAAAAGCATTGAACCACATTGCTTTAGTTGGTGTGAATGGTTTCTGACCAAGTGAATAAATATTTTGCTTAGTATAGGTAAGTTAGTTTAGGGTAGGTAAATTAGTATAGGGGCTTAGAGGGGAACAGGTATCCTGTGTGTTATCAGACACTCAGCCTAAAACACTGATGGATCCAATATCTCTCTATTACAGAAGATTTAGGAGAAGTCCGGTTGGCCTGCCTCCCTAAAATCCACTCATGCACACCTTCTCGATGGTAAGCCCTGTTACGTCACTTAGGTGGCAACGAACGTGTAGAGTGGTTCTCTTCAAGACGCCTGGTCAGCGTGAAGAGGAAAAGACCAAACCCTCCAGCAATATGAAAGCACGACGAAACAAATGGCCCTCAGTCCCCAGCAGCTTTCACTCTCCCTCTTACGGCAGCGAGAGGATTAGAGTGGAAGCAGAGGGTGCTAAGAATCTCTGGGTACGACCAGGCTGCCATGCACGGAAACTGAACTTGGCCTGTTATAATGTAAGAACACTCATCGGTGAAGACAGGATATTAGAGCTGGAAAAGGAATTAGAAAATGTGAATTGGAATATCATCGGTTTGGCTGAAACAAGAAGAAGAAATGAATCACTTATAAGTTTATCAAGTGGAAATCTGCTGTACACCAATGGTAACAGTGAAAGGAGTGAAGGTGGAGTTGGGTTTCTGGTCCATAAAGATTTTAAAAACAACATTTTGGAATTCAAAAGTACATCACCAAGAGTGTCAAGACTAATACTCAACATTTCTAAGAGATACAAGCTAAAGATTATAATGATTTATGCACCAACATCGAGCCATGATGATGAGGAGGTTGAAGAAATGTACACCGAAATTGAGAATCTTCTAGATGAGCAGAAAACCCACTACACTATTATTATGGGAGACTTCAATGCTAAGGTTGGAAAAAGACAAAACAGCGCAGAAAAGGGAACTATAGGAAATTTTGGAATTGGTGAAAGAAATGAAAGAGGTGAAAGACTTGTGGAATTTGCAGAATCTCAAGGACTGTCAGTAATGAACACTTTTTTCAAGAAAAGGGTGAACAGAAAGTGGACATGGAAGAGTCCAAATGGATTAACTACTAATGAAATCGACTTCATCCTCACTAACAGAAGATATATTGTGAATGATGTTACCGTCCTGAATAAGGTAAATGTTGGAAGTGATCACAGAATGGTAAGATGTACACTTGATATAGATGTAGGAAAGGAAAGGAAAAAACTGACTCGAGTAAATAATACAAAGGTCTTTGAGATAACAGAAGAGGAGAAAAAGCAGTATGTACTGGAACTTAAGAACAAGTATGAGCTTCTGCAGACTGCTGAGGACCAAGATATCGACGAGGAATATTACAACTTTTTGAAAGTGATAAAGCCAAAGAAACCTATAGGGAAAAAGAAATCCAAAGAAGAAAAAATTAGTCAAGAAACACTTGTTATGATGAACCGAAGACGACAAATGAAAAGCAAGAAAAACACTGACAGGGAGAAAATTGAGTATACTGAGTTATGCAAAGCCATTAGAAAGAGACTCAGAGAGGACATAAGAAGATTTAACACAAGAAAAGTAGAACAACCATTAAGGGAAAACAAAGGATTTAAATCAGCAGCCATGAGCAGTAATACAGAAAGACAAATGATACTGAAACTGAAGAATAGCGATGGTGTACTTATAAACAGCAGAGAAGGCATAATTCAAATAGCAGAAGACTACTATAGAGAATTATACAAGGAGCAGGGGAATGATGCCAGCAATGGGGAAGATGGATTGCAAAGTAGCAACACATACGACATACCCAATATTCTTCCTGATGAGGTAGAACATGCATTGAAGAAAATGAAGATCAGAAAGCCCCGGGGGAAGATGAAGTACTGTTGAGTTGTTAAAATTGGGAGGAAGAGACATAACACAAAAACTGGCAAGGCTCTTCACAAAGTGCATTAGAAAAGGTGTGGTGCCTAAGCAGTGGAATAATGCAATCATAGTTTTGCTGCATAAGAAAGGAGATAAATCAGAAATTGGAAATTATAGACCAATTAGCTTGTTATCCCACATCTACAAGTTGTTCACAAGGGTCATTACCAACAGATTAGAAAGAATACTTGATGAGAATCAACCGAAAGAGCAAGCTGGCTTTAGGACAGGATTCTCAACTATGGATCACCTTCATGTAATATCACAGCTAATGGAGAAAGCAAATGAATATAAAACACCATTATGCCTGGCATTTGTGGATTATGAAAAGGCATTTGACTCCATACAGCATAAGGCAATGTTTCGGGCACTGGAAAGACAAGCCATTGATACCCCATATATTATGATTTTGAAGAAAATATACGAGAGTGCTACATCCTTTATTAGACTAGACAAAGACAGTAGGAAATTTAAAATTGAGAAAGGAGTTCGACAAGGAGACACAATATCTCCGAAGCTGTTTACTGCTGCCCTTGAGGAAGCTTTCAGAAGATTAGACTGGTCGCAGAAAGGAGTCAATGTGAACGGAGAGTACCTAAACCATTTACGATTTGCAGATGACATTGTGGTCATAAGCCACGATCCCAAAGAATTAGAGGAAAATCTTAATCAGTTATGCACAGCTAGTAAGGATTTTGGACTAAAGATGAATATGGCTAAAACAAAAGTAATGATGAACAAGTATGCCACAGAAAGGGAAATAATGATTGAAGGAGCAGTAATTGAAAAGGTGGAGTCATATACTTATCTGGGACAAGTTATTAGCTGTAATAATGATAAATGGATGGAAGTCAAGAGAAGAATAAATTTTGGATGGATAGCATTCAGGAAATATAGTCACATACTGAAGAGCAATATTCCAGTTTGTCTGAAACGTAAAATAATGAACCAATGTATACTCCCCACCATGACTTATGGAAGTGAAACTTGGGCACTCACCAAAAGAATGGAAGAGAAGCTGAGAACTACACAGCGAAGAATGGAACGAATCATATTGGGAATCAGACTGTTAGATAAGAAGAGAAACACATGGATTAGGCAACAAACTCAAGTAAAGGACATTCTTATCAAAACTAAAGAACTAAAATGGTCTTGGGCAGGACACATAGCTCGAAGACATGATGACAGATGGACTAAGAAAATAACAGAATGGTATCCAAGAGGAGCTAGAAGAAAACCTGGAAGACAAAGGCGGAGATGGATAGATGAAATTCAGGAGTTTGTGGGTAGTAAATGGATGTCCAGTGCTCAAAACAGAAGGAACTGGAAAGTTGCTGGAGAGGCCTTCATCCTGCAGTGGATTGAAAATGGCTGATGATGATGATGATGAAATTAGTATAAGAAAAGTAGCAAAGAATTCTTTGCAACTAGAAGAAAAGCATTGAACCACATTGCTTTAGTTGGTGTGAATGGTTTCTGACCAAGTGAATAAATATTTTGCACTCCATTCATATATGAAATTTTAGAAATGGAAATACCCACCAATCAATCACTTGATTGATTGTAATTTATTGAATTATGAGGGGCTGTCAATGGTTATTTACCCTCACCTAGAAATATTTTAGTTAGGGATTTGAAAGTTGGCTGGCAGTTTCATCCTTCTCTGTGTAGCTACCTTCTAGAGCTACACATATTTCCCATCTGTTGATAAGCTCTTTCAGTCTCTTGAAGACAACTCATATTGAGCAGGCTTCCACTTCGTTACTTACTTTCTCATCAGTTTGAAATCTGTAGCTTCATAATGGTTTCTTTATTTTGGGGAAGAGGAAGAAGTCTAGAGTTAAGAGGTCAGACAAATAAGGTGGATTCTGCAGATTTTCAACACACCCGATTGCAGGATTATTGGCAGCTAGGAGGCAGATACCTTTGGCTAGCTTCCTGCTTCTCTTCAACTTGCTAGCCTCCCTTAACTTTCCCAGGAAGTTTCTGTAGTACTGTCCAGTGATCAGTGCCAGACCAGGGATTTTTTGGCACCCCTTTACTAAGGATATATATATTTAAAAAAAAATTTTTTTTTTCATGATTTGTAAAATTTGGCGCCCTTCAAAGAATGCTGCTTCGGGCAAGGGCCCTGCTAGCCCGTGCTTTAATCCGGCACTGCCAGCAATGCTGTTGCTTGTTTATTGATTACCTTTCCTTTGGGAGGTAATCTGTAATGATGATGCTTTACAGTCTCAGAAGATGACAATATGACCTTGGCTTTTATGGGGGTTGCTGAAGACGAATGCTTCCAGCATTACTCATCTGTTTTGTGTCTAGGTCATGGTGATGAATCCAGCACTCACATTTCAGTCAAAAAATCATCAACATTCTCTCTACAAAGTTCCAACAATTTTTCCTGTGGAGCTTTTGAGGAGGTGCGAATCTCAGAAACCATTGGGCTGCCACCTTGAGCATCTGCAGGAATTTGAGCATTATGGTGCAAATGGACCCAGACTAATTGTTCACTTCATTTTTTATAAAATGTATATTCAATGTGTCTGTCTTCATGGATCTGCTGTTTTGTTTTAGCAACAATGACAAAGGTCTGGGTCTGAGCTGGGTCCATGAGAAGAATCTCATGGATCATTGTGCACACTATTGTGCCCACACCTGAACTGACTTTTCAGTTTTTCAGTCTCATATGATGGGCAGTTCTCCCCATATATAGCTTTCATCTCCTCATTGATTTGTTTTGTTTTTTTGCCTTGCAATTGAAGAAATTTTATAATGGATTGGATGTAAATCTTCTCCAGCATATACCACCTTTGCCCGTGTTTATGGTTTTAGGTTTAGATAGAACTAGGAAAACAAATACATTAATTTATGAGACTTAATTGTATATGTATATACATTATATCAAATCCCTAGCTCAAAAATTTCTAGGTGAGGATGAATATTTGACTGCTGCTCATGTAATTCAAGTAATCTTGATAGGAGTGAAGCTATAAGCAGACAAACATGCATTCATTAAGGGAAGATGATGCTTGGCAATAACTTTTATGAAGGAACACAATGGAGAGAAAAAAAAAATTTGACATCTTTACTTTTTTGATAAAGCACCTGAAAATTGAGCAACGTGGCATTCGGGACTATTTATTATTATAATTAAAAGAATGCTTAAGTGGTGGGAAATGAAATTGCTCATTTCATGTGCACAGATCTCATCGTGGACTAATGTTAGTAGTGGAGTCCCTCAGGGTTCAGTATTGGGTCCATTATTGTTTTCTGTATTTATAAATGATATTGATGATGGTATATCAAGCTTAATGTCCAAGTTTGCAGACGATATGAAGTTTGGTAGGGTTGTCAAGGACACTACTGACACTATGCTACTGCAACAGGATCTGGAAAGGTTGAGCAGATGGGCTGAGAGGTGGCAAATGAAGTTTAACATTGACAAATGTAAAGTACTACATATGGGAAACAGCAACCCCAGAGCAATGTATCAACTCTGTGGTACTATACTGACAGTGGTACAGAATGAAAGGGACCTGGGGGTGGTTGTGCAGGCAGATATGAAGTTTTCTGAGCAGTGCAGACGGGCTGCAAGAGTAGCTCATGGTGTATTGTTGATGATATATAGGAATTTTTCTAGCAGGGATAAGGAGGTGATTATTCCCTTGTATAAGGCAATGGTCAGGCCACACCTAGAGTACTGTATACAGGTCTGGAGGCCTCATTTCAAGAAGGATGTAGAGATGCTGGAACGAGTACAGAGAAGGGCAACAAGATTAGTGAATGGAACAAAGGGGTGCTCTTACGAAGAAAGGCTTAAGTTTTGCAAATTACAGTGTCTGGGGACTAGGCACCAGCGAGGTGATCTGACAGAGGTGTATAAAGCCTTGAATGGTTTGAGCATGCTCAGTGCTGATGTGATGGGATTCTTCCTCTTGCTCAGAATAATCACCTGAGAGGGCATAAATTCAAATTGAGAAAAGACAGATGTAGGATAGACGTGAGGAAATTTGCCTTTAGCCAGTGGGTGGTTGGTTGGTGGAATAGACTTCCATCCCTTGTCATGGAAGTTAATAGCCTAAATAAGTTTAAGGCTCAGCTGGACAGGTATTTCGAACGAACAGGGGGGTGAAGTGGAAGTGGTTATTTTTTATTTATTTATTTATTTTTTTTTTTTTTTGGCTGATGCTGCATAAGCTTGCTTTCTTGCATCAAATGCCTCTACTAATGCTAATAATAAACATGACTAGCACACAATGACCAAAGCAGTTGATTTGTTAACCTAGAGTGTAGTACTACACAATTGGTATATTATTCTTAGATTACTGCTACCTATATGCATTAACCTACGTTTGTCAACGATAAACTTCAGTTGCCACTGCTTAGACCATTTGCTTCTTCAGTTAATTTTTTTTTTTTTTTTTTTATGAGAACCCCAAACACGAGAGGTATTAGAACCTATAGTACTTAGTACCGTGCTTGGGTTGGAGGTTGAGAAGACGAAAGAAGATATTTGTTGATATTGGACTTGAACTTCTGTAGATTGTAATTTTCAGGAAATACGTATGAAGGAAGGTTGGTCCAGAAAACGGCAGTTGAATGAATAAATGAGGAAGATGAAAAGTTGGTTCTGTGGGTTTGAAGTTGGACAGTAAATGGATGTTGGCTGGTGGCAGCACGTGTTCGGACTGTTTTGAAAGAGAGAGCGGGAATTATAGAAGCCAATTCAGAAGAACAGTGCCCATGGAAGTATCTGTAGAAGAGGCATGCAGCAGAAACAGTGCGTCTATGAGAAAGCGAGTGGAGAGACTCTGTTAGAGATGAATCATTAATTAACCTAACTGCCCTTTTCTGAATGGAATCAAGAAGCCTGAGAGAGGTTTTGGGGGCACCACCCCAGATGTGGGAACAATATTCCATGGCAGGGTGGATTTGCGATTTATACAGAGTGAGCAGCTGTCTGGAAGAAAAGTAATGGCGAGAGCGAAAGAGAAAACCAAGTTTTTCAGATGCAGAGGAAGCAATATTTGTAATGTGCTTGTGCCAAGAGAGATTAGAAGTCAGGGTAATCCCCAGAAGAGATATATCATTTTGCCTAGAAATCGGAGTGTCACTAAAGATAAGCATAGGAGCAGAAGAATCCTTTTTGCGAGATATAAGACAAGATTGAGTTTTAGAAGGGTTGAAATCAACTAAGTTGTCTTTGCCCCACTGGAGAATTACCTGAAGATCGGCATTTAAGGAATTGGCAGCAGATTTTCGAGAACTTGAAGCTGATTGAGCTGGACAAGGTTTCTCAAAATGGAAAGTTTAATGCAATGTGCTATCATCGGCAAAACTATGGATAGGATTTCCAGTAAATGGAAGAAGGTCATTGATATACAAGAGGAAAAGAGTGGGGGAAAGAACTGAACCTTGGGGGACACCGGCAGCATTAGTGGAGAAGTTAGAAGACAGAGAGCCATCTACCATCACCCTCAGTGAGCGATCAGAGAGAAAACTGGATAACCAATTACTAAAAACAGTTGGCAAACCATAAGATGGAAGCTTGTTTAGAAGACCTTTATATCAAACACGATCAAAAGCCTTTGAGATGTCAAGAGCAACTACTTGTGTTTCACCGAACCTTTCCATTGAATTAGTCCATAAATGGGTAACATAAGCCAGAATATTACCAGTGGATCGACACTGAGAGAATCCATACTGGCGATCGTTGATCAGATGGAAGGTTTCTAGGTAGTTTAAAAGAGTTGGCGATTAATTGATTTCTCCATTACTTTAGAAAGAGTAGAAGTAATTGCAATGGGACGGTAATTGGATGGGAGGGATTTGTCACCCTTTTTAGGAACTGGCTGGATATGAGCAAATTTCCAAGCAGAAGGAAAAACACCTTTGGAATAAGAAAGTGAAAAAAGGCGGCAAAGAATAGGAGTAAGTTCGAGAGCACAGGTTTTGAGAACAAGTGGAGATATACCATCAGGACCTGGAGCTTTCGTAGCATCAATATTCATCAAAATCCTTCTGATATCCTTTTGACGGAAGACCACAGGAGGCATTGAATGGAGCATGTTAGGAATGGTGGGAGGTGTTTTTCCAAGGTCATTAATACATGAGCTGGAAGAAAAATGGGATGCTAGCAGGTCAGCTTTATCCTTGGCTGAAGTGACAACAGAACCATCTGGTTTGGGCAGAGATGGGCAAAAGTTGCGGCCAATAGCTTTGGCAAGAGACCAGAATGCTCGGCTACCATTAGGGCAAGAAGCAAGTTTTCTACTCTTAGCCTGTTCAAACTCTAGTTTGGACTGATTAATTACTGCTTTACAATTGTTGCGAGCTTTGGTTTAGGCAGAAAATGAAACTGAAGAATTACAAACAAGCCAATTACGATATGCAACGTTCTTCTCTTGGACGGCCTTAGCACATTTATTGGAAAACCAAGGTTTAGATAAAGGACGAGATTTTAAAGTGGAGTGTGGGATAAAGGATTCCATTCCTGCAAGAATAATTTCACTGACACGATCTGAGCAAACGTTGACATCAGAAGTTTTGAAACAGTAATCCAACCAAGGAAAAGAAGAAAAGAAGTCTCGCAGGTCATCCCATTTTACATTCTTGTAATGCCAAACAATACGAGGTTGGGAATAGCCATGAGATAAAGGTTCCATTGGAGAAGAGACAATCACCAAGTTGTGATCTGAAGTGCCTAAAGGACCTCTCACTTCAACCTTGTACTTAGAAGGGTTGTTTGTGAGAAAAAGATCAAGCGTATTGGCTCTATGATTAGGATTGTCTGGTATTCTTGTAGGTAAATGAACAATCTGTACTAAGTCATTAGTAATTGCAAAAGCCTCAGCATCTCGACCTGCTGGGTTGGTGTGACTAGAAAACGGAAGCCAGCTGGAGTTGCGAACATTAAAATCACCAAGCAAAATTACCTCACTGTTAGGAAAGTTGGACTGGAAAAAGTCAAGTTGCAAAGAGAGTAAGTCAAAGAGCTCCAAGTGATTAGTGGAGTTGGGAGAACAGTAGAGACAACAGATGAATTTGACACAATGAGGTAGAGAGATTTTAAGCCAGAGAAGATCAAAGAGAGGTGATACCAAATTGCCAAGTTTCTGACAGGGAATATCAGAACGGACATATGCACAAGTACCACCTTTGAGGTGAAAGGAATCATCCAGCAAATAATTTGGGCATCTGAGATGAGCAGTAGTTGAATCAACCGATAACTGAGATTCTGTCAGAAAAAGTACATGGGGTTTGGCAGACTGCAAGTGGAAATGGACATTGTTGAGATTAGAATTGAGACCACGTATATTTGTGAAATGAATTAGGAAGTCCTTATTCCTACCAGTCTTAACAGTTAGAGACCTATCTCACTATCCAGTTGCCTTGGTAAATTACTTGAAAAAATGATCCATAATCGTCTTGTTTGGATCGTCTAAACGCAACAACTAATTAGCAATAATCAACACGGCTTTCGAAAGAACAGGTCCTCCTTAGATCTCATGATCAAAGCTGAGTTGCAATTTGTAATGCCTTTGTAAAAAATGTTATAGTTTCCCTAGACATAGAGAAGGCATTTGATACTACCTGACATCGTGGCATTCTCAGTGACCTCCATGCTCTAGGTCTATGAGGCAACCCTCCTATATTCAACAGGAACTTTCTCAGGACTCATTCGTTCCAGGTTCGATACCACAACTCGCTTTCTATGACATTTTTACAGGAAGAAGGATTGCCACAAGGGTCTGTACTGAGTGCAACCCTTTTTGCCCTTAGAATCGATTCCATCTCAAAAGAACTTCCAACTGTTGAGACGTACCTTTTCGCCGATGATTTCTCTATTTCTTGCCATTCTCAGAATATGAACTCCATTGAACAGCAGCTGCAGATATCTTTGAATAAAGTCCAAAGGCGGGCAGAGTTAAATGGCTATCGTCTATCAGAGCAGAAAACTGTTGCAATCCACTTTTGTAATCAATGGAAAATGCATACAGATCCCGAACTTCGGATGCCAAACTTTACCGTTCCAGTGACTAACAACATCAGATTCTTGGGATTAATCCTTGACAGGAAACTAAATTTCCTTGAGCACATTAAATCTGTGCGTATATCCTACCTCAAAAAGCTGAACATACTAAGAGCTTTATCTGCCTTGTCTTGGGGAGCAGACCGTATATCTTTGTTGCTCTTATATAGAGCATTGATCAGATCCCGATTGGATTATGGTGCTCCACTTTATGATTCCGCCCGAAAGAGATACACTACAATGGAGAATGGCTGGATCCTATACAGCATTGCAGATTGCACTTGGTGCTTTCAGGACATCTCCTACTCATAGTTTGTACATTGAAGCTGATGAGTCCCCCCCTTTACCTCCGCAGAAAAACGGTGCTTCTTAAGCATGCAGCCCGAATACAAAATTGCTGTCATCATCCTATTCAGCCATACCTCTTTAATCCACCACTGCAAAACCTCTATAGAAATAAACCGAGTAAAATAAATAGAAATAAACCCAGTAAGCCTTGTTGAATTAATGCAGAGTTGGAATGTTCAAATTTTCAACAGGCAACATTTAATGAATTGCTCCCAACCGCCATGGATTCCCCCTCCTCAGTTATATTTCGATACTTATCTTCACAAGTGGGGAAAGAATCGTCTACCAACACTCAATGTGAAACAACTCCATGCAAGCCATATTCAGAAATACGTGAATTTTTTGCCCACATATACTGATGGCTCCAGATCACATTCAGCCGTTGGAGCAGCGGCAGTATTTCCCTCTAGGCTGCCCTTCCACCTGAGTATAGGAGCTTCTCCGCAGAACTTCACACAATAAAATTAGCTTTAGACAACCTGAATCTCTACCCATCTATAAAATATGTTGTATACACAGACTCTCAGCTCAATAACCACAATGCAAAACTCCTCCTACAAGGCTCACCCTGTGTTAAATCAAATTGGAAGACTCCTATTACAAATTGAAAAATGTCATCAATCAGTGACCTTTTGCTGGATCCCAGCACATTCGGGGATAAAGGGTAACGAACTTGCTGATGAAACTGCTAAAAATCCATCAACTTTTGATTTAACCTCCATTCCGGTTCCAGCCTCTGACTACTGTCACATCATACAAACAGCATCTTTCACGAAGAGGAAAGAGCTATGGCACACCCAAACCAATAATAAACTCTATTATTGGCATTTGCACTCTAGCACTGGCACTCTTAGTACCAAAACAGTATAAAGAGAAGAAGTGGTTCTTGCACGGGCGCATATCGGACCCACCTCCATCTGCTCCGATGCAAATATCCTCCTCAATGTCCATACTGTTCAGAAAATTTAACAGTCAAACATATTCTGATTGACTGCCCTGTTCTATCCTGTTGATAATGAGTATCAACAGGATAGAACATCCAATGACATTACAACATATTATTGGAGATGATGCAAACATCAACGAGTTTTTCTCTTATCTGAAAATAATTGGATTATATGATAAATCCTAAAATATCTCTATAAACACAACCAAGTTGTTATACTTAAATTTTGTTTTTAGCATTTTCATGTGAATAGGTGCATTATAGCCACAGCAGCTTATACGCCATTAAACCACCGTAACACACCCTTCTTGTCCTGTCTATCCTTTCTGTACACATTGTGCTCCCAAAATTCCAATTCTGCACTGCTTATAATGTGTGACACCACATCTCTGATATCCCAAAAATATCTGCTTTTGATGTCTTGACTAGCACTTCAAGTTCAAATTTATTAACTGTACTAGCATTGGTGTGCATGCAAGTATAGATGCTCCTGTTTCTACTCTTAGTTACCCTAACACAGCCCATGTATTTATTTGTTCGACTATGACTCTTAACAGTCCTGGAAATATCCATTGCCTTGCTTTCCATGCTGCTGCTCGTTCCAATAGAAGCAGTGCAAGAATCACTGAGGCAAAAGTGATTCTTGCACTTCTTCTATTGGTCTTTTAGTCTGTTTATCCCCCCCCCCAAGCTACCAGTTTTCCAACCCACCTAACATTGCCTCGATAGCATCAGAAAATATTCTTGTACCCTTTCTATTTAAGTGTACCCCATCCCTGTAGAAGCAGTCTCTCCTGACAACAAGCACAGACCAGGCTGAAAAAAATTCTACCCCTTGAGCCTTGCACAATCTCTCCAGGGCCAAATTGATAGACAAGGCTCTCATCACTCTCCTTCCTATTGTGTCTAGGTAGAATTGCATACACTTTCACAATCAGTCCTAACTTGCAACTTTTTTTTCAACATTGACCTGTACTTGTTGAGTAAATCTGTGGATCTCTTACTCTTAATGTTATTAGTTCCAATGTGTACAACAATGTCGCCTTTTGTGCCCAATTTATGTTTATAACCTGAAGAGTATTCTTAGTTGGTATGAAAAGCCTAATAGCTTCTAAGATTTATTCCTTGAGTGCTTCCCATTTAGAATTTGCTGATTGCAACATGATCAGTTAGTCCCTCTGTATAGAATTTAAAAACAGTCTGAGACCACTGTAGTCAACTTTACCCTCGATGGCTGTTACATCTTTAAGTAAATCCCACATCAATATGCTGTGATCACTACCACTTAATGGTTCTTTTATCTGCAGGTTTTAAATGCATGAATAATCACTGCTGATAATGAGATTGAGAGTTTTACTCCCTCTGACTTGCTGCTGTAGAAAACAGTTATCTAATAAATCCACATAAGTGCTGCTAGTGTATGAGTGACCAATCCACAAGTTCTAGTCAATATCTGAAGATTTAAAATCTCCCATTATAAGTCATTCTGGTTTACCAGCCCACTCTATTTTTCTGTATTGTTGTTCGTTGTGCTTATCAGAGACATCAAGCTAATAACACACTCCTACTCTTTTTTGGCTTTCCCAGTGTTTTGTCACACCAAACTGACTCAATGTTGCACAAATAAGACATATATATGAGATCATTTAAAGCAACTTTATTATTTCTTAGTCTGTGTGGGGCTAGCAGAAATACTCTTGAGTGGCTAGTTTGTTATGGACATTGGCCTGATCTGCATTAATACCTCATTTAGATCTCAGAATGGCACAGAAAACCCAAGAAGCTAAAATCATTCCACAGGGATGTTAGCCAATGCAATTTCATTTGCATCTCACAGTTGCTTCAGATTGGACAGCAGTGGATTCCTGTAATGAACAGTTTGTTCCACCACATCCTGTTTAATTTTTGACAACTTGATTGAGACCTTGATTATGTTATTTACCTCAGAGCCAGAGGCGGATTTAACGGTGGGTGCACCGGGCGCGTGCCCTGGGCCCCGACTTCTGAAGGGCCCACGCAAAACCCCAACAAATTAGTTGAACTAATATGTTCAACTATTAGTTTCAAAACTTTGTGATTATTATTATGCTATTATTAATTATATTATACATATATTATATTCAAATTTTATTGGAAATAAAACATTAATAGTACATTATATTTTTTATTTATTTAAAAAAATGGTTAACATGCATTTTTATTTTCCCTGTCTCTCTCTTTTTTTTAAGGGGCCCGATATTTTTTTCTGCGCCCGGGGCCTCAACCGACCTTAATCCGCTACTGCCCAATATTTTTTTCTGCACCCGGGGCCTCAACCGACCTTAATCCGCTACTGCTCAGAGCTGTTCAACACTGGTGTCAGATTTGAAATTATTATTCTGTGTTCTAATGTTTTCTTACTCAGTGTTCGGTTTCCTTTGATCTCTTCTGAAACATTTATTTTTGTTTTCATGTGTACTAGATTTTATCTATGCTTCTGATTTTATTTATTTTTATCATGTGAATTTGATTTAAAACAGATTTTATTGAATGTTTAATTTGAAGTTATGCAAATTAGTTATTCCAGCGTTAACAGCTAAATGAATAGTGAATTCAGTTGACACAGGAGGGGGGGGGGTATCCAACTCATGGCCAACTGCAATGTGGGAAGTCCCACACCCTTGAGTTTAAAAGTAGCACATCACAAAGATATAGTTTCGCACTGACTATGAAATATCCATTTTTTTATAATGGTCAATTTTTTTGTATTGCTTTCTTATGATATTTTATGTATCTTTATTACTTAAGTAAAGAAGTCTTTGCATTCTTTTCCAGTCTTTTCATAATCTGCCTTAGCTTGCTCAGCCTCCTTTGCGACTTGATTACAGACTAGTGTAAATATACTGTTGGGTTTCTTCATAATTTGTATGCACCCTGTGTATTTTTTTTTCTTCTTTGTAAAGGCGCCTCCGTAGCCAGGTGGGATAGAGCAGCAGTGCATAGCACATGCTTCTTGATTACACTGGGGGTTTGAGCCCGTCACCACCAAATACGGAGGATGCAGAAAGGTCAAGGAATGACCACCGCATATCCCGGAGCAATATGGCCTTAGTTGCTAATGCTCCTCAAAACCAAACATCTTTGTAATAAGTGTCAACAGTTCATCTGACATTCATTTATGGCTAAGCCTTCAAAAACAAATTTTGAATTTGCCATTGAGAACTAGAATTTAAAATCTGTCCAAGACCATTGCAGTCACCTTTACAAACACAAAACCCTTGACACTAGATCTTTAAGTAAATCCCTCACAAATTAGAACAAAATTGTGATCACAGCCACCTAGTGGTTCTTTCATTGTTGTGTAATTGTTTTTCATATTATTAAATTCTATAATAAAATTAAGTTCCTCATAACAAAAATTGAATTCTGTTTCAAAAAATGTGTAATTAGTTATAGGGATCTGTTTTTGCAGCCAATAGCATGCTTACAGAAGACTCTTGCTGTTTGCAGCCTTGAACATTTTATATTTTATGTTCCTAGCCAATAAAAGGTTAAACAGCACTCCTGAATTAGTACATGAATTTTAAATTTATTTTTGTATGCATGGTGTCAAATATTTCTCCCCTTTAATTGCTCTTTAGTGATATTGAATAATGAATTAGAACAGAATTGCAAAATTGGGTTCATTAATTCTTTAATTACTTAATCCCATCTTTTCTGTCCATTGGTCTGTGGAGAGGGTTGGCCTGTGTAAATTACTCCATTTATAGTTCTGAAAGTGGGTGGGGGGAATAATCCTGCAAGTATATTTACTCTAAGATTATGTATTAAATCTTAGTCATATATACATGATTGATTAACTTTTAGAAGAATCAGAGAAATTTACCTCAATATGTGGGGCATATTATTGGTTAGTCCAAGACTTCATTATTTTGACAATGTGTTCTTGGATGTTCATGATGCCAGTCTTATTTTCAATTGTAGCTTGGCAAGCCTGGTTGGCCACACACCACAAGTATTGTGCATAAGTTGTAGAACATGTGGTGTTCTACAACTTTCTGGTGTTCTCAATGCCTATCCATGGTTGGCCTTTGTGTGTTTTCTAATATCTTCTGATCAGCTGGACACTTGTTCTCTCACAGGTTGTTGAAATCCAGGTTTTTAGCCTTGCAGTTGACACAGCTTGGAGGGTTTGATTTATTGGGGCATGCATTAGGCAGATACCCAGAGCCCAAATAATGTCCACAAGTTGGAACAGTTTTGGGGCAGCATTATGCAGTGACTGTATCTCAAGCATTTAAAACATTTGTTCATTAATAAGAATTCTTTAAAACAGTCTGGCAATCATGCTACAAAGTTCCCCTCTTGAATTTTTAGTGTTTTCCATACCCTGAAATAGAGTTGTACCCAGTTTTCTGCTGAGTTAGATCTGGATTTTGTAGTGAAGCATAGGGGTGCTTAATATTATAATATAAATTTCCTGCAAGATCCACGTGTAACTCAGCTGTAAGCTAAGTACTTCTATTTATCCTCTATTAAAACAGAATTGCAAAAGTGAGTTCATTAACTCTTCAATTACTTAATCCAATCTATATACTGTTATGATCTCTGTCCATTGGTCTGTGGAGAGGGCCTGTGTAAATTACTCCATTTATAGTTCTGAAAGTGGGTGGAGGGGGAATAAGTTATTAGATGTGGATTTTGTGGTGAAACATAGGGACACATAACTATCAAACACCTCTCTTGTCAGGTCATAATGCAGTAAGTTTTTCTCAGATATGCTAGTAAGTCGTCTTTGGCCATGGAGTCATCTGTATCACACAGTATGATATTGAGCTGTCGAATTTTGAGTATCTAATATTAAGATGATTTTGCTATTCATAATGGTCATGACTGATCTATCCATATCACCTTTGGAGGGTGTAACAATGATCACCATTGTTTTAATTTTTTGCATAGACAACTCTGATATTCTTTAGTTGTGATTTCACTTGAACAATGTCTCTTTTAAATGCTTCACTGGAAGATAGGTCACTTCCTGCTTCAGTTTATATTGAGATTATATTGCTGCTCAAGATTATATTGAGTTCTCAATATGTTTTCAGAACATGAAAACATTTGATGATATCATTAGCAAATGTTTTCATGATACTAAAAATTCCTGAAGGATTAAAATAGTAGTAGTAGCACATGGTGCTTTATAAGCTTGCTTTCTTGCATCATGTGCTGCTTCTACAACTATTTTAATTCTTTGTGTGAATCGATGACAGTGGTATCTTGACTTCTTGATCACCATCTATATCTATTGGAATTAATCAGGTGCCTCCGTAGCCAGGTGGGCAGGAGCAGTAGTGCGTAGCACATGCTTCTTGATTAGACTGGGGTTTTGGCCCATGACCATCAAATACGGAGGATGCGGAAGGTCAGGGAATGACCACCGCATATCCCCAGTCCGGATAAAGGGTGAGGGTTGGCGTCAGGAAGGGCATCCGGCCGTAAAAATTTCATGCCAAAACAATAAAAATGCTGATCCCATATATATATATATATAATGGGAAAAGGCGAGGACAAAAAAAATCTATTGGAATTAATCAGTATGCTTTATGCTGGTGTGATCTGCAAATTTAAGCAAGCTGGTGCTGAAACTGTCACAAAACAACCTGGAGAACCTCTAAAGCTGACAGAATGTGAAAGGAGATCTTTGCAAAGAATCATCTTTTTGGAACATGGGTTGACATTACAGCCCTTCAGTAAAATGATTGTCAGTGTCGGTACATTATGCTGTATGATATGGGTTAACATGGTCATGCAGGCCACTAATCATCCCACCTATTGCCAGACACCATTCTTGGACCATAGACCAATAGAAAACTGTGTTTTGTAGTGATGAGTCACAGTATGAGTTCTGACAGCTGTGCCTGGGTTTGGTGGATGGCTGAGAAAGTTACCTGCCAGATTTTATTTTCCTGACAATGAAATTTGATGGAGGCAACATTGATTGTGTGGAGCTTTTTTTTGTGGTTTGACATAGGACCATTGGTTGTTTTGGATAAAACCATTATTGACGAGGTCTACTAGATGTCCTGGACAATAATGCATTACCTACATTATTGGCAGCTTGTCGGGGAAGGCCCAGGCCTGTATCAGCAGGATCACATGTACTGTTTGCATTGTGACAGAGTGGTTTTACGACATGAGTGTTGAAAAATTGGACTGACCAGCTGAGGTCTGTGACATCAATCCTGTAGAGAACCAGTGGGATGATTTGGATCATTGGGTGCACATGAGAAGAGACTGTCCAAAAAAATTAGAGCTGAACCAATTGCTGCTTTGAAGGCTGAATGGCAGAAAATATCAGAGTTGATTTACAAAAAAATTGGTAGAGAGTGTTCCATGGAGACTAGTGGCATCATAAAGGCTAAACGTTTCAATTCACATAAGTTTCGTTGTAAATAAAGGTTATTTGTAGATATGCAGGTGTCTGGATATTAACTATTTTCTGAATATAGTAATATGTAGTATTCATTTGTTTCTGTGTTTCATCAATGTTAATGGGATTGTTATCTACAGTACTGCAAAAAAACTTTTACTATTCAGTCCCATGAACCACTTTCATAAGTTACATAGATTAAAAATGGTCTACATACTACAAGTTGGGGAACAATGCTTCAAGAAGGCATTCAGATTTATCTGTTCTGCAATTTTTAAGGAATTTGAGTGATTCTGAAAACATTTGGGTATTCTTTCAGCTTGTGACATTTAAATTGACCCCTTAGATATGGGTTGTCACACCAAACAGTTAGGTAGCAGATAATTTTGCCTATATAATTTTTTCAATGATAAAACATTTGGCCCTGATTTTTTATAAAGAATTCCTTTTTTAAGCTGGTCACTTCTTTCTTGTTGATTGAGAGTGGTATATTTTTCAGTTGCTTTTTTGAATTTTAGCATTAACCCTCCCTCTCCCCCAAACGTCGGCACCTGAGCCCCTTCCCCCCACACTTCACTACTGCTAGTGTTAAATTAAGCATTTCAGAAATGAAATATGCAGTTCAAGAAGAAAAGAAGGCTGGGAGGGCCAAAAGTAACCAATATAGTTTGAGTCAAGTTCTGTTAATCAGTTGGTGGCAAAATATTCATGCAAAAAAAAAATTAAGTTGGTTTAATTAAATTAAACGGGTGTCGGGTTCACAGTCAATGTTTTGTTGACAATATATCCATTCATTTCCAAGTATGAGGCTTGGGAGGCGTGAAAAGCTGCCCATGTGTGGGCGAGATAAGGAAATGCGATAATCTGTAAAAGGTTCGAGTGAGATGGATTGGAATTCCCGTTTCACCCACCATTCACTCCAAATCTTGTCTAGTTCTACCTTCAACTTATTTAAGCTTTTAACCACCACCACAACAAATTAAAGTTTGTTCCAACTATCAACTACCTGCCGGCCAAACGCAAAGGTATTATTAATCGTGCAGTTATTTGATTTAGGTTCTGTGGACTTCCTGATTGAAACTAAAAATTCACAAAAAATATTGCTGTACAGGAGAAAAATAATCTCTACAAAAGACGGAATAATAAAATTTTTGCATAAGTAAAAATTTAGTAACCGTTTATTTCAAGAGATTAGTGTTAACTATGCCTGCGGGTTGTGTGCTTTTAGCTCGTCAGTTCAGAACCCACTTTTATTACGGTATTTTATTTAATTTAAATAATAATGATTTGATGTAGCTGGGAGTGTAGAGTGCAGTAGCATACACTCTTCCAGTGGACCGCGAATACGATTAACGGCTGTAGGATTTGTAAATTGCTCTGACCCGGTGGTCGTGTCTGTAGTATAAGAAACCTTTTTTTTTTTATTCATAAATTTCGTTTATACATAAATTTATTTATTTGCGTCTTTCAGCAAATATATTTTTTCATAATTGCAAAAAACAAAAAAAGTACTTTATAAATTATAGATCTATATGTTATCAATACAGACAAAAGAAAAGAAAAAGTGTTTAGTATGCAGCAAGCGAAAATTACGATTCTACCGTTTCCCAAATTTTCATTCAAGGTAATAAACGATATACTGTAGAGGAAAAATAACAAAGGCAATTTATAATAAAAACTACTCAATATCAAATTAACTTAATGAGTGGTTACATTAATTACAATTAGTAATATTAATATTAATTACTAATTGTGAATAATTAATCAATTTAACTTGACAGATGTAATATCTGTAGATCCAATCACTGATATTGCCTTGTTGGGTGTTTACACCCTTTGTCCCAAATTGCAGTTAAGTATATCATAACATTCCAAGCCATTCCTGCATACATTTTTTTAAATTTAAGTGGTATCTTCCTTCTGCTTTTTTTTTTTAAAGCTAAAACGATATTAAATAATTCCTATAGTTAAATCATAAATCCTTAGGTGGAAAATCAGTGGTCTGCGCCGACTGTACAAACAGCACCCTCTCGATGTAAAAAAGACAAACCCACAGCAGTCTATCCATCGATACTGTGTATGCTGCAGAGGTATGAGCTTTGGGTACTCCAAATAAAATTTATTTTTGCTGCCAAATAATGGATACTGAAATGGGCAAACCATAAGCACCATCTAACAAACATAAATCTACGATACTTTGCCATCCAAATAAAAATCGATAGATAGCCAACCTGTTGGGGTGGAGAAGTCGCATTGTTGCGTTTCTTGGACTTGTGCATCCACATGCCACCATGTATCATTTCCTTCGCTGAGAATAATTGAAAATCTATGATAGATTCATTGTGAAAAAGTTCTTCCTTATATTCAACCACCCCTCTAATTTAATATCGGTCTCGAGATGTCAGCTGACATTCGCTGCAGATATATTACAAGATGGTTTGTAGATGTGAAGCGTGGTACCATATTAGTGTACCATCTATAATTCCGTGGGTTGACTTATACTGCAATCGTCCATTCCCAGCAATATGCATCGAAAAGGCTCAAAAATTTTCTGCATACTGATATGAAGATGCTGCCACCTGTACTTTACTTGGATCTGGATGAGTGATTTATGCTGTATGTCATCTCACGATGTGCTTCCCTCAAACTGTGATCGTTTTTAATACTAATCTGCATCAGACTTGCTTGTTGAACTTTTGAGATTTTTAGAAATTAGCATTAGTAGAGGCATTTGATGCAAGAAAGCAAGCTTATGCAGCATCAGGCAAAAAAAATAATAATAAAATAAAAAATAACCACTTCCACTTCACCCCTCTGTTCGTTCGAAATACCTGTCCAGCTGAGCCTTAAACTTATTTAGATAAAAGTTAGACAGTGACAGTCAGTATGTGTGTAACAACTAATCCACAATAATGCATTAATTAAATATATATAAATCCATGTAATATAAATTTATAAGTTAATCCTCTTTCATTAAATATCGTGATGTGGAATTTATAGTTTCATGTATATGTGTAATGTGATAAATATACAAAGATTATTTGTTTATAATATTCACAAAAAAGAAAAAAAAAATATATATATATATATTTATTTATTCCATCTCTTTATGGAATGTAGTCACGTTCCACTGTAAACTGAACAGTGGGGTACGGGGGGTGAAGGCAGGTTGGAGCTACTTATTACATCTTTATGTGTATTTCCAGATGATCGAGCTGTTCTCGCGCTAATTTTGCTTATGCGCATGGGCAAAACACGAGTGAAAACTGTTTAGGAAAAACGGGTATGGAAGAATATGTTGATGTGGGTTGAAATCGAGAAAGTGACTTAATATTTATAATTATAACTGGAGTGCGCGAATTTTTGTGTGTGACTATGTTACTGAAATACCCTCAAGATATTCATTATGAGACGCAGTTCTATTTGAAGATTAAGGAAGAGTATCAAGTAAGATTTATTCCTTATTAATTTATGTTGTAAGCAAATCCGCTGAATGTACAGAATCGTGATCTTTGAGCGAGACAGGGGTCTAACTAAAATGGGAGGTGTGCACCTCTGCAAAAATTATCACAGAAAAGTGATCGATGTTTATTATTATTAGCCATATGGTGCAAGGAAGCCTAAGGCTTATGCTGCACCAGCCAAAAAAAAAAAAAAAAAAAAAATCATCTGAGTACCCTGTGAGAGAGAAGTAGAAGGGAATCACCAAAAAAGATAATGATGATATCCAGCTCAGGACCATGGGTGTGCCAAGCCCATACCAGATGCGAGCCCCTGAGTTTATAAACCTATTCGGTTGTTCATTTAGAAAAGCTATTGTTTTCAGTTGATAAGGTTATTTTTCATACATGAACATGCTGTAGTATAATTGGGATTTTTGGCGCTTATAGCCAAAAATCTCAGCCAAGCTTATAGCCAAACGCGCCTTCGCTTTTCATTTATATTAAATTATAATTTAATTAAACAAATTAAAATTATATTATTTTTAAAAAATCCTCTTTTTCCTTAATTAATCCTAATTTAATCTTTTAAAACCATGTCATTAAGATTTTGTGTGTTTTTTCCCGCACAAATGGGAGTTGCTTGCGTGATCCTTTTATTTCGGGTATTAGCAACTCTTGTGAAATCGGAACACTATTTATAACAGACAGTTTATTTATCCCATTAACTGCTACTACAAAGGGAGGGAGCACAAGTCTAAGGCTTTATGTAACCTGAGACGAATAATAGTTTTATATACGGACATAGATACGTTATCATATAAATATACACATACAGTAGTGGGGTTCCCCAAAGATCAGTATTGAGACCACTGTTGTTTTTGATTATCTTAAATGACATCTATGAAGGGATGGGGGGCGTGAGGTCTAAACTTGCAGATGATGTAAAGTTCAGTAGAGTAGTTAATGATAGCCGCCAAGCAGAGCTTCTTCAGAGTGACCTAGATAGACTTCCGGGATGGTCAGAAAAGTGGCAGCTATGCTTTAATTCAGCAAAATGTAAGATCTTACTCCTGGGGAACAGCAACCCCAAAATAACTTATACATCTGGTGGAGTTGAACTAAAGTCAGTAGGGAGGAATGGGACTTGGGAGTTACGATATGGTCAGACCTTAAGTTGTTCGAGAATTGTGGACAGGTTGCAATGTTGCATGGTGTCCTATCAATGATTAATCGAACATTTGCTAGTAGAGATAACGACGTCATAATCACATCAAGGTGATTTTATAATTTTTATGTGATTAAATTATAAAAATTAATTTTTTTTAATTAGTACCGAAAAACCGGTATTTTTTGTATCAAAACCGGAAAAAAATGACCCTGATCCCGGTTTTGTAAGCCTTAGTTCCAGTGTAGTATGTATGTAGTTCCTGTTTCTAACTGTGGAACTTCATAGGTTTTCTTCCCTGCATGTATTACCACCATGTGACCTGAAGTAATTAATCAGCTCTTCCTCCAGCGTCTCCATAGGAAACTTATTTACACCGAGTTGCCACAAATGTGTCCCCAATTCACAAAGGTGGATCGAAGGGTGACACGAGTAATTACAGACCAGTTAGTTTAACTTCTGTTCCGGGTAAAATAATGGAGTCGCTGGTTAAAGATGCATTGCAGGATCATCTAGACAAGACTGCAGCAATAATTCAAACACAGCATGGGTTTGTTAAGGGAAAGTCTTGTCTGACAAATTTGATAGCATATTATGATGTGGTTACAAAGGAACTGGATGCAAAAAATAATTTTGATATCATATACTTGGATTTCAGGAAAGCTTTTGACACTGTTGCGCATGGAAGACTACTGTACAAATTGGAGCAGAATGGTATTAAGGGTAAGTTGCTACAATGGATAAAAGGATGGTTAAGTGGGAGAAGACAGAGGGTGGTAATCAATGGGTGCTGCTCTTCGTGGACTAATGTTATTAGTGGAGTCCCACAGGATTCGGTGTTAGGGCCACTGTTGTTTTGTATATTTATCAATGATATTGATGAAGGTATATCAGGCTTAATGTCGAAGTTTGCAGATGACACAAAGGTTGGCAGGGTTGTTAATGACAGTAATGGCAGTGTGCTACTGCAACAGGATCTAGATAATTTGGGCAGATGGGCTAAGAAGTGGCAACTGAAGTTCAACCTTGACAAATGCCAAGTACTGCATATGGGTAGAAGTAACCCCAGAGAAACGTACCAACTGTGTGGTACTACACTTAAGGTGGTAGAAAATGAAAAAGACCTGGGAGTAATTGTGCAGTCAGATATGAAGTTTTCTGAGCAGTGCAGACAGGCTGCTAGGGCGGGTCATGGGGTTTTGTCAATGATATATAGGAATTTTGCTAGCAGGGAAAAGGAGGTGATTGTCCCTCTGTATAAGGCAATGGTCAGGCCACGCCTTGAGTACTGCGTACAGGTCTGGAGGCCTCATTTTAGGAAGGATGTAGATTTGCTTGAGCGTGTACAGAGAAGAGCAACACGATTGGTGAGGGGAATGAAGGGATTCTCTTACCAAGAGAGGCTTAAGTTCTGCAAATTGCAGTGGCTGGAGACTAGGCACCTGCGCGGTGATCTGATTGAGGTCTATAAGGCCTTGAATGGGTTGAGCACGCTGAATTCTGATGGGATCCTTCCACTTGTTCAGATTACCAACCTACGGGGACATAAGTTCAAATTAAGAAAGGACAGATGTAGAATAGATGTACGGAAATTTGCCTTTAGCCAGCGGGTGGTCAATTGCTGGAACAAACTTTCATCTGTCGTGGAAGTTGATAGGTTAAATAAATTTAAGGAGGAACTGGACAGGCATTTGGAGGGAATGGTGTGATGTTTTTTTTTTTTTGGCTGATGCTGCATAAGCTCCTACACTTGCTTTCTTGCATCATGTGCCACTACTACTATTTTATTAGGTACATTTGTCTAATAGCGAGTAGATTCCCTTTAAACCTCAGAAGCCTATGTAGATTCAACGTGATGTCGAGGTCGCGTCCGGCGGATGCTTCTCTGTTCACTCAATTGAGTCATACATAATTGTTGTAGATTGGGTGGTTGTGGATCTCGTTCACAAGTGCCCAATTGGATTGAGAACAGGTGAGCGGAGAGGCCACCGCAGTAGGCTGAATTCACTTGCATATGTTCCTGGAACCAATTTTGTACAATTTCGGACTTCTGACATGGTGCATTATGCGATTGGGAAAATCCTTTTGTACATGCATACACTGCAACTATGTAGGGACCCGCGTCATAAAAAATAGTTTCTGACCCAGTGTGAATGTGAAAATATCCTCATAACTTTAGACCTCCGGCACCAGCGTACACTGGCAGGATTAGTCCATGCCCTGATGCTGTTTTTGCCATAATGTGGTTCGCCATCATGAAGCAGGAGGAATTGAGATTTGTGAGATCAAGAAACGTTTTTGTGCTTCTGTCCAATGTTGGTGTTTCTGAGCATTGCTTCTTGTTTTTTTGCTAACAAATGTGGAACCCGGTTTGTCTGCTGCGATACCCCATGAGCGACAAGGTACGACGAGTTGTGGTTCAGAAATGGTTCTTTGGTTACCACAGTTGTATTGAGTTGTTCTCTGACTGACTTTGGCCTTTCTGCATCACTGCAGATCCCTCTTGGTCTCCATTTGCTTCGTTCATGAACTAAATGTTTCCGGCCACAGGATCGTTATTGAATACTTATATTTGGTTACTGGGTAAATCTTGAGATACCCAAGACACTCCTATGTGAAACCCCAGCAGGGTTGCAGTTTGTGAGATACCCATACTGGCGCTGCTGGCGTCAAGTCTTTACTCTTGCCGATTCTCGCGCTGAATTGTACGCAGTACAGTATCCCAATGTATCTGCCCACCTGCTGTATAACGTACATAAAGAGCTTTTAATTTCATGAAAAGGGCTGGTGTACCTAATAATAATGTGGCCACTGAGTGTATAGTGATCATCTCCAGAAATGCTCCTATTTAGATTAGCTTGGCATAACGGCCTTCGGGGGTGACATACCCAAGGGCCGCTATGCCAACGGTTCGAATACTTTGGGGATGGCAGCCGTATGAGCACAGTCCTTCACACTGGGTCAAAAGGGATCCAGTTCGAATACCGTCAATGACGCGAGTAATTTTTAAGGTTCTTTTTCACAACGCCGCCGAGTTAGTCGGTTTCAGGCAAGGGTTGCATGGTATTTTCCCCCCCTCCTGGAAACTTAGTTTTTTCATCCAGCAAACAGGCAAATCGAAATCGTGGTTTAGACAGCAATATGGTGTAAGTCGTTGAAGCGCCTAAAACCCAAAACAACTTGACATAGCCATTTTTTTTCGTGGAAATCGCCCATTCATTTATTTCTAAAATAGGGAGAGAAAAAAATCACAGTCGGCTGTAGGTCAGTCATTATTATTATTATTATTGAATCCGTTTATTATTATCGCAAGTAGTTTCTATCACCCCTTTTACACAGCTGACCATTTTGATGTCTGCGTGGGTAGCACAGTGGTATCGTTACCGTCCTCCCCACACTGGGTGGAAAAGGCCCGGGTTCGAATCCCGTCGATGACGCGAGGAACTTTAGTGGGCTTTTTTCACTCCGTGGCTGAGTTAGTCGGTCTCAGGCGTAGATAGCAAGGTTTTCCCCCTCAGAAACTGGGGTTTTTTCGTCCAGCAAAACAGACAAATCGACCAGAGAACACACGCAATTTACAGACACTAATACGGGTTAATGTAATCATTTACGGGTAACCCTAATATAGTAATTTTATTTTTTTTTTGACCATTTTGATTCTCTTTTTTGTAAATGTGATTTGTGCTGATTTAGATATGTTTAGCTCCAGACCTATTTGCGGTAGATAGGCTACAAGACTGTAGATCAAGACGGCGACTCGCTGATTTATCAGGTGGGTTTGTTGAGGGTCTTTTGATTTTATATATGATTTAAAGTCATCTGTATATGATGAGAAATCAGTGTACTTTGTGAGGAAAGGTTCAAGGGCCGCGGCGACAACAAACCGAACAGGACACCTACCTGTGGTACTCCCCGCGTTATAACACGCTCCTGTTGGAAGGATTTATGGCTGATGATGAGTTGGCTTGGTGTAATGATGAGTTTGATGGTTTTTAACAGGCTTCCTGTAATGCCAAAGTATTTTTCCAGAATGCAGATAAGAGCGGGAAGTGAGAGCTTATCATAAGCAGATGAAATATCAAGGAAGATGACGTCCAGGTGAGATTTACTGTTGAGAGCAGTTTGAATTTTAAATAGGGTGTCCAGTAGGTTTGTATATGTAATCTTTTGGGGATCACAGTATGAAGATGTTTAGGTTTATGAGAGAAGCATTGATTGATCAGTGCTCATAAGATAGATTTTTCAAACACTGCTAATAGAGAGCAGCCCACTGAGATCGGCTGAAGGGTTTCTTCTTTGGGTATGGGTTGTGTGCCCTGTAGTGATTCCACATTGTAGGGATTGTTCCAGAATTTAATATCTGATTAAAGATTGATAGTAAAGGCTCCACAATGAAGGCACTGCACATGCCGCCAGGACTAATTGTAGATTTATTGGGAAGTCAATTGATAGTATTTATAAGGTGTTTTGTTAGAGATATAGTTGAAAGGGACTCTCTGAAGTGTGTGAAGAAATCGCTGTTTTGAGGTTTTTGGGTCTGATGGCACCTCGTTGAAAGTCATTCCTGAAATATCTTCTCTTCCATATGGAAATCCTTGTTGCATTTGGATGCAATACGTTTGGAATGATTTATTCTGGTGAGTACCAGCTGCCGGATTGCTTTTCGTTTACATTTAAGGAAGGTTGCCCGCTCTTTCTTGTACATCTGGTAGTTAGCTGAGTAATGAAACCTTTTCCATTTTCTGAAAGCTTTTTGTTTCCTCTTGAATGCTGCTTGGACTGTCCGATAATTTAATTTGCTGGGAAGCTCCTTGGGTGGCAATTTCAACTAGCTTGTTAGCAAGGCTAACCAGCTAGCTGTAGATGCTTCCAGTTTATTTTTGTGAGGCGTGCCAGGATGATCTCTGGGTTTAATTATTTGATGAAGTATACTGTTTTGGTTAGCACTTCGTTCCCGAAAGCTTCGCCAGCGTTTGAGTCGTTAGTAACGTTGAACTCAAACGTGATGTGATCAGAAGGGAAGCTGTAATGTTCAGCGGTCAGATTAAGGTGTGGGAGATTGTGGAATAATTGATCCAGCGTCTGGTTTCCCCTGGTAGCAGGTATGGTTAGATGAATGTGGTTAGAAGCCAAATGTGCCAATGACTGTTATGAGACCCTCAGTGGCTTCATCATGTCTAGGTGTAGACATGATGAAGCCACTGAGCATGTTAGCATGTTAAAATCGCCTATAACGAAGGTCGGGGTATTGGGGGCTGGTTGGCCGCTATCCATGCCAACAGTTATTATTAATATCAGTTTATTTCCGAAGAAATGTCCCTTTACAGCTATGCAGCTAGAGGATCCTGGACCAGAGAAATTTACAGGATGAAATATATAATTGCATGGAGACAAAAACAGTCTTTGTCATATACAAATAAATAGACAAGTAAAAAAAAAAAATTGCGTCTCGTTACTGGTGTAAGACCGGTATTTTTAAAAGTACAGCGCTATAAAAATTTGCCTATGTTCACTCCAGAAATCTTCTGTATGGTCGAGGGGTAGGTACACAAGACAAATTTGTAGAAGTATGGCATCCTTTCTAAATGTGGCACATAGGGTTATTCTAAAGTGTAAAGTGTATTGATGTCTAACGGCACCAGGGGCAGAGGCGGATTTAACGGCGGGCGCACCGGGCGCGCGCCCTGGGCCCCGACTTCTGAAAGCCCCCGGAAAACCCCAACTTTACACTCTTTTCCAATGACACCAAGTTTGGTTTCATATGTCGGCGGTAAACCCTGTATGTTTATATTCGCTTATTTTCATTATTTCATTACTACGCTGCATAGGCCCCGCTCGGCTGCCCTACCGCTCATCGGAGCAATAGAATCGTATTAGCTCCTTTGTACTTACAAAGGTTCTCCTGCAGTGCAGACTTACGATATACGCAAATACGCGTATATTGTCGAAATTATATTAAGATAAAATTAAGAAATTATATTAAGATAAAATTAAGAAATTATATTAAGATAAAATTAATAAAGAAAAAAAATTATTTAAATATTTTCACATTTTTAATTTTAATTTCAAGTAAAATTCTATGATTTTTTTTGTTAAAATTTCTGATTGTTACTCCTATTATACGTATACTATCATTAATTATAATTTTACATATGTTCAACTTTGTGAGTACATTTGTTACATATGTTCAAGACTTTGTGATTATTATTATGCTATTATTAATTATATTATACATATATTATATTCAAATTTTATTGGAAATGAAACATTAATAGTACATATTTTTTATTTATTTAAAAAAAATGGTTAACATGTATTTTTATTTTCCCTGTCTCTCTCTTTTTTTTAAGAGGCCCAATATTTTCTTCTGCGCTCGGGGCCTCAACCGACCTCAATCCGCTACCGACCAGGGGTTTCCCCCATCTCCGCGTTGCTTTCATTGTAGTGTACCAGTTCACTGGGAAGGCCAGAGCTTTAAAAGTGTGTAGATTTTGTATATGTGTAGTGTTGTATCGTTGTTCATCTGGCCGTTTAGCCGCTGGACCCCTACTGAGGCCCAACGTTGCCCACACTTGGCCTGGGGAGGCAGACCAGGTACACAGAATGAAATTTTACTCTGGCAGGCCCTGCCACCTAGTTTCCTGGGATTTCAGTGACTAGGGTCTAAAAAAAAAAAAAAAAAAAACTCGGTAGGGGTGAGCGCTGGAATTAGAAAAGCCAATTGAGGTGTATGCGGTTTAATTAGACGAAGTTAAGTTTTTGCTGTTTGTGTGGGGTTATACGCTGGCGTATTAGGCAGAGTAGGGGGGGAGACTGAAGGCTGGGGGGAAAAGACAGAAGTATGGGACGATAGAGAAGGTGATCCCAGGATTTTCAGTGAGGCAGGCCCAAGCCCCACCAGGAGAAGAATGAGGGTTGGCAGGGGTGGAGAGGAGACAAGGCTGTCTCCTCCTCCCCACAAGGGAAAAGGGAGTAAAGGTACCAGGCAAGGAAGCCCGGTACAGATCGCCATCAGGCATTGACAGCTGTGAGCACGTGGGGGGGGGGGGGTCCAAGCGATCTGAACCGGATCTTCTTTGGTGATCTTTTTCAATGTAGGTGTCAAATCCCAGTCGCAGGTTCATACATGAGCAGTCTTGTCCTATGGTTGGTCATGTAACCTGTTCAGGGTTATTCTAAATGTGAAACATTTCGAAGTTATCTGATTTGGTCACCTGAAATCTGGATTGCTTAAAACTGGATGAATACAGAAACGCAACACCTCCTCCCCGTCTGCTGTCCCTGGAGTTATGGAGCTGACCTGTTCCATCCAGTTGCCTTCCGTGAGATAACTCGGTTTCGGTCAAGCAGATGAACTGATATTCAGCTAGAAACATGATTGTTTGTAGAGGTGTAGTTTGTTGCTGATACTGCGTACATTTTGGTAGAAGCATTTAAGGTGAAATTTGACCTCCCACTCCGAATTAAACCTGTGGAAGAGAAGCCCTCGTGGGTGACTTTGAGTCGTTTTGTTTTATTCGTTGTTAAAAATCTGTAGACACTATGGTATTTTTTTTTATTTTATTTTTTTTATTAAAATCAGTTTATTTCCCCCAGCTTGGATCACCCCGGGACGGCACTGTGCCAGAAGGGTGTGAATATTTACAGACTAAGGTGCGAGGGACACACATATAATATAAAAAAAAAATTTCTGTTTATACTCCGGCACGACAACCAAGTCACTAGAGTTTACAATAAATTGTCAATATAAATAATTAGCATTAGCATTAGTAGAGGCGTTTGATGAAAGAAAGCAAGCTTATGCAGCATCAGCCAAAACAAAAAAAAAAAAAAAAACAGATAATAATAAATAAATAAAAAAATAAAAAATAACCACTTCCACTTCACCCCTCTGTTCGTTCGAAATACCTGTCCAGCTGAGCCTTAAACTTATTTAGGCTATCAACATCCACGACAAGGGATGGAAGTCTGTTCCACCAACCAACCACCCGCTGGCTAAAGGCAAATTTCCGCACGTCTATCCTACATCTGTCTTTCCTCAATTTGAATTTATGCCCTCTCAGGTGATTATTCTGAGCAAGAGGAAGAATCCCATCAGCATTAAGCATGTTCAAACCATTCAAGGCTTTATACACCTCTATCAGATCACCTCACTGGTGCCTAGTCTCCAGACACTGTAGTTTGCAAAACTTAAGCCTTTCTTCGTAAGAGCACCCCTTTGTTCCATTCACTAATCTTGTTGCCCTTCTCTTTACTCGTTCCAGCAGCTCTACATCCTTCTTGAAATGAGGCCTCAAGGCCTGTAAACAGTACTCTAGGTGTGGTCTGACCATTGCCTTATACAAGGGAATAATCACCTCCTTATCCCTGCTAGGAAAATTCCTATATATCATTGACAATACACCATGAGCTACTCTTGACTGCTCAGAGAACGTCATATCTGCCTGCACAACCACCCCCAGGTCCCTTTCATTCTCTATCACTGTCAGTGTAGTACCACAGAGTTGATACGTTGCTCTGGGGTTGCTGTTTCCCATATGTAGTACTTTACATTTGTCAATGTTAAACTTCATTTGCCACCTTTCAGCCCATCTGCTCAACCTTTCCAGATCCTGTTGCAGCAGCATAGTGTCAGTAGTGTCCTTGACAACCCTGCCAACCTTTGTATCGTCTGCAAACTTGGACATTAAACT
This sequence comes from Mastigoproctus giganteus, assembly GCF_048544385.1. NCBI lineage: Eukaryota > Metazoa > Arthropoda > Arachnida > Uropygi > Thelyphonidae > Mastigoproctus > Mastigoproctus giganteus. Next base: position 227,650,392 of record NC_143583.1, on the reverse strand, counting down.
TGATATACCGTCATCAATATCATTTATAAATACAGAAAACAATAATGGACCCAATACTGAACCCTGAGGGACTCCACTAATAACATTAGTCCACGATGAGCAGTGTCCATTGATTACCACTCTCTGTTTTCTCCCCCTCAACCACCTCTTTATCCATAGCAGCAATTTGCCTCCAATGCCACATTGCTCCAATTTGTGCAGCAGTCTTCCATGTGCAACAGTATCAAAAGCCTTTCTAAGATCCAAGTATATAATATCAAAGTTATTCCCTGCATCCAGTTCTTTTGTGACTGCATCATAGTATCCAATCAAATTGGTCAGGCAAGACTTCCCCTTAACAAAACCATGCTGTGTCCGAGCTATAAATGAAGTCTTGTCTAGATGATCCTGCAGTGCTTCTTTAACCAGTGCCTCCATTAATTTTCGGGGAACAGAAGTTGTGTCAGCCTTTGATCCTCCTTTGTGAATTGGGATCACATTTTCACATCTTCAGTCCATGGGTACCTCCCCTGAGTCCAAGGAAGCTCTCATAATTATGGCTAAGGGTTTGCTTACTTCCTTTGCTGCCTCCTTTAATATAACTGGAGAGATCCCGGCCACCCCAGGTGCCTTTCTTGTGTTTATCTTCAACATTTTCTCCTCCACTTTACTCTCAGTTATTACAAGATTCTCTAGCTTACTGCCAGAGTTGAATACACCTCTGGCATTCCCCTTGCTGAATAACTCCTCATGTGTGAATGTCGATGCAAAATATTCATTTAGTTTGTTAGCTACTTGAGCAGGATCATCAACAGTTGACCCATCGATATCAAGTGGACCAATCTGATTCATTCCCTTCCTTCTAGAGTTTACATAAGTAAAGAACTCTTTGCTGTTTTTCTTTGCATCATTTGCCAAAGATATCTCGTAATCTGCCTTCGCCTGCCTAACCTCCTCTGTAACTTGGTTACAGATCAACTTATATCTATCATAGGCTTCTGTGTCACGTGTAAATTTGCATGTATCCCATGCATTTTTCTTCTCTGCCATATGCCTCATTAGTTCATCTGACATCCATTTAGGCCAAAACCTTGAAGAATATTTCTTAGTTGGTATGTAATGCCTAGTAGCTTCCAAGATAAGTTCTTTGAATGCTTCCCATTTTGAATTTGCTGTTGGTAACATCATGAGTTGGTCCCACTGTATAGAATTTAAATACAGTCTCCGTCCATCGTAGTCACCTTTACGAAAACAATAACCCTTCCCTTTACCACTAATGGTAGTTACCTCTTTGAGTAAATCCCACTTCAGCACACTGTGATCACTGCCACCTAGTGGTTCCTCTATCTGCAGATTCTTAATGCATGAAGAATCACTACTGATAATCAAATCAAGAGTATTCTTCCCTCTAGTTGCCTCCTGACATGCTGATGTAGAAAACAATCATCCAATAAATCCACAAAAGCCCTGCTAGTGTGTGAGTAACCAGCCCCCAAATTCCAGTCAATATCTGGGAAATTAAAATCCCCCATTATAAGACTCTCTGATTTACTGGCCCATTCTATTTCCCTGTACAGTTTCTTATTATACCCATCAGAGTCATTAGGCCTATAGCACACTCCTACTCTCAATTTTGATCTCCCAATGCTTATGCCACACCAAACTGACTCGACAGTGCACTGTCCAGCCATGTCGACTGGCTTCACTTCATTGGATTTTATGTGTTTCTTAACTAATAGCATAACCCCTCTTCCCTTCCTATCCTGTCTGTAGACATTGTACTCCCCAAATTCCAGTTCTGCATTACTTATATCTGTGTGACACCACGTCTTTGAAATCCCCACAATATCTGCCTTTGATATTCTGAGCAACACCTCAAATTCATAAAATTTATTTACTAAACTCCTAGCATTGGTGTACACGCAAGTATACATGCACCTGTTCTTTTTCTTAGCTACACTAACACAACCCATGTGTTTACTTGTACCGCAATGACTCCCAGCAGTCTCTGAAATATCCTGCATCTTGTTTTCCAGGCTGCGGCTCATTCCAATAGAAGCAGTGCAAGAATCACTTTCACCTCTGCCAGTGGCTACTGTTAATCCATTAGTCCTTGTATCCCCCCAATCTAGCAGTTTTCCGACCCACCTAACACTGCCTCGATAGCATCAGCAAACATTATTGCACCCTTTCTATTTAAGTGTAACCCATCCCTGTAGAAGCAGTCTCTCCTGTTAACAAGTACAGACCAGGCTGAAAAAAATTCTACCCCTTGAGCCTTGCACAATCTTTCCAGGGCCGAATTGATCGACAGGGCTCTCATCATATACTCCCTCCTATCGTGTCTGGGCAGAATTGCAGACACTTTCAAATTCAACCTAATTCACGGCTTTTTTTCAACAGTGACCTGTACTTGTTAAGTAATTCCGCCGGTCTCCTTCTCTTAATATCATTAGTGCCAACGTGTAGAACAATTTCACCCTTTATGCCCTTAAAAGATGATATCCGCTCTACAACGTCATCAACCTTTGCCCCTGGCAGACATACCCTGGTTCTGTTCCACCTTCCTAGAGTACTGTATACAGGTCTGGAGGCCTCATTTCAAGAAGGATGTAGAGCTGCTGGAACGAGTACAGAGAAGGGCAACAAGATTAGTGAATGGAACAAAGGGGTGCTCTTACGAAGAAAGGCTTAAGTTTTGCAAATTACAGTGTCTGGAGACTAGGCACCAGCGAGGTGATCTGATAGGTGTATAAAGCCTTGAATGGTTTAAGCATGCTCAATGCTGATGGGATTCTTCCTCTAGCTCAGAAAAATCACCTGAGAGGGCATAAATTCAAATTGAGGAAAGACAGATGTAGGATAGACGTGCGGAAATTTGCCTTTAGCCAGCGGGTGGTTGGTTGGTGGAACAGACTGCCATCCCTTGTGGTGGAGGTTGATAGCCTAAATAAGTTTAAGGCTCAGCTGGACAGGTATTTTGAACGAACAGAGGGGTGAAGTGGAAGTGGGTTTTTTTTTTTTTTTTTGGCTGATGCTGCATAAACTTGCTTTCTTGCATCAAATGCCTCTACTAATGCTAATGCTATCCTTTTTACAAAGCATGTTTCCCGTTTCCCTGACAATAGAGTCACCAACAACTACTAGTTCCTTTGGGACCAGCGCATTCTGCCTTGGGGGCTGCCGCTGTGTTGTGCGGTGACCAAGTGCAAGCTCTGGCATTGGTGTGGGCAGCTGAGAGCTTGATGGGCACCTCAATTTTAATTCTTCTATTATCGTATTTAGTAGTCACGGGCTTGAACCCTGGTCCACTCAAGGAACGCGTGCTATGCATTCTCGCTGCTGACTACTAGGCTACGTCAGGCCCTATATACAAGAGTACATGCGTGCTCGACCCGAGAAATTTACAGTATTAAATGTATAATTGCATGGAGACAAAAAGTCTTTGTCATATAGAAATAGGCAAGTTAAAAAAAAAAAAAATGCGTCTCGTTACTGGTTTTGGTCAAGCAGATTGCTTATATAACCACTTTGCTTATTGGAGGCTTGAAGTGGTGAAACCCATGTTTAGTCTTTAGAGCAAAGTTTCCGGTATCCCCCTCCCCCCATACTTCTCCTTCAACCCATGTACGGTACTAAGTACTATAGGTTTTGATACCTTTCGTGTTTGGGGTTTTCATAAAAAAAAAAAAAAAAAAAGAAAAAAAGATGAACTGATATTCAACTAGAAACCGATAAAAATACCGGTTTTACACCGGTAAAAATGACACTGTACATTTAAAAATACAGTAACTCTAATAATTTGCCCATGTTCATAGCCCCGAAGCAGTTTACATTCCGGTGTTCTTTCTCGGAAGAAATATCCAGCCATTTTAATTCTCTTAAAAATTGACTTTCTGTAGGTAATTGTATATCCCACACCACCAGCCTTGGTAATGTCAGCAAAATTACCTTGTATTAAAAAATTGATTCGTCTAAAATTTTGAGGTCGACTTATACTCCGAAGTGGGGGGATATAAAATCCTAAAGTTAAATTAAAAGCACGTTGTTAGGAAGATACGAATTAATACCGGCATATTTACAATGCATTACTTATATGCTTTTAGATAAATAAATGTACATCGTTGCTTAACTTTTAAAACTCAAGAATTTGTTGATGTTCAACAGAAGAAACTACGTCGCAGAATTCATCGGGAGTTATGTTTCAGGATTTACTTTTCAAGATTTTCAGTTTTTTTTAAATTAAAATAAAAAAGTACTTCCACATCGTACCGTTGTTAACAGGAAAAACACATTACATCTTTTCACATGTGGCATATCTTCAAGAATTAACCCCAGGAGCTCCCATCTGGTGAGTATGGGCGTGGCACACCCAGGGTACTGAGATAATTATCGCCATTCTTGGTGATTCTTTTCTCTCTCCCCCTCTTTCTCTCTCTCTCTGGCTGTTTCTCTTACTTAGGGTAACTCAACTTTTTGGCTGGTGCAGCAAAAGCCTCAGGCTTCCTTGCACCATATGGCTACTAATAATAATAACTGTTCTGTGGTCTACTCAGGAAGTGATTAGTGTTACTTGCACACGATGTGTGCTGCCATCTGTTGTTTTAATTCCGATCTAAGTATGACCGCAAATTTATACAGTATTTAAATATGAATTTGCTAACTTCAATTTGCACAATCTCAGACCCAAGGAAACTATTTTTAGCTCTGAGCGTCCGACAGGAGGACTCGGTCAGCAGCAAGGTCTGATAATGGGTATCGACAAGATACTTGAAACTTTACTCAATGCATATTAGTTTTTGTAACACCTAAATAAAATATATTAAAACTCCACGTGGTATAAGAGTGGTAATTGAGATATATTAAAATTTAAATGAACCACGTAACGTCCTTCCCCTAACCATATCAGACTTAAATACCTTATACTGAACTTTAAAAATAGGGTGATGTGTTTGTTTCCCTCTGGACTAATTGCCTAGTAGAAATGTGCGGGTGGCACGCTTGACTTTGAGGGGTATTTGTGTAGGTATTTCGATACTCCATACAAAAAATATTTGTATACCAACAGAGTGGAATTTTACTGTCTTTCATGTTTCTCCATTTTAATCTTTCTCAAGGCTCCTTATAATCAAAATAAGTGTTTTCTTTTTTTTTATTGTTACATTGATTAAAACTTAATGATGATTCTCGGAAAACTGCTTTAATCGCCGCCCCCTTTAGAAAATCCTGCGATCGCCCCTGCGCTTTTTTTATATCTTGTAATTTGTCCTGAGCTGGATATCATCATTCTTCTCTTCTCTTTTTGGTGATTCCCTTCTACTTTTGACTGTCTCTCTCTCTCTCTCTCTCTCTCTCTCTCAGGGTAACTCGGGAAGTTTTTTTGGCTGGTGCTGCATAAGCCTCGGGCTTCCTTGCACCATATAGCTAATAATAATAATAATAATAATTAGTTAAGAAATGGAGAAATTACCTCTATGATGTCTTGTTGAACACTTCAGTGCCGATACTCTCCGTTGTTGAATAACTATACAAATAGATGACATGTATTCCACACCCTCGTAGACAAAATCAATGATCCAATGCACCCCGGAATCGGAGGCTCGCGTACCCCAAGCCAGACCTCAAAATACATCGAATCACCAACCCTAATCTTTGAGTGAGAGAAGACAATACGTCCGTATTTTAAAAACAATTTAAATGCTTTGAAACCAAATAAATAAATAAATAATGAATCCGTCCGCTTCACGGAAGTAAAAATTGTTTAGTTTCTTAATGTTTCAGAGGAATCTTAATGATTTTTATGTTTTAATATTTGTTTTTAAAGTGTTAAAAGTATGGATTCATTATTTATTTGGTTTCAAAGCATTTAAATTATTTTTAAAATACGGACGTATTGTATTCTCTCACTCAAAGATTATGGTTGGTGATTCAATGTATTTTGGGGTCGGGCTTGGGGTATGAGGGCCTCTTATTCCGTGGTGCATTCGATCATTGATTTTGTCTACGAGGGTGCGGAATAATACATTTAAACTATTTGTTTAGTTATACAAGGACGGAGAGTATCAGCACCGAAGTGTTCTACAAAACATCATAGAGGTAATTCCTCCATTTCTTAACTAATTGATATATAACGTAGAACGTATTGAAGCTCTGTTATCTATTAATCTTCTTTTAATTAAAATATAAGCAGCTACTGGAATTTGCAACAATAAAATGGCTGTACAGTAAGGCCTACTACTCGTAATAAAAATAACACACAGATTACGATCAGACAAGTTTTAGAATTGATTACTAAGGCTAAAAATTTCCATTATTTAGGGAATTTACAAATGTTGTAAATTCCCTAAATGGATCATAAATGGATGTTGCATAAATGGATCATATCAACAATATGTCATATTGTTGATATGATCCATTTATGCAACAGTTCTCTTACTTTCTAATAAAAAAAGCTCACACTCATTTATTGTTTTAGCACTTTTTATTTTCAAGGACTGTTCACACTAATTATCTGATTTATCCAGCCGATGAACGAGGACACTTTTACATAAACTCCAGGAACATCCTTACGACCACAGCCAAAACCCCAGGAGACCAATCCATTCAGTTCGAAATATCCTTCAGCTTCGCATACAAGTGGCCCACCACCATCGCCCTGTAAAAAACCATGCCATTTTTTTTATCTATATATTGTAAATATACATTAATTTGCTCTTTTTATCTATATAAACGAAAGGCAGTATTGTCCCATTTCAAAGAAGTATATTTGTTCAAAGACCGTTAACTTGTTTTCATATACAGGGTGCTCCTGTGGTCCGTTATTCCACCCCCCACACACACAAAATAAAACACATACAGTACACATATTTAAGCTAACCTGTATGGGCACATTGACGTTTTTTACTTCGCCGCGTTCTGTGTGGGATGCTGAGCAGCACGCGATTCTTCACATTCTTGAAGCGCTTTGTCCTTCAAGTCGTTAGTTCCATAATATTGGCAACTTCTTTAATAATTCCCCACAATGGGTTATTGCAAAAGGAAAGGTGGGTAATCCTCAGCGGTCAGTGAAGTGGCCCTGCCAAATGAACCGATCTTCTTCATATCATCCAGCTGTCCGGAAACTTCATTCACGGAGGTACAAATAGAGCAGCGAGCTGGAGCACAGCTCACTGCTCCGTTTGTCACATCCTAAAATCATACCCAACTCAACGGGTTCGGATATAATCCCCAACTTCAAGTTGGGGATTATATCCATACCTCGTCATAACTAAGTAAGGCTTGTGGTTCACTTACCCTCGAAAAACTGTGGACCAAGAAAGTAATGTATGACATGGTTGCACACCTGTGACTGGCGGGTGTTGCATTCCACTTCTTCGTAGTAAGGATTTGCTTTGCCCCGAAAGTAACTCACGATGTGTACGGCAATAAATAGCGCTTTCTTTTGAAAAAGCGACTCTACCGTGTGGTGGCAATGTCGCAAAGGTATCGAGAAACCTAGTGCATGCTGCGCTTCTTTGCTGCATATATGTGTTTGTTAAGATGTCAGAAACAAGTATTTTTAGGAAGGGTTTGTGTAATACGAGGATAATAAGATACCACGAACATCTTGGCCTAACTGCTTTCATCTTTAATTAAGTCCTGCAGAAGTGCAAATGGACGAACGTATACTCATGAGCCTAACCGCTTGTACCCTGCGCGGTATCGACTCCACGAGAACGCGGAAGGTGTCCTCGGGTATCCTGCACCATCTGGACAGAAGGACGTACCCGGAGTTTGGCAACGGAGCGAGGCACTGGTATGGACTCGCGAATATTTCGCCTCTAGTCGACTCGGTATTGCACTATATGTAAGAGGTATTTCTCCAGTGGAGAAGTATTTTGCATTTTATTTAAAGTGTAAGACTACCCAGATCAGCGTTTCGATCCTACTTGGAATCTCATCGGTGGGCAAGTAGACACTGTGACGACTCATGCCCCACATGTACAGTGACGTTTTGTAGCTTTCGTAGCTCGAGGGCTTTTGTCTCAGACAACTGTCTATATTATACACACTGGCCAAAAAAAAAACCACGAATCTTTGTATTAAGACAGTCACAGACAGAATAAATGCAAATAGATGCAAAGAAAACTGTGATGTAGGAAGATTACACGCTGCCACGTTGAGTATGAAGATTGCACAGGCTGTTCAAATGCGGTAATCTAAAGCCAGAATGGGGAAAACGCATGATCTATTAGACTCTGGAGGTGTGCATTTAACACGATTCAAGAAGCACGAGCCAAGAAACAAAAGGCGTAATTAGTTTCTCAACAGTATCCATTTCAAGATTTTTAATGGCTGGAAAGAATGCGGTTCTTCCACATTTCAAAGGCATAAATATGGCAGAAAAACAATACTTCAAGAGCGAAGCTGTGGGAAGGACATCACATGTAAATCTGAATCGAAAAGCCAAAAACTGCCCTATTTTAACCTGTTCCATACGCAGGAAAATGAAGAAATTGTGCATTGGCAGTCACCTGCCTGTTCTGAAGACAGTTGTTTCAGAGGAAAATGACAAAAAAAACAAAAAAAAAAAACCCAGAAAAATCCGCTTGCAGTGGTGTCGATCAGGGACATATTCAGGAGGGGCATATTCCCTCCCTTATTAGTGTTCCTAAGTCTATCGAAAAAAAAAACATTAAAAAATCTGGTCGTCCTCACCATGATACCTGGATACAATAGTGGTGCCTAGAACGTTTGGGTTGGACAGTGGAACAATGGAAGAAAGTCATGTGATCACGAATAGAGATACACTTTATTTTTTACTGATGGTGGATAGAGAGTGTAACGAGAACCTCACGAAGCGATTGACCCTGTTTGCCTTGTTAAGACAACTGTCTATATTATACACAAGTTTCTGGAGGTGGTATCATGGTATGGGGAATGTTTTGTTGGCACGGAGGCCCGTTGATACCGATGGAAGGTCGAATGGAATTCAGATACTCCTGAGAGTACCTGAATTTTGTATCAGATCTGCACCCTGCAATGTCATACTTGTTTGCCAAAGGTGATGGCCACTTTATGGATGGCGGTGCAACAGCGCATCGTGCAAGAGTGGTCCGGAGAACATGACACGGATTTTCACAATCTTTCCTGGTCCCCCACATTCACCTAATCTCAATCCTGTTCAGAATGTGTGGGATGTGTTGGAGAGACCTATTCGGTAACGAAGTCCTCTTCCTTTAGCTTCGTTGCAGCTGGGCGATATTTTGTTGGAAGACTGGTTGCAATTATAACAAAAACACTTTATAGAATCAATGCCGCACCGCAGACTTATTAACAGCACGCATGCTGTTATTAGAAACAAAGGCAGCCCGATTCGATACTGAATAAAGGTTCGTGTTTTTTTGGCCACTGTGTGTATAATAAAAGGTAGTGTAATGTGTTTATTTATCGTACTGCTTATCTATGTGTTGACCATCATGTCCTTCAATACCTTCGTTTTAAACATGCTTTTGGAAGAGTTGTATTACAGGGCACTCCAGCTCTTGACCCGACAATATGTGGAGGAGAAGACTAATCAAAGAGAGTATTAAGAGTATAATAAATAACATTCACAATTTGGTGTCCGTTTCACATTTCCTTACGAGTAAAAACATACAAAGCATATTTATGTACAGAAATAACTGGAAATTTTGCGGGGGAAAAAAATTTTGAATTTGTTTTGGTCCGATTTTAATGAAATTTGCGATGGCTCGACAAATAATCTTTCTAAAAGACCAAAATATGAAATTTCATCGAAATCCGTCCACTGGGAGTGGAACAGACAAGGGAGCAGGAGTTTTAGCCATCTGCGAGCGTACCTAGAATTGGGCGCAGAGTTTAAGAAAATGTGGTAAACTATTATGTATTAAAGTGAAATTCTCAGGGCGCGCGCACACGCACACACACAGACAGACTCTCTCTCGAACAGCCTGGTGAAAAATGGGAAAAGCATGCAGATGGAACATTACCTGACAAGCATCACTGCCTTCCTCTCCGCCTGCGCAGAAACTGCCTGCGGGTAGAATGAACAGCTTCTCTGTGACTGCGTTAATTTTTACAGTGCATTCCTGATCATCGACAATTGGCAGCTCCGCTTCACGAATTTTCAGAGAAATTGGGCCAGCTGTTAAAGAAAGAAAAGAAAAATTCACGAGAATGACAGAAGTATCAATCCTTCCTTCTCTAAAGAAATACACCACTTTGTAACTCTAATACAAACTTTAGGCAGGCTCACAAACGTTTCAAAGTCCTTAAATCAGTTTGGCAATAATAAAAATGAGCGCATTTCCACAATTTTTAATTCTCATAATTAATTAACAATATCATTACTTTATTATTATTTTGTTAATAGGGATGTTACGAATTTTATTATGCCACCATTAATATTAAAGTAATGCTCAAGGAGGTGGAGTAGCCTTTGGATGTTGATGGGATCACGCAGTACGACTGATGTCTCTTGAGGTTATCATGGCGAGATCCAATGTTCCTTACATTTCGAGGGTACAGCTCTAAAACGGTGTTCGCAGTCCGGCTGCTAGTTAGTACACCGGACCGAACCTACTGGCAACTCTCTAGGAGGCTTCCGGGTCAGTTGGTATATAATCTTGCTACCTCTGCTCTGCTAGATAGTCACTGGTGGGAGTCTGGGTAGTGTGCATGCAGGGGGAGAGAATTGTCTCGAGGCCACGTTATCTCGAAAGGTTGATGTTAGAGGTGAGCGCCGGGTCCGACGACTAGAACAGGCGCAACACTGTTGAAGAGTTGACTACCCAATACAACATGGGCGAACCCGGAACAATATCTGCCATAATCATACGTCGCACGTATGGGCTATACCAGCAGACGACCCCTACGGCATCCTCTCCTAACCATGGTTCATCGGCGTAAAAGATTCGCCTGGTACAAAGAGCATGCAGGTTGGATATTAGAAGACTGGAAAGTGTGCTGGTCGGAGTCACGTTATTTACTCCACACCGTGGATGGTCGTGTGCGGATTTGGCGTCAACAACATGAGACTCTTGATCCATCATGCTCATGGTATCAAAAGTGCAGGCCGATGGAGGCGGTTGTATGGTGTGGGTCATGTTTCACTGGTAGGAATTTGGATCCCTGGTGCATGTGGAAGAACGTATCAATAGTCTCCGCTATCGTCAATTGCTTGCTGACTGTGTACACCCCGCTATGTTACACTTTTTTTCCGAATGGCGATGGTGTCTTCCAAGATGACAATGCGCCGAGCAATTGGGCACTTGTGCAGGAATGGTTTCAGGAACACAGTTCTGACTTCCAGCATAACGAGTGGTCTCCGATCTCTTTCGATATCAATCCTATAGAGCACTAGGGAGACACTGTGGAAAGATATACCAGGCGTCTAGATACACCAATCACCTCCATACCTTCATTGCTGACCGCATTACACACAGCTTGCTTGGCCATCCCTCCCGAACGCTTCAAACATCTTGTTGAATCAATGCCACGTCGGATAGCTGCTGTACTGAGGGCAAAAGGAGGACCTACGAAGTACACTGGTTGCAAAACTTAAGGACCAACACTATTTCTAAAGGTTACAACCACACAATCTTTTACTTAAGGTACTCTTTACTGATGAGAGTAGATTCTGTCTCAGCAGCGATTCTGGATGTCAGCTAATCTGGCGAGAGGTTGGCACACGGTATCACCCCGTAAACACCACTGAAAGGGATCGATATCGCCAGCGGGTAGTTTATTGGTGGAACAGGCTTCCATCTTTTGTTGTGGAAGCTAATAGCCTAAATAAATTTAAGGCTGAGATGGACAGGGATTTGGAACGAATGGGGGCATGTTTTTTTTTTTTTTTTTTTGGCTGATGCTGCATAAGCTTGCTTTCTTGCATCGTATGCCTTTACTAATGCTAATGCTAATATGGCGGTCGTGGTGTTCTCGTCTGGGGAGGCGTTATCTTGGATGGACGTACACAACTCCAGATACTGGAAGGCGGTACTGTAACCGGTGCACGCTACTGTTCTGAGGTAATCCTTCCCCATGTGCGTCTGTTTCGAAATGCCATTGGCCCCGAGTTCGTGTTTATGGATGATAACGCCACACCCCATCGCACTGCAGCTGTGATATGCTTTTGGAAAGTGAGGACATGGTTTGTATGGATTGGCCTGCCCGTTCCTCCAACTGATCTAAATTCCATCGAACACATATGGGGCGTTCTGGCGAGACGCCTTAGGAAGTTATAATACCTTTTGTGTTTGGTGTTATCATAAATACGAGTAATTAAACATTTGTAAGAAAGGAAGTTTTCAGAGGACCGCCGTAGCCTAGTGGTCAGGCGCGTGGGTGCATAAGTACACGTGCCTTGAGTGACTGGGGTTCAAACCCGTGACTGCTGAATACGGTGCTGTTTCTTGTATTCTGTCTACCTTGTGAACTTCTCCGAGCGTTTCGTCGTCCCCGAGTATGAACAGAAAATTTAATTTAATTTTAAGTACGCGGTGGTCTCTAACCATCTACAACATCTATCGATTTATATCGATAAAAAAGCTTAAATGTTGCGCGAGGCAGGTGAAATGATATGAAACAAAAATATAGCAATTTTTTCTGAAGACATGGAAGAAAACCTTGCCAAGGTTAGTAAATAGTGTTTATTGATATTATAAAATGGTTTCTGATGAGAACGTTGTGCTGGTAGCGACACCCACATACGGGTAGTTTGTGTCTAATGATTTAAAAACCTCATTAACTGTTCGCTATTTTGTATTTTATTATACGAGTGCTGATTTTTTTTCGTGGTACGTTCTTATATAATTGGTGTTTATCTTTCACAGGAAATTAGTGTGGCATGTTTTCGTACGGTAGCAATTATTTTATTCCAATTTGAAGCTAACGGCGTGAATGCGATTAATATTTACTCCCGGGTACATACGAGGTGCGGAAATAAAGTTCTCGGACTGGTACTGTTGCGGTCATGTTCGATACGTTTGAGGATAAACGGAAGTGGATGTTGTAGCTCCAACTTCCTTCATGGTACAGAGATTGTCCACTGGGTTTACGTGTTGCAAGTAATATCCAGTTCGTTAGCAGTGTTAACGTTCCGTGACACCATTTTGCAGTGGAGTAACGAACGAATATCAAATTTTGCCTTGAAGTGGGAAAATCTGGAACAGAAACGTATGAAATATTCAACTGTTTATGGTGATGAACGTTAAGTTGTACCCGTGTGTTTGATTGGTAAAAGACAGATGTAAGGATGTTCGCGATGACCCAAGAAGTTGACGTTTCTCAACTCTATCCTCATTTTGAGGAGTTGACAGACGACCGCTTCTTGGGTCTAGGCGATCCTCTCAACTGTGCTACCCACGAGGGCTTGACCTTCGGAATGTGAGCTGGTGAGCTCGATGAATAACGAGACGATTCGTCAAATTCTGCATGAAGATTGATAGAAAAAGGGGAAGGTCTGTGCAAAATTTGACTGGACAAATTCACGGATGAGCAGAAGCAATGAAGAGTGTCATCGTGTGAAAAATTCATGTATGCTTGTTAAAACAAATCCTAATTTCCTCGACTGTATTGTCACTGGAGATAAGTGTTGGGTGTTTCGGTACGATCCAGAGAAGAAGCGTCATTGCATATGCAGTGGACTTAAAAATCATTACCAAGGCCAAAAAAGATTCGTTTACCGAAGGCAAGCATGAAGACAATGCTGATGGTTTTTCAAGAAAGATGGTGTGATTTACAAGGAATTTATCCATGAAGGGGAGAGTGAGTCAACGCTGCAGTCTATGTGCAGGTGCGCCAAAGACTATTGAAGAGCATTTCCCGGGTGAAGCCGCAATTTCCAGAGAAAGGCAGCTGGTTCTTGTTGCATGAAAATGGTTTCGCCCATTCCGGAAATGTGAAAATGTTTCTGACGAAAAATCGCATTGTACAGATCAAACATCCACCTTACTCTCTCCATTTAGCATAAGCGGACTGCTTCCTCTTTCGCAAGGTGAACACTGCCCGCAAAGACAACAATATCAGGACTTTGAGGGCATAAAGAAAAATGTAACCACCAAACTGAACGTCATCTCTTTGGTTGCCTTCGCTCTTTTCAGAAATTTTCAGAATGGTGTAATAAGTGCATTCAATCGGGTGATAATTATGAAACCATTTTTGAGCTCCTTCACTTTGCGTTCTTTTTGTTGCACCAGCCCGGGAACTTTATTGCCATACCTCGTATATCGTTAGTCAAAAATCGGAAACTTGGGTAGCAGTTTCTCTTGATTGCAGTTGTCCGATGGTTTTGATGTCCGATTTCAGCGATTGCCATTTTTGTTATTGATTCCATTTCATTGATTCATAAGTGGCGTTTTATGTGAATATTACATTAAATGGCTGCGCGCATTTGTCAGTTTGTTATTTTTCCAAATTTTCCTGAATATTAAAAAACGGAGTTTGTTCTTTTTTTTTTTTTTAACTCGTTATTCTTGTGCATTCCTACGTTTTTAGGGAAGTGCATTGTAAAGGAAGACGGGAATTTAAGAAGCGAAACTTACCTTCTGTCTGATAGCCGTATCCGGTCACCGTGCACCTCTTCCCAGGTTGCTTGGTTGCGCCACGAGCGGGCAAACATACCAAGCACGCTTTTTCGTTCAGGTCGACGGGCGATTGCACCTTCAGCAGCGCGATGTCGTTATCCAGGGTTTGACCGTTGTGGTTGTGGTGAATGTACGTGGTGGAAACACGGTGGGTCTGGGCTCCCGGACTTCCGTATTGACTCGCAAGATTGTAATCTCCGACCCGAATGTAAATTGCATTTCCATTTCGTACAAGGCTGAAATGAGAAGGATTATTTCATGAAAAATGAACTGCATGCGCTAGGAATAAACTAAACACAATCTCTCTCTCTCTCTCTCTCTCTCTCTCATACATACTGTTTTACCTGTTAAAGTGGTGGTATAAGAATTGTTAGAATTTATGGGTTCAGGATGGTACAAAGTCACAGTTTCAATACAGTGAGACTCCATGCAAAGGCCTAGGAAGGTTTTTCCACGAAATCAGGAAAACAAAATTACGGCTAGCACGTGGGACGCTTTTGAAAATATGGCGAACGCGTAGAACGTATGGAATTCGCACTCCTACGAGCGCTAAGGAGGGCGGGGGGGGGGGGGGGGGGGGGTTGTACAGTAATATAAAATACACTTTAGAGCGCAAACAATTTTTTATTAATAAATAAATAGCTTTTTGTATTAAGTAAAAATTAATGTAATACTAATGGCATCAGGTCAATTGAATTACAACTAGAATAGAAAGCGTAGAAAGGTAGTCTGAAGGAATACTTTGTGCTTCTATAAACTTTGGTCATTTTGTGGCTTCTTGATAAGATAATGTGTACCTTGGTTTATGATCATTTATTTATATATTCCTTCCGTCTATCTTTTCTACGCTATTAGTTGCAATTCATTTAACCTTATACCATTACGTAATACCGTTATGTATAAGGTTAAATAAATTACAATCAATGAATTTAAAGTAAAAGTTAATGTAATTGCCATTACATTAATTTTTACTTGAATTTTGCTTAATATGTACTGTACTCCATTCAGATAACGGAAAGCATTCGGTCTACCAATTCGATTTGGTTAAAGTCCGAATTTCGGGCTTTTACCAAAACAAATTGGTAAATATTAGGATTTTCAGATTTCGGAATTTTACAGTAATACGAGGGTAATTAAAAAAATAAATTAAACTTGACCATTGTAGCTCAAGAGACATTTATTGAGGTATGTAACATTACGCAATAGAAAGTACATGTACCTTGCACTACTTTTCCACAAAGTTACCGAGTTGGTGTAACCACTTCTTGGAACGTATGACTGAACCTTCGATTCCTTGATAATAGAAGTCCACCCCTTGGTCATTCAGCCACCGTCGAACTGTTTGCACCTGCTCATCGTTTTCAAATCGTTGTGCCCCTAGATGTTCTTTTAGCTTGCCGAAGATGTGATAGTCACAAGGCGAAAGATTGGGACTGTACAGTACGGCGGATGTTGCCAAACCTCCCATCCAAAACTTTGCAGCAAGTGTCGTGTTGTGCGTTCATTGTGTAGCGTGGCGTTGTCCTGAGTGAGAACAACACCTTTGTTTAACTTTCCAGACCTCTTGTTTTTCATGGCTGTTCGCAAAGGTCGTAATGTTTGGCAGTGTGAGGCAGCATTAATTGTGCCTTTTGCCATAAATTCCGTGTAAACAACTTCACAGTCGAAAAACACAGTGATCATGACCTTTCCTGCTGATGATACAACTTTGAATTTCTTCCGCACAGGCGATGTTGTGTGTGTCCATTTCATAGATGCTCTCTTCGTTTCTGGGGTGAAAAGGTGCACCCACGTTTCATCGCCAGTGATGATGTGGCGTAAGAAGTCATGGTCTTCCACAGAATAGCATTGAAGGAAGGCTAAAGAAGACAAAAAAACGTTGACCTTTGTGTTCGTCTGTCTGTGAACGAGGAACCCATATTGCACACAACTTGGGGACACTGCCTATCAAAATATCCAACTCCTTTGCCATTTCTGCGCGTCTGTTTTCGATTATTGCGAATTATTTCATCAACCTGCATCACGTTGTCTGCAGTGGTCGACGTTGATGGTCTTCCTATTCGATTAGCATCCGTCAATTCTGTGCGATCACTTTCAAACCGCTGGTACCACTTCACTATGGCTGCACGCGACATTGCATATTTCCCATACACCGTCGTTATTTCGCGATGAATCTCGGAACAATTCAGACGTTTCGCCCAAAAAAATCGTACTGTTCCGCATACCTCGAACATGGAGTAACATTCTAGCTGATGTGCCATTATGAACGCTTGCCTCCTCACAACTGTTAACGCTACGTCAACAAAACTCCCCTACCAGGGAATGCGCGAAATGGAGTTCATATGGCGAAATACAGTAGACTTTCAGAATAACGGCTCCTTCGGGGATTCAAGATGCCGTTATTTCGATTTTTCCATTATCTAGAAAGTTTTATTTTTAATATGTTTAATGCAGAAATAATGAGACTAAATAAGAAATAGAGAGATTAAAATAATATAATTTTATTAACAGCACATAAAAAACAAACATGTTGACGATCCAGTGTTATATTCTGACATTACGTTCATACACGCCTACGTTCCGTTCTGTTTTCTTTATTATATCAAGTTTAGTCTGCGCAAGTAGCATAGTGGTATTGTCACCGTCCTTCCCACACCGAGCGGGCAAGGCCCGGGTTCGAATCCCGTCGATGACGCGAGGAACTTTAATGGGCTCTTTTTCACTCCGTGGCTGAGTTAGTCGGTCTCGGGCGTAGATAGCAAGGTTCCTCCCCCCCGCCTCGAAACTGGCGTTTTTCGTCCAGCAAAACAGACAAATAGACCAGAGAATACGCAATTTACAGACAAAATACACATGAGTATATGAATTTACTTTCCAGGTGACCCTAATATTTACTAAGTAATAACCTACAAAATCTCTTAGTTTATTTTGAACTTAGTAACGGTAAGGTATCCAATCCACGCGCAGCTCCGACGAACGCTAAGTTTTTAATTATATTTAGCCGTATCGTATTTAGCTGTTGACTTACTTGTTATAATTTAATATAACAAGTAAGTCAACACGACTTACTTGTTATATTAAATTATTCTCTATAAGTAGCTTATAATCCTAGTCAAGCTGCACCCGCCGGTATTGCACAACATCCGGCAGGTGCGGGATTTTAGTGCGCTGAGCACTGACAGTGAAGGACCCGGACCTGGCTCCTCGAGCTTGGGAGGCCTGACACTTTTTTTTCAGGTCGTTTCACAGAGGTTTTGCGCTGTCGCAGACTCAAGAACCCTGACTTAAGAACATATAAAAAAAAAAAAAAAAGTCCTAGTCAAGCTGTCTGCGTGGGTTGCACAGTGGTATTGTCACTGTCCTCCCCACACCGGGTGGAAAAGGCCCGGGTTCGAATCCCGTCGATGACACGAGGAACTTTAGTCGGCTTTTTCGCTCGGTGGCTGAGTTAGTCAGTGTCAGGCGTAGATAGCAAGGTTTTTTCGTCCAGCAAACAGGCAATCGACCAGAGAGCAGACGCAATTTACAGAAAAAATAATATGGGTAGATGTAATCATTTTTTTTTTTTAGTCCTAGTCAGCCTCCTTGGTTTATTTTGAATTTAGCATAAAAGTGAGTGACGATTTCTTGGGGGTCAAACGATGGCAGTGAACAGGAACATTCAGATGAAATCGTGGAAAAAGTGCTGCATCGACAATTCATTATAAAGCATTAAGCAGACCCAGGATGCACTATGGTACCTGCGCATACTCCGTTTCCCATATGAAACCGGGCATGGTATAGCAGCCGAAGGAGCTGTAATTACAGATAAAGTAGAGGGTTTCCGGAACCGGAAGTGGCTGGAGAAGCCTAAGGATTTGTTCCTTGGGTGATCATAGCCTGAATAGGGATAAGGGTTGTAGGATTAATGTAATGTTTGAGACCGTTATCCTGGATAGGGATGAACGTTTTAAGGTGGCACTTCCTGTGCTAACATATGGGAAACGGAGTATGCGCAGGTACCATAGGGCATCCTGGGTCTGCTGGGAAGGCCTGTGCTTTATAACGAATTGTCGATGTAGCACTACTTATGTTGAGGAAGGCAGCAGATGCTGCCGAAAGCTTTAGTTTTTTAGTAGTACGAGTTTAACGATTTTAATATATAATTTACAGCCGATTTTACTTATTTATTTTATTTCACTTATGTTTATAAAGTTATAATTGGTCAGAGTTGGCGGCATCAATTATGAATTCACCTACTCAATCCGTACCTATTATAAAACGATCAACTACGATTCCATTCAAGAACAATTTCCTTTTGTATGTGCTTGTGCTTTGACGATACATAAATCTCAAGGAGGGACCTTCGACAAAGTTATATGTAATTATGAGAAAGGTTCAACAGCAACTTGAAACGTGGCGTTATCTCGAGTGACCTCATTTCAAGGTTTATATATTACAAATCCCCAAAGCTACTACTGCAGTACTATAGAACTTCTTGCTGAACTAGATCGCTTGAAAATATTAAGCTACCCTCTGTACAGGATGAACTGCAAGATTTCATACAAAGTGGTATATTTTTATGGTCAATGAACGTATAAAGTTCGGAATGGGCACAATATTACAGCAATCAAAGAGTTGATATTAAGTGAAACGTGGTTGGATAATGATGAACATATATTACTTAAACCATTCCAACGTGTGACTCAATTTAAAAGGTCGGATGTTCATAGTGGTGATGTTGCGAAGGTTCAACTATCATCAGTACAACACATATCTTTGCACAACATAATAGCAGTAATGCGACAGCGGTATCAGATGAAATTGGAGACATTTGTGGATCTTTATGCAAATTCAATAATGATGGGAATCTATTTTCATCATTTCCATATACATCACTCCAGGGATGTCGTTAGATATAATTCAAAAATTCATAAACAAGAATTTGATGCCGTATTCCATTGAAGGTGAAAAATTATTGGAGGAGCCACTGGATTGTAGTATACCTATAGTTCTCGCTGGCGATTTAAATCTAGAATTAAATTCTGAGGCTGGAGAGAAGTTTTGTAAATTTATGAAAGATGTCTTGAATTTAGATATTAAGTCAAATACTTTAGTAAATACTACACGCAATGGAACGACAATCGATGGAGTATTCACTCGGGAATTAAATTCATTTGAGTGTCAAAATTATATATCTTATTTCAGTTTCCATAGACCAATAATTTTAATGTTATTATAATATATTTTATACGAATTATTTTATTGTACACTAGAATAATGAAAAATTCCATTCATTGTATTTCATTGTACTGAAATTATTTTTTCAATAAAAATAATGCAGCAATACTTTTTTATTTATTTTACGGTACCAGTTTCATAATGTTTTATTTTACTGTGCCAGTTTCATAATGAGTTTCTGCAGTAAAGACGTTTTTAACGGCTCCCGCTGTGACATTATCAGTCTCAGAGAAGAACGGCACCAACTCATTATGTACCCGCTACATAATTTTTTTTTTAAGTTTATTTAGTCTTATTAGCTATAATGTGCTGTACACTAATCGTATAGTACATTTATCAATAAGGATAAATAAACTAACTTTAAAATACATGGTATAAGAGTGGTTATTTAGAGAGAAAATTTAACTTTAGTCCAACTTTTTTTTCCTTGTAAGCACTCTTTTTTAATTATGCTAAGACGATTGGATTGGTGTTGTCGCATCTTTACATCATGTTCTTTCTAATAAAAGGCTTCTGCCATTCAAATGCATGATAATTTCGACTGAAAAGTCATAACCTTTGACTAGCTGTTATGCATCTTTTTGGAGGAATGCATGGGAAATGGTGCTAAGGGTGGCAGGCTTAGCACAAAAATCGTCGTCAACCTGATACACATACAATTGTTTAAACGATTGGAGACTAAAGTGTCATATTAGGGCCACTCGAGAACTAATTCATCTGCCACTGTGTATTATGCCCAAAAATTGAGTACGTTTTATGGTCTATCTGTCTGTTTTTCAGGAAGAGTTTCTGGGAGGGAAAACCTTGCTGTCCTCGCCTGAGACCGACTAACTCGGCCTAGGAGTGGAAAGAATCCCATAAAAATTTCTTGCATCATTGACCTTCAAACCTGGGCCTTTTTCATCCGGTGCGGCGAGGACGGTTGTGGGAAAAATCCTGGCTGGCTATCACCAGTTGTGGGAACTGGGAAGCCAATTGTGGGATCTGTGGATGCAATATTAGCTTCCAGCTATCTTGGAAGCTCAATCGGCTGTTGCTTTAATTTTTATTCTGAAACAGGGGGGGTCCTCACTTCCCTTCCAAGGCCCACATGCTACCTACTGCTTAGTAAATTAACTTTATTAATTTTCTTTCCTTTTTTTTTTTTTTTTTTTTTATCAGAAGATCCAAGTACTGAGGAATTTTAATTTTTTTATTTTTAGCTTCCCTTGCCTGGACAACTCTTGTTACTTGTTATAACGCTGTGGTGTCACTCCCCAAAGACAAAGCATATGATAAGTAACATAACAAAATTTATTTCACAGTTTTATACAAAAAAATTTTACTCACATTAAACAATTCATGATATCAAATTCCTCAAAACTCTGTTATTACTATACATAATATGATGTCCATATTTTCGCTTTCTTCCAACGAATTTCATAACCTCCAACAACTTTTGCTATACAAAATGCTAATTATACTAACCTATACAATCATATATGGTTATATATATGTGTACCTATAATATATGGAGTAATTCCATTATTCTTGCACTCCCATTCTATACACACTAGACGATAATACTTCAAAGTACAATTTACTTCGTTAACTACAGTACATCACATCTAATACATTTCTTTATGTTTTACAGATGCTTCTAATACACAATAGTAACACTCACGCTCTCTCTTTCTACTGTTCCCCATTTCTATCTCTTACAATATAGTGTTCATTCCGTTACAAATCTCCTCTAACTGTCCTGTTCATTTTTCTCCCGTTTATTTCTTTATAATACAGTTTCCGTTAGCAAAATTTTCTAAACAAACTTACTTGCACTCTTCTCCTTCTACCTGGACGAGTTTTCCGGTTTCAGGTCCTTTTCAGCGTTCGTCTTTCTGGGCTTGGTCTCTGCTGACCCACTAGGTGCACAGCCTTACGCTGCTCTCTGGCGGTTTTTTCCGCGCACAAGGACTTTTCTCCAGGGCTGCTGCTTTAGCCATCGATTAGAAGCTCGATCTGATTTTCTTTCTTAAATCACATCCCCTTTCTCTGTTATCACTACCCACTAAACTGCCCATACCAAAATTCTCCATTGACAATTCCCTCACTTCCAATACCATTCTCACTCCCGAAAAAATTTCTCTCTGTCGCTCTCCCGCGATTCTTTCCGAACTCTTCTCGTTTTTTCTCTTGGACGCTCCTTCTCCTGCTCTCCATCACCTTTTTGTTCCTCTCTCTCTCTCCCCTTTTTTCTCGACCAATCGTTTACTAATTCTCCATCTTCATCTTTATTCTCATTCGCCCATTTCTCATTCCATTGTCTCGGCCCACGTCTGGTAGGTCGAGCTCCCTTCTTTGTAGCGAGGACATCCGGATGTTAATAAATTTCCAGAACTTTGGTCGGGACATCAACTTACCCCTTTCGTCACGCCCTATTTTAAATGACCGCCCCTGAAATTTTTAAGAGCGCGCTCCGTGTCGGTCCGTTTATACTACGTTATGATACCGAACACGGCTTGCTCTAAGATCTCGAGTCTTCCCTTTTTTGGAGTCCGAACCGTTTCTTGGGGGAATGGGCGTTCCTTTGTCCCTTTCTTCCGTAGTGCCGCTTCCGTCCTACTTTCCGTCAACAAGAACTGCTTCAACCTGGCACTCCTATTGTATAGTTTAGTTTCGAACAACCCCCCCCCCATGCTGCTACGCTAATCCACTTTCTACTGAAACGAATACGGTGAGAGTGCAAGCAATTTGCTGAATGCCATCTGTTTTAAAACATTAATTTTTCAAAAGATATAAAATTGTTATTAATAGTTGTAAGAATGGGTTCTTACACGGTAACCACTGTGCTCTCAGCGCAGACGGTATAGTGGTTAAAGTGCGCAACTTTAAGAAGATGAAGAAGGTTGCTGGTTCGAGCCAGTTTTTCTTTATACTTTATGGCAGCACCTAACTCAAGTTTATCACCTCCACGTGACACCGTGCTTAGTGTAGAAAACTGTAAAGCCAGTCGTATAGTTTGAGTAGAATAGTGTGTATTATGTTGTATGACCAGCCAGCGATCACTCGGAAAGCTATGGCGGCGATGTCATGTACCGGATAGTGAAAGCCTAATGTGAAACTCTCGCGTCCATCTGAGAGAGTGCAATAGCTGGATACCAGCAGATCCTATAACAGGAAGCATACTCCTAGGTACCGGCAATGATCCCGCTTCTAGAACTCTGGAGGCCACAAAAAGACAGCCCCAAAAAGACTAAAGGGGAAAGGGGGTGAAGGGGAAATGAGAGGGACATTCGCATTGAAAATCCATGCTGATTTTTGTGAATTATCACAAAACGAAAATTTTTGCTGAGACTTGCGCCATCTTCCTGCAGATTAAAGTCTGAAACAGTACTCTAAATGAACATTTACAGAGTACTGAAACAGTACCCTGTAAATCTCTATCTCTATGTATTTTTAGGCTTCTGACACAATTGGAGCAAGTGCCGCGCCTGACAGTCCTTGATATGGCACTACGCGCAGGTGTAATAAATTCACGTATGCCGTCATCCTTCCATGTACCATCCGGGAGCCGCCGTGGAAACTGTCCTCTTTTTTTTCCCCTTTACATGGTTGGGCCCTGATTAGGCATGCTGCAAGGAGCAGCGGCAAGTATTTCCGTTTAATTAAAAGCATTTTCTAGGGGTACTGTTTGACGCCCTTCCCCCCTGCTGCAAGTATCATGGGCCTGTGGATAAATTCGTCCCCGAATTCATGTCAGCAAATCCTTTAAAACAGCCAAAGCGTTGTCTACAAGTATTGTATATTAGTTTTTCCTTCAAATTTTGGCTTCTCTTTTGTTGTACGTCCACAATCAAAGTTTCTTCTTCTTTTTCAGGGTTATCTAAGCATACTACAATCTGATATCCAATGCTTTCTGATATCCATGCATTTCGCAGTTTCAAATTGAGATGAAGGCGTACATAACGACTTTCGTTGAAGCAGATGCAAGTAGCTTTTGCTTTCTTCTACTTGGGTGCACTGTGATTTCATTAATGCAAACACGTTTTTCTTTTCACGGCAGCTAACAGTCGTGTTCTCCTCATTTCCGTCCAGTCTCCACACACTTACATTCAGCATATTGTTAATCCGGCTTTGGTTGCAGAAGAGAAAAATGTTCACATAAATAATTTTAAGTTCCTCTTTCATTTTTACTTAAGAAAAGAAAGAAAATGACAACTTTGAATTATTCACTTACTTTGCAACGCAGTGTGCAGCAGTTAAAACCCATTGTGTTCCGATTAAGGCTCCTCCGCATAAATACTGATTCTGGGCATTTATTAGCGCCACCTAAAACAATAAATCGCAAATGTATTAATGTTCCCAGAACAGGTCACTTACAGTTAATAATCTTTTACAAGAACCATTTCGTAGTATAATTAATTGATGTAAGTAAACTTGTAAATGGCATTACAGGCATTTGGCGAGAATACACTACCCTCGAAAAAAGTATTCGAACACCACTGTTTTCGTAGTCCTTTGGATCCATTCGGAAAAACGAGCGACTCAAACCGGTATATAAGAAGGGTATGTGAGCTATACAAGTTGTTCTCGTCATGGCAGAGATTTTGACTGATCTCGAGATGACTGTCGAATGTCAGATTGTCACTTTTCGATTCGTACAGTTGCTAGCAGCCTATACCATCGAAAGTCGACCGTATACCTACACTATCTGGAATTGAAGTACTGTATGACTGTACCACCAATGCCCAGCAACGTGCGGAAGACCACAGAAACACAAAAGGGTACTGGAGAGGGCACTCAAGTTTCCTTTCGAGCCTTGGTTCTCATGGAGAGCGGCTTTGCATAACCTAAACATCATCCCACAGTCTCGCCTTTGCATGGTGCAGCGAACGCCATAATTGGTTTATAGAGCAGTCGAAATCGGTTCTGTAGAGCGACAAATCTCGCTACACCTTATTCTCATCGTGTGTGTGTGTGTGTGTTCCAACAGTGAAATTCGGAACAAGTGTGGATGCTATGGTGGTCTGTTTCTCGTAACATAGTCTAAGTTCTTTGGTAGTTATACAGGAAACCGTAATTTCTGAAGAATACCTTTTAACATGTTGGAAAATTCTATGATCCCTGTGGTGTGGGCAATTCTTTGCCACAGATCTGTGTTTGTTTCAATAGGATAATGCCCTATGCTAGTGTTGTTCGAGAATGGACAAATCTACTAAAATTGAAACGGCTGGCGCAGAGTGCCAGTTTGAACACCCATGGGATGAACCGAAACGACGGTGAGGGCCAGATCATCACGTCCCACACTGGCAGCTCATTGGTATAGTACCCGTTATGCAGGAAGAATGGAGGAGGTGTGTCATGGGAGAAAGAAGGTACAGCACGCTATTGAAATGTGCTGTGACGCCACTGTAAAAACGATACGTGTCCGGATACTTTTCTGGGTAGTAGTGTAGATTGTGCTCCGAATGTATAGCACTAACATACAATTTATGAGAGTTCGTAAGCAACGAACTGTTCCCAGTAGACTGAACTCGAGCTATGATGGAGGCAAGAAAAAAAGCGAATGCTGTTTCTGAATAGATCAATTTTCCGAAAGATGCACAAACCACTCATCGGAATTAGCGTGCAGTTGCGCTACACACAGCAAATTCTCTGTACTAAAGTAATCAAGTTGAATCGTCAAATGAACAACATGAATATTCATCCAGTTTAGGGAACTCTTACCGATAGATCGAAGTCGTTTATGGCCGCAAAATGTGTTTGTTCATAGATATAAGTGCCTCGTGATTTTTGGTTGTACAGCAACCACAAGTCATGCATGCTCATGAAATCAACGATGTCATCAATACTTCTAAGGCGACGCTTGACTTACCTTAGTAAACAGTTGCATAGGCAAGCGGACGCTGTGCATTGTGTGCCGTGATGTTTAGTCAGTGCTATGCAGCTCCCAACTGTGGTGTATTTACACCGATACTATATAGTGTCATCGTCCTTACATCAGTTTCCGTGGCCTCCCTGAACTCCTGATTGACAGTATTGGATGAAGGCATTCGTGATCTGCATAGCACTCTACTGAGTGCTTTTTAGTCTCGTTCTCTCGGTTTCTGGTCTACAGCAGATGGACGGGAAGTTTTCTTCCGGCTGTAGTAGCACCGTGACGTTTCTGTCTGGTGATTACCTCAGGAATGTAAGGGTTAGAAATTTTGTTGCGATGGCACGAACAGATCGATTACTGATATGGCATCCCATGATATCAGTTTCCCCCCCCCCATCCCATTAGAAGTCGCCGAGCTCAACGAATTTCGTTCAGTTCTGGGACTTCCAGTTCCATCTACTATATTTCGTTGATCTGCTTGCTCCTAGCTTAAATGCACTTGCTTTTATACCTCGTCTTTACACGTGGATGGCGGATTCGTTTTTCTCAAATTACCCAGGTACTTTTGACAGTATAGTGTATGTATAGGCTGTGAAGCTAGCGCGGTATTTTTAAAGTCTTCAGCCGCTAAAAGTTGTGTAAGCGTAGCGGCCTCTCCCGATCGATAGGGGTCTGTGAGAAACAGTTCTCGTTCGCTGTTGAATTGTAAGAGGAACAATTATAGGAGTGTATAAGATGGCTGTGATCGTCTCTGCGTCCAACGCGTACTACTTCTTGCCTTATTTTACGTGGATTCTGGTCTGATTGTAGGGTTTCTTCTTATTTTGGCTCTGCCACCATCAAAGCAAAGTTTTCGTGTGACTTTAATATAAACAGAATACATTACTCTCAGTTAAGTTTTTCTCTTCTTTCTTGTTGGGACCACTACTATCTTTCCAGCGACAGTAACAGAGCAATGGGTTTATGCCCTTTTGCTCTTTAGAAAAGGCTTTATCCATGAGTCGACCTAAAGAAACTAAATCGTTTTTAAACAGATGATATCACAAGAAGTGAATCAGTTATTCATTAAAACTGGAAGGTACTGGTATTACCGCCTGGAACTATTTGGCTCCATCATTACAAACGATAACAGATAACCTCAGTTAGCAACCCTGTGTCACGCGATTCGAAGCTTAAAACGATATTAGTTACTTTACGTCGACTCGTGTATAAACGCAGTACAGTAGTTTCTAAGGAGCGTAAGCCCGAGCTATGTTACTGGCAGGGACAAACTAACGAAACTTTTTCCATCGTGAGTTTTCTTGAGCAACAAAAGCATCGTGAGCAACAAAATAGTTCGAAAACCGATCATAACGATGCCTTTGAGCTTTGAATAGCTGATTCACCTTGGTTGTTGTTGTTTGATTAAAAACGACATTAGTTACTTTAGGTCCACTAGTGGCTAAACGGTCATTTTTAGAGGCCATAAGCCCAAGATCAACCACTGGAAGGATAGTAGCTTCCCCGGCATTAAGAAAAACATAACGCAGAACAGCGTCATGTTCAGCACTGTGGGCAGCAAACAGAAAATGAATCGCAGAACGCACGCAATTTAGTCAAATGTGGAGCCAGATTTCCTCAGACACCTAGTGCAATCCCTGCCACGACGCCTTGTAGTTCGGGAAAAAGCTGGTCCTACTAGATACTGAAGTTTCTCGCGAGTGAGTATAACAGATTCGCCAATAAGTGCACACCAATAACCGAGGTCCCTTGTTTTTGAGTACACCAAAAGTGCTCAAACGTTTTGAGGTTGTAGGCCGCATGAAAGAGCATTCTTAATGGAAGCCACTTTAATCCGAAATGTCACTTGGGATTGTTAATTAACAAGAAAAAGAAGGATATCATAATGCTGTTCCTCAAGAAGCCTGAAGAGAAAAAGAATTATGATGCAGATGTTTTGATTACATCATTTTGGAAGTTCCGCTCCAGCCTCGAAGATACTACTCTTAGCAAATATCTTAGACGAGCATCGGTCATTGTGCTTCTCAGACTATCTGTGTTCAGTTTCATTATGGCGAAAGCCTGTTCACGAATGAATGTCGATGCAAATAAAGTGGCTGTCTTTTGCGCATGGCGAGGTTGTAGTGAACGACCGTTACCCACGCGTTTATAAACATCAGACCCAGCAAATGACATTAAAGCAGAAAAGAAAAGAATCTGGACTGAGATAACAGCTATTTGGCAGTCCAGATGGGACGAATCTGTGTCTCGACTGGTAACAAAAAAGTTCATTTAACGAGTGGCTTTTGTGACTTCTCCGGGAATCTGTTC
Organism: Mastigoproctus giganteus; assembly: GCF_048544385.1. Taxonomy (NCBI): domain Eukaryota; kingdom Metazoa; phylum Arthropoda; class Arachnida; order Uropygi; family Thelyphonidae; genus Mastigoproctus; species Mastigoproctus giganteus. The sequence goes on along the minus strand of NC_143583.1, from coordinate 227,622,441 downwards.
ATGGTTCTCACCATCTATGACTACAGCATATTTCCTAACGGGGCATGGTTCTCTCTCTCAAGGTAAGCTCCATAAGATGGGGCTGGAGCTAGATCCGTTCTGCACTTGTGGTCAGAACGAGGATTGGGAACATGTCCTTTTAATGTACCCACTGTACTCGGAATAGGGACGATGTCTTATAAATTGGCTTACTAACCTATCATATCCTTCTAGAAAATGAACAAAATTTTACCGCCCTCCAGATCTTCTCAGTGTCAGTTTTTCAGAAGAGAACTGAGCTTAGGAATCAGCTTGGTTAATTAATTTGAAATCAAATTGGTGTGCAAGTTGCACGAGCTGCATTTTAATGAACAAAATAGCCTACTGTGATTTATTGGAATACCTGGTGATACTCGTTGTAAATAAGGCAGATATAAAGTAAACAATGTAAATAATAAAAATGTCAATACTAGGAGGGAAGACCTTCTTGGGATATTTCGGGGAAAAAAAAAAGAAAAAAAAGTTCATGATTTGAATCTTGTAACCTCCCGCTTGTTGGACTCTGGAAATAGATACCACACTGATTACACCACAATAGCCCAATATAAAAGTCAAACTACATGCTCAAAAACGCCACTTTTGGATCAGATAATATAAATCGTGCAGTGACAGTCTCGTTGCGACCGTTCGCAGCAACTTTCAACACTCCTAATTTTCTGATCAAATGATTTCCTGCGTGGGAAATGATGAATTGTGAAATAATGTACTGTGTTATAGAGGCACAGTCTCATTGGCTGTTGATCTCCTTCCTGACGCTAGAGGTTTTTGTCATCTGCATCCAGTACATCTCTTCTGTGGTAGATTTAAAAGCAAGATATCTGATACCTTTGACTTAGAGGATGACAAGGATCATTATACTCTTCGTGGCAGTGGTCTCTTCTAAGATTATATTTCAAGTTGAGTAACGTCGTTTTGGACCAGCTAATGTTAATGGGCTGTTGCTGTTCATGGCAATCATAAACACCATTAAATTTTTGATCCAATCTTACTGAATTTGACTGCGCTGCACTCAGTGCTTTATAGAGCAAGTCTCGTTGCGGCTGTTGTTTCCCTGTTGACGCTGCTGGCTTTATCGCCTGCTTGCAGTACACCTCTTTTCGTGGAAGATTGTAAAGACGTATTTCATTGCTGTGTATCTTGGAGCGAAAGTGACGAATATCAACGTACTTCCTGCGACAGTAGTCTCATCGTGACTACTTGCCACCGACTATCCTTTTGTATGTAGTTAAAGTTTTAACTTTTAAATTTCCTTCCGTTGTAATGCCTGAAAGTTAAATTCAAGTAAGGTAAAATATCAGAAATTCTGAGAAAAATAATTACTGGGTTAATTTACACAGTTTTTTTTTTTTTTTTTTTTTTTTTTTGCCGGCTCCTGGTTTGGGCAACCCGGGAAACGGGATTGCTGGCACCCACCGGTATAGCACTCTATCTCCGGTGGGTGCGGGATTTTGGGCGTTTCAGCACTACAGGTGATAGTGGACCCAGACTAGCACATTAGACTGACACGAGCGCCAACACTTTTTTCGGGCCCGACCTGCAGAGGTTCTTCACCACCACAGATGAACAAGGTGGAGATGGGCAAATGCCTAGGAGCCACCAGTGATCTCCCCCCACACAAAACTGAAGACTCCCTCGAAGACCTCCATTTACAATTTCTGGGCGCTGTTTATTGATATTTAAATAAATTGTTTTCGATAATTTGCTTCTCGGTAAACTGATATTTGGCGCATTGTATAAAAATTCCTTGAATACATTTACTATGGATATATCGTGCTATGCAAAACCTCTAACATACTCAAAACTTACTGCCGTCCTGTTTAAAATCAGATTCAACGCTCCATACACATTGTTGTTGTTGTTACAGTAGAGTTTTAGGTGCATCATCAACTTAGGCTATCTGTGCCATATGTCAGTTTATTGGCACGTATGTCAGGTGCGTATATCAGGTTATATGACTTCCAAATCCAAGGTGCTTCCACTCCAGCCGCGTTGTTCGCTTGGAAACAGGTCTTTCTTTGTCTAAATTGACACACTGGACCTTCAAAATGACTCACAATTCGCTTTAAATTCTTGCGGTCTCGTTCTTGGAGTGCTGACCTTCTTCCTTTTTTTCATTTCCCTTTCGTCTTCCACTCATTGTATACTTTCGAGATGGTTGCTTTTGATACACTGGTGATTTCTTTTGCATTCTTAATTGTGGCTCTTGCTAAACGGGCTCCACCAATCCACATTTCTGAAAGTCGGAAAGATCTGTTTTCCCCATGATCGAATCGATTAAGAAGGTCCAGAAAAGCGTACAGTATCTATCTGTTACCACGCGACTTGATCACGTGAAAACTTATATTTGCATACCATTCGTTTAATTATCTGTTGACAGCAATTGCAAAATGTTTTAATTTTTTGGCCAGTGAGTATAGAATCGGTAAAATCGAAAATATGACTTATTACTCGTGGAATATCGGCGTATGTTCATAACGGCAGGAACAGTGAGACTAATTTTTCCATCTTCTCTGTCAAAGTGATAGCTTGACGCTTTGCATTTGACATTTTCTGTATATATTTCCACCCCTCAGATTTGGTTTCTAATTTTACGTTTGCAGGTGACCCGGGAAAGCCTCGCTCTTGCTACCAGTAGTGTGACTACGATTTTTGGTCATATGTCAGAAATGCCTCCCTCAGCAGGTTATCCTTCACACACGCAGTGTTGTCCAGTCGTTTTGGCTGGCTGGGAGCGTTTGTGTATTTTAAGTTCTCTGCCCTCAGGCAGGTTCAGGACTCCATTGACGCAATGTTTTTCTATCTTGTTCTTTCCTTTTAATTCCTTTCATAATTTCCTCCTCCCATCCAATCCATCATTCCGATTCTCCTTCTGATTCTCCAACAGCTCTCTTCCCACACACCTTACCCTCAGTCACCTTCCTCAACATGTTTTCTCTTCTCAATACATGTCCCATAACGTAACTATCAAAGTTCTTTGTAAAGACAAAGTTCTTTTTGTCTCTTCTTAGTTCATTTACTAACGTTCTCTCTTCTCCTACTTTCCTCAGAACTTCATTATTCACTATGTCCACCATTTCGCCCTTTCCATTCTCCTCCACACCCACATTTCGAAAGCTACTAGCCATCTAATGTCCTCTCTCCCCAGTATCAATGTCTCTGAGCCATATAGTACCACAGTCCATATTAATGTTTTCTCCATTTTCTTTTTTAATTCCTTCTTGAAATTTCTTTCCAATAGTTCTTTTATATTAGTAAATGCCTCTTTGCCCATTGCAATTCTTGTTGATGTGAAAACAACTTTGCGGCACCTACTAAATTTCGGACTGAAGTAAAACTAATTTGTCACGAAAACGTGAAACGGAAATGACGCAAATTACGTCACTTCCAAAATGATGCTAATGCAGTTACTGACGTTGATTCGGTAGAGTAAGTAGCAGGCGTGAGCATAAAACGTTACAACGTTCATACTAAATATTTCTGACTGAAGTAAAACTGATTGGTAACGAAAATCGGAGGCGAAATTTAGGAAGTAGCGGGCGTGAGCACTTCCTTAATGATGCTAACTCAGTCACTAACGTTGATTCGGTAGTGTAAGTAGCAGGCGTGAGCTTAAAACTTTATATCGTTCCTAACTTCGGTTCTAGCTGTTCTGATTTTCGTCAAAGATGTTTTCACATTAAACATCTGTCGTGCGTACAAAAAAAAAAAAAAAAAAAACCTATTATCTTTTTGGCCACCCGAATATTAAAATTCATCTGCCGTGCATTAGTATTATGTCTGTAAATTGCGTGTGTTCTACGGTTGATTTGCCTGTTTTGCTGGACGAAAAACCCGAGTTTTCGGAGTTAAACCTTGCTATTTACGCCTGAGATCGACTAACTCAACCACAGAGTGAAAAAAGCCCATTAAAGTTCCTCGCGTCATCGACGGGATTCGAACCCGGGCCTTTCCCACCCGGTGGGGAGGACGGTGACGATACCACTATGCCACGCGCGCAGACTGTCGTGTGTATAGGGTGCACACGCTGTTTTTTTTTTTTTTTTTTTTTTAATTTCCTCTGGACTTTTTCCATTTTCTGTCATTATGCTTCCCAAGTATCTGTATCTCTCCTCCTGTTCCACTAATATTCCATCCAATGTTACATTGATTCTTCCTGTCCACTTTGAAATTAACAATATCTTGGTGTTAATCTTTATATTGTACTCCTTTACTTTTCTGTTCAAGATATCCAAGGAGCTCTGTAATTCTCCCTCATTATTAGCAATCAGTACCTCATCGTCTGCAAATCTTATTATCTTTATCTTCTCCCCGCCTACTTTTACACCTCCTTTCTGCTCTTCTTTGTACTCTTTTATCAATGCTTTACATAGAACGTCCTTGCCCTACACCCCTACCAATGTTTACTTCTGATTCCTCTCCATCAATCCGAACCACAGCTCTCTGTTCCATGTAAAGTTCCGAAATTACTTTAAGATCTCTTTTATCCAGGCCAATCTTTCCAAGGACTTCCATCAGCTTAAACCAATTCTGTCAAAATACTTTTCGACATCAACAAAACAGATTGCCAGATCTTTTCCTATTTCCATCCTTTTTTCTGCTAGTGTTCTTAATATTTCTATTTGCTCTCTGTTTCCCACAATCTTCTCTGAACCCGAACTGATCTTCTTTGCGAGGGATTCACAATCCCTCGCTTTTGCTTTAATTCGCGCTAAGACAATTTGTAGTAATATTTTTGAGGAGTGGGAAATTAAACTGATTGTCCTATAGTCTGTACAACATATTGCATTCTTCTTTTCTAACGGAATAATTATGGATTTTAGAAAGTCTTTGGCCGAGCTTCCACAATTCAAAGATTTTCTGCAAATCTTTGCCAATTCTTTCTTTGCCTCTTCTCCAAGTCCTTTTATAATTTCTGTTGGTATGTCATCCAGTCCAGCTGCCTTTCCTCTTTTTAACGAGGCCACTGCCTTTTCAAATTCTTCTCTTATTAATTTTGGTCCTTCATCATATTCTGCTGTCACAGGCCATGCTTTTGGTTTATTTGTTTTATCATATAGCCCTTATATATATTCCTTCTATCTTCTCATATAGCTCTTTTATATATTCCTTCCATCTTATAGAAAAAATTCTATATGGCAAAGAAGATATCCAATTTTTTCGTTCTTGTCTTTTTTTTCTTTTCAGTAGTCTTATTCTTCCTTATTCGTCTCGAAGTATAAACAGAAAATGTATTTATTTTATTTATGTAGATATTATCTACTATTTTTTCCACCTTCTTTTCCCTTCTAATTCCTTCTTTTCTTAGATTTTTATTCTCCGTTCATTGCTTTCTTTTGTTTTGAATTTTACACGGTGAACATCTCATCCTACCATCTTTACATACACTTTAAATGCCCTCTCACAATTCCAGTTTAAATTGTACTATTCTGAAGCAGCCTAGCGCTATACATTCGTATCGTGTTTCTACATACATGCACGTAGATCCACCCACACATTTAGTCACATGAGTATCATTTTTTTGTCATTTATAACATTTATATATATATATACACTCTCGCCTAAAAGTTTGAAACCACGTTTCATGTTTCTTAATTTACAAAGTTTTTATTAAAATAGGACCAACTTGTTTACCAATTTTTATTCAAATATATTCTATTATGTATAAAAAAAAAGCTTCGGAATGTGGTAGAACATTGTAGAAGACTCTAGAATATTCTAGAAAACGGAAGTTTTGTTTCAACATTATATTAAGATTGTAGATGGTTCTAGAGTGTTTTTCAATATTATAAATTGAGGAGTATAACGTATAAAATCTAGCACTCGCTATTCAGAAAGAGTGTCTGGTGTAAGTTTTGTGTTTCGTGATAAACATGGCAAGAAATAAGGAACTGAGTGTGTAAAAAAAGAAGTGCAATTATACTTGTATATAAAGAAAATTATTCCCTGAGAAGTATTGGCACAAAACTTTAGGTGTTTCATTTAAAAGAGTACAAGTTACCATTTGACATTTCAAGGAGACTGGGAGTTTAAAGGAAAAACTGCAATCAGGACAACCCAGCGTAACAACGGAAGCACAAGCTGAGACCATAGCACTGATTTCTAAACGCTTCGTCTTCGAAGTAACAAGCACGACATCGTGGACGTGTAGCGTTCCGAGAACCCTTATTAGTGGGAAAATCGAAAGAAAGGTTGGCTTGGGCTAAGAGCTATCAACATTAGACAAGTGAAGGGTGGAAAAAGGTACTGCGGACGGATGAATACGTCCACAGATTTTCAAATTTGGAATTCATGCATCTTGGAATTTCTAAATTTAAAATTTGGAAATTCCAAGCGTACAGTTTATGTGAGACGATCAACTGAAAGAAAAATGGTGGCACATTATATTTTCTACAGTCAAGCACGGTGGTGGTTCTATCATTATCTGGGGTTGCCTCTGTTTTTCTGGAGGGGGTGACATCGTCAGAATTGTGAGACTTTTAAGAAAAAAAAAGGCTATAAAAACGTTCTTGAACATAATGCAATATATATCTGGACTTCGATCCTCTGTGGAAGAAATTTTTATATTTCAAGAAGACGATGGACCCCAAGCACATCTTTAAGCTGTGCACGGACTTTCTAGCAACTAAATAACAGGAGGAGATATTGCAAATTTACGGTGTGGTGCCACACCAATATGACTTAAACGCCATAGAACTTTTATGGGATCATTTTCAGTCATAAACTGATTTTCTTTTTAAGTAGTTTGAGTTCTGTTATTTTAAATAATATATAAAATTTGCGATTAATTTCTGACGCTTACGTCGTAAAATTTCCTCCAAACACACATTCTCAGAAAAGGTGACTGCCGTCCCCCCATAAGCTAGGGCTTGACATCCGTAATAAACAGAAAGATTTTAGAATAAATATGAGTTAAGCATCAACTGATATAAGATTAATATTGGAGTAATTAACTTTATTTAATTATTATAGAATTAATACAATTTTAAATAATGATTATATATTTTATTTTATTGTATTAATAAACAAATATATATATTTGTTTATTAAACAAGTTTCATTGCATTACTGAATATAATTAACACTTTTAATTCAAAAATATAAATCAAACAAAAGTTTCATCTTTCATAAAAATAACACTGTCGCGGTATTTAGTTTTGTTGCATTGGTTTAACATTTTGGGAGAACAACCCAAAAAAAAAAACTGCGACGTAAATGTAAGCACTTTCAACATTTTCTCATTTTATATACAGGGTGTCCCAAATGTCACTGCGTATTTTGGTGATTTTCAAATAAATTTCATTACGACTAGTACATTTATTCATTTTTACATAAAACATAAGTATTTGTTAGAGATGTTATTATAATTTTTATTATTTTTTTAATGTTTTATTTTCGGACCCATAATTCATGATGAATGTTCAAGAGTGGATTTTTGTTGTAACATCCCATATCAAAGGAATTAGTTTTGTGAAATCAGGGAAAGATTTTCAAGGAGATTTCAGAGTGTTCCATTAAACTGTAATTTTGAATTTGATCGACAAGTTTTGCACACATTGCTGTTCGACGTGGAAAATCTTCTTCATGCAGAAAATACCAATCTTGAAGGATTCCTCAGAAGATAAGCAGGATAAACAGGAGATTCCCCTGGATCCTGCAGGTCATGCAAAAGTTGGATGTGGTAGTGCAGTGTCCAACGCAAAATTCTGTCTTAGGTATGTTCAGTCTTCGAGATCCCTCCCTAACTGATAATTTTGGGTCCTCTTCGAACATTTCTCGAATTGATTCAATGCTTTCACGTGCTGTCCTTGGGCGTCTCCACATCTCTCTCCTCGTCACGCACAGAACCAGTTCATCTAAACTTATTCACCAGTGCACGAATCACATTGTCTGTAGGACCGGGATTATGAAATCTCCTTAAATCTTTCCCTAATTTCACAAAACTTAATTTCTTTGATGCGGAATGTTACAACAAAAATTCGCTCTTGAATATTCATGGGTCTGAAAAGAAAACGTTAAAAAATTACAATAACATCTCTAACACAATACAAATACTTATGTTTTATGTAAAAATGAATAAATGTACTTGTCGTAATGAAATTTATTTGAAAATCACACCGTGTCATCAAAATACGCAGCAAATTTTGGGACATCCTGTATAACTGATAAATTTAAGTGGCAACTTGGTTGATTAACTTACCTGCCAGCACCATTCTCCGGGTATTGAGTCCTTTCCTCCAACAACACGAGGAGATACTCGCCTCTGAGAACCCTTCATTCCACACACATAAGGATTTGGTCTTCGAGTAGCAATTTGGTCTATGATAAACAACTATAGGTGAGCAATAAACATTAGAACTCTTTTTTTTTTTTTTTCTTAATTAAAAATGGTAGTTTTCTCCATTTACGTTGTACTCTCAGCAGTAACAGTGCCCCAGTAAGTTTCATGGAAATGCGTGTTTGTTCAGAAAATGAATAATATGGGTCCACCTCTGCCTTCGCGACTGTGCTATGATCGTTCTCTGAAAATTTTTGATACGTCGCAGTTTTCAGCTGCGCAATCGAAAAGGAATCTTCTGTGTCAGCCAGCATCTCCTATTCCAAAGAGAGTCCTGATCTTAATTCTATTGATGTTCCAAGAGAATAAGACGAAGTCTCTCTCTCTCTCTCTGTCCTGGTTTTGTCAATTGTACCAAGCCATCCCTTCAGACTAGGTACCGAGAGCATTTGGCGTTTTGTTAGGCCCCGGAACTTCGAGGGAAAGAGACTAAGGGTTTTGGCCATTCCTATTGGCGCCTTGACTTCCAACTTCAGGTCAATGGAGAATGACTTTCCGAATGGCAGCTACCAATCTTTTCGGTGATCGCCAAACCCCTTTATTGACCTTCGGATTCGGTTCTCCAGTGTTGTGTCACCTGCATTTGTTCTTTCATTTTTCTACAGCAGCGATTTGGAAATGACTGGATTGCAGTAGCATGGAATGAACAGCAACTGCTGTAGTGCTCCTTCGAGACGTGGATATTGGAGAATGTTTGGGTATTTCAGAATACTGAATATTTAGAATGTATAATACGTCATGCGTAATAAAAACCGAAACGATTTTCAATGGTTTGAACTAAATTACGAAGAAACCTCATTAACAGATTTGTGAAGAGGTGATCTTTCGTTAGGCTGCGGTGTGTGCCAAAGTAATTTCTGCGTCCAAGTAATACAGAAGGCGGAGTAATCGCATGTTGGCAACACTGCCTCCAGTCATTTGTTTCTTGACCTTGAGAGCAGCAGTGTTCAGTGAGTGCATACTTGATTTTTTAGGTTACCTTGTCAAACTTGTGCCTGTTGAAAAGTGAGTAAAATGTTCTCACGCAAGGGTTTGAACAATCCAAACTTATTTTGTTATATTTGTGGAAATTATGTAGTCCTCAAGATAATACCTTGCAATTTAGAATTTAGCAAAAATTTCTATTGTGCTTATTTTGGAGTGAAAACTTATTCATCAGCAAATGGCTTTATCAGTGACTCTCTCTTTATGAGTGACTCTCTCTCTCTCTCTGTGTTTGATTGACGTTTGTCAAAAATTACAATTCCCGATCACTGATGAACTCCATCTAGCAGTATGCCTGTTCTCTTGAACTGCAAAGTGACTCATTTAATTAATATATTTTATTTTATTTATTATTATTATTTTTTCTTAAATTTATTAATTATTTATTTTACCGGTAACTTAACGACTTAATGCATACTTCTTTTGTACATATGATTTTAATGTTTGAACCTGTTCGTGTCAATGGATTACCTTCCTGTTGTATTTCTTATTATTGTACACGGGAATTGTCTGAATCTATATCAATGGTTTATCTTTCTGTTGGATTTCTTATTATTGTTATCAACTCTGCTCATTGTTCCGCTCTCAGATACACTCATAATGGTTACCTGTTGTGTATCTTGTTATTAATAAATTAAAATAAAAACTCGGTGACCAAGTAAACAATGGGCTCCACATTAAATTTGCCGAACCTGTGCTGAAGCATTGAGATTGTGGAAAAATGGTAAAAAGAAGGCTATGCCATTTGTAATTCCCATGATTTGGAGGGAGCCTGCAAACAACTGTGATGACTGTTAATGTAGAGGGATACAATGTAAAGAGTGAGAAGAGCACTGTATATCCTAATATTGAATAAGCATATTTGGATTTGTGAGAAGTAAATGTGAAGGGGTTATGTTGAATGGACTTCACAGCCAAGTTATTCAACGACTGTTTGAGACAGGATAAATTTTTTTAGATTATCTGTTATCAATCCCTGTATACAGGTCTGGACTACCTGTATACGGGGATTTAGCATCCACTGGTTTAACACTGCCTTGAATGGATTGAGCAGGCTCAATGCTGATGGGATTCTTCCTCTTGCTAAGTTGTTGTTGGTTTTTAGGAGCATTAGCAACTAAGGCCATATTGCTCCGGGGATATGCGGTGCTCATTCCCTGACCTTTCCGCATCCTCCGTATTTGGTGGTCACGGGCTCGAACCCCGGTCTAATCAAGAAGCGTGTGCTACGCACTGCTGCTCCTGCCCACCTGACTACGGGGACGCCCTCTTGCTCAGATTATAAATCTGAGGGGGCATAGATTCAAACTGAGGAAGGACGGTTGTAAAATAGATGTGCAGAAGTTTGCCTTTAGCCAGCGTATGGTTGATTGCTGGAACAAACTTCCATCTGTTGCTGTGCAAGTTGATGGCTTAAATAAATTCAAGGCAGAACTAGACAAACATTTGGAACGAGTGGATCAGTGAAATGGGAAGGGTTTTTTTTTTTTTTTTTTTTTTTTGTTTGGCCAATGCTGTATAAGCTTGCTTTCTTGCATTATATGCCCTACTAATGCTAATGCTAAGAGACAGGGACGCAGCCCAGGCTCCACGTGACCGAAACTGGCGCCGGGCAGCAGTCATCCAGGTGATGGCTCTTCCTGGTGGTCACAAGGCGTGGTGTACACCACATAAGGGCATATGCCCCCCCTTAATCATGCATATAAGTGTTCCTAGGTCTATCTAAAAACCACTCAAAAACCTGGTCGTCAATACCCCCTTACGATGATACCTGGATACGATAGTGCACTGCCGTACACACGACTAACATACACACACGAACCTACATCTACACAACACGTCAGGCCCGTTTTACAGAGGTTCTGTAAATCATCACAGAGACACTAGGTGGAGATGAACAATGGTTTGGAGATCCCCATACATACACATACCCATATCCTAATGTTCAATCTACCATTAGACCAGTCCCACATGGAGATAATCTGCGGATTCAATGTCATCCACTTATATTGGAGAATGTAGCAGAAGGGAATGCTGAAAGTGAAGATTTTGAAGATAAAATTGAAGTCTACACTCCCGGAGAACATTGAGTCCAGCCGTCAACTGTTTTCGCAGCATGAACTCAATGATCTGGTAAGAGATTTAAACCTACTAAAGGAATATGCAGAACTCCTTGGTTTTAGACTTAAGTCAAAAAATCTTCTAGCACATGGAACTTTTTTCTCAAGAACACAGAGAACGAGAACTAGTCCTCCTACTTTTCTGAGGAGGAGTAATGTTCTGCAAAAAACCTTAAACTTTTATTTATCAAAGAGGAGCCTCTGAGGTGTCTTAATCTACAATGGAAATAAATATGGGCCAATTCCAGTAGCTCATTCTGTGCATCTGAAAGAAACATATGAGAACTTGAAGAAATTTTTGACAAATATTAAGTATGAAGAACATGGTTGGTTGGTCTATGTTGACTTTAAAGTTATATGCAAGTTACTTGGACAGCAATCTGGCTACACAAGAATGGCTTGCTTTTTGTGCGAGTGGGACAGTTGGACAAGTAGTAAGCACTTGGATGTCAAGGTCTGGCCAAAGAAGGACAATTTGTTGCCTGGATCAAAGAATATAGTACATAAACCACTGGTAGACACCAAAACTATCCTCCTTTCAGCCGTGCATATCAAACTGGGTTTGATGAAACGGTTTTTGAAAGCTTTACCTCCTAGCTTCACTACCTTTGTACTGAATTCTCATCGATTACCCAAGAGAAACTAAAACAAGTTATTTTTGTTTGACCTCAAATTCGCAAAATGATGGAGACCGAGATTTTGAGGGAACTATGACTGAAATAGAAAAACAGGTATGGATCTGCTTCAGGTCTGTTGAGAAATTCTAAGGGAATAACAAAGATCCAGACTACAAGAATATAGTCGAAAATATGTTGGCAAACTTGAAGAAGCTGGGCTGTAACATGAGTATCAAGGTACGTTTTTTACAACCCCACATCGACTGCTTCCCAGAAAATATAGGGAACTGTTAGGGAAGAACAGGGTGAGAGGTTTCCCCAGCACATTAAAAACATTGAGATGAGGTATCAGGGGTGGTGGAATGTCATCATGATGGCTGACTATTGCTGGATGCTGAAGAGGAACTGTAAAGTAGAAGGAGCTGCAATAAAATAAAAAAAATAATAAAATATTAAAAAAAAAACAATCTGGTGACCATCGTAAACCGATTTTTAAAATGAGAAGTGAGTGTTCCTTTTACCACACTGCCCTTGTTAACGGTATTTTCAACATGTATTTAAATATAAAAGCATTTTGTTAATTTCAGTGTACAAATTCTGCCAAAATTAATAAAAATTTGTGAAAAATCAAATTTTTTCTTTGGTGAAGAAACCCGACGTGATGGAAACGAGCGAAGTCATTTTTGAAATCAGCATTAGATGATTCAGAAACACCCTTTTCTGAGAAAAAAAGTAAATTTTTTCAAAATGCAAAATAGTGTTATATTTTACGCAGTTAGGTTCAGGGGGCATATGCCCCCCCTTAACCATGCAAATTTGAGAAGTCAGATGTAATGAGTGATGCGCTTGTCTTTAGAAATACGAGAAGCTCGGGTATGTTTGCGTCACGTCCAATATGAGAGAGTGTAATAAGTTCTTGTATTTGCGAGACAAACCAGACAATATTCTGTTTCTATCGATAACGTGTGCAGTCCACAAAAAATGTTTCGCAGTCAATTCAGTAGTACCTTTACACTTTCGCCAGTAAATACGAGGGGTTTCCGAAAAGTAAGGCAACACATTTTTTCTCTCGATGATGTTTAATAATACGAAGTTGAAATTACGCACCAAGAAATAAGTGAACATGCACTGCTTCTCCACAGAGTCTCCAGTTTTATTGATGCACTTGTCCCAACGATGGATCAGTTTATCAATACCAGTACTGAAGAAGTCCGTGCCCACACGCAGTAACCAACATCGCACCGCCTGATGAACTTCCTCATCCGTGGTGAAATGCTTTCCTAAAAGGTGTTTTTTTCAGAAGGCCCAACAAATGGGAAGTCTGAAGGCGCTAAGTTTGGGCTGTAGGGGGGATGTTACAGAGTTTCCCAACGATTACGGCGCTACCACTGACGAGTGGTGTGGGCAGTGTGTGGAGTTGCGTTGTCGTGCAACAAATTCACGCCGCTTGTCCTGGTCGTTTGTGTCGAATGTTGGCTTTCAGTTTTTCCAACATTGCACAGTAAAACTGTGCATTGATTGTTCCTCCCTTCGGCAAGAAATCCACCAACAGAACACCTTGGCGATCCCAGAACACTGTGGCCATGACTTTTCGGACACTGGGAGCAGGTTTTAATATTTTGCACACAGGAGATTGTCGATGTTTCCAAGTCATGGAGCCTTGTTTGCTCTCCGGGGTAAAGTGATGAATCCACGTTTTGTCTGCTGTGACTATGAGAGCGAGAAAATCCTCTCCTTCGTCGCTGTATCGCAACAGATTCTCCAGACACGTCCCCATGCGTTTTGCTTTGTCCTCCTCTAACAATTGTCGGGGTACCCAGCGGTAGCACACCTTTCGAAAGCCAAGGACATCGTGAACAGTCAACTTACTCATGTTCGCTATTTGTGCAATTTCACGCAGTTTCACTCGCCTTTTTTCAAGAACGATGCCCTTAATGAGCGAAAGGTTGTCTTTTGTCTTGCTCGATGAAGGCCTGCCCGCCCGATGTCGATGTCAACACGGCCCTCTTTTTTCTTTTTTTTTTTTAATTCGTTGCACCAAAAACACACCTACTTCTTTGTCATCACCTTTTCGCCATACATAGCAACCAGTTCACGGTGAATGTCACTTTGTGAAGACCTTTTTCTTGAAAAAAGCGAATAACCTCGCGAACACCTGTTTTGGACCACACTCGCACGGTAGCCGCCATTTTGCAACTGGAATCTGCTGTGAGGCGACAGTACCGCAACACTGCACTGCACTGGCGGTCTTTTTGAACCTTATTAACTGGTCTATCTGCCCACCGCGTTTCATCTCATTCCCTTTCATCATTATTAAGAAAAAAAAGTGTTACCTTACTTTTCGGAAACTCCTCTCGTAAGTTGTGTGCAACACATGTGCCTTCGTGGATAGCAGAGTTGGTAAAAGGTAAAAATCACCGTCCACCCACATCAAGACCTAAGTTCGAATCCCGTCGATGGTATGAGGAATTTTTATGGGTCTTTTTCACAACGTGGCTGAGTTAGTCGGTCTCAGGCGAAGGTAGCGTGGCTTTTTTCTCCCGGAAACGGGTTTTTTCGTCCAGCAAACAGAAAATCTACCTCTGAGCACACTCAATTTACAGACAATATACACGGAGCCACATGGCCTTAGTTGCCGATGCTCCTAAAACCCAATAACAACAACAGCAAGATATGTAGGTCATCTGGGTAATATGGCTTTTATGGCTAATATGGGGCTGGAATGTCCCGAAGAAAACTGTTTTTGGTTTGAATTAATTTATTTAATGGGCGGTGTTCATTCCTTATATTTTTTCAATAAAATCGGCATGCCTACCAGATGTGGATACTGCAGTTTTGGGAAAGTATTTTCGTGATTGTCAATCTTGCTTCCATTAGATGTTTTCCAGCACGATATGCTTTCTCGTTATGTGTATGCCGGACGATGCTGCAATTCAACAGAACACAAGGTGTAACGATTTTGTATTAATTAAGAATTAAATTAAGCTCTTTTATACTAAGCGCAGATATTTTGACCTTCTGTGCAAATCTCTTAGCAGCGAAAAGCTTGTACGGGGTCTACTGAGGTGATCCAAGGTTTATTTGGTAAGTTTTCCGATGGATCTGTTGGTGAGCTGTGCAGGCTTGGTGTATTGCATTAGGAGGAATATTTCCATGGAGTAATTTGGTCGCCTTTCCAGTCCAGAAGGCAGAGTAGTTTATGGCCCTCAGTATAGAGCATCAGAGCGGAGACGAATCAATAATGAATTCCTGCAGGTATGGCAAAGGCCATGGTTAAAGTTTGGGCTATATGTCAGTTTCTTGTCAACATTGCTTCAACCTCACGCTGAATCAGTTTCGGCCTGGTGTAGCCTAAGCTCTGTTCGTGTTGTGAGTGTGTATACCGCTTTGTATCCAGGTATCATCACAAGGGGGCATGACGACCAGGTTTTTTTTTTTTTTTTTATAGACCTAGGAAAACTTGTACGCATGGTTAAGGGGGAATATTACCCTTCTGCCCCCTCCCAACACGCCCCTGTGTGTGTGTGTGTGTGTGTATATATATATATATATATATATATATATATATACACAATGTACATATAGAGAGATGTTCGTTAAAGAAGACAACGTAAAAGGCACGTGTTTTCTTACCGATTTTAGAAGTTTTTTTTTGAAAATTTGTTCTCAGTGTTTTTAGGAGGAGAGAGAAAGTGGTAGACAGTAGAAGCTGCCGTCGGTAGAGAAACTCAACGTACCAAATGGCACGAGGTGTCTATTTGCCGCGAGGCTTAGTGGCCAGCTATCGTGCTTAACCAAACATTTCAGTTTATTTTATATTTTTATTGTCGTTAATGGTTTTATGCATTTTGTGGACTGAGAGCCTCGGAGATTTACA
Source organism: Mastigoproctus giganteus (assembly GCF_048544385.1). Taxonomy (NCBI): domain Eukaryota; kingdom Metazoa; phylum Arthropoda; class Arachnida; order Uropygi; family Thelyphonidae; genus Mastigoproctus; species Mastigoproctus giganteus. The sequence continues at coordinate 227,606,469 of NC_143583.1, read as the reverse complement.
AATTTTAAAGATAAAAATATTTTATGCGCATTTGTGCTTCTCTTAAGGACGCACATTGCTTAAAGAAACCTCAAATAATTATCCTTTTGTATTTATAGTTTCGAAAGTCGGCGCAATTGGGTGGCCAGTCCATTTAAAAAGTGGTCAGACGATATGGGCGTGCACGAGCGAAATTGAAGGAATTTTCTGGCATTCTAATCCAAAAAAACATAAGTAATGACGAATTTTAATTCTTTATAAATTTTTTCAGTCATTTTTTACGAATTTTGATAGCAGTCTCGCGCTAATGTTCATAAATATTTAAAAAAATAATATTTAAAAGCATTTATGTACATACAGCATTTTCTCGACAATAACACGCAACTAAGTTTCACAACAGAAATATTGTTTCTTTTTTTTTTTTTTTTTTTTTGCTTTTATAGATTCACACTGGATTTACGCAACGAAATGTCAGTTCAGAACAAAGCTTTCACTTCTCCTAATTACTAATTTTATATCTGAAATCTCAGTTCTCATAAAGGGCGTCATCTTCAGTGCCACCAGTGGCATTTTAATTCCGCATCTCTCTCTCTCTCTCTCGTGTTTCACTAACTCCCACGAACTATCGAATCATTTGCACTCCTACGAAACTGTTGGTCGCTTTATTCTTCCGGTTGGTTTTGAATTTGGTGGGTCATGATTTCGACCAATTTTTCGAATCAGGATTTTATGGCTCAATCCATTTGGTCCAATCTCCACGCATGAATGCTATAAAATGAATTGAGATCAGAAACGGCGCTAGCGTTTGTGGGGTCTGAGGCAAAACCTAGTCATGGCGCCTAATTCATATCGTATCTTAACACGCATATATATATACAGTAGCGCATCTAGCAGCGCCTATGACAAGTGCCACACGTGCGCACCCCAAGCGTCGGGCCTGGATTCAATTGAGATGTTAAGTGCGAACTGAACTAGTCTCACGCTTGCGTTTACAGATGGTCACCTCGACGTTCCACCCATACTTTATCTCGCCACAGCTAGAGATAAAAATATTGCATCTAATATACCCTCGGACTCAAAGATGCAGGGGAAGTTTAGGCAACTTTTCCAGGAAAAAAGTGCACCTTATGATTCCGAAAATACGATTATTTTTCACGTTGAATCTATTGCTCATTTTCTCATCTTCGATGACAGTTTTTTTTTTTTTTTGACAAGATCGCATATCTCTACTAAGCATTCCCTAACTTCTAATCTCTGACTCTCTCTTGACATTTGGACTGAATCCATTCACTGTCAAACTCCAGAAAACCGACTTTGTCTCTTCTCCATTCATCCCTTCAACTTTCCTTTACATTTATTTCCTTAAAATTACAACGAAGTTGGTCGGTCCAATAAATACCGTATATTTATTGCTCCTAAGCCGTTACAGCCACTTCTACATTTTTTTATTTTTTAATTCATACTACTTACGTTGTGATACACGCGTAGAAATAGCTCTCGCGTGTCACCAGCGCGTGCTGTTCAAGCAGTAACAATTCAGGCTTGAGGCAGCTGGTTTAAGGAAAATAATTTAAAGAATTCGTCTAGCTGGCAGAGAATTCTCACTCGACCTTTGGGACGAGCTAGAATACCACATCCTGCACCCACCTCAATGAATTACAAAGAATACAACGCGGAGATGGGGAAACCCCCGGTACACGCTTCACTTACCCACCGTGATGTATACAACCGATGATTCCTTTGAAGAAGTTAAACAGCTGTCAGCTACCTTATTTACCTTATTCAAAAGTATACCCAAATGGATCACAGCTGTCGATGAAGCTGAAGGTGGACCCTTAACTTATGAATGCTTCGAAGAAAAATTCATTTTCTTCAAATGTACTGGTGTGCATATAAGAAAACTACATAAAAATATAATTTTTAAAACAAAATGAGGGGAAATCACTGTTAAAGCATTTTCCTCTGAAAGGAAACTTCAGTAGAGAAGAACGAAGGATGGTTTTTAAAAACCGACGTATTAATAGAGAATTACAACCCTTTAATTATGTCGGTTCATAACACCTTTAAGAGGTATTTCATTAGGTGGAACAGCATTTGATAGTGAAGACAATATTTCAGACGGTGAACAAAATTAAAAAATAATGATGGCGTTGCATCTAAGAAACATTAATTTTAATTCTAGGAGTCAGTTGATCAGAAAAGACTAGGAAAGACTAAAAATGTCTCACCTTCTGAAGGTAGGATATTCGGGAACACTTAGAGAAGGCAATTTTTTGCTCGCATTTATTCCAGTGCGATACACATCCGAGACTTACCTTTGGCCAAAGCAGTAGATGGTTTGGGTTCATCAATGGCGGACTCCACGGGCCTGGATATCTGCTCATATCTCTCGATGTCATGTAGAGGTGCGCAGCAAATAGACCCTGCTTTGGGACACGTAAAACCATTATAAATTGCGTTGGTTCCGAAACAGGTGAAACGAAGAAAGGGTGCTATGCATGGACCGGTGCAGACCGGAGATTCGATGGGGTGATGTTGCACCACTGAGGTAGGTAGGGGATGAAGGGTATTAATTTGATCCAGAGGATGGTGAGGAGGTGGAGGGGGATACGAAACAAGTGGATTATGTGGCTGAATGTGTGGGTGAAGAACGGCAGGCTTCACGTGAATAACTGGGGGTCTTTCCGTAGGTGGAACAGAATTTGGTAATGGAGGCAAGCCAAGTGGTGTTTGCCCTGAAAATCCTGACGGCCCTTGAGGCCTACTAGGATTTTCATCTTTTGGCTGCTTGGTGTAACAACAGATAGCATCACTCTCACAATCTGAAGTCTGTAAGATAAGTTCTGAGGGTTTATTACACATCCCACTAAGGAAAGTTGGAATACATGTTCCTGGACACAAGCCAATAGGTGGTTCCGTCGATGGTGTTTCAGTTGGACTGCGGTTCACACAACAGCTTCCTTCATTGGCACAGTAAAAATCTGGGGCTACTTCATCACAGAGGAAAGTGAACAAGGTGGCCACGCAACTTCCTGGACAGGGAGGACCCGGCGACACTGTGACCGGCATTTCGGTTGTGAAAAAAGGAAGATCAGAGACGAGCGTCTGTTGGGACGTTAAGGGGGGCACTTCATCAGGAGTGTCTTTTGAGCAACATTTATCTTCCTTTTCTGCGCACACCGCACCTTGAATAATTCTGCCACAGTACCGGTCATAAGGTGCTGAAACACAAATTCCTGAACATGGGGTCGGCATTTCTTCTACGTCAGAACTAAAAAGAGAATCGTTCGAAAGAGGTGAAATTGTAACTGTGCCTGAGGTAGATGTTGGAAATGAAGTCGGTGGAAGCTCAGTCGTAATATCGTTGTTAGATGTAGGAACAGAAGATTCGGTTATTGAAGTTGAGTCCTTGTCGATCTCAAAATCACTCGCCAGAGGTGGAGAGGTTTCTACAACGGTGCCAAAATTAAAATCACGCGATACACAGCAGCGGAGGTAGGTAGCACCACATTCAAGTTCTTCTACGACATGGTCACAAAGAATGGCAGTAATCGCGTGAACACATTCTCCGGGACACACTGGAAATGCTTCTGTCGAATTTTCTGGGAGAAACTCTGCAAATAAATTAGAAACAACTGTTAGAGAGCGAGATGAAAATCAGCAAATCAAGTGAGAAATCAGCGATTCTTTTGACAAAAAATGAGGAAAGCGTGAGAAATTACAGTTATAAAATGAAGAGCTCGTCATTGAAAACAGAAAATGGATGTTACAATGTATTTGTATATTTGATATAAATAAAATCTGTAAACAATTTGCACAAAAAACGCCAGATCTAAAAAAATCTCACATTGACTACTTGTATATTTATCGATACTAAAAATTAAAAGTATACTAAACTTATAATAATTCTTAACCCATACCAACACACATATTCTAATGTATATACTATTATAAGAATAATAGGACATCACTGGATAATCACACGAGGTATAAAATATCTATTATGCTAAGATTTAGGCAGGTTGTAGTAGAGCATGGATATAAACTGACATGCGGAATGCATCTCGTTGAGTATCAAGTGAAATGCCACTTGGAGCAGAGCACACCGAGTTTGAACTCAGACAAGTCTTTCAGTGTAGCTAGGTGAATCCGGTCAGCACAAAGTCCTAAAACGTTGTAGCACCGAGCCCACGACACTGTAGGACTTGTTGCTAAACGGATTCGGAGGCTGTAAAGTTTCCAAGACATCTATATATATGGAACATCTTATGGAATTTGTGGATGAAAAAAAAAAAAGATTCAAATTCAGGTTATTGTCGTCTGAAAACTGGGTATATGCTTATAGTCGAGTTGTCTGTTTTTTTTCTGGATGAATATTCGTTTACCGGCATCTTCGCCCGCTGCCAACTAACTCTACCGCGAGTGATTTACCACGCGGTGAGTTAGAAAGCCAATAGTTTTCTTCTTCTTCTTGACTGGACTTAGGCGTTTACCACGTTGTGCGGAAGAAAAGCGATCATAGCCACTGTACTAACTCCGAAGGCACAATCGGTTTATGCATGTACTACTACTAATAATAATTATTATAATACAATAATAATGGTGATCAAGAGCCACCTACACCACCCTAAGTCACCCGTGGAGAGACTGACAATAGCTCGGAAGGAGGGATGGAGGGACCTGATGGACCTCAACGAGCAACAGAAAACAGCGATAACTAACCTGGAGGATTACTTTTATAAAAACACAGCAGCATTCTACCAAGACATAAGGAATATAGACAAGCGACATACCCCGTTACCTAAGCGAGGAGTGATCTCCGCCCAGACGGCACAAACGAAGCTAAAAAGATGGACAAAGAAGAGGCTCCATGGCAGACACTAAACCTCCAACAAGATCACATAGATTAAATGGCTTTCAATGCATGGTTCATGACATGTGGACATGTGGACATGTGTATATGTAAGGGCGGCACCTAGAACGTTTGTTCAACTCCGCCTTGTGTCTCTGTGAAGAACAGTATCACTACAAATGGGCCAGATATGTGTGTGACGTACGTTTATGTGTATTATGTATGTGTTCTGTTGTTATGTTCTGGCCACTTGGCTACCCAGAAGCATCAGTCGCCTGGACAGATGATTCTGGGTACTCGTCCACACCACGGGAAGATGGGCCAGTCCCAGAAAAACACGTACTGTCTCAAGAGAGACTCTGACCCACCTAGTGTTGCCAGAAGGTGGAACAGATTTCTCTGGGGGCCCATTCCAGAGGGAGGAGATAAAGACAGAAGAGCCCAAAAAAAAAAAAAAAAAAAACCCACCCGTGGTGCAGTTAGGAAAAAAAAAAGTAAAATAATAATAAATTAATTAATAAAAAAAAATATATATATATTAAATAATAATGATAAAAAAAAATAATAAAAAAATAATAATAATCAAAAATAAAGAAATAAGAAGAAGAAGAAGAAAAAAAAAAACAATTTAAATAAACTGGCTGCGCTAGAGTGGGAACTCAAGGCAGAGCGCGTGAAAAAAAAAAAAAAAATATATATATATGTAATAAAAAAAATAGGAATAAAAATAATAAAATAAAAAATAAAAATAGAAATAAAAATAATAAAATAAAAAATAAAAATAGAAATAAAAATAATAAAATAAAATAAAAAAATAAATTGGCTGCACTAGAGTGGGAACTCGAAGCAGAGCGCGTGAAAAAAAAAAAATAGATATAAAATAATAAAATAAGTAAATAAATCGGCTGCGCTAGAGTGGGATCTCAAGACAAGAGCGCGTGAAGAACAAATTAAATAAATGCATGGTTCATGAGCGGCACGCTCTTCCCCGAGACTGAAGGATTCGTGCTCGCCAGCCAAGAAAGGTAATTAACTCCAGAAACTATAGAAAATACATCGCCAAGGAGCCCGGAGTGTTCGACGACACATGTCGACGATGCCATCTGGCCTCAGAAACGATCCAACACATCACTGCGGGATGCAAGGTGATCACCCAGACTGAGTACACTCGTAGACACGACCAGGCAGCCAGGATAATACATCAGAAGCTAGCAAGGAAATACCCAGTTGATCAAGGAAAGTGTACAGTATTACAAGTACGAACCCCGGGCAGTACTAGAGACCCGAACCCACAAGCTGTACTGGTACCGCAACGTAATATCGGACAAGACAATCCCGCACAACAGACCGGACATAATCCTTGTTGACAAGAAGGAAAAGGCTACCTATCTGATTGACATAGCAGTGCCCAACACTGGCAGCCTCTAGAAACCCATGAGCAAAAAATCAGGAAGTACACGAACCTAAGACAGGAGGTCAAAGAGATGTGGCATATGCAACAAGTAACGACCATCCCTATCATCGTGTCGTGTTGACACAACCACCGGTATAGTGCCAAAGACCCCTACATAAGAGCCTAGCAGCAATAGGTATCTCAGAGAACACCTACAAGGAACTCCAGAAAGTCGCAATCCTGAACACCTGTGGGAGAGTCAGAGAGTTCTTCGACGAACAGTAACTGCAGACATAACAACCACCCTGTGTACTTGGTAGCAGTACCCGTCACGGAGGGGAATCTCCCAATCAGGGATAAATAATATAAGCGCAACAATAATAATAATAAATTTTACTCATTTCCAAAAGTACGCTGTACATTTTAAAAGGATACAATAATTCCTATGAACAAAAAAGATGCTTTAAATTGCAAAATAAGTTCTTGAAAGAAATCATTATATTAGGTATGCCACGATTAAATAGGCATGTTCTCGAACTTATAATTGGTGAGGTCTGACCTAAAATTTTTACCGAGAAGTTTATCAACGAAATCCTTTGGGCGTAATTTTAAAAAAGTAAACTTATGAAACGAAACGACGTTCCAGCCCAGTTCTGGCACTTATTATAACTGTGTAAAACACTTTCGCAAACTTTTATGGGTCTCCTGTGTGTAGGAAGTTAGCGCTTTATTTCCACTTCCATCCCTCCTTCCAAATAACTCATTAATTCAGAACTACTGTTTTCCTTCCTCGCTGCTACTCCGATGCTTGCATACCGGAAATGTAGTTTCATTCAGCAACCCACAGAAGGCGCCACCTCCTGTTAAACGGCTAGTGGCACTACTGGTAACCTCACAACTCCCACGGGTTTCTCCCGATGACGCGTGAGTGAATGACACTTGTATTCTGTTAGCTATGCAGGGTGGCCGGCGGCGAGAGAGAGAGAGAGAGAGAGAGAGAGAGAGAGAGAGAGAGAGAGAGAGAGATGGATGAGTCACAGGTTGCTAAACTGGAATTCTGGTTTAAAGCGGCTTTCAGGTCGATCCACCCACTATCGTAGAATGAGGAAGCCACTATAAACGGGACCCGATTTGATGGCAGTAGTGATGAAAGGTCATTGTCAAGGTTGGGTTGTGAAACTGCCTGTTGTCAATGCCCGTAATTTATCATTCCGACTCAGCAGTTGGCATCTATTTTGATTTCCTACGCAGATGCCTCCAGCCTTTTTTCACCATCATTTACCTGATGGCTAGTTATCGATTAATAAATGAAAGGACCCTACCATTTTACTTAATAAAATGTAAGTAATTAAATAAGAAGAAATAATTCAGGCAATTCGATTACAAAGGCTCAAATAACAGCATTAGGAGAGGATATACAAAATTATATCTCCAGCGTAAAGTTTGTTTGTTTATCTACAAAATGTAAAAAGAACAGATTTCAAATGAGTGGAATCGCAAGTTTGACCAACTCATTTGACCGTTCTCTACCCAAATGTTATGTGGAACAATCTGGATGTACATCGGAGACAAGTGAATGAAGGCAGTTATTCCAAAGGGGCGTGGTAAGGAAATAGATCTAAAGAAATTGGTGATGGACAAGAAACGCTGGCACTCCTCACGGAGTGGATCTCTCATCTGAACGGGAAGCAAATGTCTTCGAGTAAAAACAACTGTCTGCTGGCGATGTGAATCTGAACTGTCGTTAATGTGCGGACATGAGAATAAAATTTTCGAGTGAACTTTTCCGCGCTGTTTTCTACGTATTTCTATTCCAAGTTTCTAATTGTATATAATGGATCTTTATCTATGTAACATGACCTTTATAACCTTGCCACGATGATGGATAATACATTGCTCGACAAAATTAACAGAAAAAAAATGTTTTTCACGAACATTTTATTGTGAAGAGTGTCACCGAAGGCGACTATTTGGTATAATAGGCATCCTGGCGTGCAAATTCCGAGTAGCCAACAGAAAACGATCTACTACCTGACAGAGCCGCACATTATGCAAATTATTCGTACCTATAAAAACACGGTTGAGACAACATGACTTCATTCCTTAGCTTGCTCAGTGGGATAGCCACATCTTCAGCACTTAGGATGGCAAATCATCGTCGTTTAGATCAGTGCTACTCAAAGTGTGGTCCGCGGTCCGGTGCCGTTCCTCGAACTGTTTGTTACCGGTCCGCGACGATTGTATTTTATAAAAGTACCGGTCCGCGACGGATTGGAAATAAAAGGAACTGGTCCTTCACCACAGATGGTTTGAGAAGCACTGGTTTAGATGATTTTTTGAGATGGCGGGCCGTTGGACGACTTGAAGCCGGGCAGTCGCAGGCGGAGGTGGCACGTTGGCTTAATGTATGTCACGCAGTATCGTCACGGCACTATGGAAGCAGTTTGAAGAGATAGAACCATTACAAGAAGAGCTTTCCAAGGTCGCCCGAGGGCTTTGTCAACCAGAACAGACTGTTACCTGGCTCTAACAGCAAGACGGCACCCTACGATGTCCTGTCATCAATTGTCTCTTGCAGTTGCGGCCATTGGTGAAAAAATGTCCAACAGGACTGTGTTAAGAAGGCTCAATTCAAGTGGACTCAACGCAAGGAAGCCAGTGGTTTGTATCCCATTAACCCCTGGCGTATAGGGGAAACCCTAGAGGCCGCAACAAAGTACAAAAAAATCCCATTAACCCAAAACTTCCGCACGGCTCGTCGAAACTAGTTCCATGAACATGCGGTTTGTAGCCCTGACAAATGGGGTACAGTTCTGTTTTCCGATGAGTCCCGCTTTAGCCTACAAACACGTTCTATACGTTATTTCGTCTAGAGACAACAAGCAACGCAGTACCATTCCTCCAACATCAGAGAAAGAGACACTTGTGGTGTAAGCAGTGTTCTTGTGTGGGGCGGAATAATGACCAACGGCCGCACCCCTCTTCATGCTTTTGATAGGGGTACCGTAACTGCGCAGAGTTACCGAGAACAGATCTCGAACCCTGTGTGCGACATTTTAGGGGCTACAGTCTGTCCAGATTTCTTCTTCTTTTTTTTTCCATGCTCGACAACGCCACTGCACGTAGAGCTGAAATGGTGGAGGAATACCTTGAAACCGAAAATATTCAACGACTGCCGTGGCCACCACGATCAACAGAATTAAATCCTATTGAACGTGTGTGGAACGTCCTTGGGCGTTCACACATGTTCAGTCGAATTTAAGTCTGCTCCCTTAAGGGAATAATGAACTGAACCCAGGAATGACGTAGGGTAGACCCAACCTGAATTCATAGTAGCATTCATGCCTCCTTAATGATAACGATATTCCCATAAATTACAATTAATCTAATGAATAAAATAGATCCAGAGAGATCGACGACCTTTTTCAAACAGACGAATTCCTATATGCAGTGACTATAATGACCGAGTGACACTGCTTATCGAGCGTATGACTGAAGACACTACCAATTTTAGTAATTAGTCACATAATTCTAGCCATCCAGCCTCTCAATGTAGCATAACCAGAAAAGGGAAATGACTCTCTTCCTGAGACTCCCCAGGAAAAAGAAGCCGGTACGACAAGCTGCAAAATCTCCCTCAGTGAATGCAGAATCTTCCTCGTTAATGCTTCTAATGAAAAACAGCTTGAAGGTGGCAAGAACATTCCCAAAATCAGATCAAAATAACACGGATGTAAAGTCAATGGTGTGAAACGACCTTCCGTAAAGCCAATCACATGTCCGATTTGTAAGACCATTATAAATAAAATAAATAAATTTTCTGTTTATACTCCGGGACGACCAAACGGTCAGAGGAGTTCACAAGATATACAGAATACAAGAAACAGCACCGTATTCAGCAGTCACAGGCTTGAACCCCGGTCACTCAAGGCACGTGTACTTATGCACCCGCGCGCCTGACCACTAGGCTACGGCGGCCTATTATAAGAGCATATATAAGAAAACCACTGATGGAGCAAAACGAGCGATTACAAGAAGGTACTGGTAAAGTGAACTAAGAACGGGGAGGAATTCTCATACGTGAATACAAAAAAGAGTAGATAAAATGAGCCTGTTAATGATTGGAAGTTGAAGTGGAAGGTCCGTAGAAATCCTGCCGGAAATGGCTGATGAAGTGAACTGATACTTTGTAACAATTCAATAGAACCATCCAGTTTAAACAGAGGTGTGGGTATGGATGAACAGCAGTTGTAGCCAATAGTTTGGCAAGAGACCAGAATTCTTGACTACTCGCAAGCTTAGACAAGGAGCAAGTTTTCTGCTCTCAGCCTGTTCAAAGTAGAGTTTGGATTGATTGATAACTTCATTACAATGGTTGCGAGTTTTAGTGGGTAGAAAATGAACCTGGAGTTTGGATGCAAGCCAATTGCGATGTGCAACGTGCTATCTTGAACAGCCGTAGCACATTTTGTGAAAAGCCAAAGTTTAGGTAAGAGAAGAGATTTTAAGGAATATTGCGAAATCAAGGATTTCATTCCTATTTTATTTCTTTAAGAATAATCTCATTGACAAGATCTGTGCAAACATTACGACCAGAAGATGTAAAACAACAATCGAACTAAGGAAAAGAAGAATAGAAATCTTGCAGATCATCCTATTTCGCATTCTTGCCAAATAACACGTGAGAGAGAGAGAGAGAGAGAGAGAGAGAGAGAGAGAGAGACCAAATTGTGACTGAGGTGACTAGGCGACGACAAAAACCCATCAAAGTGACCGTGTACATTGATGGGTTTTTGGTGATAAGAAGATCGAGGATGTTAGGTATCTTCTTCTTCTACTTTATCTTCGCCTTCTTCCAACGTTTATATGGGGTCGGCATTTCCGTCCTTAATTCTTTTCCTCCAATCCTGGGCGTCCTATCTCCTCCATCCTCTCTCTTTTAAATCCTCTGCCACCTTGTCCTTCCATCTCAGCTTAGGTCTTCCCTCTTCCCTATCACCTCCAACTTTTCACACCTCTTCCCCACATACTCCTCACTTCTTCGTTCCACATGTCCAAGCCACCTCAACCTAGATTCCTGCATTTTTTTTACTCAGAGGCCCACCTTAACCGTACCTCTGATGTAATCGTTTCTTATCCTGTCCTTCCTCGTCACACCACACATCCATCTTAGCATCTTCATCTCCGCCACTTCCATCTTCTTCTTCTTCTCCTGGGCCCTTGTAATCGCCCATGTCTCAGCACCGTACATCAATGCGAGTCTGACCACAGTTTTATACACTCTTCCCTTCATTCTACAATTTACTTTCTTATCACACAGCACACCATTTTTCTCCAGTTCAACTATCCACATTGCACTCTGTGCTGTATTTCTGCACTCAATCCTCCATCCCTCTCAACGTTCGATCCCAGATACTCAAATTTCGCAACTGGTTTTACTTTTCCTCATGCCTCTCTCTTCCAACGCTTTCCTCCATTCCTCAAATTTCTTCTCTACCTTTCCTTGGGATGGTTCGCCCAGTACGATATCATCCGCGAACAGCATACTCCATGGTGCTCTACTCTTCACTTCTCTCACCAACACATCCATTACCAGATCAAACAGATATGGGCTGAGAGCTGATCCCTGGTGCAGTCCAACTTCTACAGAGAACCCCTCAGTCATACCTACACTGCTCTTAATTTGAGTCACCGCTCCCTCGTACATATTCTTCACAAGCCTTACGTACTTTTCTGATGTACCCTTCTCCCTCAGGCATCTCCATACCTCTTGTCTGGGCACTCTATCATATGCTTTTTCCAGGTCTATGAACAACATATGCAACCCTACTTGCATCTCCCTGTATCTTTTCATCACCTGCCTTAAAGCAAAGACCGCATCCGTTGTTCCTCTTCCCAGCATGAAACCAAACTGTTCCTTTCCTGTTTCCGTCTCCTGCCTTATTCTTCCTTCCACAATTCTTTCCCAGATCTTCATCGAATGAGACATTAACTTTATTCCCCTGTAGTTCCCACATTCCTGCACATCACCCTTTCCTTTATAGATTGGCACAAGTATACTTTCCCTCCAATCATCGGGTATCGTCTCCTGCTGCCACAGTTTTTCCATAAAGTCCCATAGGATATCGATCCCTTCTTATCCCAGACTTCTCCATACCTCTACTGGTATCTGATCAACACCTACTGCTTTCCCCCCTCTTCATTTTTCTGAGTGCGCTTTCCACTTCTTTCTTGCTTATGCCGTCCACTACTCTTTCATTCGTCTCTCCATCCTCGCATAATGCTGTAGGGGTTCCCTCATTTAATAACTCTTAAAATAGTCTTTCCACCTAAGAAAGACTATTTCTTAAAATAGTCTTTCCTAGGTATGTGGTATGTGATTTTCTGTTAGGTAAAAAACAATCTGTGCGAAGTCATTATATTACACGTCTCAGCATCTAGACTAGCTGGGGTCCTTGTGACTAGAAACCGGAAGCCAACTAGAGTTGTGAACATAAAAAATCACCAAATAAAATTACCTCGTTGTAGGAAAGTTGGACTGGGGCTTCAAAGAACGGAAGTCAAAGAGTTCCAAGTGATTAATTGTTGTAATTGGTTTTTAGGAGCATCGGCAACTAAGGCCATATTGCTCCGTGTATACTGTCTGTAAATTGCGTGTGTTCTAAGGTCGATTTTCTGTTTGCTGGACGAAAACCCCTAGTTTCAGGGAGGAAAAAACCATGCTACCCTCGCACGAGACTGACTAAGTCAGCCATTGTGAAAAAGGCCCATAAAAATTCCTTCCGTCATCGACTGGACTCGAACTCGGGTATTTTCCACCCGGCAAGTGATTGGTGGAACTGGGAGATCAATAGATGCCGCCGTAGCCGAGTGGTCACGCGAGAGGGTGCATAAGCACATGTGCTTTGAATGACCGGGATTTAAGGCGGTGATTGCAGAATACTGTACTGTTTCTCGTATTCTATGTATCTTTTGAACTCCTCTGACCGTGTAGTCGTCCCGAAGTATAAACAGAAAATTTATTTATTTATTTATGAAGTTGAAAGAATGGGATAGAGAGATTATAAGCCAGAGACGATCAAAAAGAGGAGATTCCAAATTAGGCTCGGACATTCCCCGTCAAAGTCTTTGGCGGGGAATATCAGAGCCGATATATGCTCAAGTACCGCTTTTGAAATGTAAGGAATCACAGAGCGAATAATTCGGACAACTGAGATGAGTTGTTGCTGAGGCAATCGATAATTGAGACTGTCAGGAAATGTAAGTGGGGCTTTGCAGACTGTAGGTGAAAATGGACATTACTGAAATTGGAACTAACGAAGACCACGTATATTGGTGAAATGAATGAGGAAGATCTTTCCACCAGTAAGTTTGTTCCAATTGCTTGATTATTCATGATGAATCCAGTAGATAAGCAAAAGTAGAGGGTAGGACATGTTGTGTGAAGTAATGAAATTTTTGGATATGGCTTACACGCAGCCAGAATAAACCTAACTCCTTGACATGACGTTGCCTCGACAATGCTCCTTGCATACACACTGCTCGGACTACCTCCAATCTCTATTTGGCAGAGTAGAGGCAGCGAGTTTAGACACTAGCTGATCCGGTCGCCTCTTAGAGAGTTATCAATAGGCTTTTCGAAGGGCCATCTAGTGGCCGCCGGCTTGCGAACAGGTCGGCGGCCTCTAGATGGTGATTCTGAAACCTATCGATAAGCCTCTGTTTTAGAACTGCACCCTCGAAATGTATTGAGGATTGGATCTGGTCATGATGGTGGCCATCATAACCTCAAAAGACGTCAATCGTATTACATGACGGAAGAAATGTGGGAGTGGGGGTAGCTTCGTTGTGGAGACCAAACATGGAATTATATCCTCCTTGGATATGAAGGATCTGATTCCATCCTTGCACTGCAATGTTTGTTCTGTGGAGCGTGGACTGGCAGTTCCATGTCTCCAATGAGTTCGCTGCGTTTCAAGCCATTGGTTAACGAGATAATGGTAGAATTCTTGCAGTCTGGAGTATTTAGCAGGGAAGGGATCTTTCTGAATGTAGAGCGTTCATCTAAATTTTCTGTCATTCGAAGCGGCATAATTATAAACCAGCAATGCGACGTCTTAATTTTTCTAGGGATCCTTGGACTATTTATCTCTTCTGGATTCAGTACCACTACTGAAAGCAGCAAAAACACTTTTCAAAACTAGCCTCTTCGCTTTTTCGAAATCCATGGAGGCTCTTCTTGTGCTTCCACTGTGCTAATGAGTTATGTATTAGCTTGAACAGTCTGATATGGTTTTCTCCTGTTTTTCGACATCGGTGCTAAAACAAGTTTGTTTTTTCTATTCTGTACAAAACAATTTACTGTTTATTTATTATTTATTTCTTTTTCGTTGTACAACCAGTGTCTGCACTAATTGTATAAATTGGAGAAAATTGCGCAGGGCAATGTTTAAATGTGCTATCCATAAAAAAAAAAAAAAAAAAAAAATATATATATATATATATATATATATATATTTCTGAACTTCTATGAGCCACTGTTTTTTTTTTTTTTTTTTTTCTGCTTCAGAAATATTTTCTGTAGCAAAAAAGCATTTAGGTTTGCAGATTTTCATTCTCGCTATTGAAAATCGTACACGATTTTTGTGGTTTCATCACAAAATAAATAAAATAAGAGGAACACGGCAGTGCGCGATAAGAAGCAATTCCGACAATCGAAAAGGATATTTTCGAAAATCAGTGTGAAATTACGTTTTGTACGCAGGGTCAAAAGATCAGCCCTTTTTACGAAAGCTATAATCGGTGAAATAATAGTGCAACCTATTGAAATGCTCTGGATCGTGTCGCCAATGTGGTCCAACTCATTGTCCGCTTTATAGACGCACAAAGACATAACTGGTTTCACTCTTGCCAGCTAAAAACAAGCAGGTACGGATATATGGTGGATATAGGAACATCAACAACAGACATCTGAGAAGCAAAAAATGATCGCTTTTTTTCTCTTCTCGAGCAGGCCGGATGTGACTTACACTGGCGTGATGTGTGTACATGACTAACGTGCAGTCGAGGTTGCTGGAACGTTTAAAATTTAGTTACCGGTAATTTTTCTTGATGGCAAGTGTACACTTAGTGGACGTGTTAACAGGTATACTGATCTAATAGATAGTGGCGCCTCCTTCAGCTCTCAGAAGTGCCTGAAGTCATTAGGACAGTGACACGAGTTGCTGAAAGCATTCCATGGGGATTTGGTATATTGAGGGTCTAACGGTTCCTGGGATTTCTCCCATCTCCGCATATGTTCTCTGTATCGGTCGAGCCAGAAATTTAAAAGTGTGTGTGGGATGTATACTATGTAGTGCCCATTGTTCATCCGGCCTGTTAGCCGAGGGGCTCTAGTGGGGCTCGACGTTACCAGTACCAGCCACGGGGAGGCCGGTCTGGTGTTACCAGTGATTGAATCCATGGGGATGTTAGCACATGCACACTGACCGCTCTCCGCATTGCACTCGATTCGGCAGCATATAACTTCCGCGAACAACTCGTTCCACCTCATCGCACAGTTGCTCAATCTGTCTGGTTGAAGGCCGAGCAGGTCGATGAGTTTGGTCGTCATCCTCATTCTTCTGAAACCATCGACGAATGATCCATGCTGTGTCACATGGCGCATTATCTTTCTAGAGGTAGCCGTTAGCAGTGGCAGCGGTAAGCGCGAAGGGGTACACCTGGTCGACAACAGTTTTCAAATAGGCAGTGTGGCATTCAGGCGATGCACCGACATCCGAGGATGTAACGCGTGCCACGAAATCCCTTCCTACACATTACATTTCTACCACCAACTTGCATTAGACATATGGATGACTGTCCACTGATTCCTGCTGCTATTGCTATTAAAAAAAAAAAAAAAAAAAAAAAAAAAAACCTAATAAAATGAACTGTGCTGGGGGTTTTCAGTTAATCAATTTGACACGGATATTATCGTTATTCTATATTTAGCGATCGATATTCTATATTTTGGGCTCGAGCCACATTCAAATTAAACGCGCCGATCCCTCTTCGAACATACCGTGGCTTTACTGTCATTGTAGAGTAGCTGGAACTGCGATTTGTCGAAACGGGCGACCAATCGGATGTCCGGTGTCAGTACTCCCGTGGCCATGTACCCGCAGCTGCTTGTTTTTAGTTGAGAAGGGTTCTTCTGCCATGCATACGTGACTGGATCTGATGCGTTGTGCATTTAGATATACTCCTTTGCAGTCTGAGAGACGGGTCGGCTCGTCTCTCGGACTGCATCCAGCTCCATTAAAACATCCAATCTAAAATTCAGTTAAAGGCAATATTTGTACCACGGTGATGAAAGAAAATGAAAATATGGATGATAAATGAAAATCTGGGGTGGGGAACTTACCGGCAACATAAAAGTGTCAGCCTCGCTGGCACTCAGGAAATTTTGCAGACAGTTCCTCGCAGTCGTTAGCTACGTTTTACTAAAGAAAAATTGCTTCGCGTGCAGTAACTCAGAAAAATCCGAAAATTGGATAGACCGAAAAATCCGATTGTTGGATAGACGAAAACATTTGTGACATTAATTCTCCTTTGTGTACAGGTAACATTCACTGTGACCAATAAATTCAAATAGGTCAGTGGGAAGCACTTGTTCACATTATGATGGAAGCGCCAACAAAAGCGACATCCCGATTCTTCTCATTTTTACCTACAAAACTGCTCATCCCTCGTTTGAACATAACCGACTGCATTTGTAGAGCGGCACGTATTTGATTTTGTGACAAAAAGTTGAGCAAAGAATTGCAACGAAGTGTGCGAAACACTCGAGACTTATCCTTTGTCAGCAGGTCCTTGCGTCCCCTTACCCAGTAGCCCACTTTCGTGACGACAAAGAAACTTCACGCTGCCAAACTTGAATGAAAACCCATTGGGAATTGTAAGGCGTGGTCCCTGGAATGTGAACACAGATCCGTGTCTTTCCTTTGATAAATGATGTTCTTTCAAATAAGGATACGGAATGGATCTGTTTCGTGTGGTGTTTTTGCTTATGACACCGCTACGATCCCTTCTTCGGTTACACGAATATTCACTTCTTCGCATCGTATCATCTGTACCATTTATTAAAACACGCAGGTCCTGTTTGTCGGTTGAAGGAAATGACGTATGAGCGAGTTTGAAGAAGGATTATTTCTTCAAAGCCAACAGTATTTGGGGGAAGTACGGCGTTTACATGTAGGGAGCACAATTTTTAATAAAATTTTGTTCTATCACAAAGTATTAAAACGAATATGGAATATAATTAAAAGGGTTACTGGATGTGCTGGAAGCGTCCACCTTCTTCGTGTAGACGTGCATTCTCCTGTTTTAGTATGCTTGATTCAACTCTACATTTGCAATGCTGCGAATGCGACCAGCGTTTGTCCATTTTGGTACCGGTCGTTGTGGATGTTTATTATCGAGCTTCACTTGGCATTGAAAAAATGATTTTGATACAAGGGAGCGTTCCAAAATAAACATACGTTCTTCTCAGGCAACCCCATTTACACATCATATTGAGAAATGCTATAGTCCTCTTCAAATACTTCTACAACGAAACCACTTTCTGCCAGCCGCTAAATACATCTTGCTCTGTGCAGATAATATTATCTGCTCTGCTTCTTTTTAATCAAGTTCGTTGCGCAGTATACAGTATAGATTATTCCGTTTCTGAAAGTCTGTTTCAAAGTTGTTATATATATGTATATATTGTACAAAGGCGTTTAGATGCCATTGGTAAAGGTTTTTTGCATTTTTTTGTTGCGAAATTTCTCACCAGTTTTTTTTCATAGATGGATATCGACATCGTGTCCTCTCTTTTTGATGTAGATCCTCTTAGGCTGTCCCTCACATCTCTTAGAGTTGGCTGTCTTCGATTTTGGTATCTCATAAATACCACCACCAATCTGTCTACGCACGCTGTTTGGTGCAGAACGGATTTGCACAATGATTAACCAAATTCTTTTATCAAGTTATATTCGGCCTAAGTGGCTGATATTTCAGTTCATCCGCTTACCGAAGAATAAACAGAGTATTCCTTACGCTTATGTTTCCCGGCAAAGATTTCTCTGAAACTCGTCTGTTCGCATCCATCAGAGTGTCTCCCTTTCGTTCTTGTTTTTTCCCTCCCTCTTTGTTCCATTCTTCCAGAAAGTTCCTAGCTTCGTATCTTACGACGCCGATAATGTTTGTGTTTTCTGTCGCAAATTGCCAGCGTTTGTCAACTTGTAGGTCGCGAAATTTTTGATAAATTATCCAAGTTTAATACTTTTTTTGACGATATGTTTACAAAATATGTAACAACAAGAAATAAAATGCTACGTTGTAAAATGTGTATTCTTTATGATATACAATTAATGGACGTACCTTTTGTTAATTATATTTATAGTAAGATGCATTTAGAGCTGAAGCCTCAAGCTGCGAGCAAATTTAGACTATGTATATATTAAGTGCAATAGTGCTATTGCACTTAATATATACAGGGTGTCTCAAAAATATTGGTACAAACGTTTAGGGGAGGTAGGTATCATCTAAAGGAATGCGAATCGTATAGGAACCCATAACCGGAAACGTCACGGGAAAGTAGTAGCAGAGGCACAAGAAGAAGCCGAAACGACAGAAGACACTAATTAGGGGCAAACAATTATTTGACATAATATTAACAATGGAGTACGAGATGGATGCATTTCATGATGTTACAACAGATGCTCGAAGGTTCCACCATGAGACGCGATGCATGCGTGACACCGACGCAGCATGGATTGGCGGACACGGTCGAACACACCTGGAGTTTCTTTGACAGTAGCAGCAGCGCAGACGAGTCTCGCCACGAGATCCATTTCCGTCTCCACAGGCAATTCATACACGATAGATTTGAGATTCATACACAGAAAGAAATCAAGGCTCGATAAATCACGTGAGCATGGGGGGAAAGCAACGGGTGCACCACGGCCAACCCATCGACGCCCAAAACGCCTGTTCAAATGGTCACGAACGCACCTTCCATAATCGGCAGGCGCTCCGTCACGTTGAAACCAAATGTTGCGTCTCACATTTGCCTGAACATCGTCAAGTAACCCTGGTAGAACTTGTTCAAGAAAGATCCGATATTTAGCGGAGTTCATGCGGGATGGTAACAGGTATGGGCCGACTAAGCAGTCACCGACCATACCTGCCCACACATTTATTGCGAAGCGATGTTGTGCCACATGGGGGCGCACACCGTGTGGGCCCTCTGCTAATCCGTACACTAGGTGCATGTCTGCCAGCTCACAGTTCGTATATTGATGCATGCTCTTCGTGCGGCGACTACTGCTTGAATGAGTAAACCAGAAATTTTTCCTCTCGCGAACTGATGAACAGCGCCGTGTACCGACTTACGGTGACGTTTCCGGTTATGCTTTCCTATGCGAGTCACATTCCTTTAGATGTTACCTACCTCCCCTAAACGTTTGTACCAATATTTTTGAGACACCCTGTATACATAGTTTAAATTTGCTCGCAGCTTGAGGCTTTAGCCCTAAATGCATCTTAATCTAAACACATCATACACCATCAGGCATCTCTCATATTGTGGAGTTATACTTCATTACAGTTTTGCCATCATTGCTCGGGTACCTACCCACCCACTGAAGAAGGGCCAAAAAGCCCTGAAACGGCACCAGGGAGAGACCGTTTCTTTTCCTCTTCCACTCCCACTATTAATTTCCCTCTACCTTTTTTTGCTTTTCTAAGTCTAATAGGGACAAGTGGATAGTCGAGTTATTATCCCACACATATACAAAATAGCCCTGAAACGGTGCCGTCTGGGTGGTGGTATCCATCTGAGAATAAGTAACATTAGTCTTTTCCTTATGTGAAGCGTTACTTATTCGGAGTAGTGCAATATCATGGCAACTCGTTCACAATATGAGATACAACTTAAAACGATTCTGCCTTACAAATATTCTGTTTATTCAGAAATGGCTGTGTATTAATGATGCAATTGCACTTAATATATACTTTATATTTATAGTTTAAATATGAAAAATTGAGCGACGCAATGACTCCTGAAACAAAGAAGTCGTTTAAAAAGAGTTTCTGAGGCAATAAAATGGCAATACAAACACAAAATACGTTCCTCTGCGTATTTTGTGTTTATATTTCAGTCAGTTCTCAGTCTCTCTCTCTCTTTTTTTTTTTTTTTAAGAATTTACGAGAGAATGTTTTGCTTCCTTCATTTTTATTTTTAGTAATTTTTGCGAATTTTATAACTGTTTAATGTCATCGGCGCTTTCGTTTATTGAGATGCCCTAAATTTTTGTTTTTATAATTTCTGTTTTTAAGATTTATTGTTCTTTTGTTCTTTGTCCGCTTGTTCTTTTTATAGTGAGCTCGGTATCTTAAGCGAAACTTTGTCTTATTCTCAAAAAATCGATGGGTTGCAGTTGTACATTTTCTCAGTGGAGTGTTTTTATGGCTCCCTAGTGCCGAAGGGGATTAAAAAATCGAACCGCTTAATATTGAATACAATCGGTAACCACCGAGAGAACTTTCGTTTTTATTTATTTCATTTTTAAAATTAAACTTACTTCGATTTTTAATTGCGAACGATGCCGCGTTAGCGAAGCAGTTTGAGGTTCCCGATGTCGAGTGACGGGGGGGGGGGTATACAAAAGATTTCCGTCTTTTTCTAAATAAGCGGTATAAAAATGTTCCGTTTGTGTTTTCGGTAATTCAAATCCAACTGAACTTGCGGAGGCATGTGTACGCCCTTTCCACCTTCCCCGGGGAAAATTTTAAAAACATATTTTTGGGGATCGGTTGAAAAGAAGCCTAAAATAGTGCGTCTCTTCGTAGCCGTTGGAATTTAACAAAAATGAGAATTCGTCTAGGCCGTAATGAAAATGCGTACTTACCTCTTCGGAGACTTATGTCGTGACCCCTTGAGCGTGGCACACTTAGCAAGAGCAGAACGAGGCTCACAAAACGCTTCATTGTGTCTTCTTTTTTTGTCCAAGCGCAAGATTCGTTCGTAGGACCAGTTTGCACTCGATTAGTTCCTCCCAGAACCGAGACACCGAGTGTAGGAAATTTCATAGACCTGCCGGGTGTACTTGCGAACACATATTCCTTACGCTTTTTACTACAGTCAGATCACGTGAGCTCTACTGATCAGCCAACCTTGCCGGAGGTCAATGTCGGTCAGGCGCCTACGAGGTCAGCTGTCTGACACGGCGTCAAAATGGTCGCTACTCCCACACCTCGGCCTGTCGAGTTAAACGGGGTGACTTCGAGGGGGGTCATGGCTATCCTCCGTCGAAACAGACTCTTTCCGGTAGGTGGGGGATCGTCTCGGAGAGCCACAGTGGGTCTTGTTCGTACACGTGTGCTCGCACGGTACTGCCGTAGGTATATTTCTGTGGCGGTGCTACTTTCTCCGGTCGATGACATCGGGCCTTACTTTGCCACTTTACGAAGCGTCCTTCGCCTCGAGCTATGGCATCGACAAAACCGGTGAACTTCGCATAAAAACGAAACGCACAGGTGCTGCGAATAAAAATAAAAAGTGATCGGGATTAGACGAAATGAGAACAAGATGCCACTTCGTGTTTCGCGACGAAACAAAAATTACAGACTTCCGGAATTGTGACACAACGCGCTTCCCGTAATTTGCACGCTATCAGCTGACGCGATCACACTGGACCCCCCTTCGTTGTAATGACACTTCATTATTATTATTATTGACGATGCACTCGTCGAAAGACAATGGCAGTTCGCTTAAAAGTGGACGTTTTTCTTTGTGGTGTAATCTTTGCAAGGGGAAACTTGTACGATTAAGCGGCATTTCTTTCGGCGCTTTTCAACTCCGTTGTGGGGGAAAAACCTCGGTTCGTAAACGAGAGGGGCTTGTATGGGCGTTATACGTACAACAGCGTAGTTCGTCGGACGATGGTTCACGCTTCAAATGCCTCAAAATCGGGGTTTCTATCCCGCAAATAAACAAAGCGACCACACATTCAATTTAAAAACACCGTACGTCTTAAGAATTTTATTTTTGCGTAAAACAGGTGTGCATTCACTTCCATAAAATCAGTTTTTTCATATGTTTAGATGATGAAATGTGACGTCGTGCAACACAATCCCTTCACTCTTTTTTTATAAACATCATATATTTTTGACTGTTGAATATATTGTCCAGCCAGTCTCTTCTTATATATATTTTCAGCCAGTCTCTTCTTATTCGTATTTCGATCCAACTCCTTCTATCACGGTCAGTATGATTTTTGCATTGCCCATGGTTTAATTATCCAACAAACGAATCCATCTTTCTTCATCTTCTTGAAATCTTTGAAAAGCTTAAATTTGTCTGAAATCATTTAATAAACTATATTTTTCATTATCTTCTTTTAGTTAAGGACTTTCATTAGGCCCTCGTTGATAGCACAGGCCCTCAGTCCCCAGCGGCTTCCACTCCCCCTCTTACGGCAGCGAGAGGATCAGAGTAGAAGCAGAGGGTGCTAAGAATCTCTGGGTACGACTAGGTTCCCATGCACGGAAACTGAACTTGGCCTGTTACAAGGTAAGATCGCTCATCGATGAAGACAGGATATTAGAGCTGGAAAAGGAATTAGAAAATGTGAATTGGAATATCATCGGTTTGGCTGAAACCAGAAGAAGAAATGAATCACTTATAAGTTTATCAAGTGGAAATCTGCTGTTACATCAATGGAAACAGTGAAAGGAGCGAAGGTGGAATTGGCTTACTGGCCCATAAAGATGTAAAAAACAACATTTTGGAATTCATGGAAGATGAATTCCAAAATGTTGGAAGATGATGAAGAGATGATGATTTTGGAAGATGATGAAGAGGTTGAAGTGTACACCGAAATTGAGAGTCTTCTAGATGAGCAGAAAACCCGCTACACTATTATTATGGGGGACTTCAATGCTAAGGTTGGAGAGAGACAAAACAGCGCAGAAAGGGGAACTGTAGGAAATTTTGGAATTGGTGAAAGAGGTGAAAGACTTTTGGAATTTGCGGAATTTCGAGGAATGATAGTAATGAACACTTTTTTTGAGAAAAGGGTGAACAGAAAGTGGACATGGAAGAGCCCAAATTGATTAACAACTAATGAAATCGACTTCATCTTCATTAACAGAAGATATATTGTGAATGATGTTACCGTCCTGAATAAGATAAATGTTGGTAGTAGTGATCACAGAATGGTAAGATGCACACTTGATATAGATGTAAGAGAAGAAAGGAAAAAACTGACTCGAGTAAACAATACCTTCGAATTATTTACTCGGGGATTTTGAGATAACAGAAGTGGAAAAAAAAGCAGTATGTACTGGAACTTAAGAACAAGTTTGGCATCTGCACACTGCTCAGGACCAAGATATCGATGAGGAATATTACAACTTTCTGAAAGTGATAAAGCCCAAGAAACCTATAGGGAAAAAGAAATCCAAAGAAGAAAAAATTAGTCAAGAAACACTTGACTAATTTTCGATAAATCGAAGACGACAAATGAAGAGTAAGAAAAACACTGACAGGGAGAAAATTGAATATACTGAGTTATGCAAAGCCATTAGAAAGAGACTCAGAGAGAACATAAGCAGATTTAACACAAGAAAAGTAGAACAAGCATTAAGGGAAAACAAAGGATTTAAATTAGCAGCCATGAGCAGTAATACAGAAAGACAAATGATACTGAAACTGAAGAATAGCGAGGGTGTACTTATAAACAGCAGAGAAGGCATAATTCAAAGACTACAATAGACAATTATACAAGGAGCGAGGGAAAATGGATCACAAATTAGTAACACACACGACATTCTCGATATCTTTCCTGATGAGGTAGAACATGCGTTGAAGAAAGTGAAGAACAAGAAAGCTCCGGGGGAAGATGAAGTTACTGTAGAGTTGTTAAAATTGGGAGGAAGAGACATGGCACAGAAACTGGCAAGACTCTTCACAAAATGCATTAGAAAAGATGTGACCAGGGCCGCGCCAAACCTGTGTTAGAGTGTGCGACGAACACGGGCTACCAAATCCAAAGGCGGCCGAAATGATGTAGAATCTATTTGAATAAAGAAAATACAAATAAAGAAATTCTTGTCATAATTAACTTTTTAAAAATGATTAGATAGTGAACAACTACTAATCATTTTTATAAATGATTAGTAGTTGTTGAGAGCCCATTATACAGTATTACTTCGTTTAACGATAGGGATGCGTTTGCTGAGGCAACTGGATCAAATTTAGGGGAATTACTCGTTCGTACCTAGTCGCCCCCAACTAAAAACTTTTGTCAGTTACGTTATAGCGAGTATCGTTTACAGAGACAATGAGCTGAAATTTAACATTTAATAGTTTTATTTTAAAGTATTACATAAGAATATTAAAAATAAATATAATAAATATTATCAGCGTTAAGTTTATTATAAATTATCTATTTACTTAAATTAAATATTGACGTCAAATACCCTGCAGCAGGTGAGTTTTCGTGACTGAAATATGTATGTATATTATATTTATTTATAACAGTAATAGAAAATATTTTTTTTATATTCAGCCATACCTCAAGACAGCCAGACTTACCGAAAACCTTTGCTGTTTTTCTTTGCAACCTTTGCCAGGGTTTTTCGTAATCTGCCTTCTCCTGCCTTTTGTGACTTGATTATAGACTTGATTACTTGTATACCTGCCATAGGCTTCTTTGTCACCTGATACTTTATGTGCATCCCATACATTCTTCTCTGCTACGAGCTTCATTAATTCTTCTGACGTCCATTTAGGATTAAACCTTGAACAGTATTTCTTAGTTGGAATGAAAACCTAGTAGCCTCCAAAATTAAGTCCCTGAAGGCTTCCCATTTACAATTCACCGTTGGTAACATCGTCAGTTAATCCCACGGTACAGAATTTAAAAACTGTCTTTGATCCCGCTGTAGTCACCTTTACGAAAGCAAAAGCCCTTCCCTTTAGCCTTGATGGTAGTTACATGCTGATAATCAGATCATGAGTATTACTCACTCTAGTTGCCTCTCGAAAATGTTGCTGTAGAAAACAATCATCCAAGAATTCCTTGCAACCTGTTTACAATGTTCAGAGAATTTCATGTCTGACCGTATCGTAACACCCAAGTCCCTTTCCTCCAGTACTGGGTTTAGTTGAACTCCATCAAGTGAATAAGTTATTTTGGGATTACTGTTTCCCAGGTGTAAAACCTTACACTTTGTTGGATTAAAGCACAGCTGCCATTTTTCTGACCATTCTTGAAGTCTATCTAGGTCTCTCTGAAGAAGCTTAGCTTGACAGTGATCATTAACTACTCTACCAATTTTAACATCATCTGCAAATTTAGACATCACGCCCTCTATCCCTTCATCAATGTCGTTTATGAAAATTAAAAACAACAGTGGTCCTAATACTGATCCTTGGGGAACCCCACTTCTTACATCAACCCAATCTGAGAAATAGCCATTTATCACAACCCTCTGCCTCCTTCCCTGTAGCCATCCTTCTATACATCTAAGGATTTTCCCAGTGATTCCAACCTGTTCCAGCTTATAAAGCAACCGCTCATGTGGGACTGAGTCAAAAGCTTTGCTGAAATCTAAATACACAATGTCGAAATTATTCCCTAAATCCAGCTCGTGAGTGACCCTTTCGAAATAGCGAACCAGATTTGTTAAACATGATTTTCCCTTTACAAAACCATGCTGAGTATCCTTGAAGTCAGACTGACAGGTCGATAATTTCCAACTTCACTTTTAGAGCCACCCTTATTTTTTTTTTTTTATGTGAACCCCAAACACGAGAGGTATTAGAACCTATAGTACTTAGTACCGTGCTTGGGTTGGAGGTTGAGAAGACGAAAGAAGATATTTGTTGACATTGGACTTGTACTTCTGTAGATTGTAATTTTCAGGAAATACGTATGAAGGAAGGTTGTTCCAGAAAACGGCAGTTGAATGAATAAATGAGGAAGATGAAAAGTTGGTTCCGTGGGTTTGAAGTTGGACAGTAAATGGATGTTGGCTGGTGGCGGCACGTGTTCGGACTGTTTTGAAAGAGAGAGCGGGAATTATAGAAGCCAATTCAGAAGAACAGTGCCCATGGAAATATCTGTAGAAGAGGCATGCAGCAGAAACAGTACGTCTATGAGAAAGCGAGTGGAGAGACTCTGTTAGAGATGAATCATTAATTAACCTAACTGCCCTCTTCTGAATGGAATCAAGAAGCCTGAGAGAGGTTTTGGGGGCACCGCCCCAAATGTGGGAACAATATTCCATGGCAGGGCGGATTTGCGATTTATACAGAGTGAGCAGCTGTTTGGAAGAAAAGTAACGCCGAGAGCGAAAGAGAAAACCAAGTTTTTTAGATGCAGAGGAAGCAATATTTGTAATGTGCTTGTGCCAAGAGAGATTAGAAGTCAGGGTAATCCCCAAAAGAGATATATCCTTTTGCCTAGAAATTGGAGTGTCACTAAAGATAAGCATAGGAGCAGAAGAATCCTTTTTGCGAGATATAAGACAAGACTGAGTTTTAGAAGGGTTGAAATCAACTAAGTTGTCTTTGCCCCACTGGAGAATTACCTGAAGATCGGCATTTAAGGAATTGGTAGCAGATTTTCGAGAAGTTGAAGCTGATTGAGCAGGGCAAGGTTTCTCAAAATGGAAAGTTGAATGCAATGTGCTATCATCGGCAAAACTATGGATAGGATTTCCAGTCAATGGAAGAAGGTCATTGATATACAAGAGGAAAAGAGTGGGGGAAAGAACTGAACCTTGGGGGACACCGGCATTAGTGGAGAAGTTAGAAGACAGAGAGCCATCTACCATCACCCTCAGTGAGCGATCAGAGAGAAAACTGGATAACCAATTACTAAAAACAGTTGGCAAACCATAAGATGGAAGCTTGTTTAGAAGACCTTTATGCCAAACACGATCGAAAGCCTTTGAGATGTCAAGAGCAACTGCTTGTGTTTCACCGAACCTTTCCATTGAAGTAGTCCATAAATGGGTAACATAAGCCAGAATATCACCAGTGGATCGACACCGACGGAATCCATACTGGCGATCGTTGATCAGACGGAAGGTTTCTAGGTAGTTTAAGAGTTGGCGGTTAATTGATTTCTCCATTACTTTAGAAAGAGTAGAAGTAATTGCAATGGGACGATAATTGGATGGGAGGGATTTGTCACCCTTTTTAGGAACTGGCTGGATATGAGCAAATTTCCAAGCAGAAGGAAAAACACCTTTGGAATAAGAAAGTGAAAAAAGGCGGCAAAGAATAGGAGTAAGTTCAAGAGCACAGATTTTGAGAACAAGTGGAGAAATACCATCAGGACCTGGAGCTTTCTTAGCATCAAGATTCATCAAAATCCTTCTGATATCCTTTTGACGGAAGACCACAGGAGGCATTGAATGGACCGTGTTGGGAATGGTGGGAGGTGTTTTACCAAGTTCATTAATACATGAGCTGGAAGAAAAATGGGATGCTAGCAGGTCAGCTTTATCCTTGGCTGAAGTGACAACAGAACCATCTGGTTTGGACAGAGGTGGAAGCAGAGATGGGCAAAAGTTGCGGCCAATAGCTTTGGCAAGAGACCAGAATGCTCGGCTACCATTAGGGCAAGAAGCAAGTTTTCTACTCTTAGCCTGTTCAAACTCTAGTTTGGACTGATTAATAACTGCTTTACAATTGTTGCGAGCTTTGGTGTAGGCAGAAAATGAAACTGAAGAATTAGAAACAAGCCAATTACGATATGCAACATTCTTCTCTTGAACAGCCTTAGCACATTTATTGGAAAACCAAGGTTTAGATAAAGGACGAGATTTTAAAGTGGAGTGTGGGATAAAGGATTCCATTCCTGCAAGAATAATTTCACTGACACGATCTGAGCAAACGTTGACATCAGGAGTTTTGAAACAGTAATCCGACCAAGGAAAAGAAGAAAAGAAGTCTCGCAGGTCATCCCATTTTGCATTCTTGTAATGCCAACCAACACGAGGTTGGGAATAGCCATGAGATAAAGGTTCCATTGGAGAAGAGACAATCACCAAGTTGTGATCTGAAGTGCCTAAAGGACCTCTCACTTCGACCGTGTACTTAGAAGGGTTGTTTGTGCGAAAAAGATCAAGCATATTGGCTGTATGATTAGGATTGTCCGGTATTCTTGTAGGTAAATGAACAATCTGTGCTAGGTCATTAGTAATTGCAAAAGCCTCAGCATCTCGACCTGCTGGGTCGGTGTGACTAGAAAACGGAAGCCAGCTGGAGTTGTGAACATTAAAATCACCAAGGAAAATTACCTCACTGTTAGGAAAGTTGGACTGGAGAAAGTCAAGTTGCAACGAGAGGAAGTCAAAGAGCTCCAAGTGATTAGTGGAGTTGGGAGAACGGTAGAGACAACAGATGAATTTGACACAATGAGGTAGAGAGATTTTAAGCCAGAGAAGATCAAAGAGAGGAGATTCCAAATTGCCAAGTCTCTGACAGGGAATATCAGAACGGACATATGCACAAGTACCACCTTTGAGGCGAAAGGAATCATACAGCGAATAATTTGGGCATCTGAGATGAGCAGTAGTTGAATCAACCGCTAACTGAGATTCTGTCAGAAAACGTACATGGGGTTTGGCAGACTGCAAGTGGAAATGGACATCGTTGAGATTAGAATTGAGACCACGTATATTTGTGAAATGAATTAGGAAATCCTTGGGAGGTTTAGATCTTTTCGCAGATAAGCTTGTTCTATTAGTTTGACAATTCATGGTGTATTCAATAGTAAGAAAAAGTGGGTGGGACATGCTGTATGAAGTAATGAAATTTTTGGATATGGCATACATGTGGGAAGAATATACCCAGATCCTTGACATAACGTGGCCTCGATAATGCTCCCCGCATACACACTACTCGGACTCCCTCCAGTCACTATCTGGCAGAGTAGAGGTAGCAAGATTATACACTAGCTGATCCGGAAGCCTCCTAGAGAGTTACCAATAGGTTCGGTCCGGTGTACTAACTAGCGGCCGGCCTGCGAAAACCGTTTTAGAGCTGTACCCTCGAAATGTAAGGAATATTGGATCTCGCCACAACGTTCATCATAACCTCAAAAGTCATCAATCATACTGCATGATGGAAGAGATAGGGAAGGGTTGACCGGAACTTAGCTCTAGAGACTAAACATGGGTTCCACCACTTCAAGCCTCCAATAAGCAAAGTGGTGGTATTTCACCGGTTGATGAGAGTCATCTACCACCTAGTACTGCCTGGTAACATAGAGGGGCGGCATTCCTCCATGTGGTGTGGGCGCCACACCTCGACCCCTGCTTACGTTGGTTCACACCTGGGTGGTCACCCACCATGTGCTTGTGCATGGAGGTTATACCCAGGATTACTAACAGTCCCACCATCGTGAAGGTGCAAGCAGAGGATTTGGTTGTCACAGACCGTCCGGACTTCGCCGAAATTGGGTCCACTTGACTTGAGTGTCACCCGAATATCAGTTCCATCAGCGTTTTAGACTCCCAGGTAGCAAGTACAGCTTGTCTGGCATATCTGAGAGAATGTCTGTGACAACCTCAAGGACCTCAAGGACCCTTATGTATGGGAGATACATTTGCACTTTTCCAATCCAAGGGAATCTCCCCAGAGTCTAGTGATGCTCGCATAATTAGCCTCAATGGTTCAATGCACTCGCTTGCCGCCTCTCTTAAGATTATAGGGTATATTCCATCAACTCCAGGAGCCTTACTGGTCTGTAGGCTCGAAAGATTTTTCATTAAATAATTTTGCGAAATTTCAATATCATTAATTACATATTTTTTAACTTCGCTCCCACGATTTCCCATTCCCACAAAACGTTTTTCATTTGTAAATATCGATGCAAAATAACTGTTGAGTTCATCTGCAACGGCAGCTGGTGTACTTATTACTATCCCCTCTCCCTTATGTAAAGGTCCGATCTGGTTTGTCCTGCTCTTTCTGGCATTTATATATGTGAAGAATCGCTTACCCCCCTCCCCCCTCTTTGCTCTGTTTGCTAGGGATTTCTCATAAACTGCCTATGCCTGTCGAACCTTTTCTGTGGCTCTATTACAGATCATCGTGTAGCTGTTATAGGCTTCAGTACTTTTTATTGCTCTGTAACCTTTCCATGCCACCTTTTTCTGCTCAAGTAATGTGGCAACTTCACTATTCATCCAACTTGGAACCCTTCTGGTGGAGTATTTTTTTAATGGTATATACGCATTCAAGGCATCTGTGATTAATGTGAAATGTCTGAATCCGGGAAAGCTATCGTCGCACTCAGGCTGCTTCTGATAAGAAGCGTTACCCCACCACCCCTTCTATCTAACCTATCCTTCCTAAATACATTATACAAGCCGTACTGAAACTCATCATCCCCAATTTCCGGGTGGCACCACGTCTCTGTAAGCCCTATTATGTCCGCGTTACTTGTTTTAACCAGCAGTTCGAATTCGCTCATTTTATTGACGACACTTCTAACGTTACTGTATAAACAATTACGATTTACAGTTCTTGTATATTTAACAACCCTAACACAACCCTTGAAGTTTTTTAGGCTCTCTTCCCTGATATTAGCTACCCGCTCACGTGAAACGTCTTTGCCCCCAGCACATCTAGATAATTAGTCCACGAAGAGCAATGTTTATTAATAACCGCTGTCTGTCTTCTCCCACCAACCTTCCCTTTATCCATAGCAGCATTTTGCCCTTAATATCACCCTGCTCAAATTGTACAGCAGTCTTCGATGTGCAACAGTATCAAAAGGTTTCCTGAAATCCAAGTATATAATATCAAAATTACTTTTTGCGTCCAGTTCCGCTGTTGCTGCATCATAGTATCCAATCATATATGATCGGAGAAGACTGCCCCTTACCAAATCTGGTGTCAGACCGCCCCATCCTGGTCAGTTTGGTTCAAAGTGCCCGCACTCCTACTCACGGAATACCCACAACATTCGGAGAATTCGTAATTCTTGATCTACCGACAAGTGAGCGAGCTGACTTCTTCATTTACTGATTTTTACCCACCATGCACTCTTTAAATAGTTTCTCACGAATATCTGCAATAATATCTTGAAACCTTTTAAAAGCCACGAAGGGTAATTGCCCTTCGTGCATTAATATTGAAATAGTAAAGATGAAAGTGGAAGATTTTGCTCTTCGTTATGAAGTGGTATGTTTAAATTATATCTTGCAAACGGTTCGGGTTTATTATGGTTATAATTAGGTCACACCACACTACTGTTTGTTCATCACCCGAGATCGCATATTCAACAGCACGCTGACTTGCACAAAATCTCGGAATGAATGCTCGCGCACATCACTTCATTGCAATGCTGCGATAGCGAATTCACCAAAGAGAATGCGGTTTGAAAAGAGAGCAGGGTACGCGTTCTTTGGTGTATTACAAAGCCCTTCCTTGCCAATGTCGGTACGTTGCTTTTTTTCCACCTTCTAATGTCGATTAATATTAATATTTAAAATGGATATTTACGCTTTCAGTGCTTCGCTTCGCGAGATTCTTATTTTTAAAGCAATATTTACGAATTACAAAAAAACAAAAAATTGTTTTTGTTTTATTTGGTTCGAAATACGAGGATGTAAGAAGTGCCGGGAACAAACTGTACCCACAATTAACTGCCATTTCTTTATTCCTCGTTCCAGTAAGGAAATTTGTGAAATTTTGTCACACTCACTGAGGACTGTTTGAGGATGATACCGAATGTTGCTGTTAAAATTTTGTATAAATAATTTTTGCTACTTTTTTAATGGGCGTTGGGTGTGTGTGTTAATGTTGAACTCTCTCTTTCAGTTGTGATGGAAATGAGCTCGAAACTGTCGGTTGAAAATATTCTGGGATTATTCAGCGCTTTTCGGAACACGGTAAGATTTTACAGCCATTCTAAAGTTAGTAATGAAACCCTAAACAGTTGGCACGAACTAACGCCACAGCCTCCATTTCTAGAAAATCATATACTATATGAATTTAAAACCCGCTCTGTCAGTACCCAGCTCAGTGTACCCAGAATATTCACAACCGTTTCGGTTGTGAATATTCCGGGTACACCAGCGGATGTTAAAATTAGGCAGTACCACGACATCGCGTGTCTTACAGTTGCGTTCATTCAGTACACCACAGCTGCGCGCCTACAGCAAAGTGCTTTTCAAGAACGAATAAAGAAAATCCCCCAAGCCCATGCCCAACATCCCACTGTGACCTCCCAGTTTTATGCCTCATTCGTTGTATCGTGTGCTCCAGACAAAAGCCATGGTACTTACCAGTTCTGAAGGGCGTATGTTTTTAATCGCATTCTTCATTATTGTAGTATGTGAGACGAATCCAGGATAGCATCAATAGTGCATTTCTCCGCAGTGAAGCCGTTTTGGTTTTGTGCATGGAGTTCTTTGGCAGCAAGCAGTTTTTTTGTGCATGCAGTTCTGTGGGGGTGGGGAAATTTTGTTACTTTACTTGTCTATATTATATATATATATTTTTTATTTATTCGATTCCTTTATTTATATCTTTTCCTACTCCTTTACTTTATAGTCTTATTTAATTAATTATTTTCTGAACATTTCTATGCCCCCCTCTTTGTCCCCTCCCACTTTACACCTTACTCGTTAATCTCCCAGATGATTCTAGACTCTAGGGGGGGGTCTCAATAATGCATTCCCCTCACGGACTATTGGCTCAGTGTTCAGGACTGACACAACTCATATATGAACTATATACAAATTTGTTTATTAACATTATTTACAAATATAGGTAATTGATGGCAGTGATCATAATTCAGTTGATCTATATCAAACAAATAATTATATAATGTATGCGATATTGATTAGACTAATCAATAAATCAATCACATCATTTTCTTCGTGTCACTTGGATAGATGTCAATCCTCAGGCCCAGGAATTTGTCTCACTTGTCACCCATCAATATCCAAGCCGTTGATTTCTCACAAAGGAGTAACACGAGTACATAATGTATATAGCAATAATTCCTTGTGATTATACATAAACATTCTTCTTAATACCATCTCAAGTAACCCCCTTCCAAAATATAGGTAATGAGCAACCTCTAGACTAATGACAATATATACCCTGTACTTACATATATTCCTACTGTTCTGTATTTATCTTAAGACTTAGGTCAACATTCTATCTCTCTCTCTCTTATACTCCTTATGTATTTTATTTGGATTGCACATTATTCTTCTTCGTGTCTCTTGGATAGAAGTATATCATCAGGTCCACTTTACAAATGATTCTGGGCTAGTCTCACCCTAACACAACCAAATTACCCATTAATGAAATGCACATTGGTTTGTTTATTTCTTGATTCTCTCGGATAATTATCAGCATCTAGTGACTAATTGCGCCACTTCTCTACTTCAGTAACATTATACAAGTTAACATACAACTCTTCCTGCTCTATAGGTTAACCCGTCCAAAACTATTACTTTCTCCCCATTAATTAATCAGTAATTTTTTTTTTTTTTTTTTTGGTAGTTGTTGGCGCATCGGCTTCTGTGCCCATAATGCACCTCCCAAGGTTTTCGCAGTACTTTGATCCAAGCCCGAGGCGGGATTCGAACCCGTGACCTGTGGGTGAGCTAGGTAGGTACTTTACCCACCCAGCTAGCCCGGTCGGTCAGTAAGTAAACCATAACTATGAACAATCCTTCGTTAAACTATTTCTATGATATTTCTTTGCTTATCTATAGAACATGCACTGAATTAACTGTATGTTTCCCTAACATCTCACTTAATAATTGTGGACATGTGTGTGGACATGTGTTTTGTAAAGGGCGGCTCCTAGAACGTCTGTTCAACTCCGCCTGGTATCTCTGTGAAGTACAGTATCACTACAATTGGGCCAGATATGTGTGTGACGTCGGTTTGTGTGTATTATGTGTGTGTTCTGTTGTTCTGTTCTGGCCTTTTGGCTACCCAGAAGCATCAGTCACCTGGACAGATGATTCTGGGTACTCGTCCACACCACGGGAAGGTGGGCCAGTCCCAATAAAACACGTACCGTCTCAAACGAAACTCTGATTCACCTGATGTTGTCAAAAGGTGGACCAGATTCCTCTGGGGGCCCATTCCAGAGGAAGTGAAAAAAAAAAAAAAAAAAAAAAAGATCCCGTGATGTAATTAATAAATAAAATAAAAAATAAAATAAATAAATAAAAAATCCCGTGATGTAATTAAAAAAAAAAAATCCCGTGGTGTAATTAAAAAAAAAAAAAAATTGAGAGAGAAGCTACACTAGTGGAGAGTGGGAAGACGAAAAAATAAAAAAATAAAATAATTAAATAAAATAAATTAAAAATAAAAGTTTTAAGCTGCTGTCTGGGGATCCCCATTCGGAGCCTGCGTTATTCTGTAGGAGGCTTTCCTGCGCGTGAATACTTGCATTGAGAAGTTCTGGAAGGCAGCAAGGTTCTGTGGTGTCTGCAACAGAATGTCCAGTTGGTTTTCAGTGAGAGGGATGGTATTTGCTAGGTCTTGCCTCAGGTCCTCATAGAGAGCGCACTCATAGAGAAGGTGGAACCAATTCTCCTTGGCCCCGCAGTAGCAAACGTCTATGGGTATTAGGCCTAGTTGGAAGAGCTTCTCGTTCAATGAGCCATGCCCAGTGACTAGGAATGATGTCTCAAGAGTTAGAGAGAGCCACTTCTGTGCTGACTTAGAGGAGGGGAAAGTCACATCTGGTAGGAACCTCCTTGTAGCTGCTCCTTTGATGGAAGTGTCCCATCTTGTCTGCCAGATATTTATCATCTCATTGTAACACCATCTTTTCTCTGCCTTAGGGTCAGTGTTCAGGTTTAGCTCAATGTCCAAGATCTTGGTCGGAATTTTCTTGTTGATTCTAAAGGTCAGGCCACGGAAGGTTACATACAAGTCCAGTGGAAGTGTCCCAGCTAAGACCTGTCCTGCATACCCTATGGGTAGCCAGATGCATTGTCCGTTGTATAGAGCCTAATTTGCATATCATATTAACCAATCTAGCTCTGTGGAACCAAGCACCTGCAGCATACGTCACGATCGGAAGGAAGACGGCTTTATAGTACAGCTGAAGTGACCGCTTGGACAGGCCCCATTCATTCCTGGTGATTCTGATGATTGAGCCTGAAAATTTTTTCACCTTGGAGGTGAGATGGATGAGGTGGGGGTGAAAGCTTAATTTGTGATCCAGAACCACCCCTAGCACAGTGGTCTGTGTGACAATGGGAAGTTGTACCCCAGAGACTTGAACTTGCGGAGGCCGCCTGAGGTCCAGCTTATTTTTAAAGAGCATCATTTTAGTCTTGTTTGGATTTATCCGTAGTTTATTTAGTGCAGCCCAGGAAGAGAGGTCGTCAAGGATCCGATTAGCATTGTCTTCTATGGCTTTGCCTTCCCTACAGTCCTTTGCAAATATATAGAGATACATAAGCTGTTTGAACACTTACTTTTGGGGATTTGAATCCTCCCGCTAATACAATGTTTGGCCTGTGACTTTCGGCCCAGCATCGGGATTCGCCATTGGTTTGGAAACGCTTTTCTCCGGTTCCGGGACTGCCATCGTTTGGTTCGGGCTGTTACCTCGCTTGCACGTTTCTGCTCCGTCGATTCGGGGCTACTATATTCCATCTACGACCTTTCTCCGTCTACTCAGGCTGCTACTTCCCATTCTCAACTTTGCTCCATCTATTCGGGGCTACTGTTTTTCATCTGCGGCTTTGCTCTATTTATTCGGGCTGCTGCTTCCACTCACAGCTTTGCTCCACAGACGGGCCGCGTTCTTAAACCCATCAAGACTTAACTGATTCCTACATCTTATATATTTTCAGCACTTACTCAACTGCTCGACACACTGACTTTTAAACTTATCAAAATTTATTCAACTTACTATTCCATATTAAACTTGTCAACACTTGCTCAACTGACTGGCTTTCTTAAAACATATTTAAACTTTCACGACTGACTGACAGACCGAGCGGTCTTAAACTTTACCGGAATTTTCTCAACTGATTACTCCATCGTAACCATTTCAGCACTTGCTCAACTGACTGACTTTGTCTCCCTTTCCTCGCCTCGCATCGCCTTTTTATTCTATTCCCCACCCCTTATTTCTGACCAGTCATTAGCTATTTCGCCCCTTTCATCTCCTATCTCATTTGCTCTTTCCCATCCTATTGTCTTGACCTCCAACTTTGTTGCCTGAACTTCCGGCATCCAGAATTTTCTGGAACGTTCTAGAAGGATGGCCGGAAGTTCCAGAAGTCTGAAAGTTTCCGGATCTTCTTTGTGATCTCACATGCTCTTAATCGCCCCATGAAATTTTTAAGTGCGTACTCCCATTCTCGAATTTTCTCGTCTATCGTGTGCTGTCTCTTTCCCCAAATGGGTTTCGTAACAGTCTATTATTTGATTAAGGGTGGGGTGCTGCCTTCGCTCAGTATACTTTTACTATAAATTTTTCCAGATCGGTGAACCCGCGAGTTCCGCGAGTTCGAAACCGCTCCCCCCCCGTTGCTATTTCAATCATCAACTTACTTAAGGATAGTAGGCCAAACAAGGGATATAATTAAAGCTGGGAGTGTCTGAACTACAATTCTCAAAATCCATTGTTTTCTAAAACCTGGTATTTTACTGAAGGCTGACTGTTTAAAATAAATTTTCCAATATTTAACAAAACCACTATTAATAACAGTTGTAAGGACTGGTCCTTAGAGTTCTTTGGCAGTAAGTTAGCAGCTTAAGCAAGAGGCTTTCCCTAGGATCGGGAGGAGTGCAATGGGAAGGTATGTTAAAAGCAAAGTGAACTTGGGAAAGAAATATAAAGTCAAGCTGAAAAATGCCACAAGATAGGTAAAAATGTTATATTGTTTGCTCTGCATTCCGTCCCGACTTATTAGGAGGATTTGATATGTGAGGATACGTGTCTTTGTAAAGGGCAGCTCCTAGAACGTCAGTTCAATTCCGCCTCGTATCTCTGCAAAGAACAGAATCACTACAAATGGGCCAGGTGTGGGAATGACGTATAGGTTTGTATGTATTATGTGTGTGTGGTCTGTTGTTGTTGTATCTCGCCGCTTGGCTACCCAGAAGGATCAATCACCTGGAGAGATGATTCTGAGTACTCGTCCACACCACGGGAAGGTGGGCCAGCCCCAATAATGCTCGTACTGTTTCAATTCGAGACTCTGACCCACCTGATGTTGCTAAAAGGTGGGCACGATTTCTTTGGGGGCCCAGTCCAGAGGAGGAGAAGAAAGAAGAAAAAAAAATTTTTTAAATTAATAAATTTTTATTAATTTTTAATTAAGAAGAAAATTAAAAAAATTAAAAAAAATTAAAAATTAAAAAAAATTAAAAAATAAAAAAACTGCTACCGACTCCCACTTCAGTACTAACTGTTACTCTCAGAAGCTTCGCAAGTTTACAATGACTTTGGCTGCGCCGTGAGTGTGCGCAGAATGACTCCTACACGCACCGCCTCAGTCAGTGTCAATAAGATGGCGACCGTGCAACAGAAAGAGCAGTGTGTGTTGTGGTACGCTGAATTTCAATACCGACGTACGTCGGTACTGACGTTGCACTGTTATGACAGATTTAAATTCAGCGTACCACAACACACACTGTGCTTTCTGTTGCACGGTCGCCATCTTATTGACACTGACTGAGGCGGTGCGCGTAGGAGTCATTCTGCGCACACTCACGGCGCAGCCAAGGTCATTGTTAAGGTGTGAAATAAAACTTGTTGAGTTACCACATTTGCTGCTACGATCACAGCAATCGATCAAATATTTCCGAAGATAATTAAAAGGGAAATCATGGACATATTTTACGATGACCCTGTATATGATGTTTCCCTTCCCATAGAAAACCATGTTCTTGTCGACTTATTTAGTAGATATGTAACTTGTGGTATAAAACTTCTTGTTACGACTCCAGTTGAGAAACTGTCCCATCTAGTCTGCCATACATTAATCAGTTCATTCCAATATTTTTTCTTCTCTATCTTTGGATTGGCCTCTAAATCGAGCTGTACATTTAGATATATACTGTAGTTGGTATCTCCCTTTTGATTCTGTAGCATAATCATCGGAAAATAACATATAAATCCAGTGTCATGGTTCCAACTAATACTTGCAATGCTGCAATTGATCACTGTTCTACAAGCACGATTGACAACAACTAATATTGATTTTTGTAACTTGTTTGCAAATATTACTGTTCTAGCTCTATAAAACCAGGTTCCTGCCGCATATGTGACAATGGGTAAGAACACTGCTTTGTAATATAAAAGTAGCGTTTTTCTAGAAAAACCCCAGTCTGCTCTTGAGATTCTAATTATCATTCCTGAGAACTTTTTAATTTTCTCCAAAGATATATCAAATGAGGATGAAAGCTTAACTTATTGTCCATCAGAATCCCAAGATATTTATTTTATTTTACTAATGGTAGCTGTATTTGATTAATTTTTATTTGTGGTGGTCTTCTCTGATCTATTGAGTTTTAAAAATCATCATTTTTACTAGGATTTATTATTAATTTGTTATTACAGACCACTGGCAGAGATCATTAAGGATGCAGTTAGCAGTTTGCCCTATGTCTGCCCTTGATATACCGCGAACGATGAGAGTGAGGTCATCTGCGAAAGCTATAGTTTTACAACAGTCAAAATCTCTTTCAAGCCATTTCTATTTGTATTATGTTCCATAGTAACGGGCACAGTACCGATCCCTGAGAGCATCCGCGCATAACCTGTCTTTTTAGACTATGCTGTTGTGACTTCACTATTATGTATCTGTCCGAGAAATAATTTCTGTATAATAAATATAATTGATAAGGGCAATCCAGTTTCCTTATGCGGTCGAGGACTCCCTCCCATCAGAGGGAGTCAAAGGCCCCCTCAAAATCCACATATATTGCCAATTCATACTTGGCACTAGAACTCTGTATATAAGAGACAAAATCAGCAAGGGCATCCTCAATGATCTACCTGCAGTGAACCCATATTGCTTATCAGAAATCTTGTTTTTATCGACTAATATTTGTGTTATTCGTAGGACCATTAAACGCTCTAATATTTTTCCCAGATTAGCCAAAAGTGCTACTGGTCGGTATGACTTTGGATGCTGGGCCGGTGTATGGGGCTTCCTAACCAGTTTTATCAAGGCTATTTTCCATTCTTTGGGGAATATACCATCTCACAAACGCTTATTATATAATGCTAATAAAACCTGCCGAAAGAATTCAAAGAACTTCAATATAAAAATATTTTTTAAATTGTGTCTATTCCAGGACATTTATTAACATTGATCTTCTGTAGAACTTGTTTCAATTCGTCTGTAGGGTTCACATTGATTTTCTGTAGTATAATCAATGTTTGCTTCACGAACGATATTACAAATCATCTGCAGGAAACAACCTTTTTATTATCACATCAACAGTATCTGTTCATGCTAAGGTTTCTTCTGTCATATTAACAACTGAGCCAAATAGCTCAGCTGTATGCAGAAATTTTATATTGTGTGTGTGTGTTATGGAGGTTTAATGGCGCATAAGCTTCTGGGCTATAGTGCGCCTATTCATAATGAAATGCTAAAAAACAAAATTCAGTTGTAATGTCTTGACTTTTATTACGGAGATCTTTCAGAATTTATGATGAAGTCCAATTTTTTTTCCAGGGATTAGTGTTACTCGTCGTTACAAATTGCTTCCACATGTCACGCTTCCTATTTAGAATGTCTTTGGTATATCAATTTTTAATAGTCAAGTATTCACTACGAAGTCGATCCTCTCATTTTCCGGCCAATGCCTGTGACGTTGGCAGAATGAACTAACTTTCTTAATACTGTTAACCCACGGTTCCACCAAGCACAGTTCCTTGGGGTGACAATCTTTTTATTCGTTGATTTATATAACGGGAGGTAGATCTTTGATCGACCAGATGAGCAGTAGAAATGGAATCTAGTCTAGTCCAGTTAAAGGTTAATCTGTCTTTATAGACGTTTCAAATGCATTCCAGTCAATATTTCTTAAAGAACTGTAAGGCCTAGTCTGATCATAATTACAAACCACAGTATCATTAACTTCATAAGTAATAACTCTGTGGTCAATGATCGTCCAATCAGTATGAATCTACAGTTACTTATTGTAATATCGATGTTTGATTGTCCTGTAGTACTATAATAGGTTGCATAAACACTAGGTTTGTTGACTATAAATAAATTATAACTATCTATAAATTCTTCCAGCATTCTTCCCCTAGAGTCCGTCGTTGAACTATACCAGTAACTTTACAGTATTTTGCATTTACATCGGAAGATTAACTTTACTACCTCCAGATAATTGAGTAACTCATTAGAGCCAGCAAAGGGTGAACAATAGATTGAAATTAAATAAAATGTAATTGAAAAATACATAACCATAATACAGACTGCATTTTTAGAATTTAAACTATGTATTGTAACTATATCAATATTCGTGTTCATTACCATTATTCCAGCTTTTGGATCTCCTTCCTCATATTGTATTACTCAAGGACTTTACGTTTATAAACTCTAGAAGGAAGGGGATGAATCAGATTGGTCCACTTGATGATGGTCCGACTGTTGATGATCCTGCTCAGATAGCTAATAATCTGAAGGAGTACTTT
Source organism: Mastigoproctus giganteus (assembly GCF_048544385.1). Taxonomy (NCBI): domain Eukaryota; kingdom Metazoa; phylum Arthropoda; class Arachnida; order Uropygi; family Thelyphonidae; genus Mastigoproctus; species Mastigoproctus giganteus. The sequence goes on along the minus strand of NC_143583.1, from coordinate 227,565,527 downwards.
GCATCTACATTCACACATGAGGAGTTATTAAGGGAGGAAAATGCTGGAAGTTCATCAGACTGTTACAGGGTACTTAATGATTTTGTAATAACTGAGAGCAAAATGGAGGAGAAATTGTTGAAGTTAAACACAAGAAAGGCACCTGGGGTGTATGGGATCTATCCAGTTATATTAAAGGAGGCAGCAAAGCAACTAAGCAAACCCTTAGCCATAATTATGAGAGCATCCTTGGACTCAGGGGAAGTCCCCATGGACTGGAGATGTGCAAATGTATCCCAAATTCACAGAGGGGGATCTAAGGGTGACACGAGTAATTACAGACCAGTTAGTTTAACTTCCGTTCCGAGGAACGGAAGTTAAACTGGTTAATTGTTACTGCAGTCTTGTCTAGATGATTCTGCAATGCAGGATCATCCAAACACGACTGCAGTAATAATTCAGACATAGCTTCGGTTTGTTAAGGGAAACTCTTGTCTGACAACCTTGATCTGATACTATGACGTGGTCACAAAGGAACTGAATGCAAAAAATAATTTTGATATCATATACTTGGATTTCAGAAAAGCTTTTGCACTGTTGCGCAGGGAAAACTACTGTACAAATTGGAGCAGTATGGTATTAAGGGTAAGTTGCTACAATGGATAAAAGGATGGTTGAGTGGGAGAAGACAGACAGTGGTAATCAGTGGACGCTGCTCTTCATGGACTAATGTTATTAGTGCAGTCCCCCAGGGTTCGGTGTTGGGCGCACTGTTGTTTTGTATATTTATCAATGATATTGATCAGGCTTAATGTTGAAGTTTCCAGATGATACAAAGGTTGGCAGGGTTGTTAATGACAGTAATGGCGGCGTGTTACTGCAACAGGATCTAGATAATTTGGGCAGATGGGCTAAGAAGTGGCAACTGAATTTAACCTTGACAAATGCAAAGTACTGCATATGGGTAGAAGTAACCCCGGAGAAACGTACCAACTGTGTGGTACCACACTTAGGGTTGTAGGAAATGAAAAAGATCTGGGTGTAATTGTGCAGTCAGATATGAAGATTTCTGAGCAATGCAGACAGGCTGCCAAAGCATGATATACAAGGATTTTGCTAGTAGGGAAAAGGAGGTGGTTATCCCTTTGTATAAGGCAATGGACAGACCACGCCTTGAGTATTGCGTACAGGTGTGGAGGCCCCATTTTAGAAAGGATGTAGAGTTGTTTGAGCGTAGAGAGAAGGGCAACAAAAAGGCTTAAGTTCTGCAGATTGCATCGGCTGGATACTAGGCACCTGCGAGCTAGGCGATCAGATTGAGGTGTATTAGTATAGTCATCATCATCATCAGCCATTTTCAATCCACTGCAGGATGAAGGCCTCTCCAGCAACTTTCCAGTTCCTTCTGTTTTGAGCACTGGCCATCCATTTACTACTCAAAAACTCATGAATTTCATCTATCCATCTCCGCCTTTGTCTTCCAGGTTTTCTTCTAGCTCCTCTTGGGTACCATTCTGTTATTTTCTTAGTCCATCTGTCATCATGTCTTCGAGCTATGTGTCCTGCCCAAGACCATTTTAGTTCTTTAGTTTTGATAAGAATGTCCTTTACTTGAGTTTGTTGCCTAATCCATGTGTTTCTCTTCTTATCTAACAGTCTGATTCCCAGTATAATTCGTTCCATTCTTCGCTGTGTAGTTCTCAGCTTCTCTTCCATTCTTTTGGTGAGTGCCCAAGTTTCACTTCCATAAGTCATGGTGGGGAGTATACATTGGTTCATTATTTTACGTTTCAGACAAACTGGGACATTGCTCTTCAGTATGTGACTATATTTCCTGAATGCTAACCATCCAAAATTTATTCTTCTCTTGACTTCCAGCCATTTATCATTATTACAGCTAATAACTTGTCCCAGATAAGTATATGACTCCACCTTTTCAAATACTGCTCCTTCAATCATTATTTCCCTTTCCGTGGCATACTTGTTCATCATTACTTTTGTTTTAGCCATATTCATCTTTAGTCCAAAATCCTTACTAACTGTGCATAACTGATTAAGATTTTCCTCTAATTCTTTGGGATCATGGCTTATGACCACAATGTCATCTGCAAATCGTAAATGGTTTAGGTACTCTCCGTTCACATTGACTCCTTTCTGCGACCAGTCTAATCTTCTGAAAGCTTCCTCAAGGGCAGCCGTAAACAGCTTCGGAGATATTGTGTCTCCTTGTCGAACTCCTTTCTCGATTTTAAATTTGCTACTGTCTTTGTCTAGTCTAATAAAGGATGTAGCACTCTCATATATTTTCTTCAAAATCATAATATATGGAGTATCTATGCCTTGTCTTTCCAGTGCCCGAAACATTGCCTTATGCTGTATGGAGTCAAATGCCTTTTCATAATCCACAAATGCCAGGCATAATGGTGTTTTATATTCATTTGCTTTCTCCATTACCTGTGATATTACGTGAAGGTGATCCATAGTTGAGAATCCTGTCCTAAAGCCAGCTTGCTCTTTCGGTTGATTCTCATCAAGTATTCTTTCTAATCTGTTAGTAATGACCCTTGTGAACAACTTGTAGATATGGGATAACAAGCTAATTGGTCTATAATTTCCAATTTCTGATTTATCTCCTTTCTTATGCAGCAAAACTATGATTGCATTATTCCACTGCTTAGGCATCACACCTTTTCTAATGCACTTTGTGAAGAGCCTTGCCAGTTTTTGTGTTATGTCTCTTCCTCCCAATTTTAACAACTCTACAGTAACTTCATCTTCCCCCAGGGCTTTCCGATTCTTCATTTTCTTCAATGCATGTTCTACCTCATCAGGAAGAATATCGGGTATGTCGTATGTGTTGCTACTTTGCAATCCATCTTCCCCACTGCTGGTATCATTCCCTCGCTCCTTGTATAATTCTCTATAGTAGTCTTCTGCTATTTGAATTATGCCTTCTCTGCTGTTTATAAGTACACCATCGTTATTCTTCAGTTTCAGTATCATTTGTCTTTCTGTATTACTGCTCATGGCTGCTGATTTAAATCCTTTGTTTTCCCTTAATGCTTGTTCTACTTTTCTTGTGTTAAATCTTCTTATGTCCTCTCTCAGTCTCTTTCTAATGGCTTTGCATAACTCAGTATACTCAATTTTCTCCCTGTCAGTGTTTTTCTTGCTCTTCATTTGTCGTCTTTGGTTCATCATGACAAGTGTTTCTTGACTAATTTTTTCTTCTTTGGATTTCTGTTTCCCTATAGGTTTCTTGGGCTTTATCACTTTCAGAAAGTTGTAATATTCCTCGTTGATATCTTGGTCCTGAGCAGTCTGCAGAAGCTCAAACTTGTTCTTAAGTTCCAGTACATACTGCTTTTTCTCCTCCTCTGTTATTTCAAAGACCTTTGTATTATTTACTCGAGTCAGTTTTTTCCTTTCCTTTCCTACATCTATATCAAGTGTACATCTTACCATTCTGTGATCACTTCCAACACTTACCTTATTCAGGACGGTAACATCATTCACAATATATCTTCTGTTAGTGAGGATGAAGTCGATTTCATTAGTTGTTAATCCATTTGGACTCTTCCATGTCCACTTTCTGTTCACCCCTTTCTTGAAAAAAGTGTTCATTACTGACAGTCCTTGAGATTCTGCAAATTCCACAAGTCTTTCACCTCTTTTATTTCTTTCACCAATTCCAAAATTTCCTATAGTTCCTCTTTCTGCGCTGTTTTGCCTTTTTCCAACTTTAGCATTGAAGTCCCCCATAATAATAGTGTAGTGGGTTTTCTGCTCATCTAGAAGACTCTCAATTTCGGTGTACGTTTCTTCAACCTCTTCATCATCATGGCTCGATGTTGGTGCATAAATCATTATAATCTTTAGCTTGTACCTCTTAGAAATCTTGAATATTAGTCTTGACACCCTTGGTGATGTACTTTTGAATTCCAAAATGTTGTTTTTAAAATCTTTATGGACCAGAAACCCAACTCCACCTTCACTCCTTTCATTGTTTCCATTAGTGTACAGCAGATTTCCACTTGATAAACTTATAAGTGATTCATTTCTTCTTCTTGTTTCAGCCAAACCGATGATATTCCAACTCACATTTTCTAATTCCTTTTCCAGCTCTAATATCCTGTCTTCACCGATGAGTGATCGTACGTTATAACAGGCCAAGTTCAATTAGTATAGTATTCGTAGTATTAATAATATTAACCATATGGCACAAGGAAGCCTGAGGCTTATGCTGCACCAGCCAAAAAAAAAAAAAAAAATCCCGAGTTACCCTGAGAGAGAGAGAGAGAGAGAGAGAGAGAGAGAGAGAGAGAGAGAGAGAGAGAGAGAGAGAGAGAGAGAGAGAGAGTCAGAAGCAGAAAGGAATCACCAAGAAAGAGAAGAATGATGATATCCAGCTCAGGATCCTAGGTTTGCAAGCTCATACTCACCAGATGTGAGCCCCTGGGGTTAAGGCCTTGAATGGGTTGAGCACGCTGAATTCTGATGGGATTCTTCCTCTTGCTCAGATTAAGAACCTAAGGGGGCATAAATTCAAATTGAGGAAAGACAGTTGTAGAATAGATGCGCGGAAATTTATATTTAGCCAGCGGATGGTTGGAACAAACTTCCATCTGTCGTTGTGGAAGTTGATAGCTTAAATAAATTTAAGGAGGAAGTGGACAAACTTTTAGAGGGAATGGATGTGTGAAATGTTTTTTTTTTTTCGGCTGATTCTACATAAGCTCATACACTTGCTTTCTTGCATCACATGGCTCCATTACTACTGCTACTACTCTAGCATGTATTGGAAATCCCGCAATCATTGAAGGTTGACCAAACTGAGCCCTAACACAATAAGGCTCTTGTATAGCAATAATATCTACGGTATATTGTTTGTTATCTTCGGCAGCTACTCTGATTTTAATTGATACTGTACGGGATCTTTGACCATTTATCTGCATTATCCTTAATTTAACAGTGCATTTCTTTAAACTTGAGTCTCCGTTGTTATCATTACAAACATTATTCATTATTGATCCTCAGCCTTGCCATTTGTAATACGCGCTGTTATTCTGAACATAATGGATCTCGTACTGAATGCTGAGAAGCACGTTCTCCACGTTTGTAATTTACGCAGGATGGTGGCCATACTTGTGTGGGCACTCTGCAAACACATGATCTCCACGGGAACAATGTTCACACAATGGAGAGTTGTGTGTATACAGTGCTATGTTATGTGCCCGTAAGCTAAGCACATAAAACACTTGGTTGCTATAGTGAAAGTAAATTATGTCATTTATATTTATTTTTAATACTGCCCGATGATCTCTAAAGGAATAAACAATCAGCTTCTTTGAGGACTGGTGATAAAATCTCACTGCAAGTGTGAAAAATGAAAGCATAAAAATATCCGACCCTGTCTGATACTTTCAGAGACCTCAGGGACGGATGAAACCGCAGGGTTCTAATCTTTTATTATTGAATGAATTACATCTTTTTTAAAAGATGTAATTCATTTCAACAGAAAAGATGAAAGGGTCTTTGTTGATACCATTAAGGAGGCCTTACGGTTCAGGGAAACTACTAAATGGAAAGGGGACAGGGAAGTCTCTGGTAAGACTGAAAGGGTATCGACTAAAGTTACACTTTCAGCCTCCTCGAGAGTACTTGTGGAGTACCTCGTAAATATGTATTCGACGTGGTAAGACCCCCACTGAATTAGACACACGTCTCGAGCAGAGAAACGTGCCACAAAGAAAGACGGATAAATAACTATAAGGGGTGTATCAGTGTAGAAAAAAGTAAAAAAAAAAAAAAATAATAATAAATTAATAATAAAAATAAATAAATAAAAATACAAAACTTAACTGTCTGTATAAAAAAATGTCATATGACACCTGAGACCCATCTCACCTGCACGTATGTATTATGTTCATAAATTGTTTGTTCTCTGGTTGATTTTTGTGTTTTGCTGCAGGAAAATCCGAGTTTCGGGTTGGGAGAGCCTTGCTCCACGCCTTAGACACAAAGTGACAAAAGCTCATCAAAGTTTCTCGCGTCATTGATGAGATTCGAACCCAAGCCTTCTCCACACAGCGTGGAGAGAACGAATTTCTCGCAGTTCCAAAACACATAATTTGGCCTCGCCAGTTCGGACTTCTTCAAGCCCCTCACAATAGAGGCAGTGAGATTGTACATCAGTCGATCCAGATTCCTACTAGAGAGTTACCAATTGGTTTGGTCTGGTGGATGATCCAGTGGCTGTCATGTGAACACTATTTTAATGCCATTCCCTCGAAATGTAAGGAACATTGGATCTCACCTCGAACTGCGTGACGGAAGAGATGGGGATTGCTACACCTTTGCTCTGAAGCCAAAAAAAAAAAAAAAAAAAACCGTTTCACTACTTCAAGCCAAAGCAGTAGTACATTGTAAGGTTATGTTTATTAGTTATTAAGTACTTCCAAATTGTTGCACGTTAAATAATTCACCCTCAGTAGTTATATTCATTAAACTTTTTGAGTATTAATTTTAGGTACTTAAATTGTTTGGGGCCTCACTTTTTCATAAAAAAGGTAACACAACGCAATCACATTACCGTTTTGCCCGAGCGGAACTGCGAACGATATGTTTGAGCAGATACACATTAGAACTTGAGCTCATTTAATTAGATTTGTCTTAAGTAAGTTGTCTGCATTTTTGCATGTTTTTCTTCGGCCCACAGCATTATTATAAATCTGATCCATTTTAGTCCGATTTTAATTTGGATGCGTTTGGAATTTCTTTGCTAGCAACAGCGACTTGCGTTGACTTCGAATCAAGCGAAGAGATGTTTTGGTGAAGAGATGGGGCTTTTTCGTATTCCCAAGTAGTTTTCGATATAATGATTTGAAGACGATTCTTTCTTTTTCCACCCCTGGGACGTTTTGTGATTCCGAAAATGAGATTATTAAAGATAGAAGGCTGAAGCCAGTACTTTTGCCTTCAATGCTAAGAGACTAGATTCCGAGTAGATTTACACTGAAAGGTTCACGGTGTTCGTGAACCTTTCAGTGTAAGAAGCCAGCTTTCGGCGCCTCCCTAGCCAGGTGGGCAGGAGCAGCAGTGCGTAGCACACGCTTCTTAATTAGACCGGGGTTCGAGCCCGTGAAAGTTTTATTTGATTTTAGAAAGAATGTGTGGCAATTTTATAGTTTGGTCAATACAAGAACACCTGTCTGATTTCTGTTGATATTCAATTCTCTATTGAGGACAGAATACAAAAATATACATCCAGTATGTTTAGTGAAAATGAGTGAAAAGCTCATTTTGCAAAACCATGCCTTGCTTAGAGGATATGGTGGAAATCTTATTACTCATTGTTAAAATGTTGCTATTTATCCAAATTCAGATCATTACTTTTTCTCATTATATGACACAGAATTAAGAGCCATCTTTCACTGCAGAATGTTTCAGCCAGAATATGGTTATAGCCAGAATTTCAGCCAGAATATGGCTGAGAAAGGAAAACTTCCAGGTTCGTCCTTGATCTCAACCATGCATTGAATAATCTTTCCTATTGATAATCATCTGACTTTCATATGTAAAAGGAGATCATTTTTAAATTTTATTCCAGCAAATGGAAAATAATTCATAATTAATTAAAACATTATAATCATAGTATCAGTAGTCATTATTTTTATTATTTTCCCCCCAGCCTGAGTGTCACACGTGCCAATTTTCTCCCATCACTCTTGTGACGCTTATAATGCTGCTATGTGTCAGTGTTTCATTCAGAAATATTGATATGTAAACTGTGTAGTGGAGTGCTGATATTAATGGTCATTGGTCATTGATAATGACCTCTCCCTTCTAAATGTGGGAACACACACGCCTGCCTGTATGTTTTCTGTCACTGATCTTTCTATCTTCTCTGCTTCTCTCCTTCCTTCACTTAGGAGGTGGAGGAGAACCCATATTTAAGTAATCACTTCCCCGAAATAATTATCCTACTTAGTGGGAAACCACGTGTTCCTTTTAGATTATAGTGGTGGAAGGTTGATCTGGCTGAGCAGGATACCTTTCGACATCTGTTGGAGTTTAACATCACTACAGTCAGTGAAGGTTCTGTCAATGATGCAGTGACATACGTTATAGAAATTATTGTCCATGCAGTTGCATTTACCATTCCGAAAACATCTACCTGGTGTTTCCACCATTTCTCAAACAATGTTGGAATGCAAAATATACAGAAGCAAAAAAAAAAAAAAAAAAAAAAAATTAAAACAAAGCTTGGGGGATATTCCAACAGTATCTTACCACAGTTAATCTCATAGCCTTTAAATGTGTACAAGCCAAAGCACACGATATATTCACCATTATAGTCAAATTGTGGATCTGTTTTACATCATCTGTTAATTTATCAGCCATGAGGTGGTCTGGGACAAAATCTCTGCAGTGTCAGCTTATTCCCAAAGTTTTAAAAATGAAAATTAGCCACTTAAGTCCACAACAAAGGATCTTTACCCATACAATAAACCATTTACTACACAAGAGCTAAAATGAGCTCTAACTCTTACTAAGGTAAATTCTGTGGGACCAGATGACATCCATTATGAAATGAATATCATCTGGTCATTATGAAGTGATTAACCATCTTTCACCAAAATCTGTGGATCACCTGCTCTTTCTTTATAACAGAATATTCAAATTATGTGCTGTAATGAGTAATATAATTTTGATGCTTTTGATAGATTATATGATTTAGTGATGCAAAAGTGAAATGTATGAAATTTTTTAAAAATAAAAATAACACTTATGGGGAAAAAAAAAACATTGATTTATTAGAATCATTTCCAGAATGATAATTTTCTGAAAACCGAAAAGTCTTTCTGAAATGAAATGTGACGTCCTAAATTTGGTGGTAATTTAGTGAGATAAATTTGGTGTAATGTTAGAATAAGATTTTTAGTTCCAGAACATTGAAATCGTGGGCGAGGGGAACAAAATGGATTAGGATTTTCATTTTCTGTAGAATACAGGGTAAACATTTGGAATGGTAGATGCAGAGCTGACACAGTTCCTCACCTTATTTGAGTCTTTTGTGACAAGTTTTGAAACCGTATAGTGGTTTCAAAACTTGTCACTTCTTTTGAGTTCAGTTTCTGTCTCTGATTGGAGGAATTTTTCAAGTCAACTTCAGTCGAGGTGTAGTTAGTCGACTTGAGGCTGAGGGAGTAGGGTTTCCCCTGTGAATTTTTCTGAGTTTGTCAGCTCACATAAGGGTGCTCTTACGTAGAACGCAGGTGACTGCTTACTTGGAACCAGCAACAACATGCAGCTGAAGCTTCTCACTGGGTATGAACACATAGAAAGTAGTGACCAGTGCAACTTCTCACAATGCGATGGGGTAGGTTTTACGGGCGCCACTGTATTGTGGAATGTTAATCCCTTTAGCTCTCAGATAAACTGGTACCTGAAAATTGCCGATCAACCCCTCCTGCAATTCAGCTTGTCCCGTAATTTTCAGGTGAAAACTTATCAAAAGATAAATAATTAGGGGAAAGGAGAGGGAGCGAGTGGTTTGCCAATGCCGATCGCAGGACATTTCGATAAAATATTCCTTGGAATGATTGAAGGAGGAAGTGAATAATGTTTTTGCAGGCGAAGAATTTAAAATTTATGAAAGAAAAAAAAAAAAAAAACGTTAAAGTTGCGAAGTATTCAGAAGCTAAATAAGTATTATGGGATTATGTACAGTTGAGGAGAATGGAAAAGAAAATAAACTGGAAAATAAAATGAGAGGCGGTAGCATAGCTACAAATCGAAAAAGTTGTTAACTCACATCTGATGAGTATGGGCTTGGCACACCCAGGGGCCTGAGCTGGATATCATCATTCTTCTCTTTCTTGGCGATTCTCTCTCTCTCTCTCTTTCTCTCAGGGCAATTCAGAATTTTTTTTTTTTTTGACTGATGCAGCTTAAGCCTCAGGCTTCCTTGCACCTTGTGGCTAATAATAATAATAATAATTAAGCGAAGTCAGCCATTACAGAACTAGCGCCATCTGCACAGTCTGTCGCAAGCAAGCAATGTTATTTCCAATTTCACGCAACTTTCTTGCATAACAACAAAATAATAAATACACGACTTACGTGTATGAATGAAATATTTATAATAATTTTTAATTAATATTTATTTTGATTTTACTTAATCTAAATGGCTCTAAGTAAGTTCTCTTGGGGCCTAAGAGGAGGCGAGATACCGAGAAAGTTCTCGGTATCTCTCCTGGTCAGTCCAACCCTGCATCTATTCTTTTTAAACATCGACACAGAGGCGGATTTAACGGCGGGCGCACCGGGCGCGCGCCCTGGGCCCTGATTTCTGAAGGGCCCACGCGAAACCCCAACTTTATACGCAAAACCCAAAAAATTTGTTGAACATATTAGTTCAACTATTAGTTCAAAACTTTGTGATTATTATTATGCTATTATTAATTATATTATACATATATTATATTCAAATTTTATTGGAAATAAAACATTAATAGTACATAATATTTTTTTATTTATTTAAAAAAATGGTTAACATGTATTTTTATTTTCCCTGTCTCTCTCTTTTTTTTAAGGGGCCCAATATTTTCTTCTGCGCCCGGGGCCTCAACCGACCTTAATCCGCTCCTGCATCGACACCAGAAATATTGCGCCCTCTGAAGTAGGAATTTAACGTGTACACAGAGAATATAATCACCGATTTATATTTACATCTAAAAATCAAGCAACAGCAGCAGTAGAGTTGCTGTGACGACACAAAAGCATCAAAAGCCAAGATGAGTCTTTCTTAATGCTCTCACGTTTTGTTAGATTTGTTTGTCAAAGCGAATTTGCTGAATGAATCGAAACAGTTCTAGATTTGCAGAGTTGTCTAACATCTGTTGAAATATAGATGCATCCCGATTATCACGTAAACTCTGAAATCAAAGTGATCTGGAATTTCTGAACCGAGGGCATCCAGAAAGAATGTGTTTTACTGAAAGTTGAACTTGGTACCGAGCACAGAGAGGCTGAATACTTGTCAATTACGTTCTATTTCATATAATTTATTGTCGGTTTGGTTTCTCCATGCATGGGAGCAAAAATAAAGCAAAAAAATAAAAGAAAACTGTGTATATTCATATAATGATACACCAATGGATTTTATAAAATATATACTATACACAGACAGCCACAGACGCTTGGAAGTTTGTAGACAGTATGCCTTTGACTACACCTGCTTTCAGTTTTTCTCGATTGCAAACTTGTTGAAGTCAGCATAGAGGCTGTACGTAGACTCGATACAGCATTTGAAACGGGCACGTAAGTGTAGCTTAGTATGCCTGCAGCTCGACATCCGTGTAGTCTTCAAAGCTGAGAGAGGAATTCTTCGGCAGCGGGTCTCCCATATGAACGGTGAAGAGATTAGTTCCGCAACCATTTGCACCGTGTTGACAGCCTCTGAGAGAAGTTTGGGAAGTCGTGGAAGCCCTGTTGCCGTTGTTCTGTTTTGAGGTGCCGCATTGGATTTCCAAATTGGACCACATAAGCGAGCAATATTCAGATACTGTGAGAGGCATTTTGTTCGTTGGAGTGGCAGATGCTCACATTTCCAATGCGTACAGTAATTGTGGATAATGATTCCAGGGTTCCTCGTGTGCTAAAAGATTAAATAATAAGGGAATTAATGAACACGCTGATTGTTTCCCGCTGGGTTGGTCGCTGCTTTACTTTAGATTTGTGAAATTTAATTTGTTTTCCTCGTTATTCTCGTGGCTGGAGCATTTAATGATATCTTTTGCTTTCTTAAGGATTGGCTGGAAATTTATAGGCTACGGAGGCGAGGAGTTTTCTACAATTTGGTTGCTTTCAGAGAATCGTGTGATGAACTAAGGCAGTAAAAGTAAGCAATGAGGTAATGCGCGTGTCCAGTGATGCTCCTGTTTCGCGATAAAATGCTGATATTGCTTCCAAAAAAAGAAAAGAAAAAAGAGCACATCCCATTCTTAAATGTGAGGCTCGTTTTTTTTTTTTTTTCTGCTATAAGCAGTTACTAGGATATGTAAACTCTTCTGGCCCTTGTGGGCGGATTTTATTAAAAAAAACAAAACTTCGTTTTTTAAGAGAACGGCTTAGTTATTTTATTTATTTACTGCACAATTAGAACCCATTTCTTTTGGTAATTTTCGCTAATTTCATTTGCACTCGCAGAAGCAAACGCCTCAAACTCCTTCGGAATGCAGCGAAGAAAGGACCAAGACTCCAACTTGTTCGGGACCGGACAACGTGCAGGTGCCTTATGAGGATATATCGCCAACCCTCACTCTGTGTAACGAGAAAGTGACTTTGCTTGCGGGTGAAAGGCTTCAGGCATATCTAGAAGACAATTACTACAAGGTCCCCGGAGCCAATGACGAGTATTTTGTAAGTGATCAAAAATTTTAAATTACTGTTTGAACGGCTTCAGAGCTCATATCCTTGTACTGAATTTGTGTTTTGTCTGTGTGTGTGTGTGTGTGTGTTCACGGGCTGATTTGTATGTTGTGCGGCCTGAAAAACCGGAGTAACCATGGGGAAAAACACCCCACCGACGGTGAAATTTCTAAAGTTGCCATCTGTGGAAGCCGCTAACTGCAGCCTTCGTTGAGGAGGACTTTATAAAATTTTTCCAGTCATCGATGGGAATGGAACGAATGGCAGACGACGGTTTGGGCTTGTCTTGAGAGGAAAACACATACAACCGTGTGTATTTGGTTCGTAAACTGCTAGCGTTCTTTGGTCGGTTTGCGTGTTTGCTGGAGAAAAGGAAAAAAAAAAAACTTTTGCTGCCATCGACTTACACCGACTAACTCAGCCACGGTGTGAAAAAAGCCCATGGAAGTTCCTCGCAGCATTGATGGAATTCGAACCCAGGCTTTTTTTCTCCCGGTGTGAAGAGGATGGTGGTTATAACCTCTCGATGGTTGGTTTAAAAATGTTTTATTTATTTATTATAATTTTTTTTTCACGTAGACCGTTCCACCGAAAAAACAAACTTGCTGCGAAGGTATGAAGAAAGTAAAGGTCAATCGATGCAGTGACGTTTATGTATTGTAATGCAATGTCGTGCTATGTTGCGCTTTCTACTACTATCCGTGGTATTTGCCACGGGAAGCGGGCCAGATTCAGTTTATTTCTCGTCCACAGACAAAGCAATGGAAAGAAAGGGAAGATCCAGCCAAGAAGGTATCAAAGATAGTTTAGGAACAGAAACTGCAGAGAAATAGAGTAAATCGAAAAACATTTAATTAAAAAAAGTTAAAAACGAGCAAATCTAAAAATTAAAAAAATGATAATAAATAAAGAAAAGAAAGAAACGAATTCTTCAAACTCTACCCCTCTTTAAAGCACCCGCAACTGAAGAAGTTGTCGTTGTACTTGGGTTTTTTGGCACAAGGGCCTCTTGGGCCATATTGTGCCCTTTCACGATTTGCTTATCACTAATTTCACACGTTATTGTGATCACAGTCTATTTATGACTATACTGCATACACATTTTTGTGTTTCAAAGAAGTAGACGGTTCCTCGAAATTTGCTTCATTTGATCGTCAAGAATATGTAATAAGGTTAAGGGTTCCTGCGAGTTGGATTGGGAGCTAAAGCTTGATTTTCTGATAGTTGAATGTTGGAACATTCAATGAGAATACATTTTATTGTTAGCTGCGATTGGCAAAAGAAACACTGAGGAGGGTTCTCACCCATAATCAAATACAGATGGGTTGGATGCGAATGATCGATGTGAAGCCTTGCTAGAATTACTTCTTGTCGCCTGTTTCTCCTGATACTAGATGTCTACAGTTTTGGCTCTTTTTTTTTTTTTTTTATCTGGCTCTTTTTTTTTTTTTTTTTATCTGCAGCAGTTTATTATTGATTTAAGTTTTCCAGAGGAGAGACCATCGTTTCCTACACGTTGTTTTTTTAATGATGGATTTGTAGTCGGTGTAGTGCACTTTTAGTTGACTGGAAGGGTCTGAGTCGGGATGTTTAGCGGCATCATTCGCTTGTGCATTACCTGGGCTGCCGATATGACCAGGTATCCAGCAGAAGGTAACCTTCTGGTTGGCTGTTTGATAGAAAAACAACTTAGATCGTATCTCTTTAAGCGTGGAATGAGAGGGCGAAAAGGTAGATTGAATGGCAGTGATTGCGTTTAAGTAGTCTGTACATATCAGAGATTGCTTGATATGGCTTTTGTGTATTTTGTCTACAGCTAGTTTTATCGCAAATAATTGTGCAGTAATAGATAGTGCATTCCGTAGGAAGAGACGCAGCAACTGCGAAGGTGGAAGAAACTGCTGAAGCACCTACGGCTGCATCTGTTTCGAAGCCATCGCTGTAGATTTTATCTGAGTTTTCCAACGAGTGAGTTTTATGGAGCTGTTGAAAGTTGACGTTTGCCAGAACTGAAGAAGTGTCCAAACCGTAGCCGATTAGTTATGTACAAATATGAAGTTACGCACGCAGCGTGTTCAAATTCTTCTTGAGATTTCACAAAAAAAAAAAAAAAAAAAAAAAAAAAAACCAGGCCCAAAATTTTCTTACTTTAAAAGTAAAATTTCAACTAATGAAATTCGTCATCAATTTCGATTAAAAAAACCGCCCCAAAATAGGGCATATTTTGGGCCGGAATAAAGAAATAATAAATTTCCTAAAAATAAAAAAGTTCTAAAATAAACAGAAGCAATAAACAAAAATCACGCGAACAACTGATTTTTGTTTATTGCTTCTGCCATTTATAAAGGCATTCTTTGCCACTAGATGGCACGCAGACCCATATAAAGCTCTCTCTCTCTCTCTCTCTCTCTCTCTCTCTCTCTCTCTCTCTCTCTCTCTCTCTGTCATTCTACATGGCAACCACTTTGTTGTTTACCCATCAACAATACCCACACGCAGGAAATGCCCTCGTTTTGAACAGCTTCGTCGTGCAAAGGTCACCAATCAATAAATATGTAAAAGATTTATCAAAGCGACAACTGCAATCGGAAACTGCGCCCACTTCGTTTTCATTTGGAAATTCGTGTTTATCTCGGAAAATAAAATTGCGGGACGACTGAAAGAGTTGGAAATGAATGGTTTATTGAGGGAGGGATGTTCTTCCCCGCGTGATTAAATGTTTCGCATTAAGGATACTTTTAATCCTTAATGCGAAACATTTATCCTTAATACTTTTCCTTAATACTGCCTAAATATCCTTAATACTTTTCGCATTAAGGATACATTTTTCCCTTCAAAAAAGAACATTTCGGTCATCATTTCTCCCATTGCCGAAATCATACTGGCTGGTCCAGCGAGCAGCGTGCTGGATGCTGGATTCAGGTAGGTGAGGCTCTGCTGAAAATATTTTAAGAGGCTCTAAATCCGCTGCAGCGGAGGAGGAGCAGCAGGATTGGACCGACCAACTACTTGCGGTTGTGCCGGAATCCACCGCAATCTTGGAGACCTGGAGCAACCCTCCCCCAGCACACTTGATAAATCCGCCTTGTTTGCAGAGGGAGTGGATTTGTCTACGCTCCTCACTCTCCATGATATACTCGTCCGTAGTGTATCGAGCATAAACTGTTGCGTGTGGACCTGCCGCACGCTCACTTTTCCAGGACTTGGTTTTTCAAAGATAAATATAATCGTTATTGTATGGTAATGTATAAAAATATACGATACATATACAACATTAATGCGTTGTATATGTATTGTATATTAAATTCGTACGAGGGCTGCCTTAGCCTTGACATTAAAAACAGTTACAATGACATTGACGAAAATGAAATACACGGGTTGATAAAATTTGACATTAAGATAAATACGACGGGGATTTGTTAAGGGAGAGTGTAAGTGGAGGGTTTAGTGTTAACTAGATACAGAGGAAGGGTTAAAAAATGAATATTAGAATGTATAACGATCACGTACACCAACAACGAACACAGGTTCAAGAAATAATTAGTTCATAGTTCTCCGTGCAGAAACCCTTAAAGAATACGATGATTATAGAGGAAACATCACGATCAGAAAACCGGATGCAATACTTTCGGAAGTTATGCCTCGTTTTTAAAGCATCGTATCCATTTGGCACATCTACAACGATATTCGGCACATCGTGTTGTCCCTAGCAAGTTTAAAATGACCTCCGGTAGTTTTGCATGACCCAAAAGTCTTGTCGATTTGTTGCAGAGAGGGAGAAGATCTGAACGCTGGAACTGGGATGTTCCATTGAACTACATCTCAGTCGGAGCTAAGTATCACACCGAAAAACATTTTAATTTGTGGCCGTGCCACAAATTAAAATGTCAGTGGCGGCAGTCTCCGAATCCATCTGAGCTTGGCTGACCACTTCATTACGTTGTTGTTGTGGGGACAGACGAAGTTTCTATTTTACCCACTTCGGTATTCAGTATTTCACGGAAAAGATTTGTTTCTTCAAGGTGAGAATAGCAAAGCCCATATTTTCGCATCGTACAGTACTGTAGGATAAACTACAGACTGACGATATCCGCATGTACGTGGACATAAAGTAGATGGTGCTGTGCGCTTCAGCAGAGTCAGCTTAACTTGTGAAGCGTCAGCTGAACATGGCCAGCGAATCTTAACTTAATCAGAAACAACACCCGGATTTTTGTGCCTGTCCTTGATTGGAATAGGGTTTCCACAGAATGAGCGATTCCACGATTGTTTTATTGCGAAGATCATTAGTACCGATTTTGTCCCGATTGAGGCCTTCAAATGGATTCTGTGGCTTATTGTTTATGTTGCCAGCTATCAGCTACACGCGTCAAGAAGCTTTATGCCCGCGTACTCAAGAACACCTCTGGAATATACATACATTATGAGAAGGGCAGCGAACAGTAATCCAGACAGGATACTTTGCAATACACCCATCAATTTGTTTAGAAAAGCGCTGATTCCGGAACCCGAAATGAACGCGCTTCTGTTTCGCAAGAAAGACTGCCTTGTACCTCCTGGAAGCTAAGCTAGGGTTTCCTTTCCAGCGGACGGCAAATCGACTGAAGAACACACAATTACTGACAAAATATAGTGACCTCTCATAACGTTAGTTGCTTTGAATCTTAATATACACATAACCTAACATAACCTAATGTTAGGTTATGAGTTCCGCTAGGTGGCGAAGGTCAGTGAGTTACTGAATTATGTGCTCCTAAAAATACTCAAATACCTAAGTTAACCTGAAAGGATCATAAATGAACTGCATATTAACAGAGAGCTTATGAGAAGTGGAATCTGGATATAGTGTCTACTAATGGAATCCTGAACAGGTAATATGTCTAATCTTGATTTTAAGCATTCATACTTCGGGTAATAGTTGAAAGGAACGGTTGGTTTATAGCTATTCAGTGCAGCGGAACATAGCAATATTCTGCTTAAGGCAATACGGCACTTAAGCTCTGAACAAGGTCAAGCGGTGACAAAGTTAGGGATTAAAACCTCCCCCATTTCCACCTGCATATTTCATAGGCTAGTCATCGAACGATAGAAGTGCCCTATCTTGTTGTACTAAAGACTACCTGCCTCGAAATTACTGAAATTCCAGCCCCCATTTGCATTTCAGAATGACAGATTTCAGCGCATCAGCCGTGCCGCTTACTTGCTGCATATGTCTGACCAATGATGACTTCATAATTAAATGCGTTACTTGTCACAAAAACTATTGCAATAAGCCTGATTGTACTTCTGTAGATATTAAGAAATTAAACAAAACTAGAAAACGCAAGTTTGAATGTAACGCCTGTAGGCAACAAACAGGGAAAAATAATGAAGAATTACCCAATGAAGTCATTTGTGAAGATTCTTGCACAGAACAGATTAATGACCTTGAACAAGCAACAAGAGAAATCCTCTCGCAGACTGACCTTGGAAATGGCATCTTGGGCCATCCTGAAGGATCAATTTTTGAAACCTTGGGATGCGATATTTGCCCGGAAGACTGCGAGCACTCTGAAGGGGGTTTCGCTAGAAAGAGGAGCAATCATAGCCCGGATGAAAGGCAGGAAGAGAACCGTAAAGAATATGTCTCGCTTACGGAATTAAAGGATATCCTTGCAGACTGCATCAGCCCCTTTTCGATGCAGGCTGTGGAATACGCTGAAAACCTCGCGAGCAATTTCATCCCTGTACATAAAATGCTACAGGAACTGCAGGAAGAGAATTTTCTTCTCAAAGAACAAAACAGTAAAATATTGCACACCCTTAAACGACTGGAGGAAAAGCTAGGATGCTTTGAATCCGTCCTCGTTGCACAAGGTGGCTCAACGGCTCCCGTAACCGACGAAACTTGCTATGCGAGGCAGAGCTACCCAAAGAAAAGTAGAAGTGATATGCATGGATTGTACAGGAGGACAGAAAGCATTGAAAATCACAAACAGAAGACAAGAAAAGAATGGAATTCGGAGGAAAACAAATCAGAAAGAATTGCAAAACTACAAGACAGCCAAATAATATGTGAATCTCAAGCCCAGCCGCGAACTGTCTGTTTGCAGCAGGACCTCGCAAGCAATAGCACCAAACCCAGTGAAACTTTAGGGGCAGCACAAGGAAATGGCTCCACACATTCCACTAGGAAAAGTCGAAACCAAAATAAAGAAGCCTCAGAAATATTAGGACAACAGGAATCAACTGAAATGATTGGAGCATGCATGTATTCCAAGAGTACGAACTCCAGAGTTACATCTTCCCCCTCAAATCATGTTCCTGCAAACCCACTCACTTATGCGCACATCACTATGCTACCTAAAAAGCATAACACTTTTGAGGGTAGAAAAACCCGCCCATCCCAAAATTTCATGCCTACTCTCGCCGAGGACAGCCGACGACGTAATCCAGTTCACAGAGAAAGTATTAACGTGTCTTCCTGTAACACACCTGAAACAAACAAACGGTTTTCTGAAATGTACAACATTACTTCCGTTGCAACCAGAGAGCAAATTTTTGTATCAAGGCTGGGACCCACAACACAGCCCAGAAACATTAAAGCCATGTGTGAGGGCGAACATGGGATAACTGTGGAAGTAAAGCAGGTGAAAACACGACACCCAGCTTACTCCTCCTTTATAATCTCTTGTCCACCAGATAAAGCAACTCGCCTACAAGACGTAAGCGCCTGGCCAGTAGGTACCTTAGTCAAGCCCTACAGAGACAGATGGGCCAGACCACTGGTTAAAAATGATGCAAGGAATCGGGCTCAATAGCAATCAAGAAAACTACCCCCAGCTGGGAATGCAGAACATCACATCCACCTGTTTGTACAAAACGTGAGGAGCATCTCAAATAAGCTCCACACCCTACAAACGATGATGATGTACGAGGACCTGGATTTCATTTGCCTAATCGAAACCTGGTTGGGAAATGGAAAACAGTTAGATCGGCTAACTGCGGCAGCAAACTGCAAATGTGTGGGAACCGGAAGAACAGATAGGCGAGGAGGGGGAGTTCTAATTTGCTACCAAAATAAATACCAGCCTATAAGAGAACGAAAAACCAATTCAAATAATTTTGAAGGGATTTGCGTTACCTTTTCAAAGGAGCACGTGAAAATACAGTTATGCATCATATACCTCCCACCTGAGCACTCAAAGGAGACAAGAAACGAACTCTATGCTTGGCTTGCTGCAAATCTAAAGCCATCAGTCGACACAATAATAGCGGGAGATTTTAATTTGCCTTTTCCGAAACACAGGGAGGCCAAGAAAGAGCTGGATGCGACATTGGGTGCATTGCACTTAACGCAGCTTCCGACACCAGTGACAAGGGGAATGCAGCAACTTGACCTGTTGTATCATAGTTCCTTAGACATAAGGCTAGCGCAAAACTGCATAAAATTTAAGTCGGACCACAATCCCATTGAAATAGAAGCAGCACTGAAGATACACAAATACATGCAGGGTAACCACACGAACTGGGAAAAGCAAAGTAAGTATCTTTTCTCCGTGAAGTATATTAAATCAGAGGTCATTCTCAGTCACCTGACTAGTTACAACTGGAATGACCTGCAAGAAAAGCCAGTAGACGAAGCTTTAGAAATGATCACTAAAAAGCTATACCAAACAGCATTGGAAGGAGCAGCAAAAGAAATCAAAATATCTGAGAGAACAAAAGAATGGTTTAACCCACAACTGAAAGCAAGTTTCCTCAGGAAGCAAAAACTGTATAGAAAATGGCAAAGAACGGGTCATCCTGCCGATCACATTCGTTATAAGAAAGAAAGAGCACATTTCATCAAAGCAAAAAGACAGGCACACTGCAGTGTTGTTCATAATAAACTAAAAAGAGCAAAAAGAATTACTAGCAATAGAAATAGCACAGAGAATATGACCGAATGCATTTTCAAGGAATGGGCTAATAACACTTTTAGTAACCTGCATGGACTGAATCAAATTGAGAACACTGATAATGGTAACAAAATTTTTGAATTCCTGAAAGATTTAAACAAGCGAAACCATTCGGCAATAGAGGAACCAACAAGACCTCCTTTGAGTGAAATACAAATCACCAAAGAGAGCGTAATGAAAGCAATCAACGATCTGCCCAATAAGGCCACTGTTGGACCAGACAAATTTCCAATGTTCATCCTTAAGATAAGTAGCCCATTTATAATAGATCTATTACTGCACATCTATCAGGAAATCATCAGGTCAGGAGCTTTCCCGCAAGCCTGGAAAAATTACATTGTAACCCCAATACCAAAGATTAAACACCCAAAATTGGCTAAGGATTACAGACCAATTTCTGTCAGCTGCACCCTACAGAAGGTATTCGAAAAAGCACTGCTTCCCACCATCAATCAACACTGCTTCAGCCATAGACCACCGCATTTGCACTCAGTTATTTCGGGTAGATCAACAATAACAAACTTACTGGAAACCCTTTTTCGCGTGCAGAGAGCACTAAATGAGAAGGAGCAAATTGATATTATTTTTTTGGATATCTCCGCAGCCTACGACAACGTCTCAATTCCAGCGCTCATTGCGATTTTAAAGAATTATTTTAATGTAAGAGGAAATTTGTTAACTATAATAACCAGCCTGCTAGAACATAGAAAACTTATTGTTAAGCACCAAAAGCTACAATCTTGCTTTACCATCTCGCGAGGAGTGCCACAAGGGGGAGTTCTTTCGGCTACTCTCTTCGCGGCCGCCCTGGAGCCGTTTCTTGCACGGTACTACAATTTTATAACATATGCTGACGATGTAAAATTCTTCATCACTTCCAAAGACCATGAATCAGCAGAAGGTATTTGTCAGATGGCAAATAGCACAATCAGAGAATTTGAGAGCTACCTGGATTGCATCGGGCTCCGTATTAATGCGCAGAAGTCTGCCCAAATGACCATAACTTGCAAGCAGAATAAAAATGACATCTCGATCTCTGTGAACGGGTCTAATGTGGTAAAAGTGCACTCTCACCTGGACCTGGGTCTTAAGTGGGATGACAGACTCACCTTTGCTCAACACTTCGCCCATATGAAGACAAAAATATTCGCCGCTTTATGGGCTACTAGACAGGAACTGGTAGGAATTAGGGATCCTCAGCTAGCGACCAAGTACATTTTAAGGTGTGTCCTGCCAATTGCAATGTATGCCTCGCAAATCTGGTCATCAGCTCCAGATTCACATTATAAGTCCGTCCTTGGGATCGAGTACTGGTTCTTGCGATGGCTTAACAGAATTGCTGGCCACCCTTTTACTATCTCAAGGGCCATTCTCTACTCAAACCTTAACATCACACCCTGGATGCAGCGGACAATTAACAGGAACATACACACTCTCGCACAAATGCTCACAGGCAGAGTGGATGCTCCAGTCCTGGATAATATTCTAGTCAAACCGCGTATCACTGCTAGACGTTGCGGGGAAGTAAATAATCCACTGCGTCCAGTCCTGAACAATCTTAGTAGCCTGCAAAGATTCTTCCCATCAAATGCAGCGAAAATATTTAACTCACTACACATAGATGCCGAAAAACTGTGTGAGGATGCAACATACCGGAAAGAGATCTTCCAGGATTCGTACAGACTTACCAAAATATGAATCGGCTGCAAAGTACCAAAGAATTTAGAGTAAAAGAGAAACTTTCTGCTTTCAGAACAATAATAATTTGTTGACTGTAAAAATATACCTTCTGTAACAGTTATGTAAATATGTAATTTATAGATGGAATTATTAGTGAATTGTAAATATATGAGTTGTATAATGTATGTACAGAATCATCAATGTGTAAATACTATATATATTAAACATAAAATGTGTATATAATATTTCGGGACGAGACCACGTGTTCAGTATATGTAACCCACTGCACGTAGTATCTCGTACCCTGATTTGTACTTAGCACCCTCCTGGCACTTTGCCGTCCCGGGGTGGTTTCCTTATGGAAATAAACGGATAATAATAATAATAATAATAATAATGGATAAAACCAGAAATTGAATGAAACTGTTTTCTTTGTTTTCTTTCTTTGTAGGATTTATGTGAGCTCTCCTTGCACGATGACTTAACTGTTACACCATTAAAAGGTAAATTTGGAAACATCCAGATGGACTTAATAGCGTTTTTTTGGAATTAAAGATTTTCACTGGAAGCCCACGTAAATATTTGCAATTTAGTTATGAATAATTGGTAGTTGTAGTGCTTTACAGGTTTCTTTTTTTTTTGGAGGAGGGGGAGGAAGAGGTGCCAATGAGAAGTAGTACAAAAATGAATACCACGTTATGTCTAATTTTTTCGCCTTTTGGTTATTCTGTAAATGATATTTAAAAGAGTAGCTCGTTTTGGTAAAATAAGAGATTGAGCGGGCCATCTCATTGTCTTTCCATTGTACCTTTAAATCTCGGAAAATGGTGAACACGTTAAAATGTAGACTTTGCTAAATCTAAATGATTAGCTAAATCTGTTTGGAAACAGATTTAGCTAATCACCGGGGAAAATCATGCTTTTTACTGAATAAGTAAAAAATAAACTCGTTGAAATGCATCGAATCCTGAGAGTTTCACACGCATTCTCGATTGGTTTTATTTACTTTCAGAATTGAGTCTTTTTAAAATATTTTACAGAGCTAACAGTGTATGGAAGTTTAACCGTCGGGAAATACGGGCCACCCTATGAGCCGTTGTACTCACACCAAAGTCCTCCTGTCTCATCTCTCTCAAAAAAAAAAAAAAAAAAAAAAGATTTGCTGCTCTCCTGCTCATTTTCGATGACACCCACATTTCTAGACAAACTCGCATCTCTGTTAGAGAAAACTCCCAACTTTTAATCTCTTTTGGCATCGCAATTATTGCTCTCTCTGCATTTTTTTTCTCGACATTACTTTTCTTCCAAACAGCTGTTCACTCTGTACAAATCCAAAATCCTCCCTGCATTGGAATATTGTTCCCACATCTGGGGCGGTGCGCCCTAAACTTCTCTCATGCTTCTAGATTCCATTCAAAGAGTGTAGTTAGGTTAATTAATGACTCATCTTTAACAAAATCTCTTTCTCTCTCTCTCTCATAGATGTCCTGTTTCTGCTGCATGCCTCGTACCGCAACCAGTCAACATCCTTTTATTGTCCAAGTTCAAACTCATTGAACCAACTTTTCTTCTTCCTCATTTATTCATTCAATTTCCTTTTTTCTGTAACGTATTGATTGAAAATCACAGTGTACAGAAGCTCAAGTCTAATGTGAACAAGTATCTTCTTTCATCCTCTTAATCTTCAACCCATTCACGGTACTGCTAAGTACTGTAGGTTCTTATACAGTCAGTTCTGCTATAACGCGAATTTGCTCCAACGTGATTGATAAACCGCGTTGGAGTAAATTCGCGTTGCGAATATTAGGGAACAATGCGAGTATAACGCGATTTTCGCGTTGGTTCATGCGCGATTTCGTCTGTGAATAACACGAGGTGAACGCAAAACCCAGCACCAAGCTGAGTAGCGACCTGCGCAGCAATATATACACGTTTACGAAGCTTAAAAAATGTTAAAGGTGAAATGTGTGAGATCTGCATTTCCCATTTACTGTAGTTGTATTGGTCGGAGACACGCTGTTATCATTCGCTGTATTCACAAGACAACGGGGGATATTGTAGGCCGACTCACGTTTTCAGGAGTTCCCACTTTTCTGTTCTAACTGAAATTTCGTGAGGCGTGATAGTGTGAGTAGAGAAGCACATTTCTCGAGGTCACTACCATAAAACAATTTGCAGTTCCCACTTTATTGGACTTTTCTGTTAGTGCGAAACGCTATTATAAACGGGTAGTAAACTCGATCTTATTATATTTTGATAATTTTTGTAATTTAACTTAATTTTTAATGGGTGGGGGAAGGAAGTAAGCACTACTAAATTAGGTAATTCACTAGTGCTTATTTTACTTTTACTTAAATTGTCTTCAACTGGAAAAGGAACGAACAACATGTCACAGGACGTCAAGACTGACTGGGGAATTGTCACCGATTCAAAATTCACCCGTGAGTTATGGCCTTTATATTTGTACTCTCTGTCGCGTGTATGTAGAGCGTTTTATAGCCGATTGACACTCTTTTTCTCTGTAAATAAATGTAGAGTGTGCGTTCACTTTAAATTACAGAATTCTAAATTTGCTAGTGCACTCCACTCATCTTCCCAGGAGCCAAACCCAGCTGTTCTCTCAGATACGAGCGCCGACGAACATCAGAAATTAATACCAAGAATAATTACTCGTGCCTGCACGAGTAATTATTCTTGTTATTAACATCTGATGTTGATCCGGATGCAGTCAGTTGATCCGGAAGAAGAACCCTAAGCCAACTGCTGTCCCGTGGTTTACCCCTGAGCTTGATCACCTCCCTTCCTTCCTCTGTCTACACCAAGAGAAAAGCCTTTCAACGTGCTAGCCCATCGTGGCTCCTCAGTGGTCAACACTCTCCGTGATGAATGCTGTAATGCGAAGAAGGACTATAACTCGTATAGAATGACAACAGAAAAGAGCCTTCTGGTAACGACTTGTATCCACCACTGGAAATTCTGATCCCTAGGGCACTCCCTAACAGGCTCCCAAGGTGTGAGATAACCGATTCTACCATCACGCCCCAAGAAGTTATGACTACATCCTGGGAAGACTAAATGGAAAATATCCTCAACACTTTATTTATCAACGACGTGGAACCCCAAACAACCCAACAATAGGATATCTGCCACTCCATCAGCACGTATTACAACAAGGCAACAGAAGCTTCATTCACCACCGATGAATTGCAGCAGGCCCTAGCTCATATCAGAGACAAGAAATGCCTTGGACCAGGCCTCATTGAACCTGAAATCCTTAAGAAGGCAGCGCAGATCAGCTCCCAATTGCTCTTCGATCATTTCAACAAATGCTTAAATTTTTGGTCACTTCCCGAAAGCAACCCAACTCTTAGCGGCCAATTGCTCTTTTATCCACGATAAGCAAGCTCTTTGAAAGGATCCTCAAACCGCGGCTCCAAGCTCATTATATCAATGCTAGTCTTCAGAAAAGTTTTCGCCCAGAATGCTGCACAAAGGACGCTCTCTGCTAATTAGTCACTGCAGCCACAACAACAACAACAATAACATATAAACATTACTTGGTAATTGCAGTAGATTTCGCCGGGGAATTTGATATGTCAGGGCATTTGGTATGCTCTGGTGGCCAAGCATCCTGCGAAGACTGCGGCAAGCACATGCTCCACTCAACGTGTACAAGTGTATTAAACTGGGATCTTTTCGTTTAGCAAAACAGGCAAATCGACCAGAGAACACACGCAATTTAAAAGCACACTACACATGGGTATATGTAAGAAATTACCGGGTAACCCTAATATAATAGTTTGGTTTAGTTTGTACAAGTGTATCCAAACATACCTAGATAAGCAGAAGATCTCAATTTCCACTGCATATAGAAGCCTCACACACTCTGTTCACAGAGGATCCTTGGGCTCTCACCTGGATCCGTTCCTCTGGAATATTGTTCTAGATGAGTTCCTTGCTCTTGACCTGGACCCTGTTACCACTGAGGCATTCATCGACACCCTCACCATATCGGTCGCTGCAGACGCAAGAGCATCTCTTAAAGCCATCGCATATCAGTCTATTTGGACCTTGCAGGATTGGGCCAAACTCCATAAGCTACATATCTTTGCAGACAACAAAACCTCCACAGATTAAAATCCAAGGAACTACTATAAAAAGGGTCACCGAACACACCTGGACTTTAAGCTCACATTTTCCCACATCTTTCTCATCTCCATACCAAGGTTAGGAATTTTACAGCCCTTATTGCTCGGGTTAGCCGGTCAGACTTGGGGTTTAACCGCCACATGCTTAAATTACTATACTTTCTACCAATCATTACATATGGCTCCAGTGTCTGACTTCACTGAGCTACAATGGTCAGAAAAATATAAAATACAGATTCGCAAAAACCTGAAATAATCTTCCTGAAAATATCAAAAATGCCATTTCACTAAACCGGTTCAAGAAGCTCCTAACTGAACACTTCACCAGGGATATCTGATCTAAATCACCTTCCACTCAACTCCTGAACTTTGCACTTCCCCAATGCATACCAGATTGGAAATTATGTAAACAAGTTGATGGAATAGCTGTCAAAACGTTTGTAACACTCTAAGCAATTATTTCATCATATTTTTCTATCATACTTCTTGTTGTAAAAGTACTCACAATGTAATTATAAGTACTGTTGTTAACGACGTGACATATGTGGTTGGTTTTCGAAGGTCTCTGTATTGGAATGTAGAAACATGCCCGATTTATTTATGATGTATCTGTTAACTAAGACCTGTGTAATTTCAGATCTGTTTTTGTTGTTATCTTTTTCAAAGGGAACACCCCCCCCCCCTAAAAAGCCTCTGGCTGATGTGTTCTCCCTCCCTTCTTGCTGTTATCTTCCAACAATTGTAACACAAATAGGGATAAATAAATTATCAATTATCAATTACAATGAACCGCAACCAGTGCAAGCTAGAAACTATTCAGCAATGTATCCTTTTAACTATAACCAGGGCCTGCAGCACCGTCAGTTTTGCTATACCCTCCAGGTCCTCGTGAACATCCTTCCTCTCGATCTAGCGGTCATCCGTCGAGAAATTTATTATTGCCTGTCCAGGGATTCACCAACCTCCATCTTTGGGTATACCATCAACACCCTCAATGACAACAAGACTGAGAATAAACTAATTGCAGCCAAGCTTCTACAGACCTGGCAGGCCTGATGGACAGACACTGACAAGGGTCTAATTACCAAAAAAATTTTCGACAAAGCTCCACCTGGTTCTCTCCAAATTCTTATGCAACTTATCTGATAACTGAGCATAGTTCCATCAATCACAAATTGACTTTCATAGGCATAACGGATAACCCTCTATTGTTCTTGTGGACAGATTGAGGACTGGAACGATCTACTATACATCTGCCCACTCTGTGAGGACCTTCGTAGCATCTTTTAACACTTGCTCATTACAGAAGAACAGTACTATCATGCGTTCACCAAATTTCCCCAAGATCTCTTCTCAAGTTGGAAAATGCTCCCTACTATCCATACTAGAAACCATGGTGATGCCTAGACTAGTCAGCTGAGTGCCTCTAAAATATGCTTCACAGGTTCTACTGTGTCTATCAAACTTTCAACATATCTGATAACCCTGATGTTATCGGGCTAGGATTTGCTGACCCTTCTTTAGATAGAGTAGGATTCTAGTGGTTTTTGACCACTACTACGCCTTTGGTGATTACCACTCGGTTCCCTTGCTGTGTGAATTTCTTCCCTTTTCTGGAACTTTTTCCCTTTCTTTTGCCTCGTGGGAAACTTTGCTCCACTGAACTCGGACGGTTCCTTTCTCTACAAAACAATAACAAACTATTATATTAGGGTCACCCGGTAATTTCTTATATACCCCATGTGTATTGTGTCGGTAAATTGCATGTTTTCTCTGGTCGATTTGCTTGTTTTGCTGGACGACGGAAAAATCCAAGTTTCTGGGGAGGAAACCTTGCTATCTACGTCTGAGACCGACTAACTCAGTCACGGAGTGAAAAAAGCCCATTAAAGTTCCTCGCGTCATCGACAGGATTCGAACCCGGGACTTTTGGTGGTATCGTCACCGTCCTCCCCACACCGGGGAGGACGGTGACGATACCACCGGGCTACGCGCGCAGACTGCATTCTCTACAGCCGCTACAATTTCGCCCAGGTTTCTCCCTTCTTACACTATATCCCCGTGCTCGGCCCTGATGATTTTTTTAAGGACATGTCATGGAAAGTTTAGGCGACTACACGGCGGGCTCTGCTAGAGTATCACTGCCTTTCCTCTGCTGCCTGGCCAACCCTACCTCCACATGGTGAGTGACAAGCAACGTGGGGTCCCAATAGCCCTATCCACGTTGAGGTTTTCACGAGCGTTTTGTACCTCATTGGAATTAATTGGCTTAATTCAATCAAAGATTAATTAATTAATTGTCGAGATGGACAGTATGAATGATGGATTTTTTTTGACCGATGTAGAACAAACGCTCTTCCTTGCATCATATTAGCCGTTATAATACTAATATTATTTATTAGGAAGTTCGCCATTGACCTTGTTCTTCAGTGACTTTGTAAGGTCACTGAAGAACTACAAGGGCACTGTTTTCAAGTATAGTTTCTGGCGGGATGCAAAGTTTCTACATCAGTTATGCCAAACTGGCGGTGCTCAATTTTTGTTGGCCGGCCCCAAGTATTTTGCACACCAACAGGATTTCACTCACAATGTGTTCAACCTCTATGGAAATAATGGTTAAAGGAAATAACTGATATAATATTTACATCAAATATGAACTGTCATAAGAAGGTTCATTTAATTTACGAATTTTATTTAATGCTAGTGGTCGTGAAGTCACGTATTTTGTGCAAGGTGTGTCAGTTCTATTACTTCAGCACTAAACACGTTTCGAAACTTTGTGTTCATATTATGGTTGATCGTAGTAGCTGTTATTTTTACAGTGTAAAAACATTTCTGTACTAGGTTTTTCTTTTTTTCCTCTGTATGGAAGTTCCAAACACGAAAGGTATTAGGAGGACCCATGGTACTTAAAACGTGAATGGATTGAAGGCTGGGAAGGCTGAAGATACTCGTTGACTTGTTTGCTGAATAATTTTCAGGAACGTGAAGGAAAGTTGTTCCAGAAAACAGAAGTAAAAAAGTAGAAACAGAAAACAGAAAGAGGAAAAGGAAGAGGGAAGAGGAAAAGCTGGCTCTGTAAGTTTCAAGTTGGACGATGAATGGTTGTGGAATAAGTTCGGATTGGTTTAGAAGACGGAGGGGGAATTACAGATTCACGAGACCAATTGCCAATTGCAGATGCCAATTCAATTCCTTTTTAAGTGTATATACAGAAAAGTCACGCAGCAGAAAATGTACGAAAAATGTATATGAGACGGAGAGTGTGTCTCATATTCGACTGTGTAACAGTTGGATCATTGACTAACCTAACTGTCCTCTTTTGAATGCAGTCTGGAAGCCTGACAGGGATTTTAGGCCACCCCAGTTGTGGGAACAATATTTCATGGTAGGGTGGATCTGAGATTTGTTTAGAGAAAAAATAATGCCGAAAGTAGATACAGAGGAAGAAATCTCTGTGATGTTCTTATTCCAACAGAGATTAGAAGTCAGGGTAATCTACAATAGAGATATGTGATCTTTTCTAGAAATCTGAGTGTCGTCGAGGATGAGCATAGAAGCAGTACACTCTTTTTTTCTAGAAATAAGACGTCGCTGAGTTTTAGAAAGATTGATGTTAAATAAGTTTTCTTTACACTATTGGAATATAAATGGGAGATCGTCACTTAAGGAACTGATGGAGAATATTCGAGAAATGCAGCCCTTTATGAAGGGGAGGAGGGTTTTCAAACAGGAGGGTGATATGTAGAGCTAACAAAACGATGCATAGGAGTTCCAGTCAGTGGGAGAAAGGCATTAAAATACAAGAAAAGAGTGTGGGGAAGAACTGATCGTAGGGGAAAACTCCAGCATTAGCAGAGTCAGCAGATAGAGCGCTGCCTACCACCACTCGCTGCTAGAGAAAACTGGATACTCAATTACAAAAAAACAGTTGCAGTTCATAAGATGGAAGCTTATTAAGAAGACCTTTATGCCAAACACGAGCCTTTTAAATGTCAAGAACAGCTGCTTGAGTACCAAACATGTCTATCCAATTTGTCAAAAGACGAGTAACATAAGCCAAAATATCGTCAGTGGATCGACACTGAATTACGGAATTCATGACGGCGATTATTACAAACAGCGAAGGTTTCGAGAGTTGGTTGACGGCTGAGGAATTTCTCCATTACTTCGGAAAGTAAATTTAACTGCAATGGAGCAATAAATGGAAGGGGAAAATTTTGTCGCCTTATTAGGAATTGGGCGGAGATGGGAAAAATCCCAGGTGCCGTCTGACACGAACATACCTTATTAGGAATTGGGTGGATATGAGCAAATTTTCAAGCAGAAGTAAGTGGAATTAGTATTAGTAGTTGTAGTGTGGATCACGTCAGTTCTTTGTAAGACAGTTCGTTGTACGACAGTTTGATGCACGACAGTTCAAACGAAATTCGGTGTACGAGACAATTTGGTGAATGATATTTCGTTGTATGGGACAATTTGGTGTGTACGACGACTCAGTGAATTCTTTGGGTTTACCTTTTCTTCCTTGCAAAGAAAGAGAGAAAATGTAAACTTTAAAGATTCCGTCCTCTAAAACAGTGAATTTAGCGATCACGACATTGTTCTTGTTATTTTTGAGGGAGAGTATATTCTCCACCTTCGTTTCTAATGTTTAAGAGATCCTCTTTAAAAAAGTGCAACGAATGGATTAAACATTGGGATTCAAGAGGACCTTGTTCCTACTTTACTTTTACTTCTGTAATCTTAATTTTTAGGATATACAGTGGTGGGGGGGGGTTGTGCTAGAGACCATCATTAATGGACTCTGGCTGGGTAATGAGCATCTTCTGACGTTCGGTTTGCTCTAGTTTTTATTGAAAGAAGTTAATAGTATGCTAGTTCCGTGAATGGGTAGGCGGAGATTATATAGGGGTCGGATTCGGAATCTCTCGCATGAAAAAGAGATCTGACACAGTGAGGTATTTCACTAGGGTCCGTGGCGGATTCAACTGAGATATTTAAAAAAAAAAAAAAAATGAATGAATAATCATATTTGGATTTAAATAATGATGGAGCCGTGCTGAAATAGGCACGTGATCACTTTCCAACGTGCCTATGAGAAGGATGGGCGTAAATCCTTTATAGAAAATAAATGAAAAAAAAAAAAAAAATATATATATATACAAATTTGTATATGCACCGGTGTTCAAAGAAAGTGCATCACCCCTTAAAACTATAATTGTCGTCCAAATAACGTAAGTCTGTGGCATATTTCTTACAGATTGCATCAGATAAGATTAACACGCGTGGGTGATGACGTAATTATTGCATCAGCTATTACTTTCAGCTATATAAGCACGCTGTGCAAGAGTTGCAGTCATTTCTTGCTTGTGTCAGGATGGCAAGTTACGTGCAGTAGACGCCACGAAGAAAGTTGCTTTAAGTGAGGAGAGATATTCTACCCGTTATATTGCTTATAGAGCGTCTTGTAATCAGTCGACAATGAGTAGATTTCTTTCCGAACTCAAGAATACTGGTTCAGCTGATAGGAAAAAAGGAACCGGACGCCGCAAACGAGTCTCTACGCCAAAACAGGACCTCGTTTTGAAGCGGTTATTCCTTAAAAACCGGAAAGCTTCTTCTTAGTCTGAGCTGAAAAGAGAATGGGAAGAACATACAGGAGTGGTAGCGAGTGCAGTAACAGTCAGAAGACGCCTCTTCAAAAACGGACTTGTGGTCCTAAGAAGAAGCCCCTCCTCACACAAAAAAATAAAGGCCCTATTAATTCGGTGTATGAAGCATGTCAAATGGACCCCCGAGCAGTGGAAGTCAGTTATTTTCTCAGATGAGAAGAAATTCAACCTGCATGGCTGATGGGAGACAAACGATTCCCCCGCCGTAGACGTGGTGAAGAGTACCATCCAGACTGTATGGTGTCTACAGTGAAATTCCCTACCAACCAAATGATATGGAGGTGCATTTCGTATCACCTGCAGTTTATAAAAGGTTCCATCTGGCTGCCAATGAATACCTGGCTATATTGGAAGTCAAGTTGCTGTCAACCATTAGAGACCATTTCAATGTGCCAAGTATCTTTCAGGACGACTCTGCTCCTTGTCATCGGGGGGGGCGAAAAGTGTAAGTAGGCACTTCTGTAGTTACTGCAGTTTCATTTCTGCATTAGAGGTTCGACAGTAATGTTTACATTTGTTACAGATGAAAAGATGGTTGGAAGAACGATCCATTACAACTGTTAGCTGGCCAGGAAACAGCCCAGCCAGACCTGAATCCTATAAAAACTGTTGGAATATCTGTGGAATCTGCAGTTGCCAGAAAGATACCAAAGATACTTCGTGAACTTCATAATTGGTGTTTGGAACCACGGAATATCAGTTGGTTATCTTCAGAAATTGATCATGTCAATGCCTGGACGGTGTCATCAGGGCCAGATGTGGGCGGTTCAACTAAATATTAGTTCACACCTGGTGAACTTTTCATTTTGTTTTCCATTTAAAATGATAAACTGAAGGTAATTCTGATAACATCTCAGCCATATTTTTCGAGTTTACCAAAACTGTTGTATAAAGGTTGCAAATGTTCATTTTGGAATATTTTGAGAGCACCTGTTAAATATTACTTAGCTTTGACTTAATTATTAATAAATATCTTTTGTTTATATTTGTATTTGTATCATTCATGTAACATACCATCGCGAAAAAAGGGTTAGAAATGTGAAATTCCTAGGTGATGCACTTTCTTTGAACGTTCTTTTTTCTAAATTTCTGTATTCCTCTTGCCTAAGTCTACAGGTGTTCTAATTCGCCAAATTTTGTTTTGTTTCCTAAACCTTTTACTTCATTGAATTTGTTAATTTGTGATCTCTGTGTGATACACCAAATTGTTGCGCATACACGAAATTGTCTCGTTTACCGAACTCTCATGCATCAAATTATCGCATTCAAACTTGGAGACTTCACCTAAAAAAAATATATTGAGCTTTTTGAAAGGGTCCAGACACATAATTAACGAACCTGGTCTGATTGGCAAAAAGGCATCCATTTGAAGAAAGACTTCGAATACGTTGCTACAAAGCTTGACAGACAGAGCACCTTAGTAGAGGTTTGATTGAGGTATATAAGGTTCTGAGAGATGAAAGTGTTAAGATCCATTGTTCAAAAAGATTCCAGAGCTAAGGGACTTAAATTCAAATTTCAAGGCAACAGGTAAAGGCTGGATTTCAGTACATTTTCTTATAGCCAGTGAATTCTTAATTTAGATAGTTTCCATTTTATTTTATTTTTTAGTATTATTTTAAGTAATTTATTGAAAACGTTTTTTCCTTTTATTCCTTTATTGTTTTGTTTGTGTCCGGTTACTATTGTTATTATCAGTAACGATGTAAAGATCAGTAGAGCAGTTAATGATCGCCGCCAAGCAGAGCTTCTTCAGAGTGACCTAGATGGAATGGTCAGAAAAGTGGCAGCTATGCTTTAATTCAGCAAAATGCAAGGTCTTACACCTGGGGAACACCAAAATTACTTATACACTTGGTGGAGTTGGACTAAAGTCAGCAGTGGAGGAACGGGACTTGGGAGTTACGATACGGTCAAATATGAAATTGTTCGAGAATTGTGGACAGGTTGCAATGTTGCATGGTGTCCTATCGATGATTTATCGAACAGATAACGACGTCATAATCACATAAAGGTGATTTTATGACCTTTATGTGATTAGATTATAAACTTTCACGTGGTACCATTCTTGATTTCCATATGCAACATATTTATGTATTCATAGCAAAGGAAGACACACACACACACACACACACACACACACACACACACACACACACACACACACACACACACACAGTCATTCCCAGGAGAGAATAGCATTAAAAAAAAAAAAGGCTTTATCCATGTCTTTGCCCACGTCTTTATGCAGTGCTGCCCGAAAGTAGTCCGCAGAAAGAAAAGGTGTACCGTCAAAGTAGTAATGTCATTCAAACAAGATCAGTAGGAACAATGATTCTTAATCTCGAGTGGTATCAGAAGTCACTGGTTGATGACGGTATCAATGAGTAGAGGAACGATTTAGTTGTCTTGATAAAGAACGAACCAGAAAATGCAGCACCTTAGTGTGTTCTTGAAAACCAACAAAATTTTGGACAATACGTCATCAGGACAACAAACGAAGCAATGGGTTGTATTTTCATTTATGAAGTGTTTTCAGTTTCATTGCTTGCATTAACATTGACGTTGAAAGTCTTCCTGCGATTAAAAGCAGCATTGCAGACGGTTTGAAGAGCCTGGAAATTGTTGACAGATATGACTAACTTCTCACATCCAGGAGACAAGTTTGAAACTGTTGCCTTAAGAGCCAATCTTCGTCGATATCAAGAATGTGTGGAAAACTATGTTGCTGGTAAATGATCTTTATATTCAGCTTAGAATGCAGCAAACCATCAGTTCGTATTATATGTAGGAGGACAGATGTATGTGTGGACAGTATCTTGACCAAGAGACATTCCAGAATGCTAGATTACCATTTGTTGTTGTGATAGGGTTTTGGGAGCATCAGTGAATAAGGCTATATTGCTCCGTGTATATCGTCTGTAAATTATGTGTGTTCCGAGGTCGATTTTCCGTTTGCTGGACGAAAAACCCAAGTTTACAGGAGAGAAAAACCATGGTACCCTCGCCCGAGACCCACTAACTGAGCCACGTTGTGAAAAAGGCCCATAAAATTCCTCACATCATCGACGGGACTCGAACTGAAGCCTTTTCCACTCCGTGTCGGGAGAATGGCGATCCTGCCAACTGCGCTACCCACGAGGGCATTTCCATTTGATCAAGAAGAAGGTTTTCTATTGTTATCCTTTTCAAAATCATGTTTGGATTGATTACTGTTATTATAGATTAATAATTGTTTAAATTGTTACAAGCTTTAGTGTGGGCAGAAAATGAAGCTGAAGATTTTGATGCAAGCCAATTGCAATATGCAACATTCTTATCTCGAACAGCCTTAGCACATTTATGGAAATCAAAGTTAAGATAAAGGGTGAGATTTTAGGTTCGATTGCTGAATTTGATCCCTACAAGAATAATTTCACTGCACTGACTGAGTGGACATTAGCTTCAGAAGATTTAAAAAAGTAATTCACCCAAGGAAAAGAGTAATAGAAATCTTGCATATCATCCGAATTTTGCATTTTCGTTATTCTAATCTACAAAATTCTAAGAATAGCCATGAGCGAGACGTGTCATTATTATTACTAGCCATATAGTGCAAGGAAGCCTGAGGCTTATTCTGCACCAGCCAAAAAAAATTTCCAACTACCCTGAGAGAGAGAGAGAGAGAGAGAGAGAGAGAGAGAGAGAGAGAGAGAGAGAGAGAGAGAGAAAGAGAGAGAGAGAAAGAGTCAGAAGTAGAAGGGAATCACCAAGAAAGAGAAAAACAATGATACCCAGCTCAAGACCCTGGGTGCGCCAAGCTCATACTCACCAGATGAGAGCCCCTGGGGGATTTGAAGGAGACTATTGCCAATTTGTGATCTGAGGTTGTTGTTGGTTTTAGATGCATAATCAAGAAGGCCTTATTGCGTCATATATAGTATGTCTGTAAGTAGCGTGTGTTCTACGGTCTATTTTCTGTTTGCTGCACGAAAAACCCGAATTTTCGGGGGAAAATCCGGGAGCAAAGTTCATGGCTATTCCGTTGTGAAAAAGTCCATATAAAATTTACTGGCGCCATTGACGAATTCGAGCTGAGGTCTTTTCCACCGAGTGTGTGGAGGGCGGTGATCATGCCAACTGTGCTACCCACGAGGGCTTACCTGAAGTGCCTAGAGCACCAGTAGACTAGAATACCTGTAATATTGACAGTGCACTTTGAAGGGGCGCTGGTGAGAAAAAGTCGAGGGTGTTCCGTATGTAACTAGGATTGTTTGGTATTTTCGAAGTTAAATGAATAAGCAGTGTGAACTTATTAGTAATGAAAAGGCCTCAGCATCGCAACTAGATTTGTGTAACTAGAAAACTGAACATATCTGGATTTGTGAACATTAAAATCACCGAGAAAAATTACTTCACAGTTAGGAAAGTTGGGCTGGAGAAAATCGAGCTTCAAAGAAAGGAAGTCAGTGAGTTCCGTGCGATTACTGGAGCCGGGAGAAATAGAGCCAACAAATGAATTTGACCAATGAGGGTAGAGATATTTTAAGCCAGAGGAGATTTGAAATCAGAAAATCTCTGGCAGGGAATATCAGAGCGGACGTATGCACAACTAACACCTTTGAAATGAAAGGAATCGTACAGCGAATAATTAGGACAACTGAGATGAGCAGAGGTTGAATTAAACGATAACTGGGATTCTGTCAGAAAAAGTAAAGGGGGCTTGGCAGACTAAGTGGGAATGTGTGTGTATGTGGACATGTGTTTATGTAAGGGGCGGCTCCTAGAACGTCAGTTCAACTCCGCCTCGTATCTCTGTGAAGAACAGTATCACTACAAATTGGCTAGATATGTGTGTGTGACCGAGGTTTGTGTGTATTTTCTGTGTGTGTTCTGTTGTTATGTTTTGACCGCTTGGCTACCCAGAAGAATCAGTCACCTGGACAGATGATTCTGGGTACTCTTCCACAATCCTGTTGCAGTGTACTACTGCAACATGATTCTAGATAATTTGGGCAGATGGGCTAAGAAGTGGCAACTGAAGTTTAACCTTGACAAATGCAAAGTACTGCATATGGGTAGAAGTAACCCCAGAGAAACGTACCAACTGTGTGGTACTACACTTAAAGTGGTAGAAAATGAAAAAGACCTGGGAGTAATTGTGCAGTCAGATACGAAGTTTTCTGAGCAATGCAGACAGGCTTCCAGGGCAGGTCATGGGGTTTTGTGAATGATATATAGGAATTTTTCTAGCTGGGAGAAGGAGGTGATTGTCCCTCTGTATAAGGCAATGGGCAGGCTACGCCTTGAGTACTGCGTACAGGTCTGGAGGCCTCATTTTAGGAAGGATGTAATTTACTTGAGCGTGTACAAAGAAGGGCAACAAGATTGGTGAGGGGAATGAAGGGATCCTCTTACCAAGAGACGCTTAAGTTCTGCAAATTACAGTGACTAGGACTGGAGGCTAGGCACCTGCGCGGTGATCTGATTGAGGTATATAAGGCCTTGAATGGGTTGAGCACGCTGAATTCTGATGGGATCCTTCCACTTGTTCAGATTACGAACCTAAGGGGGCATAAATTCAAATTAAGAAAGGACAGATGTAGAATAGATGTGCGGAAATTTGCCTTTAGCCAGCGGGTGGTTGGTAGGTGGAACAGACTTCCATCCCTTGTCGTTGAGGTTGATAGCCTAAATAAGTTTAAGGCTCAGCTGGACAGGTATTTCGAACGAACAGTGGGGTGAAGTGGAAGTGGTTATTTTTTATTTATTTATTTATTATTATTTTTTATTTATTTATTTTTTTTTATTTTGGCTGATGCTGCATAAGCTTGCTTTCTTGCATCAAATGCCTCTACTAATGCTAATGCTAATAAATTGATTATTTCATTCGTACATCTTTTCTTTTCGCCTCTACAGTCAGAGCGAATATTGATCTCTATACCAAAAAGTTCTGTAGGAATTTCCCTCTTAATACGTCATTGAGATTGGTCCTAAGGCTAGTGAAATAACATTTCACATATGAACGAGGAAGTGTTTGGGAGGTTTAGATCTTCTCGCCGATAAGATGCATTTATTCTCTTAGTTTCACTATTCATGGTGCATTCAGGAAAAAGATTAAAAGAGGGGGCATGTTATAGGAATTAATGAGATTTCTGGATTTGGTGTTTTTTTTACAGAAAAAGAATATATCTAACTGCTAGACGGACCTTGGACAGGACGGTTCCCCTCGCATGCACATTATTCGAACTTCCTCTATTCGTTTTCTGGAAGAGTAGAGGCAGCGAGATTAAAGATTTACTAGTAGCTTCGTCCGGCGTATGTAAACCGTTTTAGAGCTATACCTTCGATATGTAAGGAAGTTTGGATCCCGATAGGGTAACCATCATAACCTCCTCAGATTGAGGAATTGAACTTTCGTTCAGCATAAGATACCATACGTACATCATAACCTGAAAAGACATTAAAATAAATAAATAAATTTTCTGTTTATACTCCGGGACGACCAAACGGTCAGAGGAGTTTACTCGTACTGCATGGTGGAAGAACTTATCCATATTATCAATGAGAGGTGTTTGCAAAGTAAATATTTCTCTCAAATGAAAGTGTTGTTACTGCCTGATTAGAACTCACCTTCTTTGAACCGATTTTATTATTTCCATATTAAACTGATACTGTCTGTTTCTTGTTCACACTTGTGGTATCGTTATATCTTAATGTCGTCTAATGTCTTTTCGTTTTCCTCCCGCAGAAACTGTGCTGAAGAAAGACTTTGTCAGCGGAGCTGTGTGGAAAGTTTACTGTACTTTGAAAACGTTTCTAAATCCGATGTGGAATAAGAGATCCGTGTCGTACAGCAGTTGGAGTCTCGCAGACATTTTTCGCTAGTTATGCCTCAAGTTGGACGAGAGACTTCTTTTGTTCCTTGATTTTACATTCTAGGGCATTTCAATAGAACTCCTGGTGCTAGATGGAGTAATCATTTCTCTATTACTAAATTCTCGGATATGCGACGTGTATATTTCGTTGTTAGAAACAGGATTACTTTTCAGTAGTTTTTGTAGGCATGCAGAACAAAAAGCGGTAGCAAATAAAATTACTCACACGCTGTTTCCTTGTTGGTTATTACGACCACAAAATTCACTCTAATCCTGGTTTCTTTTAGAGAAAGTTGTCTGTTTTCCCCGAAGGAAAAACCGAATTATTGGGAGAAAAATCTCTAACTCCACAAGGCCAAACGTGGGCAAAACGACTACCGCTAATGATAATTTTGAAGGAATTTTTCAAGAAATTGATAGATCCGCTCCATTAGCATTTGTATAGCGATAGTGACTTTAAAATGCATAATGTATGAAATCAGTAATGCTAAAGCTCTTAAGCAAGCCATACTAAACCCCTTCTCAACCACTGTTTTTATGACTCAGTTACCTTCATTTGGCATCGAAAGATAGATCAACTATAACCTCCTTAATATCTTGGGATGCCTGCAGCGCACACTGAACAGCAGGAAAAAGATGGTCGTCATCACCATCATTCTATAGAACTGTAAGAAGGCTGCGAGCAGCCTTCTTACAGTTCTATAGAACCATTTCCACGTGACTTCCTCACTTCTTGAGGTCCTCACTGCACTATTAACCAACCAGGAAATCCCAAGACTTAACAAATGCCGTAAAAATAACCACGGATGCCATTCTGCATATTTCAAAGCTTACCGAATTCTAGAAAAACTATTGGGCTGGACCTAAACCCAGCAAATGCCGCTCAAATCGCATTCACCAAGAAGAGAATAAGCAAAATTGCAGTCTCTGCGGAGCGATACATCATAAAAAAAGTCCAACGGCATCGGGACTTCGGAGAGTTTGGGACTGCCAAGTAACCTTCAAACCACACCTTGCCACTGCCAAGAGGGAAAATTGCTAGGTGCATTGTGGAGAGCCAAACAAGAAATCACGGAGCTTCCCACCCCTCACTCGTCACGCAATACATTATCAGATCCCCAGCGGCTTTCTATTTTGTGACATGGCACTCACTAACCTCATTACCAATAATAGCGCAGATGTCATCTTAGGGTCCAATACTCGATCCGCCGCTAGCTAAATCGCTTACTAAACCATTCCCCTCCCTAGGGAAGGCTCTTTCGGGTAGCAAGGTGGTTATAATTGCCCCCCCCCCTCTCTCTCTCTCTCTCTCTCTCTCTCTCTCTCTCTTTCACACACACACACACAGCTTGGGAAAGGTTCGAGTTCGAATCCCGTCAATGACTCATAATTCTGGGGTCACATTATGAAAAGAACCCCAGAATTCTGGGGTTCTTTTTATAATGTGACCGAGTTAATCGGACTCAAATGAGGGCTGCATTGTTTTCTCTCTCCCAGAAACTGGGCTTTTTCGTCAAGCAAACCGACTGAAGAATACAATTACTAATACGATATTCCTACACCTCATAGTTATTTTAGTTCTTAACACACACAACTGATGACTACGTTACGTAATCCTAGGAATGCTCTTCATCCTGTACACTTTAGGGTGAACCCCTCCTGGAAATTCTTCACTCATAAACACCAACATTTTCAATCTGCCACCCACCGTTGATTTCTCATAGGGTGAAAATAACTGCAATGGAAGAAATTCTCGGACATCTTATCTCTAGGAAGCAGCGTCTCGTCATCCTCCTCCTTTGTCTCTCCGTTGAATGTTTCCGTGCAATATATTCGACACATTGAACTATTTCTGTGTCGGCTGTGAACGGGATATGTGAAGATAAAACAAAAATAAATTACGGGAAAGAGAAGAGAAACCTACAGATCCCTTCACGGCGTCGGAATTCCGGGGGTTAACAATTTGAACGAGGGTAACGATTAATAGGAGAACACACAGTGGAACGATACGTTAATATAACACGAATGACAAACATTAAGTTAATGGGATAACTAATTGCAGACAAACACTAAGTGATCACCACTGAGTTATAACCACCCACTTAATACGCGTCGGCTACCTTCGCGCGAGTAACAGCCGCTGTTGGCCTACCCATTTTGACCCCACCAGATGTCTAAAGGCGTCCGTAGGGATCTGCAGCCACGCTGCCTGCAAGACTTTACAGTGCCGGAATTGATTACGGTTGCGTGTCCATACGCTCCACTTCCCATTCCAAAAACATCCCGCAGATGTTCGATTGGATTGAGGTCAGGCGAATTTGCAGGCCAATGAAGATTGGCGATATCTTCACTGTGATCTTAGAGCCAGTGTGGGCCCGATGACATTGTCATCTAGCAAGATCCCGTTTCCGTCCGGGAAAAATGCAACATGGCAGGATGCACATGGTCTCCTAAGAGCTACCGGTGTGTGTACATGCATGCATGAAACTCACGGAGATGAGGCGTATGTCTATGTATAATTGTATTTATCCTTCTATGTATTGTATATGTGAGTGTGTATGCCCACTAGTTTGTTGCATGCCTGCAAGTATATATGTATCTATGTTCATACGCAAACTGATCATATCAGCGGGTATTTATGCATGAGTATGTATGTATGTATGTGTGGGTACGTACGTAAATTGCGTGTATGCATGTTGGTATGTATGTACTCTACGTGCACTGTGCGTATGTGTATGTATGTGTGTTGCACGCAGATACGCATGCTGTGTATGTATGTTATTAAATACGTGTGCATTATGCATGCATGTGTACGCATGTATGCTAGTAGGCGTACGAACGTCAGCTTGATGCTAGTTTTCATTTGTGTAGCTCGCAGGGTGGGAAATAAGTCCATTTAACCTGAAAAATAATGATAAAGCGAGTGTGCTACATCGTATTCAGGGTACTGTTGTGAAAGAGACAACTGCGTGTGAATGATGACTCGATGAGAATGTCCGATACGTTAACTGCCTTATCCTCAATAAATATACTATAAAAAGTACGTTAAATTCCCCCCAGGTTAAGCTGTACAAAAGTGAATGAAAGTAGTGGTCACCTGTGTAAACTATGCGCTGACTGAGTGAATGTTTTGTGATTTGGGATATAAAAAAGCACAACTGTCAAGAAACTGTTCATTTAGGTGGCAACTGCGTCCCTTCATGACATCAGATGAATGAAAGATAGCAACTGTAAGTGCTGATATGTGTTTCAACAGCTGCCTCTAAATTTGTTATAAAACAATGTGCACTTGTGTAATTGTTAGTTGCGAAGAGTGAACGATTAGTGTGTGTTGTTGTGGCAGGTCCACACCCAATCGGACTGCACTGGGGCAACTTACATGGAATTCCGCATGCCCTCCTATTGTGGCATGGCGCCAGATACGCTGACACCGGCTACAGCTGGTCTGACCAGTGTGGGAATACACACAGAGAACCACTGTCCTCTGTGCGATCTCCACAGGGCATATGCTTTTAATCACCCCAAACACCAACCCTTTCTATCTCTTTCCTCACCTTTTTCCTGGTGGATCCTACCATCACAAACCCTCCACAGGATCAAGAGAAGTGAAGGAGCCCATCCCCCCACCCTGTGGAGGACGGGCTCTTTCCACAAGAGTGCCCTTCTCTCCCATTAACTTCTTATTTCTATTAATGTTCTTGCTCTGTTCCCTACCCTCCCCTTTACTGTCCTCCCGTTTTCACGTCTCCGTCCTCTAGCGTTTTTTTCCTTAACTGGGCTCTCCCTGGCAAGATGAAGCTCGGCCCAGGGTTTCTCCCCGCCATAGAAACCCTGGGCCGGCTGCCTTCCTGAGGCGGTGGATAGAAACGCGGGGTCCGCTAGGGGGCCTTGGCCGCTAAATGTCGGAGGAACAACGGACCAACGTAACCGAACACTACACTACGCAAACTTTCAGCCAGGTCTCCCGAGACTGTCCCCAGGGCTTGGTCCTGGGGCCCTTTCTTTTGGTCCATCGTCCTGGACGAGTTCCTTGGGATGGACTTGGGGATGACTCAACCCCTTGGGCTTGCTGACGATTTGGTTTTGGTGATGCATGGTGACACAAGAGCTGATCTAGAGGAACGAGCAACTTGCGTGCTAACTAAGCTCCAGGA
This sequence comes from Mastigoproctus giganteus, assembly GCF_048544385.1. Lineage (NCBI taxonomy): Eukaryota > Metazoa > Arthropoda > Arachnida > Uropygi > Thelyphonidae > Mastigoproctus > Mastigoproctus giganteus. The sequence goes on along the minus strand of NC_143583.1, from coordinate 227,522,659 downwards.
TTGGTCAGCCATTCACCGACTAAAGATCTCGGGAGAGAAAACCAAATCTATATTGCTCAAGGGAACGCTCCAACTACGAAGACCACCGGTTATCAAAATTGACAACATCTCCATAAGATTATACCCAGAAATCAAGTATTTATGAATCGTCTTAGATATGAAGCTAAATTTCCATCCTCACTTGAAATATATGTCACAGAAAATAAAAAAAAACTCGGCCATGATCATCCGTATAAGCCGTGCAGACTGGGGCCTTAAGCGCCGGGCTCTGGCCCTCATCTATAATGCCATATTTATCCCAATAGCTTGCTATGGAGCCTAAGTATGGTGTACTAGGGCCTCCCTCGACCGAAATCGCCATACACCGTTCTATGCTCCTTGCGAGCCGTACAGTAAGCACCCCAGGTCTACAGGTGTATACCCCTACACCTAGAGGTAATAAGAGGATTGAAGAAGAGTGTTCCCACCGAAACAGCAGGCATCAGTCTTACTCTTGATAACAACCGCAAACAGGAAAGGAAGAGAATCTCTGAAATTATGTACAGGACCTGGCAAGAGACATGGGACACCACCAACAAAGGATTAATAACTAAAAAGTTCATTCTCTCTGTGAACCCCATAAGTCCAAAGCCTCCTCCCTGGTACTCACCAGGCCTCCATACTACATTTCTATTGACAGGCCACGAACCCTTTAAAGCGAAGCTAACATCCCTAGGCATAGAAGAAGATCCGCTGTGTCACTGCGGGGTTGAAGAAACGTGGGATCACGTACTGTATGATTGTACAGTAACTATAATACTGGCGTACTGGCCTGCCTCCATGGGGCGGAGTGGGACAACGTTGGGTCCCATTAGGGGCCAGCGGCTAAATGATCAGATGAACAACGGTACACGACACTACACACTACAAATACAAAATCCATACACTTTTAAACCTCTGGCATTGACATTGTTCTGTTTCACACCCACAATGTATAGCACACGGAGATGGGGGGAACCCCTGGTGCCGTTTGACGCTAAACACACTCTACACTCTACACACTCTACTCTCTACGCAAACTTACACTAACACTTACATTATGTCTGGCATTTGTAGAGTTTCCATTTCATCACAGAGTACACCTCTGGGGTTTCTAGGGGGAAACTAAACCCCCCATGCCGCTGGATAATAAAAACAACTTATATTTAACCCCAGGGGCTCACATCTGGTGAGTATGGGCTTGGCGCACCCAGGGTCCTGGGCTGGATATCATCATTCTTCTCTTTCTTGGTGATTCCTTTCTACTTTTCTCTCTCTCTCCCTCGGGGTGGCTCGAGAATTTTTTTTGGCTGGTGCAGCATAAGCCTGAGGCTTCCTTGCACCATATGGCTAATAATAATAATAATGTATGTCTTAAACGTTCAAGATTCCCATGGAAGGTTTAATTGCTTCTTTTTTTGAAGACAAGCTTGACACAGGCGAAGCATACTCCCTCTTACTTCGTTGATTTTTCAAGTTCTTGTAGTGGCAATATGAATCTGAATTACTCATTCTAAATGGACAACTGCATATTTGGGGTTAAAATTTAACTTAAATTCAACATATTTTCTATTTATACGGAACGCGATAATCGATCATGTATCCGTGAGTTAAAAATAAAAAAAAACCGAGAACGTCAAATATGCCATCCATGTAGGAATTCTCCACTGAAGTTTCTTAAAGAAGAAAAACTTTTAGAAAAACAAAAAATGCTCTAATTTCTCTGTACAAGAAAAAGTACAGAAGTTAATTCTTCGTCTGTTCTTTGTTTCTGGGATTTTTCTCGCAATCGACGCCATCCTCATTTATTTCGCTTTCCTTCACTTAAAATGAGCGATGCCATAAATACACGGAAATTACGCGGTAGTTTTTCCGAAGTCCCCGGGTGATTTTTGAAGATTTCTTGGTAAATGGGACCAGCGCAGGAAGCAGAACTCAAATCGATTCGAAATTGAATTTTTCATTCGATACTGCATTACACATTCGCTTCGTGTCCGCTGATTCCACATTAAAGTTATAGTTGGACGGTACAATGATGACAACGTCAAGCGTAACGTGGTTTTTGATGTGAAAACATCAAAGGCGAAATTTTCTTACGGTAATGGAAATGGCGCAATTGATTTGTAACGAAATTTCTTTACGGATATGACGCAGTTGACGTCTTTCCTATTAGGTGTTGTTGGATTTTAAATGACGTCACTTCCTAAATGGCGCTAACGATGCTAACTCAGTCACTAACTTGATTCGGGAGAGTAAGCAGAGGGTACGGCAAGAATAAAATGCAGACTTTAATTGATTCCGTGGGAACTCAGCTTTAGCTTCCTTCCCCAGCCACTAATTGCTTTAGCTCCTAGGTCCGCCACTCTGGCCGGTACGCAACTTTCTCTGTAATAGACAACACGGCAGAAACAAGTTATTAATCTAAGAGGGTGGTCACAGCTGTCAATACTTAATAAAAATAAATACTTTTTGTCTAACAATAAATTTTACACATATTAGTTGACTCACGACAATCTTTGTACTGTCACGAATGTTTTAAGAATCTTTTCAGACACAATGTTCTTTAGAGAGTTTATAGGGACGTAAATCCTTTTCCTCGCTCGCTTTCTTCATTAAATTTATACTTAAGTTTAATGATTATGATTAAATTTGATGTGTCCGTGTGCGTTGGACTGCCGAGTGAGAAGTTCTGGAGTCAGGAGCTTCAGCAGCTTTTCAGATTGCACATCACGGAGTTGGGCCTCGGCGTGTATATTGACGTCGTCTAGCACGAGAGCCCTCTCATTAGAAAACGCAGAAATATTTTATGTGGTCGGCGTAAGAAAGAAAATTATGATTCTGTGCCAGGAACGGTTCCAGGGCCGATGCGAACAACAGAGATGACAAAACACTTCCCTGCGATCGGTGACAGTGCAGTCGGACCTCTGTCTTCGATAAATAAAACGAGTACATTGAGATTTACGCTACTTGTACACGAAGGGTGATATCACGCTCGTTCTTTCATTGAAATACATTTTGCACTTGCTTTCTATTAGCAGCGCTAGTGTTCGTCTTATTCATAAGCAGTAGTGTTGAATCCAGGGGGCTGACCGGGGGAGAGTTTCACCCCCGGTGGAATAAAAAATCCCCCCTGTTAAAAATAGTAATTTTTATTTTATAAAATGCGAATTCACGAATTATAAAACACGAGGTGATTATCCCGTTATATAAGGCAATGGTCAGACCACACCTTGAGTACTGTATACAGGTCTGGAGGCCCCATTTTAGAAAGGATGTAGAACCGCTGGAACGAGTACAGAGAAGGGAAACGAAATTAATGAACGTAACAAAAGCGTGCTCTTACCAAGAAGGGCTTCATTCTGCAAATTGAAACTTCTGGAGACTAGGCACCTGCGAGGTGATCTGATTGAGATGTGTAAGGCCCTGAATAGGTTGAGTAAGCTGAATGCTGATGGGATTCTTCCTCTTGCTCAGATTAAGAAACTGAGGGGGCACAGATTCCAATTGGGGAAAGACAGTTGTAGAAGAGATGTGATGAAATTTGCCTTTAGCCAGCGAAAGGTTGGTTGCTGGAACAGGCTTCCATCTCTTGTCGTGGAAGCTGATAGCCTAAATAAATTTAAGCCTGAGCTGGTCAGGCATTTGGAACGAATGGAGGGGTGAAATGGGAGGGTTTTTTTTTTTATTTGGCTGATGCTGCATAAGCTTGTTTCCTTGCATCGTATGCCTCTACTAATGCTAATGCTAATTCAATAAATTTATGTCAAATCAACATTACACGTGTTATGTTTATGTCCTACTTGTGTGGTACTTGTTAGGTGGCACACGGCGAAAACAAATCACTAAAATTCAAAAGACACGAAAATTTCAAAATAATTAAACGGGAAATATTTCTGGCTGCACAAATTATAACTAAAAGTCGCTGTTTCAAGTGTCCGCATTTTCGTTTTATGGCTTTCAGGTTCCCTTTATTTCCACACGAACCATATCTTGATGTTTCACACAAACGGGCTACCTGTGACTAATTCTTTTTTGGATATATATCACAAACAAGATCGCAGGCCGCGAACAGGTCAGCCTGAATTGATTCCTGACAGATGCTATTGTAATTGTAATTATAAAGTGTCCCGCGTCTTTCAGGGGAGTCTGCAGCCACTAATTCAATCGTCAGCAGTTTTGCTTTTTGGTTTTCACATTATTTGTTTTTTTCACAGCAAGGGTCTATTTGTGGCTAATTCTTTCTTTTGTATACCACGAACGAGACGGTTTTGTCGCATCCTATAAACAATACATTTATAATCTTTTTATTATATACGCATCTGTACCGTAATATTGAAAGATCGCATGAAGATTAGCTTAGAGGGCCCGAATGAGTTATCGGAAAAATTAATAAATGAAGCGATTGATACGCACGCAAAGAAAAAGCAAAGAAGGATAAGATGATTACAATATAGTATTTGCATGTTTGATTATAATTTGTATATATATTTTTTGCAAATTTTAATCGGTTTCTCTTATTATAACATTCGTAAATATGCATCATCTGTATATTTATATTTATGCATATATATATATATATATATATATATGTTGCAAATATTAAATAATAATAATAAAAAATATACTACATGTATCCCCCCAGTGCATGCACCCCCGAAGTTTACATCCCTCCTGGTTCAAACGCTCTGGCTTCAACACTGGTAAGCAGCGTGGCACAATCTTCTGTCATCTCAAATACAAAAAAAAAAAGACTGCGTGATGTGTGCGCGCGTCGTATTAGAGAGGTCGTCGTCTGAGATCGAGTGCCACAGATCAACTACCACTCGCAGAAAATGAAACTTCTAATCATGCGCACGTTCCTTTATGACCACCAGAGCTTTGGGGTCAGTTTCGAATTTCTTTACATTTAGCGAGAACGTTGCGGCCGTAGTAGGTGGTAAAAGACGTCGATATCTCTCAGCGAGTGCACGTCGTCGCGATTACATATTTGCCACGTGAACGGCGATTTTTCTGACTCAATTCTGCGATTAATTCTAAAAAGCGTCTTTGGGTAATTTGCCTGATTCGTCCTCTGTTCAAAGTGTTGGGAAAGCGGACCCAATACAGAGAGAGAGAGAGAATTGTAAACAGGGATTTGTTGCACGCTGCTCTTTTACGAAGAAACCATGGGCAAATCACGTGCTGTGCATGTCGCCATAGTGACTTAATGTTTATTTCGCCGAGCATGTGTACTTCTACGGAACAGCGGCGACCATTTTGGAATCGCGAACACACTCCAGATACGATGATCAATTTCTGATATGAGCAATATTGACCACCTCTTGTTTCCATGGTTGCATGGCTTCTTCGCGACGCTCACCCAGTAAATAAATCAGCGTCGCATTTTGCTTTTTTGATGACGAAGATCAATAGGCGTATTTTGTGCGCTTCCCTTTCACTGTCACAGCTGAAATGTAAACCCATTGAAAAGTGTAAAACGACAAATTGAATCTCTTCATTCCGCTGGCAAACAGTTTTGGAGTTTTGTTAATTCGAATTGCGGTCCAATCTTTTCGAGTCGTCATTCCATTAATCGACTTTCTCACAAAGACCTGATCATCTTTTCGCTCAAACATTTTTTTAAGTATTTTTTCTCGGTTCTGCTTTAAGTCTTGGTTCCTATCATTTTTGATAGGAATCAGATATGAAGTTCTCTGAGCGGTACAGACCGGCTGCTCATGCTGTTTTGTCAATGATATACAGAAACTTTGATAGCAGGCATAAGGAGGTGACCATTCCCTTGTACAAGGTCATAGTCGGGTTCGCATCTTAAGTAGTGCATACAGGTCTGGAGGACTCATTTCAGGAAGGATGTACAGCTGCTGGAACGAGCACAGAGAGAGCAACGAGATTGGTGAAGGAAACAAAGGAGTGCTCTTCTGCAAATTATAGCGTCTGGAGACTAGACACCTGCGAGGTGATTTGATTGAGGTGTTTAAGGATTGGAATGGCTTCGGCTGACTCAATGCTGGTGGGATTCTTCCTTTTTCTCAGACTATGCACACGAGGGGGGCACAAATTCAAATCGAGTAAGAATGGTTCCAGAACCATTCTTACTCGATTCTTTGTGAAGAGATACATAGAGAAAGAGAGGGAAAAGATAATAAGAAAAAAAATGAATATACAGGAGAAGATACCTAATAAAAATTACACCGTTGTAATTGAATTGAATGGCTAAGTTTATAAAACGTAAAAAACTATATATAAAGTTATAATCTTAGTAATTAATTGATAAGAAGATAACTATATTTACCTTTCACTTCAGTCAATCAACTTCAAAAAATGATAAATAAATAAATAAATCTTTATTGTGAAGTAGAGTTACAGCACAATATCCCATCACGGCGGCGAGCGCCAGGGTAGATAAAGGGTACATATAGATACATATAGATAAAAGTACATATAGTACATATCTATACATATAGATATGTACAGGGTACATATAGATAAAATAAGTACGGTGTACAAATAAGGCTATAAAATAAAGCGAGCACATACAAAAAGGCTACAAAATACCGAACATGAATGCAAAAGAAATACAGCATAAAAACACAGAGCTAGACACAAATATAGAAATAAATACAACTTTACAATACATCAGGGTTCAAGGGCTTTGATAAAGTAGTGTCTGTCCTTCTTCTTACTTATTATGCTGACAATGTCGGCGTCCACACGGTTGAGGGCGGGGAGCATCTGCTTGGGAAGAAATCTCTCAGTGAGTACAAGCCTGTTGTGGTGAGCCACGAGTGCTGGTACCGACCTTAGGCTTGGCTGTGGAATCCTCCAAGAGCAAGCGTTCCAAATATTTGGAGATGATATCTGGCCTGTGATGAGTTTGGCTGTGAAGACCAGGAACTTCAACCTCGGGATGTCAAGTGCTTGTGCCATCATGGTGGTTGTGGTAGCGGGAGGTAGCCGAAGCTTGTTATTGGCCCATTTCAGTAGCCAGTATTCAGCGGTGTACACCCGCTTGAGGTTTGTATGTGCAGCGGAGACCCATATATCTGCACCATAGAGAATGGCGGGGTAGACGGTGGAGGTGATGAACCTTTGTCGGACGTGTAGCAGCTGCTGCTTTGAGATCCACCGTAGACGAGAAAATCTGGTACTAATTTTGTCGATCTGGTTGACAAAGGACATCTTTTGGTCAAACAGAACGCCAAGGTCTGTGTGCGAGGGTACGTTTGGTATTCGTACCCCTGCGAGTGAAGCGTTGAGTACTGTCGGCATGGATTTAAGGAAGAATATCACCTGAGCAGACTTCAGTGGGTTGATTTTTAGATTGAAGTTTGCCAGATACAATTCTAGATCCTTAAGTTGGGAATTGATCCTGTTGCTGAGCTGAATGGGATTGTCGCCAGGGTTGATTTGAATCATCAGTTTGAGGTCATCGGCATAGCATAGGAGACCACACGTTGAGGCAACGATTGGCACGATGATAGCTGTGAATAGGACACCAGATAGGACACCCCCCTGCGGTACTCCAGCAGTAATGTCGTAGGATAGGGTATGTTGCTGCCGATGGAGAGTAACAGAGAAGAGATTCCAAAAAGCACAGCATATCACCTCGAATGTGAAATTTCTCCTTAAGTAGGAGGAGCAAGGCTGGGATCGACACAGCATCAAAGGCTGCACTTATGTCGAGGTATGTGATTGCTAGCTCAGCTCTTTGTTCGAATGCTGAGAGAATGCGTTCTGTGGTGGCTGCCAAGTTGGTGATTGATGATTTTCCTGCGATGGCATAGTGGATTTCAGGTGGTTTCGTCTGGAGGATTTGTTGAGTGATTGTGGGTAGCAAAGCCTTTTCAAGAGTTTTTAACAGACAAGAGGCAACTGATATGGGTCTGAACTGGCTGACGTTTGTGGCAAATTGGTTTTTAGGGATGGGTACACCCTGTACTTATTCCATTGGGGTGGGAAATAATGCTCAGCGAGGCATCTGTTATAGATCGAGAGAAGAGGGTCTATGATGAATGTGCTCAAGCATTTGATCATAAATTGCGGAATTCCATCCTCCCCAACAGTGGCTGTTGTGGGAAGGGAATTGATGGCACGTATGAGCTCCTGTTTCGTGATCTGGATGGTCCCTAGGACATCTGAAGGGCTTTCATAGTCAGGCTGAACATCTGTAGATGGGGCTGTGGTTGTATTTGAAAACCTGTCGATGTATTTGAGCCATTCTTGAGGATCAAGCATATGATTGAATCCACCATGTGGGGCAGCATAGAATGACTTTCCTTTCCTCAGAGTGCGGTTAAGATTTACTTGGATTGCAGCAGCTTTCTTTCGATTAAAGTGGGCCCTGGCGCGGGAAAAGGCTATTCTGTCTTGACTGCCATTCGTAAGCTTCCATTTCTTATGTAGGACTTGTTTCATTTTGAAGCTGTTGTTGAGGTCAGCAGTCCACCACGATCTGGAACGGGGAGTTACTGTTACTCGTTTGGTGGCAGCATAGTCGGTGACGGATTTAATCCAGTTAGACAAGAGTGTCACTGCGAGGCTGAGGTCGCAGTCAATGAGGACATCCCAAGGAACGCAGGATGCTGCTTCTACACAGAGTTGAGGATTAAGGTATTTAGGTGCTGAAATGTATTTGACTATTTTGTTGTCAGGGATGTTGAAGTTTGACACCTGCAATGACCATGTCAAAACTATGGGCTGGTGATCGGACAGGAAGAATGCGATGGGATCATCCTCAGCTGTGCATGGTGTAGAAGCAAAAGCGAGATCCAGTAGGTTCAATCTCCTGGTGGGGTTCTCATTGACCCGCGTCATGTTGATGGATTTGAAGAACTTGCAGAGCCTGATAAAGAGGTGATGTCGGTTTGGAGGCAGGTTAAAATCACCACAAACAAGTTGTGCAGACGGACGAAGGTGGCTTAAGAGCCAGTTCCCTAGATCTTCAATAATTTCAATTGTAGGCCCTGGGGGAATATACACAGATGCGATATCAATGTGGCTGGAGTGGAAGCGTAGCGAGACTATAATCGCTTCGAAAGCTTGAGATGCAGTTGAGGTCGAATTCACATATGAGAATAGGGAGGTGTTGTACAGTATGGCTACTCGACCGCCTCTAGATTGCTCCCTGGAGGCAGACAGCATGTGGTAACCAGCAATAGCTGAGCAGAAGAGTGTGTCCTGATTAGGTTGAAGCCACGTTTCTGCGAGGCAGACTACGTCAGCGACCTGGGAGAGGAAGATCTGTTCTGCTGAGTCTAGTTTGTTCCTAATGGACCTGATATTTTGGAAGTACACCCTGATGACAGGTGTTCGACGAACTTCCGTCCTGATTGGAGGTGTTCTGAGTTGGCATGTTCGCGAGCGAACGGCACGACTTCCTAACGAAATATGGACTGGTATTTTATGGGGACCATCACATAGGGCACTCAGGATACTCTTATCATGGCGGGGTGGTGCTTTAACTGTGGGGCTTGGCAGAGCAATGGTATGAAAGGAGGACTGCTGAGATCTTTGTAGGTTGTCTGGGAATGCATCCAGTCAGCTGTGGGTGGTGATGTTGCAGACTTGATTTTGGGGCAGAGGTAGAGGTTGGGGAAGGCGACTGGTTCTCCCATTATAGAAGGATCGAATAGTGGTGCCAATAGGCCAAATAGATTCGGTTCCAATTAAGTTGAACAGGTCCTGTGTGCATTCAACCCTGAACGATGCGCAGCGGGGGTTCCTGGTGTGAAGTTGGTGCACCTTTAGTCGAAGGTTTAGTTGATCACGTAGAACCTCAGCAACATGATTTGCTGTAGTATTTGGGGCTAAGCGAGATATGAAAACACACCTCCCAGACTTCTGCCGTCTGGGAGGTGTGTGGGAAGGCTGCAGTTTGGAGTTGGTCGATGTGCCGATTCGAAGCCATTCGCGTGAAGCTGTACTTGTTCGTTGGCTCACTCTGAAGTTCATTCCTCTGATTGACTAGTGTACTTTCCTCTGATTGCATAGGATAGGATGGATTTGCAGTGGGGTGAACTGGGAGTGGAAATTGTAGTGTGGAAGATTCCGCTGGTTCGAATATTGAATTCGCTTCGACACTGAGTCCGAGGCCTTGTGAAGATGGGAAGTGCGAGTGAGGTATGACAGGACAGGCATTGCGATAAGTTGGGTGCGAAGGTAGAAATGATGACTTTTGCCTCATTGGCATAGAGGTAGAGAATTCATTATTGCAAGTAAGAGAGTTTCTACATGCGGTGCCATTGACCGTTGGTGGAGCCTGCTTCTGTAATTGTGGAAACCTCTCTTTTGTTGAGTGGTGATTAACATCAGTTGCCCTTTTCAGGTTCTTCTTGAGCGTACGTGAATGATAAGCATTTGTGTGTGGTTTTTGCCCTTTCCCATCTATTTTTAGAAGCTGGCTGGAGCGAGGAGATGGCGCTCGACGATGTCCAGTGTTTGGCCATTTTTCAGATTCGTTCCTACCTGGAGCTTCTGCTGGAGGACTGGGGATTGATTTTTTGCTACATTCGGGGCAGACTGATACTGTAATGGCCTTTGGGTAATTTTTATATCATCTACGAAGATCGTCTGAGTTCAGAAGGTTAGTGAGTTTGCTCGGATTTGCTAGCTTACACAGTTCGATCTTATTATAGATATCAAGGAGTATAAATTTCATCTCCTTGTTTTCTTTGTGTAGCACTGTGATGTTGTCTTGTAGCTCTGCCAGTTATGCTTTTGAGATTTCATTTCCATGATCTATTTTCGCTATTGCTTCTGATGAGGGTGTCCTGAAGTTTAATAATTCATTTTCAAGCTGATTAATTCTGGAGATCAACCGCTCGGTACTCTCAACAGCTGCGTCCGTGGTTCCTGAACATGACGCACCGGGTTCAGGTATCCGCAGCTCTAGAAGTTCATTAGGTCTAGAAGTTCATTAGGTGTGATGTCGGTTCTCTGTTGCCCTGGGTCCTTTAACTGTGTAAACTCAGCAGAAAGTTGAGAGATTGCGGTGTGAATTTCGTTTACAGAATTACTTAGCTGAATAAAATCACGGCGGGATACGCACTCCGGATCAGTTTGTGAATTAGGTGGAGTGTCATCGACATTCCTCGAGTCATTTTCTGCTTGTTTGCAAAGTTGACATCTCCAAGAATTTTTAATTTTCTTTGCGAGTCTTTTCAGATCAGCGTATGGGCTACATGGTCCACAGAGGCGAATGGCTTTGCACGAATTGCACACGAGGACATAATCAACTTGATAACCATACCCTGTGCAAGTAGTAGGTTCGCTCATGGCTGCAGAAACCGTAGGTATTTGCGATTTAAAGGATTATCAGCGTCCTTGAAGACAGCGAAAAACTGAACGACGAATACAGAACACGTGTAAAGTCGCTGAAGGCACGGTGAGTGAGTGAGGAGTGGGTCAATGAGCCCTGAGGCGTAAATTCCAGAAATGTTAAGAAGCTTAGTGCGGCAGCTCGTGCAGGCAGGAAGTTCTGTATGCACGAGCTGCCGCAGCTCGTGCAGGCAGGAAGTTCTGTATGTCGTCATACAATCCGGAAAAGCAACGGACAATTGCCTTTATCACTGAAAACAAAGTAATATTCAAAATTAACCTGAATCGAATTAACAGCTGCTTGTAGTTATAGGTGTAGGTGCACTGTACTGTCACAGAAAGTTAGGGCTCTCTTTCAGCCTGGGTTTAGCATTGATGGGGGCACTCTTCCCAGTCAAGTGCAGGGTATTTACGTGGCAACCACGAAATAGCGGCGCCTCTCTATATCCCTGCTGCCAGCCACATGGTGACCACTGCAGTCTGGCAAACAAAGGATACAGATATTAACGCAAATAACCCGCTAATTTCCCAACAGAAATTTCAAATTCTCTTACCGGGGGAGTCCACTAGTTGACATCTTTGAGTGAGAACACATTTTGAGATAAGAACTGAAGTTAAAGCACATTTTTTAGACAAATTTCTACGGAGCGTTAAACTGCACGTCTTCACTATACGGCGGCATACCGAGCAGTGTTTTATTAGAGCTTTTACATATTCCGTTTATGGTTATCTTCTGTCTTAACCTTAATTATCCGAGTCCAGTACGTTCGTGGTACATCACGCACTGCATATCTAAGATCAACGCCAACTTTAATCGTGCTTGCCTTTTCCTACCGAATCAGATCCTTCATAGAATCCAAGAACTCGACGCTGACCACCATCTATTTGCCACGATTCGCCTAAATCCAGGCGAATTGTTACCTGAATGTATCTAGCTGGATCGGAATGTTATTCTTACTGTTCTCATTAGTAATGGAGGAGTTGGGGTGGCTAATTTAATGGCATTCGTGGGTCTGAGGTAGAATTGGGCTTGTTGAATGCAGCATCTTTCTCTCTCTCTCTCTGGACTCTGGTGTTTCGATGTAATTCGGAATTTTGTATCGTATGAGAAGGTGAAGAAATTAATGTTTTTTAATCATGTATTACCATCCACTTTTATTTATTTATTATTATTATTATTATATTATTTTATTTATTATTATTATTATTATTATTTATTTTTTTTTTTTTTGCTGTCGCACAGGGTATCCTCCCACGGATATACCTCATCTGACAACAAACTCATCTACCATGCACATCTTTCAAGTGCCTGGTAATACACGATTTTTACAACATCACGCATGTTGTTGTTGGGTTTTATGAGCTTCGGCAACTAAGGCCATATTGCTCCATGTATACTGTTTGTAAATTGCGCGTGTTCTGAGGTCGATTTTCTGTTTGCTAAAACCCGGGTATCCGGGAGAAAAAAAAACAAAAAAAAAAAACCACTCTACCCTCGCTTGAGACCAACTAACTAAGCGACGTTGTGAAAAAGGCCTATAAAAATTCCTCATTGACGAGACTCGAACTAGGGTCTTTTCCACCGCGATCCTACCAACTATGCTACCCATGAGGGCACATGTAGGTATAAAACACTCGAATTCTTGCTTTGATGGAGGTGTGGGAATCCCCATCTGTTGGGATTTGAGACCTAATTTTTTAGTCCATAACTTGGGTGCATTGCATCCGTCATAGCCCTACCCCTTCGTTACCGTCCTGCCAAACCTCCGCGCCAGATCCTTGCCGGATCTTGGAATTTTCTGGATTTCGAGTATTCATATTATTGAAAAGGCTGTTTAAGCGTGGGTAATGCAACTGGGTTGTCACTATTGCAACAGGGTACCCACCTCCCCAACGATGACGAAGTGAATCAGCTTCGAAACAGTGCCGTCTGGGTGGGGTGGTGGTGCCCATCTGAGAATAAGTAACAGCAATCTTCTCTACCAGAGAAGCGTTATTTATTCGAAGTAGTGCAATACCTAGGCAACTCGTTGTGAAGGTATTCACAATATGAGATACAATAAAACGATACATGCACACTGCCTGGGTAGTAGAAATGATGGAGATTCATCACCCACGTTTAAACAGCCTTTTCATACTCTGACATTTAGTCAAGAATTATATTTAGAGTCATATTATTGTTATACAAAATATTATTGCATTTTTGTATATCTTACTGAATATTTTTATATATATATCCGAAAAGAGAGAGAGAAGTAACAGCAGTGATCAATTTTTTTTTTTTTTTGTCGTACCCCTTACCCTCTTTGGTTACTTATTCCTTACAACTTCCTCGAAGAATGAACCGCCCATAATGTTTTTTATACGAAATTTATAGTACAGGTGTCAAAAAAAAGTTATGGATGCTTTTTCAGCAAAGCTGATTTCGTATCCCTTTGAAATGGATCTCGCGTATCCCCAAGGGTACGCGTGCCTCTGGTTAAATGCCGTTGACTTACAGTACACGGAAAAGTTTACTGCACCGTGCAATGTATATTTATCCAATATACATTGCACCGTGCAATGTATATTGCACGGTGCAGTAAAAATTTCAGCGTGATAAAAGTAAAATTATTTCCTCTTCCAAAACATGCTGTACTTTGCACATTATATTTTGGTAGGGATAAAGCGAAAAGTTTCGCAAAATTGCTTCACTGTAGCCCAATTCCTTTGAGGTGTAACTTTTTTCACGGTGGATAATGAATATCTAATTAATACCCATTTCACCTATTCATCCCTTCTAACAAGCTACCTGAATAACCCAAGGTGGGGAGGAACAGCACTTCCTCTATCTGATATTAGCTAACTACAGCCTCGATTAAACAAGGCTTTAAGAACTCTTCCTGTCGAAGACCGGAATCGAATTGAGACCTTTTTTCAAACACTTTAAGACATTACATTTAATACAGTACTGCAGTTTCATAAGCCTAAGCGCTAACGATAGTTTTAAAGGTGTTCGGAAAGGCTGTTCGGTACACACACACGCACACGCACACACTGAAAAAATGCCGGACTTGTAAATGTCAAAGTTAGTTTTTGTGATTCATTTCAGAAGTCGTTTAGTTTAATGTCTGTATTCAGTTGTTGCTTTCTAGAGAGTATTTATAATATAAATGAATTCAGGTCCGGAATCTCTATATCCAGCTTTATTGATTAGTCTAATATTTTGGAACGTGTCATTCGACGAACGGCCTGCACATATAATGTGATGTATGTAGACATGTAGAGTATCTTATGTCTACATGTCTGCAAACCTGAACGTCAGTTCAACTCCGTCTTTGTACACTGTGATGGGTACAGAGCACTGTAACAGGCCACAAATGTGTGTAATGTTATGTTCGTGCAGTGTGTGTGTGTTGTTGTGTTGTTTAGTTGTTTCTGGCCATTTTGTCACCAGGCTGGCGATCACCTGGAAAGCTGCCCAATGTCCGTCTACACCACGGGGAGGTGGGCCACAACTACGCATGTACAGTACTGTGGCGGACCTCGAGTAGCTCGTACTGAATGCCCCAAAACGAGTTTAGGATCATTCGAAGAGAAGAAAGAAAACTAATAAAATAAATAATAATAAGTAAATAAACAAAAAATAAATAAATAATTAAAATAACAAAATAAAAACATCCAAAGCCCACTCGTTAAGTGCGAGACTAGTGAGTGATACGATCCCGTACCTATGGAGCCCAACCCCAGGAGAAAAGAAAATCCCGCACCCACAGACAGTAATGAAGTCCTTGGGTGCCAGCAAAAAAAAAAACCGTAATATAAAATATCTATAAAAAGTAAATTAAAATACAAATAGGATAGGAAAAAGAATTAGGATAAATTCCTAAAATAAAAAAAAAATAATAACGGTGTATATGAGAAAAGGTAAATTAAGATAGATAAATAAAAACAAAAGTGATGTTTGCCACCGCGATGTTATTTTGCCTCCCGTTCTGAACATTCAGTCCGATTTCGTGTCAATCCTTTTCATGTACAGACTCTGCCTTTCCGTATTTATATTTTCATAATTAAATTATTTCATAATTTGGCGACCTTCCCTTCCTTAGTAATAGAGATGATTCCAAAAAGAATTTTTTCCTTCATTTCAGTTCTCTCTCTCTGTTATCCTTCGTTTGAGAGGTGGCGTAGTGATCGTTGTGTTAAGTGCTTATGGAATTGTGCTCCCCTTTTTTGATGTACAAGTGTGGTTTAAAGAGTAGTTACGTTTATTAAATATATGACACGGATAGAGATAACTTTGGTGAGCGTAGGATAAAATTTTATTGCAGGTGCTGAAGACACATACGAACAATGTCCTTACTTTCCAAATTCAGCGGATAATAATAGAATCTCTTCTGCTCCTGCCTTGAATGCGATAGCTCGTACAATGGAGAAACCTCGGTTATCAGATCCAACAGTGTTAATACCTTGGTGTGCAAAATTTAAGGACCAGTCAGGTTTTCACCTGTAGCTTCTCTTGGAGTGGCCTGGGTATGGGAAAAGCATACTAAAGGAACCTCGTGAGGTACAGAAATGATGAAGGAAACAACACCGACACAACAACGGAAACAAAACAGTTCAGAGGGACTTTATTCAAAAATTGCAACATAGCGCTGGCTGCCATGATACAGATGCATCACTGCCGAAGATGGAACGAAGGAAAGAGCTGGTCCTCTACGAGATATGGCCACCCCTAATATCGATGTAGGCTTTGCACCGCCTGTCCATACTTAGAACAATGTTGTTGATAAGTTCTTGCGGTAACATCGTCCATTCCTTTGTCAGCGCCATCTTCAACTGGTGAACATTTTCTGGTGGGTGTTGATGTGCCGCTAGGCGTCTCCCCAGAGCGTCCCATATATGTTCAATGGGATTGAGATCGACGGAACGGGCAGGCCAATCCATATGAACAATGTCCTTACTTTCCAAAAGCATATAAATAGCTGCAATGCGATGGAGTGTGCCGTTATCATCCATAAACACGAACTCGGGGCCAATGGCACCTCGGAACAGAGGCACATGGGGAAGGATTACCTCAGTACAGTACCGCCTTTCAATGTCTGGAGTTGTGTATGTCCATCCAAGATAACGCCTTCCCAGACGAGAACACCTCGACCCCCATATCGATCCCTTTCAGTGATGTTTGCGAGGTGATATCGTGTGCCAACCTCTCGCCAGATTAGCTGACGTCCAGAATCGCTGCTGAGACTGAATCTACTCTCATCAGGTAAAGAGTACCTTAAGTAAAGATTTTGTGGTTGTAACCTTTAGAAATAGTGTTGGTTCTTAAGTTTTGCACACCAGTTTATATGGTGTCCCTCGTGATTATATTACGGATGATATACTTGAAGTTATATTTTTTAAAAACTTAAAAGAGTTTGGATTCTCGCAGGATGAAGTTAAAGACGAGGTATCTTTCAGATTTAGTTCTGGATCAGGTACAAAAGTGGTTAATTGGGTGATCAAATTTAGTCCTCGTATGATCAGGTATATTCTGGAAAGTGATAGAATCTATCTTGGATTCACATCACACAGGTTCCGTAGGTTTACGATTGTAAGCAAACGTTTCCGTTGTTTGGGGTATGGCCACTCGGCCCAATTTTGTTCCCATAAGACAGTTTCTTGTGGACACTGTGCAAAGGGTGGTCATGTCTATGGAGTGTCCCCCATAAAGAAGATTCTCCAAAATGTATCAACTGTAAGAGACGTGGTAGAGATTATAATCATTCTGTTAGAGCTGCTAAGTGTCCAGAATACTTGAAAGCGGCACAGCTTACGGACAGTAGAACAAAACGTGAGTGATAAGAATCCAATTTTGGATGATGTTATATATGAGGGTGTAAAGGTTTTTCAGATAAATGATCAGCGCCCAAGAGTGGCAATGGATGAGATTAGGAGAGCAGCATTTGAAAATAACTTTGACATTATTTGCATACAGGAATCCTTCTATTCTTTGCAGGTAGGAGGTGGAGCCCATAAAATTATGGGTTTTCCAACCTCGGCAAGAATTATTCATTCGCTTGACAAACCTCCAAAAAGTGCAATAGTTGTTTTAAATCATGATCTTGTGGTTACCAACATTACCAAGATTAGTGAATGGAACAAAGGGGTGCTCTTACGAAGAAAGGCTTAAGTTTTGCAAATTACAGTGTCTGGAGACTAGGCACCAGCGAGGTGATCTGATAGAGGTGTATAAAGCCTTGAATGGTTTAAGCATGCTCAATGCTGATGGGATTCTTCCTCTAGCTCAGAAAAATCACCTGAGAGGGCATAAATTCAAATTGAGGAAAGACAGATGTAGGATAGACGTGCGGAAATTTGCCTTTAGCCAGCGGGTGGTTGGTTGGTGGAACAGACTGCCATCCCTTGTGGTGGAGGTTGATAGCCTAAATAAGTTTAAGGCTCATCTGGACAGGTATTTTGAACGAACAGAGGGGTGAAGTGGAAGTGGGTTTTTTTTTTTTTTTTTTTTTGGCTGATGCTGCATAAGCTTGCTTTCTTGCATCAAATGCCTCTAGTAATGCTAATGCTAATTACAGGTCTGTGTACGGACACTATGACCTGTTTAATGATTTCCACAACTTTCATAAGTTTTTATATTGCGTCTGTTTACTGTCCTCCAACTGAGGACATACAATTGACTCTCTATCGTTTGGACAATATATGTACTAATTTTGCTTCTATAAATCTTATAATAACAGCAGATCTAAATGTCAAATCCAACTTCTGGCACAGCAGTTTTACCGACCATAGAGGATTAGCCCTCGAGGATTTAATTTTGTCCTACAACTTCAGTGTGCAAAACTTGCCTCATAAGCCGTTCACATTCTCCACCGTGAATGGCGTATCCAACATAGTCACGTATGTCACTCTTACCACGGTTAAAATAGACGAAATTCTAACTGTATGGGATGTTATTCCAAGCCTTGTAAATAGTGCATTCATGTACTTTTGAACTGTTCATTGTACTCTCAACCTACAGTGGATTTAATATCTGTGGTTCCAAACTTATTGGAGACCAATGTAAATATCCTAGTTGAAGATCGTGAGAATTTTACGGCTCTGCAAACCTTCTCGAGAACTGTCTTTACATTGAGGACTCAGCTAAGAACTTCATCTTCTCCTGGGAATTTACTTCACAAAAAAAAAAGAAAAAAAAAGTTTGATGCGAAAACAGAACATTTATGTGAATTGTTATTGTGTTGATTTTTATCAATTGTTAGTGTTTATTTATGTTAATCAACAACTGTAAATCAATTGACCTAAATCACCCAATGATCATTTAGGTCAATTGCTATTGACAAGATGTCAGCAGATTTGGAAGTTCTAGCGGAAAGACTTGATAGTACTGTTAATTGAAGTGGAGGTGGTCTTTCTTTGAAGAGTATTTCTGTAGTTAAACATAGTCTATTGTATATGAACTAATCATATATTGTTTTCCGGATTCTCAGGAATTCTGAGACTCTGAGCACATTTAAAACAAGTTTTTTTTTTTTTTTTTATGAAAAACCCCAAACACAAAAGGTATCAAACCTATAGTACTTAGTACTGTGCATGGGTTGAAGGAGAAGTATGGAGGGAGGGGGATGCTGGAAACTTTGCTCTAGAGACTAAACATGGGTTTCACCACTTCAAGCCTCCAATAAGCAAAGTGGTGGTATTTCACCGGTTGATGAAAGTCATCTACCATTTGCTGTATATATCTGTTTATATAATAATTACTGTTTCTTGGTGGACTGAGGATAATTTGTGGAATTTTCTTCACTAGTGGTTCACTTTTCATTCATTTCTTATTTCATTTTATTTAATTATTAGCTCGCTCCGAGGTCAAGGTAATCTGGAAGCGGTCAAGGTAATCTGGAAGCTAGATATGCACCCACCGGTATTGCACTACAGACAATGTAAATCCGGGCCTAGAAAAAGGCACCAGGTAGCAGCTGCCTTGTATCGACGGTGGTATCATACCGCATACATGTTTTTTAAACCAACTTCGTAGAGTTTCTATGGCTTGTACAGATGAAGTAGGTGGAGATGGGCTTTTGCCTAGGAGCCACCCTTGATTCTGGGATTGGGATACACGAATGCTATGCTAAATAATAAAATACTATATTATATATGGAGGTCATATATAATATAGTATTTTATATATGTATAACGAGAATGTTAATGTTTATAAAATTGTATATATATTTTGTAAGTTTTGTATATAAATGTAATAATTGTGTGTACAAATAAATGGAAATGGAATGGAATGCTCCTTCGTTTAGCAAATCATCAAAGAACCATCATCAAGGTTCACCCTAATCTCCATTTTGAGATGTTTAACTTAGCACCTCCCAGGTGCACGTTTTATCCACACGTTTCCTCAGGTCTTTCCACAACTTCTTTAGCGTCTGTCGCATTGTCTTTTCGTTTTTATTTATATTCCAATAAGGATTTAGTTCAATTTGCCCAAAATTTTATTACATATTTTTTGCTTCTTTAATTTCTTTGTGTCCACCGTGGCTTGCGGATTTCTTCTCTGTGCAGAGCTTATCCCCCACATCTTTTTTTTTTTTTTTTTTTTTGTAGCTTTCCGTTGTTGCCTGTAAATAAACAGGAACAGACACAGTTTGCCTTAGTAGCCCTTGCGTCGTTAAACTCTATACAAACAACAACAACAACAACATCAGCAGCTTTCTGTGAACTCCTCTTAAAATTTCGCCATTTTTTATCCGAAGCCGTCACGTATTTGAGACTTCTAAATGTGCTTACATAACTCAGGGGTACGACATCTTTTCAGTGAGGCTCAGTTGTACATCATATCGGCACTGTATCCCTAAGTGACAATACGTAGCCGTTCGTATATGGGTTCCCCAGTTGCAGTAAAGTGGATTCGCCACTTGTCACTCGTTTTGAGCAGTTCGATTGCCGTCATAGACCGGAAGAATTCTTAAAATCCTCTGCAATCGGAACTGTTGTTATCCGATCTAATATGGAAGGAGCAGCTTGTTCCCCCATTATTGGGGTTTTCTGGCGGCACAACTTGTAGTCGTCCCGTGAACACGACACACAACACCCAGTTCAATAAGGCTTCAGACGCCGATGCATTATGAAAATAATAGATATATGCTTAATGTATATCCCTACTGTACCCACTATTGATATCATTAAAGCAGCAGCTGCACCAGATTGGAAAAGTACTCAACAGGTTCCTGTCCGTATATCTTATTCAAGAGCACGAGCGCAATTTAATAGGGAGAAATCAAGGGCAATAACAGCACACCTGGGGACCCAACTCAAAAAGGGAAAATTCCATATCACTTCAGATCTCAGAGCTTCCCTAGTCAGATGGACCCAGCTCAATGGCTAATTCATATCACCAGATTCAATACACCCGCAGGACAGCCAAACCCTCTTTAAGGTCCCGACCATGAATCACAATGAGACATCCTACCTTCCATCGCCATCTCTACATGCTACTGATAGCAGCAATAAATTCGCTTCCAGCGACTGCAACTGCGGGGATAGACAAAGTGCCACAATCATGGTAAACTGTCTCAGCCCGTTCTTCCTCCAACCGCTTAGCTCCATCTTCAACGGAATTATGACCAGAAGAATCTTTCTTAAAGCTTGGAACAGCTACCTTGTCAGACCACATCCAAAAGTTCGAAACCCATTCTACTTAAGATATCCCGTAAACACTCTTAAAACTCCTGGAAAAATTATGTTAATGAATGACATCCTTGAATATAAGCCACAGATCCACCACGCCAACCGAAACTGGTCCACAGTGACGAACCTCCTTGCAACCGCACATACTATGTTGTCTGCTTTTGAACGGCACGAGAAACTCTCTATAACGTATCTAGATATTGAAGCTGCCTTTGACACCATCAATGTGTCGGCACTCCTTTGCGTACTTGAAGCGCACTATCCAATCCAAGGTAATATCCTCTGGCATCACTCCTCCACCTCAGGGTATTACAGTTTGATGCCCATGGACAATCGTACAAGAAGGCGATCTCTGCTGGTGTTCCACAAGAAGGAGTCCTATTAGACTTGTTATTTACAGCCATCATTGCGCCTTTTGTCCGTAACAATAAGAAAATCATCACGTATGCAGTGATATAAAAATCCTGATCCCTATTTCTTCCAACAATCACCTTGAGGCTACAGCATGTATCAATAATAGCCTCATTAAACATCGCCTCTTACCTCAGACAGTATGGACTCTCAATCAATCCTCAAAAAACAAAACTAATAGTGTTGTCCCTGAAACATTCCCCTACAATAGTATCCCCAACATTCGATGGAACTGTAATATCTACCACTCCCACCCACGTAGATTTGGGAATAGTTTTTGACCCAAAACTTGGCTTTTGTGCTCATGTAGACAATCTCATGTCCAGAGCAGCCTCTTTTCGATGGATAGTTAAACAGTAATTAATCTATGTTAAGGATCTTCAGATAATTAAGAAATTCATTAGGACAGTAATTTATTCTCCTCTCTTCCATGCTGCTGAAGTGTGGGTATCAGCAGCTACTACAACGAAGAAGCCAATTCTCGTTACAGAATTCTGGCTCCTTAAATGGGATAACTGAAAGGCTTGTTTCCCTCCGCAGGACAGAACAACAACCTTAGCTACTTCACTGGAGTTGCAGCGACTGCCTGATATTATTGAAGTACAGCGCTGGTAGCCACAGTTAAGATGGTCACAGAACAAATCTCAATACCGTCCATTTGGGATCAAATTATTATATTAGAGTCACCCGTAATTGATTACATAAACCCGTATTTGTGTCTGTAAATTGCGCGTTGTTCTCTGGTCGATTTGCCTGTTTTGCTGGACGAAAAAAAGCCAAGTTTGTGTGTAAGGGGACCTTGCTATCTATGCCTGATACCGACTAACTCAGCCACGGAGTGAAAAAAGTCCATTAAAGTTCCTCGCGTCATCGACGGGATTCGAACCCAGGCCTTTTCCACCCGGTATGGGGAGGACGGTGACGATATCACTGTGCTACACGCGCAGACGTCCATTTGTGATTCGCGTCACTGGCGAATACCGAAGCCAGAACTTCGATCGACCCGATGCTCTGCTCGAAGCATCAGAGGCTTCGTATCTCGGATCGCTTCCTCCTAAATGAAATGCTAACGAAAGTACAGCACCTCGATTAAGTTCTGCATCAATAAACCTATAGGAAAAAGGTCTTAGCAGCTCGCTGGAATCGCAGAAGGCAATAAAACAAGCTCGTGCTCCTCTTTACACTATCTGCCAAGCTCTCCTGTGCTTCGAAGAAATTCGTACGCTACTTGTGGGGGCAAAGTCTCACCATACCCACGCCTTTTTAAACAAGAGCGCATCGATGCTTCTCCACAGAGACGGTATGATTGCCGTTGGTGTAAATTTAACCTTACGCGATGCAGCGTGTAAATATTGTTAATACTGCATTAATGTAAGGGATCATAATAACACGAGTGTTATTATGATGTGAGCCCCCGGTCTTTAGCCGTGACTGGACATTTGCAACTGTATTTCTTTATCAATATTGTATTTCATCTACTAGCAATTAAAGATCTCTCTCTCTCTCTCTCTCTCTCTCTCTCTCTCTAATAATAACAGTTGATAATGGTCTGAGGTCGCGCGTGAACGTGTGCCCGCTAGAAGCGGCATTTTAAGTACTTTGCCCCTGCGTCCGACACTTAATTTAAACGTTTGCTCAAACGTTTCCGGACACTGATGAAAGATTCGCCAAAAAACTTCACAAAGCGTAAGTGGACGTAAGTGGATCACGTCACTCCACACATCAACCACATTTATGAATGGTGTGAGAGGAAGAAGTGGAAACTTTAAAATTTATGAGTTTGTTTAGCGACTGAATGTAATGCGGTGAACCGAATTTATAAAAGTGATGGCGCCAAAGGTCGCTTTGGCCAACAGCGCAACATTTGCAGTTTTGTGGAGGGTTGTTCAAAATAATTCCCTTACTCCATTTAGACGATTCTAAACTTTATTCTCTCGTCATGGTTTCAAGAGCCGGCCCCCAAAGAGGACTATCCCCGAATGCTTGTCTATAATGAAGAAAACAAAAGGTCGATCCGCTTCGAAAAACTTTCCTCCGAAGGACCCCACTCTTTCTACGGAAAATGCGGTGGACGCTGATGCGGAGCTGCCTCTTTCGTCGACTGCCACCGTCGCACGGTGAATCACGTCGCTGACGCTGAGGCTTTCGTGCGAAGATATTCCAGTAAGATCCGCGCGGGAGGGAGAGAATAGCTCTTTGATCCCCAAGTGCCACAGAGTATTTGTAATGGGAGGAGAAGAGCTGATGGTGAACTTGGGAAATCGCACGTTCACTACGCTTTTCTTCATCGTGGACAGGAGAGTCCTGAATGAGCTGGCGTTCAGAGCCCTTTCTAAGATTTCACGCCTCTCCAGGTTGTCGGGCAAAATAACCAACATGCTCACGCGCTCGCTTTTGAACGGCAGTTCAACGATACTCGCTTCAAGCTCCGTACTATAGCCGTAACTCAAATTCATTTTGGCTACCATCATGGGCACTGTGACTTGGTGAAGAGGGGAGACACGGAAGTGAGCAGTCGGATCTGTGAAGGCGGGATTAAACTGCCACATCCATTCTCCGGAGAAGTGGAGAGCGTTGATCACGATAAGTTTTGTCATTGGCCCAGGCGCAGATGTCAAGAAATCCTTCAGGTGGTGTTGTGTGGCGACTTCGACCCATTCGTTAATCGCCACCACGGAAGACTCCGGATTGGTGAAGTTCACTCTTCTTATGGCTCCGTAATAAAATGCGTCGATTGCTTCTTGGTATTCGCGAACTACTTGGACGTTTTCGTCGACGAAGAGAGCATTGGCAACCTTCAAAGATTCCCATACCTGTTTGTCCATCAACAACTCTCTCACGAGGTTGCCAAACGCCCCGTGCACGCGAGGCATCTGGAGATGACCTACGTGGAGGGACTCGCGGATCTCCTCGGCCGTGCGATTATTCGCCCCCAGGTGTATGAAGAGCAACGCCGAGTAGATACTGAATGGGGCAAATACGAGATTAACCTTTGAATTGCTCGTGCATAACTCCCGGAAGACATCCATTGAGAACTCCAGGTTGCTTTCCACCAGACCTTCATAAAGCGACTGTGGCTTCTGTCCTCGGGAATGGGCCGCACTCAGGATTACTAGTGGCAGAAGAAAACCTCCGATACTCATGTTGCACACCCTATAGAGAGAGAGAAAAGAAAAAACCTTTAAGTTGATAATGGTAGTTGATATTACGCGCAAGTTAATGGTCATTGCCGTTATGCTGGATTACTAAATCTAAAGTTCGTACAGACATAATTTTATACGATGGAGGTCCAAAGCTCCCTATTGTCCTAAATAAGACAATAGGGAGCTTTGGAAGTATACAATGCAAGTTTTAATAGTCTTTTACAAAGTGATGAGTAATTAGCTTTTCATATCACGCTGCGGCCAGGAAACTCGACAAGGAATGAATCACTGCAAGTGGTGTTCATCTCATAAAAGTGCTTTGAACTTTTTAATAATGCCTGGAAAATGTTGTGTTCGTGGATGCCGTGGAAATTATAAAGGTGGGCCGATAGTCTTTGGATTTCCGTTGAAGGATACTGTTTTAACTAAGAAATGGTTGAAAGCTATACCAAGGTAAGACTTTGTGCCATCTGAACATTCAAAGGTACGTTTGTGGTACGTTAATAGCAGTTATCTTAAATAGGAGTATTTTAACAATAATGAAACGATAATATGTAAGAATATGAAACGGATATATTCTGGCCAGAGTATAGAAGTAATTTTTTTCAGAATTTCGGCTTTAGTGGTTTCATTTATATATAAAATATTCCTTTCATGTATTGGATACACTGAAGAAAAGTGCGTGCGTGCTTGTTTAAGAAATCAAAACATCTCAATATTTGTACGATACGTAATATTAATTTTATCTATTGAGACTTTTAGCGTAGATAAATACACGAAATGTAATTATATGCAACCTTTGATAAACTATAGGCCTGTGTACGTGGACTGAGGCATTCTTAGTTGTAAAAGCTAATAACAATCGTCTAAGACTCTGAGATGCTACAAGTAAAGTGAAATTCGGAAGAGAGCGTAACATTTTATTTATATATTTCATATTGGTACAAGTATGTGAGATTCATTTCGAGCCATCCCAGAGAGTTCCAAATCGGACATCTAAATTTGGTGAAGAAAAAAGAGTCGTCATAGATTTCAAGCATCCAAAATTAATTCACAGAGCTGTCCCATCACAATTTCCGAACTGTCCGAGCTATTTGTCATCGCAGGCATTTACAAGAGACAGTCCCGAAAAGAAGAAGCGAAGATTACAAGAAAAAACTTTGAGAAGGCGCTGGAAAATAGTATTAAGAGTAAATATGATTGTGAAAAAGCTCGAGAACTTCCTACGGTCCCATAACTAGCAGAGTGCCTGAATAAGACATACAGCGCCTGAATGCTATTTATTTCAAAAAAATAACTGTATTGTGTTTTTATATTTAATATCCTTATGGAAATAAACAGATAATAATCTCAGGCAGCACCTTTCATTGCCTGTTCAGCCTTGATAAATGAAAATTTGATGTCGGTATTTGTACAGAGCGCTGAAATTCATAATTTAGGAAAGTTTACTGACACAATCAGATTACTGACATCTTAGAACAAATACCAGTAATTGCCAACAGCAGTTAATATTTCTTTTGTTTTAAATGCTGCTTGTACTTTACTGAATTCAATTGGGGAGACATTAATACCGTCAGCGTTTAAATTCATAAGCGAACAATTACATTTGTTAGAATGTGAAAAGAATGCGTGCAGATATTCCAAAGAAGTGTTAATATTTTCGTCTTTGGTGTTTTCTACAGCATTCTGCATTCCTACTTCTCCCTTATCCAAATACTATTCGTAGGCTCTGCTCTTCTCTAAACCAAAAATGCTAAACAGAAATTGGCTTTTTAAATTCTTCAGAACGCAAAATTAGTTTAATGATCGATGAAATTCATCTGAAACCTTATATTGATTACAAAGGTGGAAACATAGTGGGAAATTCTTTTGATAGTACTGATGCAGCTACAAGTGCACATGTATTTATGATTGTGAGCTTATTGTCAAATTACAAAGATGTCATTTATGTTTTATCCGTGAAAAAAATTACTGCAGAAAAATTACCAAAGCTATTAGCTGTAACCTTTTTCCATCTGTGCTCCCACCTATGTTAAAAGCTGATGGTTCTACTAGCACCTCAGCTGAAGATAAAGCTGACCCGCGTACATCCTGTTTTTCTTCTAATTCCTGTATTGGTGATCTTGGTAAACCATCTCCTGCCATTTACAGTACACTCCACTCAATGCCCACCTTGGTCAAAATAATGTCAGAAGAGTAAATCCTCAAACCTTCCATGTGATTAATGATTGCCAATGTCATCCGTCAGTGTCGATCGACTGGTGATATACTGGCTTATGTTACCCATCTGTGGACGAATTCAATGGAAAAGTTTGGTGAAACTCAAGCTGTTGCTTTTAACATTTCAAAGGCTTTTAATTGTGTTTGTCTTAAAGGTCTTTTAATAAGCTTCCGTGTTATGGATTGCCGGCTGTTTTTTTGTAATTGATTATCCAGTTTTCTCTCTGATCGCTCACTGCGGGTGATAGAAGATGGCTGTCTTTTGACTTCTCCACTAATGCTGCAGTTTTCCTAGGTTCAGCTCTTTTACACACACTCTTTTCTTCTTCGATATTAACGACCTTCCTGATTGGAAACCCTTTCCACTGTTTTGCTGATGATAGCACATTGCATTCCACCTTCCAGTTTGAGAAACATTGCTCTGCAAACAGATTCAAGTTCTTGATCATCCCAAGAGCAGTTCCTTAAATGTTGTTGTATAGGTAATTTTCCAACGGGGCAAAGATAACTTAGTCCATTTCAATTCTTTTAAACCCAGTGCTGTGTTCTACCTTAGAAAAGGGATTCTTCGGTTTCTCTGGTCGATAATACTTAGATTTATAGACAAGATCATTATCTCTGTTAGGGATTACCCTGATTTGTAATTTCTCTTGGAATAAGCGCATCACAAATATTGCTTCCTCTGCATCTCAAAAACAGAGCTCTCTCTCTCTCTCTCTCTCTCTCTCTCTCTCTCTCTCTCTCTCGGCGTTACTTTTCTTCTAAACAGCTACGCACTCTTTACAAATCTGAGATCCATCTGCGGTCGAATATTATTCCCACGTCTCATGCGATGCCCATGACCTCCCTCAGGCTTCTTGTCTCTATTCAAAACAGGGTAGTTAGATTAATTTGTGACCAATCTCTTAGATTAATGATAACACTGAACAACGGGCATGAAAGTAAATTTACTTTATAGATTTTGGAGTGCTAAACACGGAAATAGTGCTTAAAATGGCATCTTGGCTCTTGTTTTCTAAAAAAAGTAGTGTTTTTTATTTATACAAGTTATTTATATGGCAGTGTGATCTACTTTACATCACACTGCCATACGAACATACCTGTATCAAACACGGGATCTTTTCGCCTTTTCTCTTGTATTCAGCCTCGGACCATCATCTAGCCCCTGGCCTCTTGGCTGTGGCGGGCACATTATTGTATCTTTAGTGTACAATAAAGATTTTCTCTAATAACCTTAAGAGTAAGAGATCTGCAGATTTACTCAACAAGTACAGGTCACTGTTGAAAAAAAAGCGGTGAATTAGGTTAAATTTGAAAGTGTCTGCAATTCTGCCCAGACACGATAGGAGGGAGAATATTATGAAAGCCTTGCCAATCAATTCCACCCTAGCGAGATTGTGCAAGGCTCAAGGGGTAGAATTTTTCCCAGCCTGGTCTGTGCTTGTTAACAGGAGAGTTTGTTTCAACAGGGATGGGATACACTTAAATAGAAAGAGTGCAACAATCTTTGCTGATGCTATCGAGGCAGTGTTAGGTGGGTCGGAAAACTGCTAGCTTGGGGGGATACAAGGACTAATAGATTAACAGTAGCCACTGGCAGAGGTGAAAGTGATTTTCTTGCACTGCTTCTATTGGAATGAGCAGCAGCCTAGAAAGCAAGGTGCTGGGGATTTCTAGAACTGCTGGGAGCAGTGGTGTATTTGGACCCGAACGCACTGGAATGACGTTCCGTTACTTTTTTTTCCTTCTAAATGTCATAATAGAAAATCATTAAATTTATACACCTAATATTATGAAACAATGACATAATCAAAATGGAGGGAGAAATATTATCTATTTTACCCATTGCTACTAAATATATATATTAATAGTAATCTTTAAAATTTTATTTAAAAACAAAAATATAAATTTCGCGATGAAACTTGAACGTTTCTTACTAAAGTACAATGGGTTAGATAAAGAGATCCAACGAATGAGATATACTGTGATGTGTGCAAACGCTGCATTTTGATTGGCCATGAGCTGAACGCTAGAACTGGTTGTTCTATGAACCGTGAGTCTGGAGTCTGATTCAGTTACTGTACAGTCGATGTGCCGTTATCATATAGTCTTCTGGAGAACGAGCGTTCCGGTACTATATTTTTTACGACGAGCGTTCGGGTACTATTTTTTTTAGCAATACACCTCTGGCTGGGAGTCATCGTGGAACAAGTAAATACATGGACTGTGTTAGGGTAACTAAGAGTAGGAACAGGTGCATGAATACTTGCATGTACACCAATTCTAGGAGTATAGTTAATAAATTTGATGAGTTTGAAGTGCTGGTCAAGTCACAGACGTGGTGTCACACAGATATAAGGAATGCAGAATTGGAATTTGGGGAGCACAATGTGTACAGAAAGGATAGACAGGACAGGAAGGGAGGAGGGGTTATGCTGTTAGTTAAGAAACACAAAATCTAAGGAAGTGCATTCAATTGACATTGGTGGACAATGGAATGTTGAGTCAATGTGGTGTGACATAAGAACTGGGAAAGGGAAAATGAGAGTAGGCTGTTATAGCCACAAGACTCTGATGAGTAGAATGAACATCATCATCATCATCACTGTCCTAACACCTACTTTTACCTGCGCTTCGTGAGCAATAAGCTCATCCGCGCTTTATTCCTCTATCCTATCAATTTTAAACTTTTGATCCTTACTCATATCTTCCGTGTGATAAAACAAACATTGAAAATATGTTACCATCCCTGTCCAGAAGAGGCGGATCTCCAATATCTAGAACTCAATTAAACTCTAAACTTCAAAGGCTCTATAAATTTTGCTTCTATAAATTTCGATTCTTGTTTCAGCCAAATTAAAAACTCTAAACATTAAAATTCATCAATATATTTTTGTATTATATATTTTATACTTTTTACAACATTTTATTTTTATACAACTATAAAATCAATAAACTCCAATTCCAACTAAATCTCAACTCCATAAAAACACTATTTACATATTTACAAATTTTTACAATTGTCTGATCCTGCTTACTTCTCCAGCAAACTCAGCAAAAGCTTCATTCCATTCTCTATTCATATATAGCCAATCTTCCTAATTGACATATTCCTTGGTATATCATATCTTACACACTGCTGTAAAATATGCTCTGTGTCCTGTGTACTAAGTCTTGGGAATTTCTCTCTCAAGTATATGAATGCAGGACCGTTCACAAAATTTTTCATGAGACCCAGTTTGATGTGGAATGGCGGAAGCAAAACTTTATTTGGATCTATCAGAGGTTCGAATGCTACGTTCTTCATTCCAGGTGTTGATGATTTTCATTGAGGCAAACTCCTCTTCTCATATCCTTGGCACGACTGTCCCACTCGCAGAGAAAGCAGCAAATACTCAGTGTAACCCTTTTGTAGTCCTAATAAAATGGCGATTACATTTAAATCATCACAGATCTGCCTCTTATATTTCTGATACTGTACTCCTATGAGGATGTTTTCCATGTTTGCGTATGTTTTCCTTTTGTGGACGGCATACGCAAGAGGTATTGAAGGCAGCTTTTTTTGTTGTGTAATAACACAGCCTTAAGACTAACCTTAGAAGCGTCTATAAATAGTCGCTATTATTCGGGAACGTGCCTCGTGTTCATTACTGCCATTATACCATCAACATCCTTACAAACAGTGAATTCACCTTCTGTTTTGATAGAATTTATCATAGCCTTTATCTCGAGTACCAAATGTTGTCACTTTCACAGAATGATCTAGAAGATTCCATCCCTGATGAGGTCATTAAGCTCACTTTCTGTGATCTTATGTGGTTCAGAAGGATAAAGGTTTGGACAAAATGGTGAATCCCTTGAGGTAGACGGCTGCTGTACTTCTTATATATCAAGTTCATCTTCATCGGTGTATGAAAGCATTTTTCTGTACACTCTGATGAAGATCAGAGTGTACAGAAAAATGCTTGGGTGGTTCAGGAATAAGTTGCATTTCACCGTGAGGCATGGGACGAATTGCAGATGGTATATTTGGGTCCTATTTTTCACTTTTTCTTCATTGTCCAGTTTTTTTTGTCCACTTTTTCTTCATTGTCATTCATTTTCTAATAGGAGGCACCGTACAGAAGTAACAGTCTGTGACGTGATTTGTTGGCTCCCTCTATATCATGGTCACTGCGAAAGGCATGAAGTGTTCCTTTCGATTCACCCAAGCTTTGAGTTTGATGAACAGATAGTGTGTGGAGCTCAGTTCTTGTCCTGGTCGCTTTCTTGTACTTTACACCCAAAGTACAAGAACGCGTCCCTTTTTTTATGGCCCAAATTAAGGGACGCTTTCTTGAAGCTAACGTGACTTCTTCACATACGTAACGGAAGTCATCCGGACTATTCAAACAATTACGGGGCATATTAATCTTACACAACATAAATACTGCGCAAAAAGTAGGAATCTCACAGAGAACAACCGTCCAATTTCACTGAGAACAAATCATCTAATACGTGGCCGTATTCGAGGATTACGGTAACGGATTTGAAGCCGCATTTGAGGTGAAAACAACTTATCACGTGATAAGAGCGTAGTGATACTGAATCTGCGGTGTTGCCATGCGTTTTGCCGAGAGCCGTAGTTGAAAATTTAGAGTAACTCGCTAATATGAGACCCCAACTGTAATTCGAAAACAAGAGCCAATCGACAAATTTTCGTTTTCAGCAGCATGAAATTAGTCAAGATTAGGTATTTTCGCTTTAGTAACATTTTACGTGTTGACCACCATAATTAATTAATGATCAATCTCTCTCTCTCTCTCTCTCTCTCCTTCTGTAATTCTCCCTCCTTCTATCAGCAACTGAATAACCTGCACAGGCCTGATAGCCTGGATAGCAGGCACCTGCGAGTTGTTGTGTTAATTTGTTGCAACTTAAAAGATTTAAAACTCCTGAGCTCGTCTAATTGCCTTTGCGATAGCAGTGAAACAAATCCAATACTAATTCATCAAATGTCTTATCCCCTTTACAGCCTCCCCCCCGTGACTCCCATTTTCCTTCTCCAGATTTCAGGATGAACCAAGCAAATGTTTTCGCTCGAGCTCAATATGGATAGCCTTCCTTCATCTGTTCTACCCTGCCCAATACAACCAACTTTTTTTAGTGTTTTTAATTTTAAATATAAAATAGGGCGAGATTAATCCCCTTAACATTGTATGGTAAACAGTGACAAACCCGATCAAAATGTAACTTAAAGAAGTAATTAGAAACAAGGAAAATTCAAAATAAGTAAAATACAGTTAAAATAGCAAAATGCAATTAAAATAATTAAAAACATTAATAGAACAAAACTAGGAAACAAAAAAAAATACACTTTCACTTAATTTCACGTCATGCAGGTCTGTACAAGTTGGTAAAAGAATTTAAATACCAAAAAGGGTCCAAATCTAAGGTATTTATTAATTTTACTTATTGGGCTTAGCCATCTTTTCTAAATTCGATGATAAAAACTGTTGTTCCTTGTTAGTCGGTATGTAAAAATTAATCGGTTTCAATAAATAGCAGGGAGATGCCCTCAGCCAACTGTGGTCCTGTATAGCATTCAACTCGCTATCCACCATATCAACAATAGCAGATATGGATATAACCTCAAAGAAGAAAGGAAAAACATATACACCCTCTCCTATCTGATGTACATGGATGACATCAAGCTCTAAGTGGCAACCGAGAAGGAAATCCAGAAACTACTCTGGATCACCGAAGAATTCAGCAATGATATCAGAATGGAATTTGGTCTAAACAAATGCAAGACCTAGGGATTGGGGGATTATTCGGCTGAAACCACCAGCTGCAGACTGGTAAAAGATTCAGAGCCATGACGGGGAGAAACCTACAAATATCTGTGGATGATACAGGCTCAGCAGTTGAGCACAAGGAGATCAAGGCCTACCTGAGCGAAAAATACAATCAGAGACTCAGAAGACTGCTGAAAGCAAAGCGGAAGGAACATATAAACACCATAAACACCTATGCAATCCCAGTGCTAGCATAATCCTTCAGGTTGGATTGGACTGGTACCGAGCTGGAGGATGTGATGAAAAAGACAAGAACAATGATGACAAAAGCCACCAACACCACACGAAGTCAGCTATGGAGAGACTGACAATAGCTCGGAAAGAAAGAGGAAGAGGCGTAATACAGCTCATCGAGTAGCAGAAACAGCGATACCTGAAGGATCACTTCCAGAAATACACAGTCCATAAGGAAGGTAGACAAGCGGTACACCCCACTCAACCTAAGCGAGGAGCACCTTACCAACCAGGAGGTACAAACGAAACTAGAAAGATGGGCAGAGTAGAGACTCCATGGCAGACACTACAATGATCTCCATCAAGATCACATAGATAAAATTGCTTCTAATGCATGGCTCACGAACGGGACGCTCTTCCCCGAGACTGAAGGATTCATGTTCGCCATCTAAGACTAGGTAATCAACGCAAGGAGTTATAGAAAATACATCACCAAGGAGCCCGGAGTGTCAAACCACACATGTCGACGATGCTACCTGGCCTCAGAAACAATCCAACACATCATCGCAGGATGCAAAATGAACCATCCTGCGGTACACTCTACGAGTGTACCCAGAGTACACTCGTAGACACGACCAGGTGGCCAGGATAATACATCAGAAGCTAATGAGGAAATACCAGTTGGTCAGAAAGTGTATCGTATTACAAGTACGAACCCCAGGCAGTAATATATATAGTATTGCCTGGGGCTATATACCCCAACCCACAAGCTGTACTGGGACCGCCCCATAATAACGCGCAAGACAATCCCGCACAGCAGACCGGACATAACCCTTCTCGACAAAAAGGAAATGGTTACCTACCTGAGCGATATAGCGATGCTCTGATCTGGCAACCTCCAGAAAACCCACGAGGAAAAGATCAGGAAGTACACGGACCTAAGACATTAGATCAAAGAGGCGTGGCATGTGGAGCAAGTAGCGACCGTCCCGATCACTGTGTCAATCTCCGGTATGGTGGCAAAGAGCCTAGCGGCAATAGGCCTCCCAGAGAATACCTACAAGGAACTCCAGAAAGTCGGAATCCTGAACACCTGTAGGATAGTCAGAGAGTTCCTCGACCAACAGTAACGATACTAATAATAGTAGCCGGACACAACTCCCTCCCCCCCATCTACTTTGTTGCAGTACCCGTAGCGGGGTGAGAAATACCTCCCATAAAGGAGAAAAAGTTTATAATTATAATAAAAAAACATGATTTGGTTGTCTTACGTATCTTGTTTGCTTTAAAAAGCAAGAAATTTCTAAACGATTATTAAATTATTTTGATAATATTTTAGTGCTGATAAGTCTTTTCAAAATGGCTGTGCTACTTGAACTGAATGCGTTTAAATTGAGTGACTGTACATTGTTAAATATGGTTTATCCATAAATCCCTCTCAGTTTTCTATTTTTTTTTTTTTTTTTTTTTTGGCCGAGACTCGCAAACCTTTATTCCCTGATTGTATCGTATTCAGTATGTACAAGTACGAAAAGAACACGAGAGGGACAGTTTGCCTCCCTCACTTTCAACACAAATTAATAGCTACGGTTAAAATAAATAAAGTGTAAAAACATAGATTTTAAAACAGTCAATTCTGCTATAACGCGACTGATATATTAGGGAACAATGTGAGTATAACGCGATTTTCGCGTTGGCAGTTTTATTGGGTTTATAACTTTTTTTAATGTACACACACACACACATATACAGTATATATATATATATATATATATTTTTTTTTTTTTTTTTTTTTGAGTGCTCTCGCCCGATCCCTATTTTTTCTATAAGCCCTGTTGTTTTTAATGCGTGAAATACCATAACGCGGAGATTTTTAGGAACACATGTACCGCGCTATAGCAGAACTGACTGAATAGGAAAGAAAATAAAGATGAGTCTGGCAAAACGTTTAAGAAAAAGCGTGCAGCAGAAAGTATACGTGGAAAGAGTAAAGAGTGAATGATTTTTGAGACAGCGGTTACCGATTGAACAGATCGAGGACTGTATTGAGAATTGTGGCACGGTGGAAGAATATTCTGTTAGAAAGCAGATTGGACGGCTGTTCAGAACAAGAGTCTGCGCGGTAGCACAGTGCTATCGTCACCGTTCGAATCCTGTCGATGGACTTAAGTGGACTTTTTTTTCACACCGTGGCTGAGTTAGTCGGTCTCAGGTGTAGATAGCAAGTTTTTTACCCCCGAGAAACTGGGTTTTTTTCAGTCCAGCAAAACAGGCAAATCGACCAGAGAACACAAGCAATTTAGAGAAATAAATATAGCTTTATATAATCAATACGGGTAACCCCAATATAGTAATTTTTTTTTTTTTTTGTTCAGAACAGGAAATAACTAGGAGCATAGAGAAAGCCTGTTTTTCTTTTGGAGGATGAGCAAGGCGAGCATATCAAAGAGCGAAAAGAGATAGATCTCGTTCTTCCCTAGAGATAACTGTGTTAGAGAATAGGTATAAACAGGCAAGAAGCAAATATCATCAGGAGATTTCTAAACAGAAGAAAGCCTCTTGGGAAAACTTGATGAGTACTCAGGGAAATGCTGATGTTTCAAAATTTGGAAATGGGGAGTTATTTATAAGCTGACGAACAATAAGATTCCACCTGGAGAGGTATTTGCTTCGGTCAGAACGGCAGATGATCAGGATACTTTGTCTTGGGCATCCACTATTAATAGGATTCTTGGTGTAATTATCCATTACTGGTTCTGGTTCCATTTACTGGTTCTCCTGATGAACCTCATTTTTCAATAGAGGAGATTGACTCTGCTATCAAATCAATGCGCTCTGGAAAATGATTGGGTAATGGCGGTTTGGAGGTTGATATGATTAAACTGGTTTGGAAGAATGTTCCTGCTGTTATCCTTGCTTCGTTTAACTCTTGTGCAGGGCGTTTTTCCTAGGGCATGGAAGATGGCTAATTTGAAGATCTTACTAAAAAAAACCAGAGACGCCCGAGTCTGATCCGCCCTCTTACAGGCCTATTTCCTTGCTCCCTGTTTCGGGCAAGGCACTCTGAGAAGGTTATTGCTGGACATGTTTTGATTGTTTACACTAATAAAAGACTTCTGTCTCCAGTGCAATATGGATTTACACGTGGAAATGGTACGGAGGGTGCAGTTGCTTCTCTTCTCTTCTAGCATCACAGGCAGAGACTACAACTAAATATTTGCTTGGCCTCTTTGTGGACTTTGACACCCTTTGGTGGTAAAGTACCCTGGAGAGGTTCCGGGAGGTCGAAGTTTCAAGAGCAATATACAATCTTTTGTCAATCTATTTCTCACATCGTTCTATAAACGCCAAGAGTGGAGCTGTACAAGTCTCCAGGAATGTTTCACGAGGATGTACACAGGGGTTAGTATTGGGGCCCCTATGTTGGAAATTTGTATTTGACTCTTGGCTTAACAGAAGATTTGAGGCAATCACCACGAGTGCATATGCTGATGACCCTACCATTCTTGTGCAGGGAAACTCAAGGGCATCTTTGTAGGTTATGGCCAATCACGTAATGCAGGAATTTTTCACATGGTCTGAAATACACAAACTCCAGGTCTCAACGTCTAAAACATCTCAGATGTTGCTGAAGGGTACGCTAGATAGGAGGCGTCCTCCATTGATCATCGAGGGCAGTCCACAACTAAGTTTTTAGGCATCTTTCTTGATAACACCTTAAGTTTTCTGCCCCATGTAAGGTACATAAAGGAAAAATATAAATCAATTTTAGCAAGATTACGATTAGTAATCAGAAAGGAGTGGGGGTCTGAGAGGTCACTCTCTCAGACTATATTACAATTGTGTATTTTTGTCTATTATTACGTATGGTGCCGGTGCTTGTTGCTGTAAAGCTATTAAATCTGTTGTGATTAAACAGTTGTTACAGGCTCAGCGTGCTGCCCTCCTGATGATGTCTGGAGCATGTAGGACTACATCTACTGTGGCTTTACAGGTTCTGTTGGGAAAACTACCAGTACATTGTGAGATCCAATACCGATACGTGAATTATCATCTGAAGAAAGCACGCCCTGTTTCCTTGAAAGATGTGCAGCTTGATTTGAGTGCTTCTTTGGCTTCTGAAAGAAAAAGACTGCGTTCTGTCTACATTTAAAAGTGGCAAAGAGATTGGAATACCTCACATCTTGGTAGTGTAACGAGAAAATTTTTACCTTTAGTTAGAGAGTTCAAGAAGAAATTATTTTTATTATTATGGTTTCTCCAGCATTGCACTGCAAATTCCTGCTGTCGGGTCATGGCAGTCCTAGTTTCAACAGTAAACTGTTGAATCTAGGTGCAGTAGGAAACAAAGTGCAGTAGGAGACAGTCCTAGTTTCAACAGTAAACTGTTGAAACTAGGACTGTCTCCTACTGCACTTTGTAGGGAATGTGTATCATATCTTACTTGATTGTCACTACTATTTGGACTATAGACAAGAACTTCAACTTACTGAAGTTACACTTCATTAGTGAAAATAAAACTTTACTTGTTCGATCTGAGGTTGTATTTAATGCTCTTAATACATTTGCTGCACGTGTCTTCAAAAGGAGAGTTGAACTTCGATAAGTTAACCCAAGATAGACTGTTGTTCTTGTGATTGTACTTCAGGGTTGGGGTACAGAAAAGTGACTTTTAACTACGAGTTCTCACAGTGATTACTTGTATTAGATGGTAATAATGTTATTGTTATACAGTATATTAGAACTACTGGATTTCTACTGCCTCTGAAGTTTCTTCTTTTTGATTCCTGGAAATGCTACTCCAGTGGATTATCCTTTTGGACCTGTAGTGAACCGTTGAAGCCAACTTGGACTTGCTATTGATTGTATACATATTCGTTAATGATGAATCTATCCCTTAATGCACTCTTTCCTCAAAGAAGACAGGAATGTCCTTGAGGAGCTTCTTCCGTTTGCTGATTCTGATATCAGGATGGGACTTTTGGTAAATTCCAGGCGCCCGTCACATAACAGTAGAACAGAGCACAAATTCAGACTCAAAACACTACACGCACGTGACCGGTTATGGCACAAGCCACACCACAAGAAGTATAAAAGCGGCTAACGTGGGAACCCTGGGGTCCGCAACACTTAAATATTTAAATACTTGGAGGATGAGCATGTGATTAATAAGTAAATTTTCAGTTTGTGCTTTAGAATAGCCTTGCAGGGCCACAGAAGTTCCGAACTAAATTTATAGGTGTGAAACGTGGCCTTTAACTGCTTGTGGCATTCTCGAACATGGGGCTATTTTTATGGACTAAGTATATATTAATATTAACTGCCCACAAGCGTGCGCTCATAACCGTAAGTGTATTATGTCTGTAGAAGTGTGTGTGTGTGTGTGTGTAAGGGCCGTTTGCATGTTGCGTGGGCTAAAAAACCGGAATTTCTCACTGCCTTTTAAAGCTCCAACACTCTCCTCTTGAAATGGAATATTCCCTTTACCATTCGTTTCACTTTACGCTCAACGTAAGGCTGAGATACAAAAAAACAAATGAAATGCAGTTTATATTTAGACGTAATTATCTTCAATCCCTCTAAAACTGAATCCTGCCTTATTTCTCTCAAAAAATGAGTGTACTCTCCTATGCTTAACTTCGATTACACACTGATTTCTAGGCAAGATAACATATCTCTATTGGGAATTACCCTGACTTCTAATCTCTCTTGGCACATTTCAGATATTGTTTTTTCTTCATCTAAAAAACTGGATTTTCTCTTTCGCTCTCAGCGTTTTCTCTGTTACTTTTCTTCTAAAGAGCTGCTCACTCTGTACAAATCTCAAATCCACCCTGCGGTGCATCCACAGCCTCTTTCTCTCATTCAAGTTAATTAATGGCCATTTTCTTACAAATTGTTTCCACTCTGTGTCTCATAGACTTTGAATAGAAATATTTATAGTTTTACTAGTGCCCCATGGAATTATCTATAGATAGGAAACGCTGCATAAATTTTTTTTGTTGATGTACCCATTGGCACTATTCTTCTGAATTTAGCATCTGTAATTCCCCCACTGTCTTTTAGACGAATCCGAACACGTGCTGCAAGCAGTCAGATCTATTCGTTGTCCAACTTGAAACTACCAATTCCTCCTTTATCCCTTTAACTTCCGTTTTTTGGAACAACCTTCCTTCGTGCGTATTTCTGACAATTACCATCTTCAGTCATTCGAGTCAAATGCCAATGCGTTTGTTCTTCCATCTTCTCCGCCTTCGAACTGAGCACTGTAGGTTCTAATACATTTGGTCTGCCTGCCAACATTTTTGTGTACGATCACAAAAATGCTACAGGGACGACCTTTCTAGCGTTGACTGCCACTGGCATCACAAACTTCCTGTCAATGAGGCAATGAAATTGTTAAGGTGTTTTCAAGCGGGTCCTCGAGTGTTTTTGTTATGTTTTATCGGTCACTTTGACACCTAATATAGCGCGAAATTTACCGATGCGACGCGCTGAAACCAAAAAACTCCAGCCCCTAATTAGGACAGTCGCGTGTTATTCCCTCGCAATATAATAAAACTGCAGACATCGCGTGCTGATTAGAGATAATTATAATTATGAGCATAATGAATAATTGTTCATTGCTCCTGGTAATTATGAACAAGTAATTATGAACAATTACCAGCAGCAATCAGTACACAATGAATTTGCCGAGAAAGTCATTGAGATGATTCCTCACCTGAGAGTCTCTCACCAAAGCGCATTCGGAACTGCAAAGCCTGCTTCTCTGTCTTCTCTCTATTAGCGTCTTACGCGTATTTGTGCGAAAGAGTGTGAGGTTGATTCAACACCCGTTTGGCGACTCTGCACTCGATGTAATGAGAAGCCGTCGGCAAAATCGACAGTCCGGTTGGCCAGGAGTTGAAAGTTGAGTTTTTTTTTTACCCCCTCCCCGTCCACATTTTTAAACACGTTTATAAAACTTCCTGCGCATTACTGCGAGAACAGTAATGCGCAGGAAGGTGAAGGAACTCTTAAATGAGTGAGCTGAGAACGAAGCGATAAATACCGTGAAATGTTTTCACTTTGAATCTCTAGCGAAGTTATTCATCTTTGTGGTTTTGGTAGCAAACCACAACACAAACATTCCACCACAGCTAAGGGTGGAAGCCATCGCTGTATTTGTGCGTAAATTGCTGGCATTCTACAGTGCCAGATAGACAGGAGCTCAGTAGGCCTGCTCACGCAACGCTGGGTCTTCCATCAGAGATTCTGACCCTCAGAAATTCTGCGTGGGTGCCCTTTTTTTTTATTGTAATTAATCTCTGTAACTTTGTCGAAAAGCGCTCGGTACTGCGTTAACGTGTATAAATTTACAATGAGGTATTATTATTTCTGGTAGTAATAATAATAATTGATTAAAAATTATTTTTCTCCATTACTTTTCGCAGTTGCAGTACTGTATTTGAATGGCTAGAAATGACTCGCGAAGTTGGCAAAATCAATCATTGAATTCTGTTCAGTTTAGTTTTCGGCAGCAGCGTCGGGTTGATATGAACAACCATGCAGGGTGCATCGAGTGCGGAGGTCCCAGAAATTCAGAGATGAAATTATGCCGGTTAGAAGCTCAGCAGAAGTTGTTGCTGTTTTTAAGGCTTATCAGCGACTTAGATTATAGCGTACGAAGTCAAAAAAAAAGGTCTAAAAAATAGATTTTTTTTTCTATGTGTGTTACTTGGACTTAAAATTATTTTTGCGTTTATACCCCGGTACGATACGCGGACAGAGGAATTCACAAGATAAAGAAAATCCAATAAACGGACACCATATTTAATGACTACGCAGGTTCGAACCACAGTCGCTTAAAAGAACAGTACAGGTTGCGATTAATATACAGTAATGCGATTGATTCGTGCAACGAGTGTATCTCGAAACCGTATATATCGAAGTTAAAAACCAATGGGAAAAATTCTAATTCATCCACGTTCTTTTGGAACATTCGTCAGAAGACTTAATTTAGGTCTTTAAAATACGTTTAAAATACATGGACAGAAATATAAAGAATAATGAAAAGCTAAAAAACGTTTATTAAAGAAATGAGCTACAAAATGAGTGAAAAATGGATTACTTTCTAGAAAAATATTTTTCAAGCGTCGTTTGAACAGTTGTACCCTTCTTTTTCTCTTCATAAAATTTACGATAGCAGCTAATTCCACTTTCTAGGGTTCGGCGAACTATCACGCTTCTTTCCACATTCGGCTCTAAATCCATACTTTGTTGTTTAACAGTTTCCAAATTTCGAAACATCTGCTCGAGTTCCTTTAATGAAATTTCCTTAGAGACACACCTCTCTCTCTCTCTCTCTCTCTCTCCTTCAGTCGCAATTCATTCTTTCTCGTCGCAGGCACGCTGTTGCTCCAATTCTATAAGATCCGTGTCCGTGAGTGGCTGGGAATGTGAATGCAGGCATTCCTGACATTAGGAGAGCCAAGATCCTTTCCAATGACGCCAATTTCTTCAATAACAGCGTCAACTTTTCGGACATCTTTCTTTTTGCGTTGTTAAAAATTTTTTGTTTCATAATCTGCTGCACTATTCGAAATTTTAGAAGGCATTTATAGAGGAATGGTATTAATGTTTTGTGACCGTATTAACCGAAACTCGCATTGATCGAAAACACATATATCGAGGTTTGCCTGTATTTACATACACTCGCGTCTGACCACTCGTCTACGACCACTTATATGTTATGATTATATGTATTGATATGTACTTATATGTATTGATGCATTTTAAGTGATATTCTTCTTGCGTTAGGGTAGGTATTTGTGTATGTGAAGTGTTTTCGAGTCTAAGGGCACTAGGGGTTTCCCCCATTTCCGCATAGTATACATTGTGATGTGATACACTACACTGTAAAGGCCGGAGGTGTAAAAGTGTATGCATATTGCGGTGCGCAATGTTTTGTACCGTTGTTCATCTGGCCTTTTAGCCGTTGGACTCCTAATGGGACCCGCCATTGCCCACACTTCCCCTTGGAGGCAGACTAGGTACACAAGTATTTTAGATATTTATTCTGGCAGGTCCTGCCACATAATTTCCTAATATTTCAGTGGCTAGGTCCTAAAAAAGGGGGGGGGGGGATGTTACCAAAATTTACACTGAAAGCGGGTAGGCGGAATGGTAATAGGATTGTTGCATGGTTCACTGAAGTTTTTGAGTGTGGGTTTGGAAAAATTTTGGTTTCATTAGACAGTGTCGCAAAGTTAGAGATTGGGTGGGGAGACTCAAAACTAGGGGGTAAGAGAGATGTGTATGGGGTCAGTAGAGAAGGCGACCCCAGACGATCATAGTAGCATAATATTTAGGGTACGGCGCCACCGGTCGTCTCCCACATCTGCGCCATCAGTACTTTTGTGAAGTACACAAAATACTGTAAATACCAGAAGTGTGTGTGGCATGTTGTATGTGCATAGTATTGTGTTGGGTTCTGTTGTTTCTCTGGCTTCTTGGCCGCAAGGCCCCTAGTGGAATCCTACGTTGCCCACCACCACTGGAAGGTGAGCCAGGCTGCCCATTATTTTCTGGCTGGACTCTGCCAGGGTCGCCTAAGCTTCCTGGACGAAGTCCAAGTTAAAAAAAAAAAAAAAGGAAGATAGAGAGAAAAAAAGAGCAAGAGAAGAAGGGGGGAAAAAGAGAGAGAGAGGAAAAAAGTGAGCAAGAGTAATAGTCGAAGAATGGGAGTCAAAGCATGGAAGAAGATGGAAGGACGAAGGGGGAAAAAGGGCGTTCTCCAGATGATAAAGGCAGGGAAGGAATCAAGGGTTGGACACTCCTGGGCCGGGAAGCCCACCCGAGCCCACGGACAGTAAAAGTTTGCAAGGCCAGAGTAATTCCATAAGGAGTTAGCAAGTGGCGGTTCGTCATTGAAGGTTTTAATTGTCCTGATTGTCATCTGTCTGTTATGGGTTTATTTGACGGTTGGCTCGTCTGATTTCAAAAACTGATTTCGCAAACTCAATAAAGGCAAGGTATCAACACTCATCCTGCAGTAAGAGGTGTTCATTATGCTATGGGTTTTCTGTATTTCAGTTATTAACCTGAGTCGGGGGTCTTCGTGTATATAGCACAAATGTACATAATGTGGT
Organism: Mastigoproctus giganteus; assembly: GCF_048544385.1. Classification (NCBI taxonomy): domain Eukaryota; kingdom Metazoa; phylum Arthropoda; class Arachnida; order Uropygi; family Thelyphonidae; genus Mastigoproctus; species Mastigoproctus giganteus. The sequence continues at coordinate 227,479,735 of NC_143583.1, read as the reverse complement.
CCCAACTTTCTTCATCTCCACATGTACAGAGGGTCAGTGTACTTAGAGTTTTCAGTCCCAAGCGTTGTTAGTTTCAGCTTGAAAGGCCCATGTCCTGCAAGGAGTAGCTTCTCGGCCTGGTGAGTACCAAGGACTAGTACTTTGGACTAGTAAATGCAATTGATGGGGTGAATTTCCTGGTAATTATACCTTTGTCAGAGTTTTCCCAACTGTCTTGCCAGATTCTGGTAATGTTTTTGGTGATTTTCTTTTTTTCATGCCCGGGATCATTTGTGAGGTCAAGGGTAATATCAGTTATTGTGGTTGGAATGCCCTTCTTCAAGTATTGGAAGAGACCGCCTGCAGATGACCTCCACGTGGAGGGGCAGGCAGCCTGCAAGGACCTGGAGCGCAGTGCTGCTAACTGTGCAGCACGCCCTGATAACTGTAAGTAGCATTGTTCTTTGGACTATCACAATCCCAAATGTGGTTTTCCACATGTGCGCCGTAAGTACGCTGTGAAAATTAAACGATGCCTATACAGTACGTATATAGTTAAATTTAATGATAAATTAGGGTGTATCTACAACGATATTATATAGTTAATTTAAACCCATATGGAATTATGTCTTGTGCATTTTAAATACAGTATCATTCTGATCACCAATTGGCATCTCTCATATTGTGGAATTAACTTCGCAACTGTGATGGCATGTTTGCGTTATCAGGGTACCTGCCCACCCACCGAAGAGAAGCCAACAAGCTTTGAAACGGTGCCGTCTGGGGGGGGGGGGGGGCTGATGGCCACTGAGTTTCCGAGAATAGGTAACAGTTCTCTACTGGGGAAGCATTGCCTGTTCGAGGAATTTATGAACTTTTGAGTAGTGTGAGTTGAAGGAGTATCTGTCCCTTTCTTCCTTCTATGGCATTTCCTTCCTCTACTACTACTATCACCTTCCTACATCTTTTTTGCTTTCCTAAGTCTAATAGGGATAGTATGAGGATAATCGAGATCTTTATCCCATGCCATATTTCAAACGGTGTCGTCTGGGTCGTGGTGCCCACTGAGAATAAATAACAGTAGTCACCTCTACTAGAGAAGCGGTTTTTATTCGAAGTAGTGCAATACCTGATATCTCGTTGTGATGATAACCACAATATGAGATAAAATTAAACGATGCCTTTACACTACGTATGTAAATAGATAAGAAGGCACTATAAACGTCCATTGACCACGAGCCTCCTTCTCCTTCAGGAAATATGAACACAATTGCATCAAGTGTCCTCCAGAGCCGTTCTCTGACATCAGAGGTGCTGGTGTCTCCGTGTGTTTTCTATGAGTTGACCTTGAATTGCCTTCCCTACTATCTCCAGGTAACTCAGAGACCTTTTGGCAGTAGGCATGTCTAAGAATGTACTGCAGGTGTCTGTAAAACAGACTTTTAATGAACCGGTAGATGTATAAACTTGTGAAATTGTTTTTATAGACTCCATATGTTTGTAATTAGAGTCGAGTGAACCTTTTTTTCTTGTTTAAATAGTGCTTTTGTAATTTGTTAAATTGACTCATGTTTATGTAGTGTTTTTTGAAACTTTTAATTGACTCTTGGTAGCATGGGCGTCCACAGAAAATTTTCCAGGGGAGGGGGGGGCAAAGCTTGGAGACAAATAATTGTCTCCAAATAATTTCGTAGTGGTACATGACTTTCATCAACCGGTGCAATACCACCACTTTGCTTATTGGAGGCTTGAAGTGGTGAAACCCATGTTTAGTCTCTAGAGCAAAGTTTCCGGTACCCCCCCTCCCCCAATACTTCTCCTTCAACCCATGCACGGTACGAAGTACTATAGGTTTTGATACCTTTCGTGTTGGGGTTTTCATAAAAAAAAAAAAAAAAAAAAAATTACATCAATAAATTTTTATTTAATTAAACAAGTAGATTATAGAATACAGTATTGCGTCAATACAAAAACACATACATAAAAACAGAAACAGAGAGCTTCAGCTATCTGTTTCTGTTTTTGGGATATATTGAAAATACATTAAAAATACACTTTTAATTAGAATTGAATGCCTTCCTCAACTATCCCAGTAGACATGCCTAAACGTGTACTCCAGGTGTAGTTATATGTGTAAACCTTTCCTCGTCTATCTCAAGACAGGGATATTCATGTGTTGTTGTGGCGGATCCCAGGGTTCCCCCCATAAGCCGCTATTGTACTTCTTGTGTTGAAGCTTATGCCAAAACCGGCCAATTGTATGTAGTGTGTTGGACGTGTAAGTGTTATGATGTGTTCTGTTGTTATGTTATCGGCCGGTGCCTGGCTCTTAGCAGGTAAGAAGCAGTAACACTTGGTCACTACGTCTCATGCCCCATCCCCGCCACGTGGAGGCGGCCAGGATCAATTATCTCCTGCTGGGCAAGCCCAGGGCATAACACCTGAGAGTGCCCTAAAAAGAGAGTGAAGTGTAAAAAGAGGAATACAGAGGGAGAAGTTTGGGATCTGGGGAGGTAAATGGATAGAATAGAGCAGAATCAACAGAGGGACTCTCCAATAGTTAGAAGTGAGAAGAAGTTAAGCAAGAATAAAGTAGGAAGAAGTGGAGAAGTGGGCTAACTTCTCTAACCATGGAGACCTATCTCATGGAAAATCCCATCCTAGGAACTAGGATCAGCAAAACATCTTAATTTACAGTTTGCCTAACCCCATGTAGGCAGAACGTCTTCAGTTGTTGAAGAAATAATTGATCTTCTAACAAAAAACACAGTGAAAGCAAATTCCACGAATTCTGAAAAGCTCCACAGAAAGACACTATGTGCAATATGTACAATATCCTCTTCTTCAGGAACACAGCAGAATATACACTATGTACAGATTCGTCCAATGTAATGCCATAACCTGGCCCAATAAATAAAATGTTTGAGGGTTAACGCAAAAGTAATATACATGTCCAAATCTTAGATGAGATCACATTAGGCAGGGTTCAAAATTATGTTTTAAAAAGTTCTTGCCTAAATACAATTTGTGTGTGGTATTCACTCACAAAGAAATATTAATTCCAAAAACTATGAAACGCTAAAGGCCAAATAGTATCTCGATGAGTAGAGCAAAATTCCTTATACAGTAAATACCTATTCTGCTGAAAACAGTTCCACATCAAGAACAAGTCTATTATAAAATCCAGGAAAGCATAGTGTAGCACTTAATGATACTAATCAGTTGCAAATATAGAATCCAATCAAAAATGAGCGATATTTCTTTCCTAATCCAATAAAGGATCCAAGAAATCGCAGGAACAGTAAAACTAGGACCTAATTTCGGTTCTTCTTTTAAATGCACGAGAAGCAAACACATTCATAGCATTAAAAGCCGTCTGAGACTCAACCAGAATTTTATTGTTGCTGGAGTCCAAGTTAGGAACTACACTAAGTAGGTCACGTCGAAGATCGTTATAATAATGACATTGATGAAGAATATGGTTAACAGTTTCTTCCTGGCCACACAAACAAGATGTTGTTGGTGAAAGTCCCAGTTTGTGAAGTTTAGTATTTATACTTCCGTGGCCAGTTAATATAAACATACCATATAAGCCCGGCGAAAACCACTTTAACTCCTCCTTTTTAATCTCACTTGCTACAGGCAGAAAGTCCCTTGTGACTGCACCAATATCAGATGAAGACCACTCCTGCTGCCATTTTGCAATAAAAGTTTGCAATAAAAATATCTCAAGACAGGCCCAAACTCAGTGTGTAAGCTCTTTTGTAATTATTATTATTTTATTATTATCTTTATTTCTCCTAGGAGACACCCGGTTACAGCCATTGACTAGGGGGGGGGGGGGTGTAGATACATATTCTGTTATGCAACAGAGAATAATATTATATACAATTTTACATTATATATACACTCGTTACTAATATATGTAGCACTTATTATCAGAATTATACAGTACACGTAATACTTATCAGAATTATACGATACATTAATAACTTGTAATCTGCTTAAGACTTGATAAATAAACTAAAAAAAATTTATACTTCTGCGTTTAAAGCATAACATCGCCATATTTACATTAGCGCAGATATTTGCAGCAGAACAGAATACAGAATACAAAATAATACAGAGTAAAATATTCATTTTTACTGTTTTTTCTGTGGGAGTAGAGTGGAGTAGGTGAGGCATATCCAGGTGAGGTGCGTTTCCAGATGAGGTCGGGATTCCTGTCAGCTACTCTATGGAAGTTCTTAGTGCTATTTATTTTTTCTTACATCTGTATCTGCAGGTAGCAGTTTTCGAGAACTTCTTTTCTGTATGTTTTGCTTGTGCAGATTAGAGTGTAGTGAACAACACGTAGATTTTTGCTCTTAATTAGAGTTAAGTGAGTTTGCTCTTAATTAGAATTTTTATTTGAGTGTAGCAAACAACACGTAGATGCACTTTTTATCATGTGTTGTCTTGGAAAAAAATGACAAATCCAAATGAAACTTCCCCTTTTTTTAATGAGCAGTTTTTAAAAATGTACATTTTGCGAACAGAGAGTAACATTTCCAGTTCTACAGAAACACTCCAATCTCCTGTCTTCATGCGGTTGCTTCGAAATAATAATCGCTATCACGATGATGCAGTGCGATGTTTTCGGCGGTCTCCATTCCTTCCTTACCTGTGGAGAGAGAAATAAAACAATGTTAGCAGACTATTATAATCCTCAAGTAATAGGTACTTTCTCGTTCTTTTGATGCTCTTCGAAAACATACAAAATTGCCTAGACAGGTCGTCAGTGATTTCCTAGCTAGTCAACCTACTTACACGAGACATCGACCACAAAGAGAGTACTGTATAGAGTATTTTCGGGTGTAACGGCACCAGGGATTTACCCCATCTCCGCGTATGTTCTTTGTGTCGAGGACAGTACTCTGTCAAAGGCAGAGATTTAACACGTGTGGATCATGTGTTGTGTAATATGTTGTGCCCATTGTTGTTCTGGCTTGTCGGCCGCCAGGCCCCTAATGGGACCCGACGTTACCATACTCTGCCACGGGGAGGCCAGCCAGGTGTATCCATTTATTCATTTGTTTCTCTGGCAGATCCTTCCGCCTACTTTCCACAGATTTCGGTGGCAAGGACCTATAAAAAAAAAAAAAAAAAAAAAAAAATGTATTCGGTATATCGCGTATACCAATTATCTGACCAATTTGATTGCTTACTATGATCAGTTTTGCCTAATTATTTCATTTTAAGAACGTAAATTGGGTTTGTACGCTGAAAGGATAATATTAGTGCCTGAAAAGTCGGGCTAAATTTTGATGTTTATAAATTTTGACGTGTGGGACTGCGCACTGTGAAAAATAAAAATAAGGGGGAGGGGAGACTGAAGACTGGGGGGGAAGAAATGGAAATAAGGGGTCAATAGGGAGAATGGCCCTTTTTAATCAGTGGGACATGCCCATTTCTTTCCTCACTGGAAAGAAAAGAGGTGGACGGCGAGGAGGAGAGGAATTAGGCAAAGCCTCCTCCCCCCGGGAGTTGGATGTAAAGCTCCATGCAAGGGAGCATGGAGAAATCACAAAGAATTAATTTTCGGAGGAACCAAATTATAGTTTCAGGACTTAATCATATACATTCCAATGCGACTTGGATGACTTGTCAGCTCTCGCCGACACAAATGATGGATATTGTTACCTTCTGGTTTGTACGGAATGCTTCTCGCGATTTGCTTGGGTCAAAAAGCTTAAAAGCAAAAAATCTAACGAGGTGATAAAGGCATTCAAATCTATTTTTGCACACCTCCACGGACTGGAGGTGTGCAAATGTATCACCAATTCACAAAGGAGATTCAAAAGGTGACACAAGTAAATATAGACCTGTTAGTTCCGAGGAAAATAATGGAATCACTGGTTAAAGAAGCATTGCAGGATCATCTAGACAAGACTGCAGTAATAGTAAAATTGGAAGAAACAACTTCTCTGGTCCTCGTACACGAGGTAACTAACAATACCAAAGTAAACTCTAGGGCTGTAATCGTAATCCCTAAGAATAACCTTTGGATGTCCATGAAGATACACCCTGGGGTATAGCGATCAAAAATCCACATAACGAATCTGTTCATTTTCATCCGTTTTGTAATCAAGTTCAAAACAGTTACGCGGCCACTTCTGATGGCACTTCTAGGCTTGTTCCGTTCTGCTATGTTAAAAACAGCTATAAAAGCGTTCAAGGCGGGGTTATATTTTCTCATTTAATCGAATTGAAATTCCCATATGGAAGCAATATTGTATCCTTGACTTTTCAGAAACAATTTGCGGTCTAGCGTTTTTTGGTGGAGACGACATGGGCTCACTACGGATCTCACGTCCAAACAGGCGTGACGTATCCGTGCGTTCTCTTGTTCTTCTTGCCATGGATAGAGGCCCCTCTACAAACTGCCACCATGAAATAAAAATAGTTCAACTGAACGCACAAAGAGTAGCTGGTAGCTGACCAACTAAAAGTGAAAATAGAGGAAAACCAAATTGATGTGGCCTTATTACAGGAACCGTATGTTCGCTCAGGTGTGGTCACAGGTTACCCTGCGTCCTATAAAATGGTCTACTGTAAAACCGAAACCCCATGGGCAGCAATAATCATCAGAAACCCAGAAATCAGCACAACAAAGATTACACCACTCTGCACTGCAAACAGTACCTGTGCACAAATCATAACTCAGTTAGGGTCCTTGTTCCTGTTAACAATATATACTCACCCTGGTGAAGACATCACCCCAGCGATCTCAACCATTCAGACGGCTCTTGAGACTCTCCCAGGGGGGGGGGAGACTACTAATAGCCATGGATGCCAACTGCAGATCTCTGCTCTGGTACAGTCGCACTCCTGACAGATCTGCACAAAGAAATGGTGCAAAACTAGAAGTATTCTTCCTAGCCACAGGCCTCCAAGTAATAAAACCGCCCAGATCAACTTCCAACTTACTGTGGCCCCCCTTTGGGAGAGCACCATAGATGTTACAGCAGCCACCCCAGACATTGCCAACAAACTAGTGAAATGGACTGTACAAGAAGCCTGGACCACGTCGGACCACAGAGCGATATCATTTTCTCTGGTTCGCTCTGTGGAACGGACCCTTCCGATCCCACGAAATGTGATACGGTACAATTCAAAAAAGGCAGGCTGGCAACGCTTTCTAACTGAGCTAACAAGAAGATTCCCTGAAGACACTCCACTCCCTTCAGACAATTGCGTACGGATTATTACCACTGCCATAAGATCTGCATGTGATCTCTCCATCCCACGCAGAAGGCCCTACCAGTATGCAGTTCCCTGGTGGAATCCCCAACCACAGGATCTCAGAAGAAGAGTCCACCATTTAAGAAAAATGTTCCAGCAGGCTCGATGAAGGCTACCTCCCCATGAGGTAGATGCCGCCAGGGAGGCTTACCGCATTGTCAGAAATGAATACACAAAGCTAATATGTAAAAGTAAAAAGGAAACGTGGCAAACCCTGGTATCTACTTCCGGCAATAAGTACCCCGGGGCATCGTTTTCAAGATCGTAACAAACAAGCTGACGTGAGGAGAGGTACTCGATACGACACTAAAGATGGATGGCTCCTCTACTTACACCTGGAAGGACAGCATTAACAATATTCTAGACACCATTTATCCCGTTGAAGCTGCAGCTATGACTCAACAACAAGAAATAGTAAATGAAAATCAAAACTGTCATCCTGCCTCTGTGGAATCCCCCTTCACTAACATTGAGATGGACTTGGCAATAAACAAAATGAAAGTAGAAAAAACACCTGTAGGATATACTGCCCTGGTTTCAGGTTGTGGTGTAGTGGGCTGCTGAGTTGACTTTTGTTCATCAGATCTCGTGGGAGTCTGGAAGGGGTTATGCGTGGTCTGCCCCTCTGGATGACTTTTCTTTTTCTTTCCTAGCTCCTGATTTCTTCTCTTATTTTCTCCTTAGAGAGATGAAAATACTGTATGTTGAACTCAACCCCTTGTTTTCTATTGATTGCTGAATATCCGAATAACTTGATATGAAATGCTTCTTTGAATATTCTTCTATTGTATTGCCTATCTGTGGAAAGGATACTTGGTTATGGAAATTCCAGGTGTCGCCACATTGGAAGGCATGGAGAGCTGTATCAGACTGTTGAATTCTGCCAAGCTCTATATACTTTTTGTGCTCTTTTATTCTTCCCCCAATATACTTACTTCCACATTTACAATTTATCTTATACTTTGTATATGGGGCCTCTAGGGTTGTTGGACTGCAGTTTTATGATATGTTTGATGGAGGCAGAACTTTTGTAAAAGGTTGAGATACCAAATTTCTTGGCTTCTTTGGCTTGGCTATTTTGGTGCTGATCGATGGTATGTATGGTATACATATAGAGTATTTTCCCCTGTCAATGCTAGGTTCGGAGTGCGTGATGGACTTGGCTGTGTCGACGTTGGCTTTATTGACGATGTGAATAGGACATCCGTTTTGTATGGCTATTCTGGTAATAGTTTCAAGCTACTGTTGGGTATTATCTTCTTTGCATATTTTGTAGGCTCTCCGCAAAAAGTACTTTAGTACACCTATTTTTGTAGTGAAAGCGCGGCAGGATTTAGTTTAGTATGATGCCTGTATCTGTGGGTTTTCTGAAAACTTCCATATGTAGTTCTTTTGGATTTCTTGAAAAAAGGTGGCTAGGAAAGGAAGTTGGCCTTTGTCCCCAATTTCCATTTTGAAATTAATTTTTTTGGTGGTGATTGTTGAGAGCTGCAATGAATTTTTGTAAATTTTCTGTACCATGATCCCAGATAGCTATGATGTCATCCACATACCTACTCCAGAATTTTGGTTTTTTATGTTGGTTTTTGAGGAAATCTTCAAATTTAGACGTAAAAATTTCTGCTAGTAGAGGAGAAAGGATGTTACCCATGCTGAGGCCAGAGATCTGCATGTAGAATTTCTCATTGAATTTGAAGTACGGTTTACCTATGGAGAGGTCTATGAGTTCTATTATTTCTGTCGAAAAGGGATCTTGGGTATCTCATTGTGATAATGGCTGTCTATAGTTTGGAGGAGATATGTTTTTGCTTCTTCTAAGGGGATGGTAATAAACATGGAGTCTACATCAAATGATACTAGAATATCTTCTTTGTTGATTTCAACGTCCTTAAGTCTGGTTATTAAATCCTGAGTGTTTTTTAATGCTCTTTGGTTCTTCGGCACCATCTGGGAGAGGAGTTGTGTCCCCCATTTCGATATTTTCTATCCTGGGTGGTGTCTACCACTAATGATGGGTCTGGCAGGGAATCCTGGTTTGTGTGCTTTAATGTTGGAGAACATGTACGGCGTTTCAAAACTGTTGGGGTCCAACTTCTTGTGGAGACTTTCATCAATACATTTCCTGTACAGTAATGATTGTAGCTTCCTTTTGACTTTTATCTCGAGGCTGCCGGTGGGGTCGGTTTTTAATTCTTTGTAGGTGCTAGTGTCTTTTAGAAGTTCTACTTTCTCGATGTAGTTTTTCTTGTCATTGATGACTGTTGTATTCCCTTTGTCTGCTTTAAATATATGTATATTTCTGTCTTCTTTTAGGTTTTTTAATGTTTTCCGTTCCTCGGTGGATTTGTTGTTGTTCTTATTGTAGAGTTGTAGATCGTCTTGTAGTTTGAGATGTATATAGACTGCATGGCTGTGATGTTGATAGTATCTTTGGCTGGATTATCCTGAACGTACTTTAAACTGTTGTGGAGATGGGCTAGGAAATCTAATGTGTGGATATGGTTGGGAGTCAGTTTGAAATTAAGGCCTTTGTTAAGTACCTGAATTTCTGCATTGGTAAGAGATTTTGAGTTAATGTTGATGATACGATTGGGCATTTTAGAGGTATTATTGGGTTGGACAACTTCGGTTATTGGTTTTTCTTTAGAGGTATTACTGGGTTGATCTACTTCGCATACTGGTTTATCTTTAGGTTTCAGCGGTAAATTTTAATATTTGAATCTAGAGATTTTATCATCAAGATTGGTCTATGTATGTTTTAATGGAACGAATGGATATTAATCTCATCATATTTGAGAAATCATTTTCATTTAAGTTTTCTTTTAGACTCTCAAGGTTTTTATTGTAAGTATTCGTTACTTTCGATATGTCTATCGAAATATTCGATATGTCTAATCTAATTTGTCTTATATCGAATAGTGATATTTATTCGAGCCAATGGACCCAGAGGACGGGGAAATTACGTCACTACAAATGCGCAGGTAAATAATTACATTATTGTCTTCCATTGAAAGATAACTGCCTCCATAACATTTACCGACCTCTGTAATACATGACCACGCATGGCATGGATGCAACAATATTCTTCATGCATTATAGAACCCGAAGCAAAAGGCCTTTTCCTAAGTGACCTATGTTAATGCAGGTAAATAATTACATAGTGATATTTATTCCACCTTGAGAATGCCGCGTGTGGGGGTCGGGTAACCAGTGGGAGTAGAGGGGTGTGGGTAGGTGGTACGTGGGCGAGGTGGTTACGTCACTACAAACGTACAAGTAAATAATTACATAGGTCATTTCTTGATTAGATATTGATCATAGTGGCATAGTGTTTGAGTAAGGCGCCACCTATGGTTTCCTACAACTGCACCGTCAATACTCTTGTGATGAATACAGAACCTCTATAAACGCCAGTAAAGTGTTGGGTTCTGTTGTTTGTGCTGGTTTCTTGGCCACAGGGCACCATTAGTGGGACTCAACATTGCCCGCCGCCACCACTGGGAGGTGAGCCAGGCTGTCCACAGTACTCCGGCTGCTCTCCATCAGGAGTCGCCCGAGCTTCCTGACGGAGAACAAAAGAAAAAAAAAGCATGAGTGAGGGAGACAGCTGAAGGATGGAGTACAAAGCGGGAGAAAGAACATCAATGCATTTCGACAGGTGTGTCTTTTATGTAGAAAAGATTTGACTTACTCCGTCATACCTCTATATTTTACGTAGAACACCGTGCGCGGGGGTTGGCGAGCAAAGCCCCCTAATTATTATTAATATAATAATTACTAGGGGGCTCTGCCCCCTGTTCGCTGCGCTCGCTTCTTTTGATAAAATAAAATACTTGCAGAAGCTTTCGACTTTTTGTGTGTGTCTCTCCCTCAGCTATGAATACATAAATAGGTTACTATATCTATATTATTATTATTATGATTATTATTATTATTCAGTTTATTATTAAGCTTGATTTCATCCCCTGGACAGCTGGTTGGCTAGAAGGGTGTACATAGAATTATAAATGAAAAAGACATACATATATACTTACTGTACATTAAAAGGACAATAGATAATGTTTGACAACCTGAAGTTGGGAGAGATTTTTCTTTTCTTTTGAGGGGACTATTGTTGTAATGAGGGCTCCTTGCTCTTTGATTTAACAGTTGTAAATATTGTATATAGTTTGTCATTAATCGTGTTTGATTTCGACTTTTAAATTGTATATAAGTTATTTTATGTTCATCATCATCATCATCATCAGCCATTTTCAATCCACTGAAGGATGAAGGCCTCTCCAGCAACTTTCCAGTTCCTTCTGTTTTGAGCACTGGCTGTCCATTTACTACTCAAAAACTCATGAATTTCATTTATCCATCTCCGCCTTTGTCTTCCAGGTTTTCTTCTAGCTCCTCTTGGGTAACATTCTGTTATTTTCTTAGTCCATCTGTCATCATGTCTTCGAGCTATGTGTCCTGCCCAAGACCATTTTAGTTCTTTAGTTTTGATAAGAATGTCCTTTACTTGAGTTTGCTGCCTAATCCATGTGTTTCTCTTCTTATCTAACAGTCTGATTCCCAATATAATTCGTTCCATTCTTCGCTGTGTAGTTCTTAGCTTCTCTTCCATTCTTTTGGTGAGTGCCCAAGTTTCACTTCCATAAGTCATGGTGGGGAGTATACATTGATTCATTATTTTACGTTTCAGACAAACTGGGATATTGCTCTTCAGTATGTGACTATATTTCCTGAATGCTATCCATCCAAAATTTATTCTTCTCTTGACTTCCAGCCATTTATCATTATTACAGCTAATAACTTGTCCCAGATAAGTATATGACTCCACCCTTTCAATTACTGCTCCTTCAATCATTATTTCCCTTTCCGTGGCATACTTGTTCATCATTACTTTTGTTTTAGCCATATTCATCTTTAGTCCAAAATCCTTACTAACTGTGCATAACTGATTAAGATTTTCCTCTAATTCTTTGGGGTCGTGGCTTATGACCACAATGTCATCTGCAAATCGTAAATGGTTTAGGTACTCTCCGTTCACATTGACTCCTTTCTGCGACCAGTCTAATCTTCTGAAAGCTTCCTCAAGGGCAGCAGTAAACAGCTTCGAAGATATTGTGTCTCCTTGTCGAACTCCTTTCTCGATTTTAAATTTGCTACTGTCTTTGTCTAGTCTAATAAAGGATGTAGCACTCTCATATATTTTCTTCAAAATCATAATATATGGAGTATCTATGCCTTGTCTTTCCAGTGCCCGAAACATTGCCTTATGCTGTATGGAGTCAAATGCCTTTTCATAATCCACAAATGCTAGGCATAATGGTGTTTTATATTCATTTGCTTTCTCCATTAGCTGTGATATTACATGAAGGTGATCCATAGTTGAGAATCCTGTCCTAAAGCCAGCTTGCTCTTTCGGTTGATTCTCATCAAGTATTCTTTCTAATCTGTTAGTAATGACCCTTGTGAACAACTTGTAGATATGGGATAACAAGCTAATTGGTCTATAATTTCCAATTTCTGATTTATCTCCTTTCTTATGCAGCAAAACTATGATTGCATTATTCCACTGCTTAGGCATCACACCTTTTCTAATGCACTTTGTGAAGAGCCTTGCCAGTTTTTGTGTTATGTCTCTTCCTCCCAATTTTAACAACTCTACAGTAACTTCATCTTCCCCCGGGGCTTTCCGATTCTTCATTTTCTTCAATGCATGTTCTACCTCATCAGGAAGAATATCGGGTATGTCGGGTATGTCGTATGTGTTGCTACTTTGCAATCCATCTTCCCCACTGCTGGTATCATTCCCTCGCTCCTTGTATAATTCTCTATAGTAGTCTTCTGCTATTTGAATTATGCCTTCTCTGCTGTTTATAAGTACACCATCGCTATTCTTCAGTTTCAGTATCATTTGTCTTTCTGTATTACTGCTCATGGCTGCTGATTTAAATCTTTTGTTTTCCCTTAATGTTTGTTCTACTTTTCTTGTGTTAAATCTTCTTATGTCCTCTCTGAGTCTCTTTCTAATGGCTTTGCATAACTCAGTATACTCAATTTTCTCCCTGTCAGTGTTTTTCTTGCTCTTCATTTGTCGTCTTTGGTTCATCATGACAAGTGTTTCTTGACCATTTTTTTCTTCTTTGGATTTCTGTTTCCCTATAGGTTTCTTGGGCTTTATCACACAATATATCTTCTGTTAGTGAGGGTGAAGTCGATTTCATTAGTTGTTAATCCATTTGGACTCTTCCATGTCCACTTTCTGTTCACCCTTTTCTTGAAAAAAGTGTTCATTACTGACATTCCTTGAGATTCTGCAAATTCCACAAGTCTTTCACCTCTTTTATTTCTTTCACCAATTCCAAAATTTCCTATAGTTCCCCTTTTTGGGCTGTTTTGTCTTTTTCCAACATTAGCATTGATGTCCCCCATAATAATAGTGTAGTGGGTTTTCTGCTCATCTAGAAGACTCAATTTCAGTGTACATTTCTTCAACCTCTTCATCATCATGGCTCGATGTTGGTGCATAAATCATTATAATCTTTAGCTTGTACCTCTTAGAAATCTTGAGTATTAGTCTTGACACTCTTGGTGATGTACTTTTGAATTCCAAAATGTTGTTTTTAAAATCTTTATGGACCAGAAACCCAACTCCACCTTCACTCCTTTCACTGTACAGCAGATTTCCACTTGATAAACTTATGATTCATTTCTTCTTCTTGTTTCAGCCAAACCGATGATATTCCAATTCACATTTTCTAATTCCTTTTCCAGCTCTAATATCCTGTCTTCACCGATGAGTGATCGGTATTGTTGTGCTCTCATTGCTGGAGGGTTTGGTCTTTTCCTCTTCACGCTGACCAGGCGTCTTGAAGAGAACCACTCTACACGTTCGTTGCCACCTAAGTGACGTAACAGGGCTTACCATCGAGAAAGTGTGCATGAGTGGATTTTAGGGAGGCAGGCCAACCGGACTTCTCCTAAATCTTCTGTAATAGAGAGATATTGGATCCATCAGTGTTTTAGGCTGAGTGTCTGATAACACACAGGATACCTGTTCCCCTCTAAGCCCCCTTTTATGTTATACAATACTATTTTATTGTATAACATAAGAGGGGGCTTAGTATTGTATAACATATTTTATGTTATACAATACTAACTTATGTCTACTACAAGTGATTCAGATATTATGGATGTGAGAGAGAGAGAGAGAGAGAGAGAGAGAGAGAGAGAGAGAGAGAGAGAGAGAGAGAGAGAGAAGAAATATTCCGTCAAGTAGAAAATATGACCGAAACCGAGGTATTCTCTGGGAAAACTATTCCCAGAAGGCCTATCAAAACAGGATCGTCATCACTCCCTGGTCTTGTGCAAGGGACTGAAAGGAAAAGCTCAGAAAGGATATTTAAAAAGAAGATTAATAATGGGTAGAAAAGTAAGTGTTCTACAGTTATTTGAATTAGTTATTTGATGGAAAAGGATGATATAGCTGTTTTCCTCCTTCAGAAGCCGTATGTAGCATGGAAAGAGGTAAGAGGATGCCCACTGAGGTATAAGATTATATCTGACGGTGACTCGCGGGTGCCGCGATCATTATTAGAGCCAACGATTTTGCTGTTACTAAGGTTTCGGCCTTATCTAGCAAAAATACTGTATGTTGTGAGGTGATCTGCGCCATCGGCAGAGTCTACTTTGTGTCAGTATATTGTCAGTATCCTGATAATATTGAGCCTTATGTGGAATACTGGAATGTGTTTACGAGATGGTTGGCTCCTGTGGAGTGATAGTTGCTATTGACTCCAACGCAAATTCTCCACTCGGGGACAGGGAACACACTAACGAAAGAGGACTAGTTCTTGAAGAGTTTGTAGATGCCTCCGGGATAGAGATATTAAATACACAAGAACACGCTCTGACATATTCAACCGTCCATGGGAAGTCATATATTGACTTTACCATGGCAACTTATGCTATTAAGAATAAAGCTAAAAATTGTTAGGAGTCGGAAGATTGCATAACCAGTGATCACAACAGCACATCCTTCAGTATTGTTAATAGAGATGAAATAAGAGAATGTTGTGATACTGGGAGATATTTGATTAAAAACGCAGTGTGGCCAAAGTTACAAAGTTTGTATATAAGGTATGTTAATGAAGTAGATTGGCAAGTGTTAACATCTGAACAGTATGTCGGAAAATCGACTGAAACTTTAGCGAAAATTTGTAATTCGTGTATGAAAAAGAAGAAGAAGAAGAAGAAGGTTACAAAGCCAGTTCTTTGGTGGAGTCAAGAATTTACTCAACTCCGGTCTCAAACTATGGAAACAATATGTTAAAGCTGTTAACAGGGCTAAGATTATATAGTGGAGAAAATACGTTGAAGAGCAAGGATCCAGAGATCGATAGAGTACTGTTTTTAAAGTACTAACAAATAAGAAAAATCTATCTGAAGTTGTTAATACCATTGGAATTGGCGAAAATCAAACTTTAACTTGACACGATTCTGTGGTCAGAATTCTGGAAGACCTCTTTCCTGATATTGGAATTGGGAATGAAAGCCTGGAACAACAACAAATGATTATTGAAAATGCTCGGTATCAATCAATGAATGTGGATAAAAATTTCTCGATTGAAGAAGTTAGTGAAGCCATGGGTCGCGGAAAGGATGTCAAGTCGCCGAACCTAGATAAAATTGCAGTTGCTGTTATGAAAAAGTCATATGAAATGAAACCTGAATTGTATGTTGAGTTATTTAATAAGTGTTTAGAAGAAGGAGTCTTCCCCCAATGCTGGAAAAATGCTCGGATGAAATTAATTGTTAAAGCCATGGATAGAATGCTTAAAGGGATTTCAGGAGAACATTCGACCGGCTATGGTGGGAGGGTATCTTGAATAGAATAAGGATTTCTAATTGCTCACAGAATTTATATTCTGTATTTAAGAGTTATTTTTGTTCTAGAGAAATAGTTGTTAAGACAAGCTATACTCAAATTATTAAGAAGGTTTCATGTGGATGCCCACAAGGCTCAGTGATTGACCCCTTTGCGTGGAACATCGCATTAGATGAATTTTTAAAGAAACAGATTTCCGGCATAACATTTATAACGTATGCTGATGATTTAGCTGTACAAAGTACAAAGTTTTAGTACAAAGAAACTCTCATTCTTTGATTGAAAACAGAGCAGCAGAGGTTTTACGTATGCTAGAAAATTGGTGTCAAAATTACAAGTTGCAAATTTCTAAGGAAAGACTGTTCAGATGCTTCTGAAGGGGCACCTTAGTATAAATCGTGCCTCTACTGTTAGACTTTATGGGGATGCGGTTCGGTATGTTAGAGTCACGAGGTATTTGGGTTTATATCTTGAGGAACGTCTCTTTTTTTACTGAGCACGTCAAGTTTTTGAAAACCAAAATTCGAACATTATATACCAAGCTTCGGAGGATCGTTAGGACCGATTGGGGAATCAAAGGACGATCGTTAAATTTATTATATGACTGTTTGTTCCTCCCAATCGTGACCTATGACTCTGGAGCTTGGGTTCACAGAATTAATAATGTTATTATACAGAAATATTTGATTCAAGCTCAGAGATTCGCTCTTCTCGGGTTGACGCGTGCATGCCGGACTGTCTCCAATGGAGCTTTACAGATTATTTCTGGACGGTTTCCTGTTCAGTACGGAGTTTTGCTGGCTGGATTATTATATTACAGAAAACAATATTAGAAGGAATATTCTGGGCATTTTTCCCAAAGGAAAATAGGAACTATTTTAAAATTGATTTGAAATCTGAGAAAAAAAAGAATTGTCTTGCAAATAATGGACATGTGGCAAGATGACTGGGAAAATGAAAAAAAAAAAAAAAAGGCAGTCGGTCCGTTATGTTTTCCCCAAATAATAAAATTATCAATCCAAAGTTAAAGCCATGCTTCAATTTGGTTTTCATGCCACAAGCCTCATTACTGGACATGGATTGGCATATAAATTGCCATTTTTAAGATTACGTGAGCAGGGGGTCATGTGTCTGTGGTGAACCGGAAACAACTGAACATATTATGCTGGATTGTCATTGTTATTTGGATGTCAGATCTAAATTGGAAAGATCAACTGGTATTTTAGAGAAACAGCAACTCTGGGTTCTGTTCACAGATCGTCGCCTATTTGCATATTTTAATGACTTCGAGAGTGAAGTATTTAGAAGACGGAAAACACTAATGCGAGATAGGGGTGGCACGCCTCCTTGTAGAAGGGACGGGAACTCACGTAATTAAGATTTACAAATGGGAAGTATAAGGTCGATTTTCCTCACTTGGGGCCTAGCGGCCAAATTGAAAGTTCAAAAACAAAAATAAGAAAGGAAATTATGTAATGGGCTCTTTTCATTGTCTATATCAATCTACTGTAAACTCCGAATCAGTTAACAGAACATTGCAGTTGATAGCCACGGATAGGCTGCGACCTAGGGCCTTTAGCATTAATGGAACCTTAAATGTATGTAAACTGAAGTTGGGACAGCATATGGATACACATTTACAAGAGGGAGAAAACTTAGATTTGAACATATATACCGAGAACTAATTAATTTTACGATATAAATTCAGTTTACAGTCTATTAAAAGACAGCCAAGGTTTTGAACTTCAGAAAATTTTATGCGTCTGTCGATGGCATGTGATGGACTGGTAGACGGAGTGACTTGATCATGTTTGTCGAGATTCACTGGAGTTCGGTGCTTCGATGCAAGTCTTCCAGGATATTCTTCCGGAAATACTTGTCATCCAATAGTTTGTTGGGGTTAATTTGCAAATGGTTGAAATGTTTCATAATGTTTGCTGGGAACATATCTCTAAGGCGAGAGTCGATCTACAGCAGGCCCTCGTTATAACGCGGTTCGTTCTAAGCTGATTCGCTACAACGCTGTTTTTATATTATAACCTATATCTCACTCTAACGCTGTCACAACTCACTATAATGGTCTTTTACCAGCGAACAGTTTAACGAAAACGTTTCATCTGATGTGGTCGATAGCTTGAAAATGAATAGCAAAGTTGCCCACCCTGACTTGCGAAATTTTCCCACGCTCAGCGAAAATTTCTCTCACGCTAGTTTAATTGCACTATAGGGACTTTTTTTTTTATTTTTATGAAAACCCCAAACACGAAAGGTATCAAAACCTATAGTACTTAGTACCGTGCATGGGTTGAAAGAGAAGTATGGGGGGGGGGGGGATGCCGGAAACTTTGCTCTAGAGACTAAACATGGGTTTTACCACTTCATCCGAGATGAACATTTTAAAAAAAAATTATCAAAAGTATATTGCTTGTAATATTTGCGTTATATACATTTATCCGAAGTATAGTCATCACTCGGTACAGTGTTAGACATCGTTAGTTTACTCGAACATTGTATAATAATTAATGCAACGCAGTTACATTTTCGAAGATTAATAATGGCGGATAAGAATTAAAAAGGAACAACGTCTGGAAGCGGTACGAAGCCTACTAAGGTAAGAAAAATACTGAATTTGAAAATTAAATTAAATTATACGTTTTGAAGCGAGTCGATTCCGTTCAACGACAAGTGGATGTGCGCAATAATTTAGGACTGGCAAATTCCACTGTAAGGACAATTATAAAAAAAAAAAGAATTAATTTTAGCAGCGGGAAAGACAGTTGTCCCACTGCAAGCAACTAGGCCGCCGGCTATCCTTCATTGAAATGGAGAGACTTCTAAATAATTTTATTGAAGGTAATATCCAACGCGCAATTCCGTTAAGTTAAATATTATTAAAGAAAATCGATTAGCCTATATGATGATCTGAAGAAAGCTCACCTTTAAAAAAAATAATAATAAAATGTGGAACCATTTAAAGCTAGTAAGGGCTGGGAAGATAGATTTAAAATCCAGGGAGAAGTCGCGAGTGCAGATCAAGGAGTCGAAACTTTCAAAAAAGAACTTGTAAAAAGTATTGAAGAGTGCTGTTAAACTTCTCAACAAGTTTTTAACATAGGTGAAACAGGACTTTTTTGGAAACAAATACCTAAAAGAAGTTTCATATCGAAAGAAGAAAAAAAAACAAAAAAAACATCAGGCTTCAAAGCGGCGAAGGATCGGTTGACTTTGTTGTTGGGTGGTAACGCTGCGGGGATTTTACTTTAAAATCCACGCAGCGTTATCTTCCTTGTAAACTAAATCCCTTTTAGTTTACTAGGAAGACAGCCAAAGTACAACCCAAAATCAACCAAAGTTACTAAAACTCGACAGCCCAGGGGTCATCGGATTAATAAATTCCTGATTTTAAGTTTAATTTTGATACGTAATGTAGTTACAGTACTTTCCACATAATTATATACGTATGTAATGGAGAATATTTTATATGTACAAATTTTTAATATTATATATTTTGACCGATATTTGTGCGTCTTTTCGCTACCCTTTATTATTGATTAGGAAATATTCTATGGCATAGACCGCAACTCACAAATACGTACGTTACATTACACGAATACGGCGCTGATTCACTTGGCGCTCTGTTTTTCGGGAACGAATTATCAGCGTTAAGCGGGGGTCACCTTTATACTGTTGTTTATGTCGCTCTCTTGGAGGGTACTTGAGTCTAAGATGATTTCTTGTACGTTGGGAGAATCAATCCCATTAGTTCATAGTTTGGCAAGAGTGATGAGGTTCTTTTCCAGAATTTTGATTTTCCATGGTGTCATGTTTGCATGTAGAATAGACCTAGAGATGGTGAGCGGGTTCCCATGGATCCTGTTCAACCACCTCAGAACCTAATATTCAATTGCCAGATGTTTTTTTTTTTACAATACTTGATGTGGCTGAAGACCATAACTCAGGCCCATATACAGCAATGGACGTGAGACACCTTTCAAAATATTTGCATTTTAGGGACGTATTTTGGCAACCAACAAGCTCCTGCCCGGATCGCCCAGAAGGCTGCCGACAGGAGCTTGTTGGTGTATCTACACCGATATATAATATCATCGCACCGTATCTACACCGATATATAATATAATGTATCTACACCAATATTATATATCTACACCGATATATAATATCAGTGTAGATACACCGGTATTGCACTACCTCGAATAAAGAAGTCTATTGTCACTTATTCTCGGTGGGTAACACCACCACCACCCAGACAGCACCGTTTCAAAGCTAGTTGGCTTTTCATCGGTGGTTGCCTTTCACACTACGATCGTAGTTTTTCTTTAAGAGTTGCCTATGGTGTATCTACACCGATATTATATAGATGCCTTGTTGCATTTAGTTTATTTTCCTTTTTAATTAAAAATATTAAAAGAATCTAACGAAAATATTCAAAACGATTTTCCTTCTTACTTCCTTAGGAAAATCGTTTTGAATATTTTCGTTAGATTCTTTTTAATATTTTTAATTGCGTTAAATTGATTTTTAATTGTGTTAAAATGATTTTAATTGTGTTAAATTGGTTTTAAATAATAAGTTTTTCGATTTTTTCGTTTTAATTTCTGGAGAGTATCACACGGAAGTGTTCTACGCACTATATTGAGGTAAACTCCTCTTATTATTTTACAAATTACAATGTTCACATTGGGACGTTCCCCAGGGGCTCACATCTGGTGAGTATGGGTTTGGCACACCCAGGATCCTGAGCTGGATATCATCATTCTTCTATTTCTTGGTGATTTCTTTCTACTTCTGACTCTTGTTTTCTCTGTCTCTCTCTCTCAGGGTAATTTAGAATTTTTTTTTTTTTTGGCTGGTGCAGCATAAGCCTTAGGCTCCCTTGTACCATACAGCTAATAATAATAATAGTAAGAAATGAAACCTAGTACAGGGGAAAACTTCTGATGCGGGAATTTCTTATTCTCGTTCTTCAGTATATATTGCACATACATATAAATAGAAATACTACATAGGTTTTCATATTTATATTGTGAACAATAATTCCCTGATAAAAATGTAAAATAAGAGGTCAAAAATGTTATGTTTTTTGGCTTGAAAAATAAAGTAATAACAAAAACGATTTTAATAGAAACTTTTAACTTATTTATTGTACAAAAAATAAGTTACACACTTAACAAGTTACGTTTTCCGTAGCCGAGTGGGCAGGAGCGGGAGTGCAGTAGCACACGCTCCACACGCTCTTTGAGTAGACCGGGGTTCAAGCCTCTGCCTGCTGAATACGGTCGATCTACCAACCCGCACTGGACCAGCGTGGCAGATTATGGTCCATTTCCCTCAGCATGAATTGTTGAGGAGGCTTCCACCCTGCAGTGGGTTGATAATGGCTGCACTTTACTTTTTTTTTATGCTTTTATATACGGTCGACGAATACGGTCGATCTGCCAACCTGCACTGGACCAGCGTGGCAGATTATGGTCCATTTCCCTCAGCATGAATTGTTGAGGAGGCTTCCATCTTGCAGTGGGTTGATAATGGCTGCACTTTACTTTTTTTTATGCTTTTATATTACACGTTTTCTTCTTTTATTATTATCATTATTAGAAATATTTATCACTCCTTCAGGAAATATTTACATTGAAAATGAAGCCTCTGGCCATGGTCGGTTTTGCAGTAGCGTTAACGCGGCCCTGCACACACACAGTTCTCTTAACCACTGCCGGGTCCACCAAATCTACTCCAGAGGCATAAGGTGTTTACTACCGAAATTCCCCCACCCCCTTTATTCTGCAAAGTACTTTGTAAAAACTATGGGACAGGGATAGGGTGACTAGATTAAAAATTTGATCTCGAGGTACTCATGCTTATGTTTGGGGTATTCATTTCTCGTTTTGGAGTACTCGCATTATATCTTAAAAAAAAAACGAACAATTTTAATAACAAATATTTTATTTCTATATTCTGTTGATTTTTACAAGTTCATGGAATGCAAAATTAGTCAAATTTTAATAAAATTAATCGAATTATAGCCGTGCTTTTAATTCGGAAAATTTTATTGCAAGAGTTATAAACACTAAAGGAAACTTTTTATAAATATTAACGTCGAATGTTTTACATAATTGTTTACAAAACATATTCAATAAACCCGATTTATTTTATCAAAAAGAAAATGTACCTAGCAATACTTTCATTTGAGGAATTTTCCTTAACAGTTTTTCATTTTTTAGTACGTTTGCGGTTTTCACCAACAGTTCTCCTTCAACATTCTAAATTTAGGTCTAATTTATTTCTATCCTTTTTCCATGCGTTAAACATTAAGCTAAATATCACATGCTTCGATACAACATCTCCTTTAGTTTGTTGCCTGAGCCTTAAAACATTACCCTAAAATAAAAAAGAAGTCGGGTTACAAAGTACTCATAATATAAATATTCTACAAACCTCTTTGTAAATAGGATAGAATGTCGTTTTTTGAGTCTTTGAGGGTGCATTTCAACAACGACTTTATCGTCAGTTAATTCTTTCTTCCTAAATAATAATAATAATAATAATAATCATCTAAAAAGGGTGTTTTATGATTTAAACTTTTTCCAAATACCCCATTTCAAATTTTAAAAAAGGGGTATCTTGGAAATATAATTCCAGAAAAGGGGTACGCCTGGCAACCCTAAACAGGGAATCACTTCTCTTCTTCCTGTAACTGAGAAGAAATAAAATGGAAATACAGCAGACGTTCCCATTTCCCTGTGATTGTAAGTTAACTTCGTCTGAAGGGGGGGGAAGATGTTGTGCAATTTGTCGGACCTCGAAACCTCATTCGTCCTCTCCACAACCGTTCATCCAATAACAAACGATTTTTCAGCAGTGACGTCAGGAGGCGCTTGGACGACTCACGATCGAAACTTACATACCAAGCGCGACAAAGAGAGCAGGTGTCCGAAACCCCCATCGCTATCGATGCGGACATACTTCGTGTAAGCGATTGTGCTTTCGGTTGCGTGGTATAAACCCAGCTGTGTAGGGGAAACATCTGCACACCGCTTAAGGGAGGTAAGTCCACAGTTCACCTTCCTTTTTCCCACTTGCTTTTTTACGTATAATAATCTGAAAAGTAAAATGTTGCTGAACTTTTGTAGGCGAAATATAGAACAAGGGTAGAGAGACAGGGGAATTTAAGTCTGCAACGGTCTCGTCTTGTAAAACTTGAACAAAGTAAACCACTTCAATTTGCTGATCTCTCCCCCTTGTGAAGAATTGAGCGTATTTTGCGTACGTAGAGATTGTTTCAATTGGTTTCGTTCGATTCACTTATTTTCACACGGCGCAATCATTTCAGCACCCATAATTACCCGGTTAATTTATCCAGTAACAATTAAGCCTTTAAAACAAGCATGGGCAACGTTTCCCAGTTCGGAGGCCAAATTATCATTCTGTCTCCAAGTCAAGGGCCGGACCAAATTATTAAATAATATTAAATGAATTAAAACGAGTTGCTACTTCATATTTCATTTATTTATTGATGAAGCATACTTTATTTATTGATGAAGCATTCATTTATTTGTTACTGAAGCATAAATGAAATATTACTTCATATTTCATTTATGCTTCAGTATAAAGCTCTACATAAATCTTATAATATAACGAACGACATAACAACTTAATGTGAAGATTGGCCTTGTACTTGAACTACGAGACTATCAATATTGACGTTAATATTACTTAAGGATAATCGCGTAGAATTTTCGAGGTTTTCTTCCGTTATTCTTGTCTGAATTTTTGATTTATTGTATTTCATCCTCGAAAAAACTGTTCAAACATATATGTGCTGCCGAAAAGACAAATGATTTTTCTTGAAAAGGCGCGTAAATTTGTATATTTTTCTTCCGCCAAATAAAATTTATAAAAATCCGTCAAAGCAATGTTGTTAAATTGTGATTTTAGCTCTAAATCCGCCTGAAGCTCAATAAGTTCCATTTGTAAGTTTTCTGGCACATTATTTACATCAGCATCCATCGGACGAGCAAATATAGCGAATGTGGAGTCTTTGTTTTGGAAGTCGGCAAACCTTGTATCAAATTGCTCTGTTAGCGCCTTCAGTTCTTCTCCATAACAATTATAAGGGATATTTTTATGAGTTGCTAAAGTAGGAAAATGATAACAATTTTTAGCTCTTATCTGACTTTCCAACAATCTTAGTTTATTACAAAAAGCTTTGACACGTCCATGCAGTTCATGAACCAATTGTCCTTGTTTTTGCAATTTGAGATTCAGTTCGTTTAGGTATCCGGTGACATCTACAAGAAATGCTAAATCACACACCCACTCGTCATCTTTTACTTGGTTAATTGTATTTCCTTTTATGTCCATAAAATCTGCAATGGCTTGGCTCAGATCATAAAATCGTTTTAACATTTTACCTTTACTCAGCCACCTCACTTCACAATAATAAGACACATCTTCATAATCCGAAAATAGGTCTGCCAAATACTCTTTAAATTGGCGGTGATTAAGTGCACGTGACTTAATAAAGTTAATACTGGCTACTTCCATAACATTTGTGAATTTAATCGATTTTGCACACAGATTTTGTTGGTGGATAATGCAGTGAAAATTTGTTAAATTTTCTTGATGGATCTGTAGTTCTATTGCTCTTTCATGAACTGTTCCAATAAATCCCTTCCGTGCACCAACCATTGCAGGGGCTCCATCAGTGCATATGCCAGATAGTGAACTCCATTTAAGCCCAAATCTCTCGAAGACTGTGTTGACTGTTTCAAATATTTCTTCACCGGTAGTTGTTCCTTTTAACGGCCGAAGCGCGAATAATTTTTCTGTGATGTTAAAATCCGCATCAACTCCTCAAAGAAATATTGCTAGTTGTGCTGTATCGGAGGCATCGGTGCTGTCATCCAAAGCAATTGAAAATGCTTTCAATCTAGCAATCTTCTCTTTTAAACTTTTTTTGGTATCATCAGCCATAATTTCTATCCGCCGGACACAGTACGTCTCGACAAACGAATATTCTCGGTCTTTTTCTTTTCAGGACATACAATTTGTATTATACTCGCAACATCCAGCAGACATTCTTTGATAAATTCTCCTTCACCAAACGACTTAGAATGCTTAGCGATTTTTCGCTTACCACAAAGCTGGCTTTGACAATGCTGTGGTGCTGCGTTTTTTGCTCGTTGAACATTTGCTGCTGGGTATCCAAGTTCTTCTTCAACTTCTGTATTTCATCTTTTCGTAGTTGTCCATCAGTTTTTTGGTGATTCGCATGTCTCGAAGTAAAGTGTCTCTTCAAGTTGTATTCTTTGTTGACAGATACGGATTCTTTGCACAGCGAAATCCTTTATTCAGAATAAAATAATAATCCTCCATCCAGTTGTCTTGAAATTGACGATTCTCTGCATCTACTTTTCTTTTTTTTTTTTTTGACATAACCCCCTGACATTGTCCCAAATTTATAAGCGATATTCAGAACTGTCAAACAAACTGTCTTCTACACCGCAGGCACCGAACTGACACGTTGTAGCACGTTCACACACGCCGCTAGTCAAAGTGAGAAAGAGACCTTGGTGGGAGAAAACATGGTGTGTTTTGCGCAAGTCATATGACGTCAGCTGAATGTGAATTAGTAGAACACACCATGTTTTCTCCCACCATGAATCAGACAAACTTCGCTGAAATAGATTAGGGTCGGATCAAGAGAAATAGAGGACCGGGGTTTGCCCATATGTGCTTTAAAACGAGAGAGATCGATACCTTTTCCATTGAATAAAATTGAAAAAGTAATTCCCGATTGTTTTTAAATGACGTTTCTGCTGTGATTCCGAAGTAAGAGTGAAGGCGCTTTTCTCAGTTCGTGCAGCAACTTGCATTCCATAGTGTTCGATTCCAAAATGTTTTACAGATAAGACGAAAGTTGCATTCAGAAGGGTAGTTGGATACACTTCTGATACTTTACTAGCAAATCTTCCTGGATATCGCGCCAGAATCACCCGAAAATTGCCCCTCTTTCGCCTAACACCGAACTCGCTGTGGAGTGGAACGATAAATCGCTGGGGAAGGAGTGATAGTATTAGCATAGGCACATGATGCAAGCTTATATAGCATCAGCCAAAAAAACACCCTTGTTTCACCCATCCACTCGCTCCAAGTGTTTGCCAAGTTCTGCCTTGAATCTATTTAAGCTATCAACTTCTACCACGCCAGATGGAAGTTTTGTTCCAGCAATCAACCACCCGCTGGCTAAAGGCAAACTTCCGCACATCTATCCTACAACTGTCTCGGGAATGTCGGGAAACTCAACTTAGAGGGAAGCACCGACAGTGCACAAATGTTTCTCTTGAGTTCCACTTGAAGTGTGCCCAGAATCCCCAGCGCCCCATATTCACCTGTGGAAATTGATGACGCCCTAAGTACATTAGGTGTGTAGGCCCTTGTAGATGACAACATGATGAAATCGGCTTGACCAGTAGAGAGGCGTTACCAGAGTCCTCAGAAAGATCTTTGCGATACACTTACTAGAATGAGGCAAAACTAACATTTTCCTCTTTACCAATGTATCAGGAACCGAAACAAGGACAATGGTCTTCAAGGATCAGTTTTCGAGTAGAAGACCCCCTGTTGTTAGAATAAATGGGTCGAGCCTAAAATCGGCAAGGCAATTAAAATATCTAGGCATTATGTTTGACGGATCTTTGACTTTCAACCCACATGTTACTTATCTATCAGAAAAGGTGAGGAAATTTATTGGGATGATTACTCGAATCACTAGAGTTGGCTAGGGAATAAAAGGTAAGGCGCTGAACTTGCTATATGAATGTATTTATTCCCATGGTAACGTATGGTGCACCCATTTGGTTTGAACGTGTAAGTGGAAAAGTATTTACTAGAAAGCTCAGTTCCATTCAAAGAGTAATGCTCCTTAGGATGTGAATGGCATGCAGAACTGTGTCGACCCCAGCTTTGCAAATTGTGACTGAAAAATTGCCTATTGATCTGCATTTATTGTATTGTGCATTGGCTTACTTCATCCGCCGTGGCATTCCCTGTTCTTTTCTGAATATACAAGTGGACATTTTGGTAGATCCCAAGAAGGAAAGGACAAGAATCTGGGATGCTTTGGTAAAAGTCTGGCAAGAGCGTTGGAGTGTTTGTGATAAAAGGTAGATTACACAATTTTTTTCCTGATTTAAGAAATGCCGCCTCGATAAAATTCAAATAGTTTGCCCCAAACTTACAAGCTATGTTCTTATTAACTGGTCATGGTTCGATTAATGCAAAGTTGCACGATTTAGGAATTAATGAAAGATCTAGTTGCCATTGTGGCGAAAGAGAATCATGGGAACATATTATGTACAACTGTGAGGAGTACAGCTATCTACGAATTGAATTGGTATTTCGGGTTAGTAATCTCAATCTTATGGCAGAAGGCTGCGAGACAATTCTAGTTGATAAACAGGAGAATTTCTTGGCTTTCCAAGCCTTTGCAACTGCAATATTTCTTAGGCGGAAGGCTCTTCTGCATCTGGAAGCCTTGGATTTGTAATGCGGTATGGTGTATGCCGATTACCTACAATTCTGTGAAATCGTGGAGGCTTGAGTCTGCTATATCCACTGCAACTCCAGCTCCTTGTGCTCAATTACCTAAAGTTCTGTGAAATCGTGGA
Source organism: Mastigoproctus giganteus (assembly GCF_048544385.1). Classification (NCBI taxonomy): domain Eukaryota; kingdom Metazoa; phylum Arthropoda; class Arachnida; order Uropygi; family Thelyphonidae; genus Mastigoproctus; species Mastigoproctus giganteus. The sequence goes on along the minus strand of NC_143583.1, from coordinate 227,451,904 downwards.
GGCTTGAGTCTGCTATATCCACTGCAACTGCAGCTTCTGGCGCTGGAATTTCTGCTCTCGGCAGCTTCTGACGCTGGAATTTCTGCTCTCGGCAGCTTCTGACGCTGGAATTTCTGTTCTCGGCAGCTTCTAGCGCTGCTGGCTTTCCAACAGACTGTGAATAGATGCAGATCTTTCCAATAAAGTTTGGACTTTGTCTGAAATTTAATTATATGTATATTTTATTTTTTATGTAATTTGATTATTTTTCAATTTGTTCATATCAATCTTTTTTGGTCATGGCAGGCTTTTTGCCTCCCTGTACTTGGGCAAACAGGAGAGGGAGTATATAAGAGTACTGCTAAATTATGTGTAACTGACATCGGGGTTGCCATTGGTAGGCTGGGCCCGCTTTAAAGAATAAATATCAATATCAATCTTCACCAATGGAGTCATCTCCATTAGAGGGAATATACAGTAGCACTCTGCAAAATGTGGCTGATATGTGCACGTTCTCTAATAATAGCAATATCTAATAACAGTATCCCTATACCACAATCTGCGAATTGATCCCGAAAGCATTTCTTGAACAGAAGATATGGATCCGTACCTTCTGTCCAAGAAATGCTTTCGGGATCAATTCGCAGATTGTGGTATAGGGGCATTGTATTATTAGAGAACTATATAATATCGGTGTAAATACATCATAGTTTATCCATAAATTTAACTACATAAATAGAGTAACGGCGTCGTTTGATTTTATCTCATATTGTGGCTACCTTCACAACGAGATACCAGGTATTGCACTACTTCGAATAAATAACGCTTCTCTAGTCGAGGAGACTACTGTTATTTATTCTCAGTGGGCACCACCACCCAGACGCGATTCGGAGCTTGTTGGATCACTCATCAGTGGATGGGCAGGTACTCTGATAATGCAGACATGTCATCACGGTTTCGAAGTTAATTCCACAATATGAGAGATGCCAAATGGTGAAGATAATGATAATATTTTGAAGACTAAATGCACAAGGCATATTTACACCGATATTATACAGTTAATTTCACCCATACATTTTATGCATTTAGTCTTCAAATTATTAGATAATGTTCAAATATCGGCCACACTTCGCAGAGTGCTACTGTATTCAGTTCTTTTGTGATCACACCCAGGGCTGTACTTATGAACAGGCTCATGAGGCATTAGCCTAGGGTCTCGCATTGCCTCTGAGTAGTATCACCAGTAGGTATGAACCGATTCCACCCAGAATCCTCTGCGAATGACAGGGACACATGTTTCTTCTTCCCCAGGAGGAGGTGGGTACCGATTTGGCGGGAAATGGCGGTAAACCTTGCGGGATGAAAAACTTTTTTTTTTTTTTTTTTTTTTTCTGAATGATAAATTCCTCGCTATTTCTATCTATTGTTGAGACCTGAAAATAACATTGTATGCGTTCTTAGTTTTTGTTGTCCTAAGTTCCACCTGTTCTTGAAAAGCTGAAAAATTAAACCTGTGTGTGTGTGTGTGTGTGTGTGTGTGTGTGTGTGTGTGTGTGTGTGTGTGTGTGCTCTTATCAAGTATTATCTGCAGTGATTATGCTATTTTCTCAAAAATTGTAATTTGTGAATATCGAGAACTAGACAATTCGGTTTTATGCTGGTTATTTTGTTCTTCTTTGGAATTAAATGGATATTTAATTCCAAAAAATATACAGAATATATTTTTTTATATCGTCAAGAGTTTATTTTTCCCCCGTTATTTTTCTCTCTAATACTAAAGAATCACACAGACAATATTTGTAAATGAGTTCACTTGCATATTAACAGCGGAACATAAATTCAATCTGCCCGGAGCCGACGAGTTGTAAGAATCATCCCCTATTGATTCTAACTGAGTTGGAAAGAACATTCCAAGATTTCTGTCCTATTCTTATTGTTGAGTGGAATGAAAGTGGTTGTTTACACTTTTTCCAGAAAGAACCACACAAAAGATTATTTTCACTTCAACAGAATACGAATTTACATCGTCACAAGAGATAATTGCGGTTAGCAGAGTAGAAAAGTTTTGGGAAACAAGCCCTTTACATATTGAAACGACATAATGTAAACTCTTTTTTTCTTTTGTTTATTTTGAATATCATCAGATTTCATCTTCACAAAACACGTCTGTACATGCCACCAACTCCAGTTAATACAGGTGACATATCTGCCTGGAAAGAGAAGTACCGAACATCGCTTTTGGGAGGTACCAATCCATTCGGGGGAGGGGGACATTTCCTGTCTGAAGTGAACAGAATCGCTCGTTTTATGTTCAAGACGTGAATATATTTCTGATGGAACCAAATTGGGAAAAAGTTTTAAAAGTACAAGACGTGTGTGTCTAAAAACGTTTTTTAATGGTTGATTCAACTGTATCTGCAAACGATTTCTGATTGGTTGAAAATATAACCTGATGTTTATTTTCCTTCTTCGAAATGAAATATTTTGGTTTTTTTTTAAGTCCGTTTGTGTTCATTTTTCAGTGACTGCAGTTAGTTTTTCCTTAAGATTGTAATTTTTCAGTTTTAGTTGTTAGCACAAGATGTTAATGAGAAAATTGCCAACTTTAACAACTTAATAAGGGTATAGTCACTAAAGCTTTTGTTTTGGAATCGCGCAGTGAAATTGAAACAAAAACTCACCAGGACTGCTCCATTGTGGAGCAGAATTGTGCAGTTGCTTCGCAAAGCACAAACACAAAATGACAATTCACATATATTTCAAGATTTTCGTATTATTCACTGGAAATATATTCATCTCCATGTCAAATGTATCACAAGGTTACACATTGTGAAGCAAACAAGAAAACATTTTCCCACTTAGTACAACTTCAACCGACAGAAAGAACGCAGTTTCTTTTTAATTCCCCCTTGTTCACTTGAATATCACTAGCGAAAACACCCCTGTACATGCCGTTTCTACTAGTTTGACTGATATCCACTCAAGAAGAATATAGCTTTGAAGAACCCGACGCGTTCGAGCCTCGTTTCCGGTCAGTTTGAAGAAAACGAAATTACCCATTTTTATCTTCAAGACATGTGAATACGATTTTCTGATACATCCAAAATGTAGTCTATACGGAAAAAATACATTTTCCTGATATTAGCTGAATAAAAAATTGGCACGTTCCAATGTATACAGAATAAAATTAAACGTAATAACGCATTTTCGCTTCTGTAATCTGAATTAAAATTGACATTTTTTGTTTAATTAAACCCGAAATGCGTAAATTCTTTTTTTTCCACCTGAGTTTTCATTGAAAAACGCGCGCGTTTATATCGGAAACAAGCACCAGAGAGAGAGAGAGAGAGAGAGAGAGAGCGTCTATTTTAACTATTCACACATTTTGAGGTATACCGAGAAACAGATAGTATTCACATCTTAACTCCAACACACAAATAGAGAAACGAGGCTTTTTAAACCCACATATTACTCGCACATTCCCGGAACTAGTACTCGGAGCTGCGACTTGGAACTGGTTCTTATCGAAACTCGTGAACTACAGTACTATATCACGGATCACGCCACCAACCATCACTCTGGAAATTATGAACAATCTCTAATTTTAAGGAGCAAAATTTCAATGTTGACGGTTCGTTTAGTCTGTGTAACGAATAGACAAAGTACTTATGACTTTTTTAAACATTATTAACTTTCTAATTGATCACAAGCAACTCGATTTTCAGAGTTAAACTTAATGCTCGCAGTAGTGAGTTATTTCAGGAGGAAATACTGAACTCGCGCCTGAACTGAGGGTTTATATTTTCGGGGGAGTTTCCATCAAGTCACAACCAACCGATTTTGATTCTAATTTTTAAAGATAATTGCTAATTCTTTATTGCTAATAAGTACAGGACATGTACTAGAGACAATAATACTCGACACGGCCAGGAGTTTTACATTATAAATGAAATTAATTGGCAAAAAAAAAAAAAAAACCCGTTACATGGAAATTATGAGTTACAAACATGTAAATTATAATAATGAAAAATGAGGACTAAACGTCATATGGAGGAAATTATCCTAGTTCCACAGATGGAATCCACTCGAGGAGCATGTGACGGTATTTGTAGTCGGTAGCTAATTTCTGAAGGTCGACTCCAAGACGGAGCAGTGCCTGAATTTTGGGGAGTGCCTGGGCAGGTAGGAACCGACTACACAGTTTCAATCGGTTGTATTTGAGGATTAGTGTGGGCTCTGATCTCAAGGATGGCGTAGGATTGTGCCACTGACAGAAATCCCAGATGTCTGGGGCGTTTATTACTCCTGTGTACATTTTTACTGAAGTCATTAAACGCCTGCTGTCAATTAACCTCGGGATCCTCGGTACATTTAGCTGCTCAGCCATGTCAGTTGTTCTCAATTGAGGGGGTCGGCGATGTTTATTTGTGGCCCATTTCAGGGTCCAGTATTCACACGAGAACACCGGTTTTTGAAGTGAAGGCGACGCAGATGCCCAAATTTCAGCAGCGTATAAAATAGCCGGATAAACAGTGGCTTGAAGATATCTGGTAGTGGTTGCGGCATCGTTGGAATGAAGTAAGTGTTGTTTCGCTTTCCAGCGTAGGGTGTTAAAACGCTTCCGGAGGTATTCTGTGTGATCATTAAATTTCAGCTTCGGATCAAAATAGACCCCGACATCTTTATGGCAGGTAACCACTGGAATTAGAGTACCTAAACCTGAAGGTTGAATTATTGTTGGTTGCTGTTTCAATGAGTAAGTCATTATTGGAGATTTTGACGGGTTAAGGTTTAATCCAAACATCTTCAAGTAAGTTGAAAGAGTGGTCAAGTTCTCTGTGATGGAAGACGTAATTTCCATCGGGTTTGCAGACGGTGGGATTAAGGTAAGAAACTTTATATCGTCGGCATATATTAGAGCATCATCACGATGACTCATGAAAGGAATCAGAATCGCTGAGAAGAGAAGGCCAGACAGGACACCACCTTGTGGGACTCCTGCATTAATTTTTCTTGTAAAGTGGGTTTTCTTCAAAGTGAGGTGGACACTTCTATTCTTCAATAAGGCGGTGAGGAAAGCTAGTAGGTCTCCATTAATCCTGAAGAAGAATTGCAGGAGTCTGAGAAGGGCTGTGACGTCTAGGCTGTCAAAAGCAGCTTCAATGTCAGCGTACACTATAGCTAATTCAGATTTAGTTTCGAAGGCTTGAAGAATTGATGTCTGTGCGGCCATGAGGTTTGTTATGGTGGATCTATTTTCGACTGCGAAATGGAACTGTTTCGGCTTCTGTGGCATCAGCTGTTTGTTTAATGCTGGAAGGAGTACCTTTTCTAGAAGTTTGAGGAGGGTGGAAGAAGTTGAAATTGGTCTGAAATCTTTTAGGCTTGTTGGTGCTTTGACCTTAGGCAGTGGCCTCACAGAGTATTCATTCCACTGAGCAGGGAAAACTCGTGTGGAGAGAATAGAGTTGTAGATTGAGAGTAATGCATCTAGGATATAGGGGCTAAGGCATTTAATTATGAAATGAGGTATCTTATCACGGCCTGCGGTACTAGATGGTCGCAGGGAGTTAATAGCATATATCAGTTGCTGTCTTGTGATGGAAATTATGGAAAGGTCATAATTCTTTCCATCGGTCGTACGAATTTTGGAGAAGGGGAAAGAGAATTTAATCTTTTTTGCTTTTAACTCGAGACACTGACTTTTTTGGGGGGGGAGATGTATGTATGGTTTTTATTTTTCCCCCTATCACAGTATCACCAATTCATAGTCATAAAAAACGACTCGCGAAGATTTGTGCGAATCGGACCTTATCAGCCCTTTTGATGCTTGCTAACTGAGTTTGAACCTCACAAACAAGCCCCGAGCGCGTATATCACTGCTAAGCTCAACACAACATACCGCGAATCGTTTTACCCCAGGAACGGCTCGAGTCGGACGTAAAAGAACCAACATTGCTTTTACTGCTAGTTAACCCTCTTCAGAATTGCTTAGAAGTTCACCGTAATAGGTAGAATCGCAGATCTCATGCTAATAAAAACTAACAGTAAGTAAAAAAAAAAAAAAAAAGCGAACATACAAAAGAAATACCAATGCTGATGTGAAAATAGCAACACGCAAAATTTGCAAACCAACAGTACAATTTCTAAACCTAAAAGATACCATTGAAGACACTAGTGCTCGTGTTCAGTTCACGCAACGAATTTAATTCCATTTTACGTGTATATAGGTAGTCGATAAAACTATACTTTTGTCAATTTTATGTCTGTATTTCTTTATTTTTAAGGATAAGAAGCATTGACAGAATAAAAAAAAAATAAAAATTAACTGCTAAGAAGATAAACTTAACTGTTTAAAGCGATTCACAAAATAAACTTAGTCTGATTTGCCAAACTTTGGAAATTTTAAATTTCAGAAAACACTGACAATATGAACTTACTTGTAGACTGTTCTTGTGTGCAAAGTTTGTATGGTTCCCGCTCGCATATAATTTCAAGCTCAATCCACACCATTGAAATCAGCGAAAAAGGACAAAATGTGGTTCTTCTTACTACGAAAGAAATTCTTTGTGACATTATGAAATCGCATTACGATTAAAGCACATAAGTGGACAGTTCAACCCAACCTTCCCCCCCCTCTCTAATTTTGCGATTTTAGTTGTTACAAGATGTTAAAGTGGAAATTACCATAATTAAGTTTGACATTTTAATTCTCACTAAAAGAATAAAAGTTGGAATTTCACTGTGTTTGTGTGTGGTGGTAACTTTGAAACCTTTGTCAACTCTACCAACAATAAGTGTTTTTCTGAAATATTTGAATCTACTTAATGTGTAAAACAAATTCCAAAGTAAAAGCTTAAGATTAAAAATTTAACAGTTAGTTAATTATCTTCTTATTGTAATAAGTTTAACACTTAAAAGCTTATTTTTTCTATTGATAATACTAAGGACCGACACGATAGATAGAAATTTACAAAGAATAATTTTTTGGGCTAACCAAGAGAGCAATGAAAACATCGCTCAAGTCACCAGATTGTTTTCAGAAAACAATCTGGTGACAAGCAAAGTAGGAGGAAATTATCCCGTTGATTCTGCAGCTCATTACCGGTCTGAACACGTGTTGTATCTCCATATGGACATGGTTAAATATGACTCATTTTTTAACTAAACTAAAAGCGAAAACTATCCAGTTTAGCTTGTTGGATGAGAAATTACTATTCATTTCGAAGTCATAATCGAGTTGCAGCACCACCTAGCTTGACTTTCTGTCGATGTTAGGGAAAAACATGAAATGAAAACAAGCGCACAAATTATTTTTAAAACTAATTTTTTTGTGTGGTTCAAAATTAAAAACTAAACAAACAATGTGAGCATAGAGAAAAACATCATTGCATGTTCACATCGTCACAAACAACGAATTAAAAGCGGACGAATGTAACTTCCACTCAAGCTAAATGATGATTTTGCTTACTGCAATTCTTAATGTTTGAGCACTCAAGGAAGAAATCACATCGGGAAAAAAACCACTTTGTAACGTGTTTACGTGTAGTCTTCGGGCAAATGGACTGATTGTTTAGATTGATGTATGTGTAGAAGTGTATCTCTATCTCCTTTTAACCCTTGACGTAGTCATTCCACGGGAACAGAAGTCAAGAAAAGCGTTGAGCATCTGCAAAAGCTGTACCAGTGATTTTTATTTATTTTTTTTCTAAATAGCTCCAATGCTTGAATAGGGCGATTTTTTTTTTTTTTTTTGATTAATGGTTTGAAAGAGCGCTTGTACTGTTTTAGACAGACAGAGGCAATAATCAGACACTTAATGTGTGGCTGGCTGAACACATCACATGAGATGTAACTCCCCCTTTTCGATCGGCTTGATTTCATGTTGTTTTAAACTGAAAGTAGAATTAAATGAAAAAAAAAAAAAGTTTGAATTCTAACGCAGTTGAGAATCACAACTTAGCGTTTAAACATTAACCCATTTTACTTTTGCTGTTAATGGCATTTTAATAGCTTTCCCTTTATTTTTCTTCTGTGTCAGACAGTCATCGGTATTTGTGTCAGACATTCATCGTCTCAAGATGGGGAAGACAAACATCCCCATCTTCAGATGGGGATGATTTGTCTTCCGAAGAGCACCCGGCAGGGCGCCCCCCCCCCAGCCATCCGAGCAGCCGGTCTTCTACTGCGCAGAAGGCCGCAGCTGGCACCATGAAATAGTAGTTTAACTTTCGATATTTGCTGAACATTTGCTTATTGGCGGTTTGATTGTTGATGAACCTGTTGAAGTAGGCAGGTAGCTGACAAACTGAATGAGTATTTTGCATCTACATCCATACATGAGGAAGTCTGTAGAGGAGCGGAGGCCAGAAGTTTATCAAACTCTAGCAGAAAGCTAAATGGTGTTTAATAACTAACATAATCAATAACAAAGAACACGGCACGCGCAAATTGCAACTACCACGATACGCGCAAGTGAGATACGGAGTAACAACTTTACGAAGCTCAAAAAATAGGAATGAAGAGAAGATTCTGAAAATTTATGTGTTTTATGATTGAAGATTTCAGTGAAGGAAGCACATTTCGCCATAATAACGTGAAATTCCACAGAATTTCAACTATCGGTATCAATGCAAGTGCGATACGATCAAGGTTACTATCCATTTATAATTACCTAGCCCTAACAGAAAAGCCCAATAAACCGGACAGTGCAAATTGCTTCTTTAATTTTATGGTTGGAACCCTCTAGAAATCTGCTTTAGAAAAATATCACGAAGGTGTTCAGAATTGATTCTTATAACTGAACATAGCAACAGCTTTGTACGTATGTGCGAGTTTTACGTAAGTAGAGGAATGCCTGTACATTAAAATTTATCCTTGGGGATCTTTCCTCCTTGGAAAATTTTAAATATAGATGGCATTCTGCAAACTGAAAGATTTTCAACTGTCTTGCTAAATAACCTTGTTAACGTGAGGGGTGTACTGAGAAAAGGTTAATCAAGCGAAAGTTTTTTTTTTTTAACTGAAAAATAAGAAGCTTCCATATGTTCTGTGAACAAGGTTTTTTTTTTTTTTTTTTTTTTTTTCTTTCTTTTTGTCTCCTCTTGTTGGTTTGTCGGATGAAAACCCAACTTTTTGGCGGAGGTGGGGGGAGAGAATCGAAACCCTCGCTGAAGACCATCCAACTTCCATGCGGAAAAACCTTCCCCTCCCACCCTACGACGACGGGATGCGAACTCTGGCTTCTGCACGGTATACTTTTTAGTATCCCGTCGTTGGGATGCTAAATATTACTGAATACATTTATACTCGTAGATGTGTGTAAAATATTACTGAAATCTCGAGAAGTGGTAATTTGACCCAATATGTTACGAAAACTATTGAGACGCCATATTAACTTTGAAATATCGCTTGTTTATGATAAATAAAAAAATCTTTATTCGTCCTACCAATTTAAATATAGGTATACATTGGTAACAAATTCCCTTCACGGGAAGGAAATGCCAGGGGATTACTATAAAATTACCATAATCTAAAATATACAAGAAGATCTACAATATAAACTGCAATAGAAATGTAGTGATGCACTCATCACTACATTTCTGTCTAGAGTCCTAGCAGTTGTAACACAAAAATTCATCTTAACATCAACTGAAACAACCTGTGCGAGATAGATCTACAATATAAGTACACAGAGTTCTTGACAGAAATGCACACAACTGCTAGGCAACAGTAGTCTAAGCGAACCCTACCCGGTTTGTTTCCCGTAGTTCGGATCTGCCATGAACCTTTGTAGATCAATTGCAATATGTGTTAAGCACTGAATTGATTCTAACCCTGTGGCTGGTATAAACCTGTCGGTCATCTTCAGTCTGCTGACATTCTTTCTCAGAGAATTTATACCTCTTAAGGAAGATGGCAGGATGTGCCACTCACAAAGCTGCTAGGAGCATGGTGATGATAATTTAACCTGTTCATTAAGCTACGTGGTCCTTAACTGTTGAGGGAGATGGTGTTTATGTTTTGCCCACTTCAGCAGCCAGAATTCATTCGTATATATTCACCTAATATGGGAGGGGGGAGGGACTGACGCCCACAATTCGGCGCCATAAAATATGGTTGAATACACTATGATTTTTAAATATCGTGCGGTTGTTGTAGTTTATTGCACGTGCAAGAGGTGCTGTTTGGTTGTCCAACGTAATTAGTTAATTTTCTTTACAATCAGGTCAATATGCAACTTGAAGGTAAGTTTAATCTCAAATGTTACTCCCAGATCTCTATGCGTCTCAACAACTGGGATAGGTATGCCATTTAGTTTTGGTTGTACGAGCATAGGCGATTTTTTGAGAGAGTACACCATCATTGCAGTGTTCTGCAGATTTAGGGCCAAGCCAAATTTATCTAAGTATACGAATAACTTCCGAAGCTTATGATTAATCTGGTCACACAATGCACTAGTCTTGGATGGTCGTTAGAATCTTAATATCGTCTGCGTAAGTGCATACATCATGCCTACCCTTACAGAACGGGATCATCATGGCGGTAAAGAGGAGCCCGGATCGGACTCCTCCACCTTGTAGAACTCCTGCATGGAGTTGGCGTTGAAGGATCTGCTTGTCTCTATGGAAATAAATGGACCGACAAGTAAGTAGGGCCACTTCCACAAATTTCCTTTTATTTGGAAGGCGTGGTGATGCAGCAGATTTAGTAGGGCATGTACATCCAGACTATCGAAGGCTGCTTTTATATCAGCATATATTATTGCAACTTCTTTTCCGGCTTGGAAAGCATTTAGTATCGCGGCTTGAACTTTGAGGAGGTTAGTAATTGTTGTTCTTGTAGTTACTGAATAATGAATTTGTTGAGGCTGCCCGGCCAGTATGTGATTCGACAACTTTGGCAGTAGAGCTTTCTCCAGTACTTTCAACAGGCTAGATGTAGTCAGGAGCGGATTAAGGTCGGTTGAGGCCCCGGGCGCAGAAGAAAATATTGGGCCCCTTAAAAAAAAGAGAGAGACAGGGAAAATAAAAATACAGTACATGTTAACCATTTTTTAAATAAATAAAAAATATTATGTACTATTAATGTTTTTTTTTCCAATAAAATTTGAATATAATATATGTATAATGTAATTAATAATAGCATAATAATAATCACAAAGTTTTGAACTAATATGTTCAACTAATTTGTTGGGGTTTTGCGTGGGCCCTTCAGAAGTCGGGGCCCAGGGCGCGCGCCCGGTGCGCCCGCCGTTAAATCCGCCTTTGGATGTAGTAAATATAGGCTATAGTGCTCCACGAGGTTAGGTTTTGTAATTTTCGGCATTGAATCACAGCATATTTATCCCAGTTCTCAGGGAAAACTCGATGAGCAACGGTAGAACTGTAAATTGCTTGGAGTCGTTCCATTAAATAAGGGCTGAGACACTTTACCATGAAGTGGGGAACTCGATCAACTCCAGCTGTCTTGGTTGCCCTGAGGGAGTTAATGCTCTATATTAGTTGGAGTCGCTTCTTTAGTGATAAGAAGCGACTCCAACTCATTGTCAACCAATTGATCCCAGTCAAACTCCCTAACTTGTGACTCGTAATTTTGCTGGACAATCTGTTGAAGCCAACTAAGACTTTATATTGATTGTATATAGTACATATATTTGTTAATGATGAATCTTTCCCTATTAATAGAAATTTAATTTGGTCCACGATATTTGGACTCTTTCCTCAACGAAGAAAAGAATGTCTTGAGGAGACATTTAGTCAGTACCAGGATGGGACTTTTGGAAGGATGCCAGGCGCCCGTCACGATGACAGCAGAACAGAGGACACAACACACACACACACACACATGACCGGTTATGGCGCAAGCCTCACCACAAGTATAAAAGCAGCTAATGGGTGGAACCCTAGGGTTCGCAATAGCTACACTTAAATACTTATACTTAAAACTAAGGCTACAGTGTGGATTTTTAAAGTGACAGGTAATGCCTCATAAAGCTCTGAATACGAGTTTACCGAGATGATGTGTGCTCCTATGTCTCGCACAAACAGGGCTACTACTCCACTGGTTATAATTCTGGATTTGAAGTAAGCCTTGTATCCAGCAGTGTCAATAGCGACTAGACACTCTTGATGTAGCTGGAGCCAGGTCTCAGTAAGACAGATTATATCAGCAGACTGCGACAGGAGCATTTGTTCTTATGTGTCTAACTTGTTCCGTATGCTCCTAACATTTTGATAAAAAATCTTCCCCATGGATAATGGTTTTATCCGTACCCTAGGTAGGTTTTCTACGGGGTACAGATACTTCTATAGTCTTGCTTTGTACCATGTGTCGGGGAGTGACCGTTGTAGGAATTCGATTGACATCTGACTGGCGATCTGGTAGAGGTCCTGTTCATTTTCTGAGATGGCCCAGTTTCCTTCCTTTGGCATCATACCTGTCAGGTTGCGGTTGGCTTACTGGGAAACACATAGCGAGGTAGTTTAAATCTCGGAAGGCTGTCGTGATAAAATGGCCTGATGAAAGCTCCCACGGGCCAGCAACATTATTATCTTTTTCATCACACTCAGTTTTGAAGGACGCACATGTGGCTGCCCTCTTCAGTAGGGTGACTCTTACGGTTATATTGATGAGTGCATTCAGACACAATTTGGTGTGGAGTAGTCTGAAGGTCGACTCGGGAAACAAAGATGGCTTTAGAGTGTTGAATGGGTCTTGTGATCATGGGTTTTATTCGAGAGGCGACTGATGCACCTGACAATCTATCCCAGTTGATAGCCTGATAACCAACTGTTCCCACAGTTGGTTATCAGCTTTCGACGGATGTCTTTCGACGGTTGTATCGGCTGTACCCTCTACGACTAGATGTAGAGGGTATAGCAGATGTCTCCAAAGGAAAATCTGCTGAAAGACAGATTTTCCTTTGGACACATCGGTTCTGTTCCCATGTGATTTGCTATTCAGTCTATTTGGTATAAAACTTTTGAGACGGTGTATAGCATTTCGGATTGGAGGGGGGGGGGGCAATATGGCAGACTGGTACATGAAATATTAGCTTCCTGATATGGCCACTCAGTAACGTCTTCATTAAGGCAATTTGCCACTGGATTATTTTTTGTGGATCTGTCGGTGTATTTTCCTATGTGATTTAAGTGGTCTCACTGAAACCCAGTTGGTTGGTTTATTTTGAAATATCTGGACCATTAGGGTTATTTAATGTTGGAAAAATGATATTATTCATACACTCGATGCAGGTGTGAGATTTAACTTCTCTGCTACATGAAATGAATTGCTTGTGCTAAGCATATCCTCATGAGGTATTGATAGATTAGACTGTTGCCAACTCCAGAGTTTCAATTTCTAGAGAAGGAATTTTACGGTTGATGACACTAGCTTCTGGAAATGGTTGAACATAACTCATCATGTGTTATTATTATTTATTATTTTTTTAGGGTTTCCCGTAATTAAATACATTAACCCGTATTTGTGTCTGTAAATTGCGTATATTCTATGGTCGATTTGCCTGTTTTGCTGGACGAAAAAACCCCAGTTACTGGGGAGAAAAACCTTGCTATCTACGCCTGAGACCGACTAACTCAGCCACGGAGCGAGCCTCGCGTCATCGATGGGATTCGACCCCAGGCCTTTTCCACCCGGTGTGGGGAGGACGGTGACGATACCACTGTGCTACCCGCGCAGACACTCATCATGTGTTGATGGTCTCGGGTGTCTTTAGTATCATAACCATTTCGTGACCCATGCTTGGTGGATATGATGGGTGTGAAAACCTAAGGGTATTCGCCATGGCGCCCTGTTTGTCGTAATCGTCAGAGTTTTAATAATTTGGATTTGATCGAGACATCAGTTGACTATCTAGAGTGTTGATTACTATACGCCTTAATTCATTCGTGATGAGATCTAGTTTTTGGTCGTCCAGGCGAAGGAACGTAGTATGATCTTCTTGTTGATACTCGGATTTTTCATTGGTTCCTAGGCAAGCTTCCACAGCCGAGTTTGATATTTCGCTTGGGACATTTAGACTCGCACTGCTGTTATTTATTTGGTTATCTTCATTTAAATTTACGATAGTATTTCCACTGTTAGAACCCGCATCAGCCAGGGTTTCATTATAATGATGACTGGCATACTATCACTAGTATGCCGCAGCAGTCTACATCGATTTCTGTAGAGTTGCGTTCGGAAGGTAACTGGTTTAATGGAGGCTGCCATTGACATCTTAACTCCCATTTAGGGAAAACTGTATCCCGACATCAAAATTCATTCCAGAAATTAGGGTACACACGGCAAGTTGACTGCGTTCGATGGCTATTTTGTCATTCTCATAATCTCTGGGTGTTTTCTCCGGCATCAGGCCGTCTGTTTTCTGACCTAATAGTACATCGCCATACAATCTTCGATGCTGGTTGGCACCTGAAATGTAGTTTCATTTTCATTGACAGTTACGGAGTCTGCTGAGCTGTATAAGCTGACAAAACTGTTCCCACAGTTGGTTATTGGCTTCGCTTTATCTATCTTAGTGGAGTTACTATGTTGGGTTACCTTTCCTTTCTATTTCGTCCTTTCATATGATAGTACAAGTACTTTCTTATGTACAGGTGTTTTGCAAGCTTAGCACAGGTATGATTTTCGCTTAGCAATTGGCAATTTTGAGAGTTTATTCACACAACAAGACCTTAGGCTAAGTAGTTGACACATTGCACAGTGAGCGACGCAAGCTTTTGACACTGGCTACACGTGCTTTTTCCGTCGCACATGGCGTTCTTCTGGGTACGGCTTGGCATATTTGAACTCCGACAAATTTTACTGTAGTGAACTTAGCATATCCTGCTTTCAACTGATATTCAGTTAAGCTCAGAATAGGAGTTACTTTCAAGACGATTTTCTACGGTGACTTTCAGCAAATTTCATTGCAGATTTCAGGTCGCTGGCGGTACGGAGGAGTCTATTACGGAATTTAACGCACTTAATGGTTGAGGGATTTAATCGTGCCTACTGCGTGGCAACCTTGACCTGGTGCGGTTTCTATATACACAGTTCAGCCCTACTGGGGGCTATCCTGCCCTTAGTTATGATTGCAATATATGCGACGGAAAAATGACAATGGGTCGTTCATACTAAACGGAGTCTTCTGGTATTGGTGCACTGTTATAAACGCTAAATAAACACTATTATAAACACTAAATGCTCGGCCGCACGGTCAACGGCAGACTATGATGTACAGATCGTTACAGTATGCTGTCGTAATACATTGGGCTCTAGATTCTTTCTTGTTCAATTTAAATCGATATTACAGGAAAATGGAGCCAATTCTGTTCCAACCTAATTCGATCGCGGACAAATAATTGAGTGCCCATTGAAGAATTTAGCGTTAATATTTCAGACGTGAAGTAACCCGTGGCTTCATGCCGTGAAGGGTGTTGTAAAGTCAAGGCATCTGCTACGGCTCACAATACCGGTCAAAATGTCAATACCGGTATTTCGATATTTTTAATGTATGAAACAGGGATACCGGTATTAATACCAGAATTCTACAAAAAAAAAAAAAAAAAAAACACACGTGTTTCTCAATTAATTTTGATGACAATTAGGTGCAATAAAATTAGCAAAGCGAAGCGTTGGCTTCGCTTTGCCAATGCTTGATGTGCCAATCATGTGATGCCAACACATGATGCAAGAAAGCAAGCTTATATAGCATCAGTCAAAAAAAAAAAAAAAAAAAAAACACACACTTCTTTCACCCCACTCGCTCCAAATGTTTGTCAAGTTCTGCCTTGAATCTATTTAAGCTATCAACTTCTACAACAACAGATGAAGTTTATTCCAGCAATCAACCACCCGCTGGCTAAAGGAAAACTTCTACACATCTATCCTACAACTATCTTTCTTCAGTTTGAATTTATGCCCTATCAGGAGATTATTCTGAGCAAGAGGAACAATCCCATCAGCATTGAGCATGCTCAAACCATTCAAGGCTTTATACACCTCAATGAGATCACCTCGCATGTGCCTAGTCTCCAGACACTGTAATTTCCAAAATTTAAGCCTTTCTTCGTAACAGCAACCCTTTGTTCCATTCACTAATCTTGTTGCACTTCTCTGTACTCGTTCCAACAGCTCTACATCCTTCTTAAAATGAGGCCTCCAGACATATATACAGTACTCAGGGTGTGGTCTGACCATTGCCTTATACAAGGGGATAATCACCTCCTTATCTCTGCTAGAAAAATTCCTATATATCATTGACACCATGATATCAAGACACCATGAGCCCTTCTTGCAGACTGTCTACACTGCTCAGAAAACTTCCTGTCTGCACTGCTCAGAAAACTTCCTGTCTGCACTGCTCAGAAAACTTCCTATCTGCCTGCACAATTACTCCCAGGTCCTTTTCATTCTCCACCACTGTCAGTGTAGTACCACAGAGTTGATACGTTACTCTGGGGTTACTGCTTCCCATATGTAGTACTTTACATTTGTCAATGTTAAACTTCAGTTGCCACCTCTCAGCCCATCTGCTCAACTTTTCTAGATCCTGTTGCAGCAGCGTACTGTTATTAGTGTCATTAACAATCATGCCAACCTTCGTATCGTCTACAAACTTGGACATTAAGCCTAATATACCATCATCAATATCATTTATAAATACAGTTATAAATGATATTGATGATGGTATACAGGACCCAACACTGAACCCTGACGGACTCCACTAACATTAGTCCACGAAGAGCAATGTCCATCGATTACCACTCTCTGTCTTCTCCCACTCAACCATTCCTTTATCCATAGCAGCAATTTTCCGCCAATGCCACACTACTCCAATTTTAGCAGCAGTCTTCATGGGCAACAGTATCAAAGGCCTTTCTAAGATCCAAATATATGATAACAAAATTATTGTTTCCATCCAGTTCCTTTGTGACTACATCATAGTATCCAATCAAATTGGCCAGACAAGATTCCTCTTACCAAATCCATGCCGTGTCCGAGCTATAACTGAAATCTTGTCTAGATGATCCTGCAATGCTTCTTTAACCAGTGCCTCCATTAATTTCTCTGGAACAGAAATTAAACTAACAGGTCTGTAATCACCCGTGTTTCCCTTTGATCCTCCTTTGTGGATTGGGGTCACATTTGCACATCTCCAGTCTATGGGTACCTCCCCTGAGTCCAAGCAAGCTCTCATAATTATGGCTAAGGGTTTTCTTACTTCCTTTGCTGCCTCCTTTAATATAACTGGATAGATCCCCTCCACCCCAGGTGCCTTTCTTTTGTTTATCTTCAACAATTTCTCCTCCACTTTACTTTCAGTTATTACAAGATTCTCTAGCTTACTGCCAGAGTTGAATACACCTCTGGCATTCCCCTCCCTGAATAACTCCTCATGTGTGAATGTCGATGCAAAATATTCATTTAGTTTCTTAGCTACCTGAGCAGGATCGTCAACAGTTGAACCATCGATATCAAGATATCAAGTGGATCAATTTGATTCATCCCCTTCCTTCTCGAGTTTACATAAGTAAAGAACTCTTTGCTGTTTTTCTTTGCATCCTTTGCCAAAGATTTCTCGTAATCTGCCTTCGCCTGCCTAACCTCCTTTGTAACTTGGTTGCATATCAACTTATATCTATCACAGGCTTCTGTGTCATGTGTTAATTTGTATGTATCCCATGCATTTTTCTTCTCTGTCACATGTCTAATTAGTTCATCTGACATCCATTTTGGCCTAAATCTTGAACAATATTTCTTAGTTGGTATGTAAAGCCTAGTAGCTTCCAAGATTATTTCTTTGAATGCATCCCATTGTGAATTTGCTGTTGGTAACATCATCAGTTGGTCCCACTGTATAGAATTTAAATACTGTCTCAGACCACCGTAGCCAGCTTAACGAAAGCAAAAATCCTTCCCTTTACCCTTATGGTAGTTACCTCTTTGAGTAAATCCCACTTCAGCACACTGTGATCACTGCCACCTAGTGGTTCCTTTATCTGCAGATTCTCAATGCATGAAAAATCACTACTGATAATCAGTTCAAGAGTATTACTCCCTCTAGTTGCCTCCCGAACATGTTGCTCTAGAAAACAATCATCCAATAAATCCACAAAAGCCTTGCTAGTGTGTGAATGACCATCCCACAAATTTCAGTCAATCTTTTTAGCATTGAACTCCGAGCAACCAAATGCGTGGCCGCACACTAAGAAAACGTCTGCCAGTCGGTTGCGGAAATGTTCGAAATGCATTTGTTAGATGGGATATATATGTCTGTGAATGAAATCCAATAAAAAGACTCCACGTGATATAGCGAATTGCAATAGGCTCTCTTGGCTGGTGCTGGCTCTGGCTCTCTCAACTCAAATTTGTTTTGGGTGGTGCACCATAAGCCTCAAACTTCCTTGAACCATACAGCTAATGATAATAATAAATGTCTTCCTAAAGGGTAAAATGCGTAATTAATGGAAATAAGAAAAATCATTTAAATGACATTCAAACATACATTTAACTGAAATGACAACTGGTGTGTGTGTGTGTGTGTGTGTGTGTGTGTGTGTGTGTTTATTATTATATAGTTAATCAATTTCTGGATATACAGTTGCCCAATTTCGTGGTACCACACCCTTACAATCCAGCTGAATCGTACTTGTTTGCTTCTTCTGAGCAATTTTAGACGACACTATGTACCAGCAATTTTCAATGGGATTCAAATCTAGACTGTTTCCAGGTCAGTCCAACAGTGTAATGACATTTCTGAGGTATGACTGCACCTTAAGGAAGAAAAACGAGGAAAAACATTGGTGGAAGTATGTTTTAAACCTTAACACAAGAAGACATTCATCATTAAATCTAAATAGCATAAAACACCAATTTTGCTGTGTGTCAAGGTGCTGAGCCCTGTTGAAAAATGCAGTTTTGAAGAAGAAGAAGAAATCTTTATTGTATACAAAATTTTGAACATCTGTGTGGTGATCCCTAATAACGGGTTTCAGGCACACCTCCAAGATAGCAGTGTAGTTTTCCGCATTCACCGTTCCGTTAATAAACTTAAGGCCATCTCCAGGCGATCTGACTGGCGGGCGGGGAACTTTACGGTCTGTGTTATGCAGTCAGGGTGGTACGCCTCCGATTTTCGTCTTCTGACATATCGCTTCCCATCCGAGCCATGCAGGTTGAATTTCGATTTGTCAGAAAAGATTACGTCCCATTGCTCTTTTGTTCATGAAACATGCGTTTTAGACCAAGCAAGTCCTCATTTGTTGGGTCAACAAAGGCTTCTTCTTGGGCCGATAGGCATGCAGACCACATTCCGAAAGCCGTCTTTAGATAGTTTGTGCATTTGTTTCAACACCAGAGGCCAACTCAAAGTCCAGTTTTAGATCAGGAGCACTAGCATAGCGATTAGGAAGGCATAGCCGTTTCAAATATCAATCTTGGGAAGGCGTAGTCACTCTCTTACTGCCTGATCCAGGGCTTATCTTCATATCACGGGTTTCACGTTTTAATTTCAGCACCCGGAAAACTGTTGACTGGTGGCAGCCTATTTTATCAGCGATAGCACGCGTAGAAAGCCCTTCCTGAGACAGAGCAACAGCTACACTATTTTTTCTTGGTGTCAACTGAACATATGGAGCCATGCTTACACCTCCGCAAAACGGGATACTAATGAGCGTGTATACCCTTCGAACGCCATATTTATAGAAACGGCTGCTGAATTACCTTGCAGTTACTGTCTGATGCAATAGAAGCGTTATCTGACGCATTCTTTTGTTTTGCGACAAACAATATGACTGTTATCAAACAATCTTATACGTTTCATTACAAATGTTACTTTTTTTTAAAGGTGATGCAGATATTTTTTGTCCGCGACTGTGCGCGTATGTGCGTGTATATATCCATAAAAATAAATTAGAATAAGAATTAAAAATAATGCCAGCAGCATGGCAAGACAAGAGCGAAACTAGTCAAAATTAAACATAACGATCAAACCAACAGGGAGGGAAGAGAGGGGTAACAAGCAGGAGCTGATTAAGGTCGGTTGAGGCCCCGGGCGCAGAAGAAAATATTGGGCCCCTTAAAAAAAAGAGAGAGACAGGGAAAATAAAAATACATGCATTTCTTTAAATAAATAAAAAATATTATGTACTATTAATGTTTTATTTCCAATAAAATTTGAATATAATATATGTATAATATAATTAATAATAGCATAATAATAATCACAAAGTTTTGAACTAATAGTTGAACATATTAGTTTAACTATTAGTTGAACTAATATGTTCAACTAATTTGTTGGGGTTTTGCGTGGGCCCTTCAGAAGTCGGGGCCTGGTGCGCCCTTCAGAAGTCGGGGCCTGGTGCGCCCGCCGTTAAATCCGCCTCTGGTAACAAGAGTAAAAATATTGCAGCAGAAACTCTCTAAGATAATTTAGATCATCTCATTATAAGAATAATAATTCATTAAATTTCGAAAGCCAATTAAATAGAAATTTAACGGCGCTCCCTCTGACGGGCACCAGATCAAAATTTATGTGAAATATCACCAACAGAGATGTAAACCACTACAATAAAATAAAACAAAATAAACAAAAATTAACTGAGCATTACGCCTCATCTCAACAGAGGACCACAAGGCCAGCAATGGTCAATTGGTTTATTTTTGTTTTATTTTATTGTTTATCAGTGTTGGTGATATTTCACATAAATCTGAGACTTGGTGCCCGTCAAAGGGGGCGCCGTTAAATTTCTATTTAATTGGCTTTCGAAATTTAATGAATTATTATTTTATTATCCTTACATTTAGATGTTCTAAATTATCTTAGAAAGTTTCTGCTGTAATATTTTTACTCTTGATACCCATCTCTTCCTTCCCTGTTGGTTTGATCGTTATGTTTAATTTTGACTAGTTTCGCTCTTGTCTTGCCATACTGCTGGCATTATTTTTAATTCTTATTCTAACTTATTTTTATGGTTATATTTCAAGCATGTAGAGGAATATGCTTTTTGCTGCCTCTGATGTTTGCTGTACCTTTTTTATTTTTATTATGAAAGATTCAGTTTCCAACTGTTTTAAACGTTGTTCAAATATATATATATATATATATATATATATATATATATATATACACACACACACACACACACTGTGCTGCCACTTTATTAGGTACACTCCTGCTGTGCACACAAATGGTTTGTCCCACAAGTTGCAAGTCACATGACCACAGTTGTGGATATAAATGCAGCAGAACAACCTTTCTACTATTAGTTAAGCGTGCAAACCGTAGCAAGAATAGGGAAAAGGGGTGATCTAACGGACTTCGAACTTGGCATGGTAGTAGGTGCAAGACGTGCTGGACAAAGCATCTCTGAAACGGCAGTTCTCCTGAACTTTTCACGCACCACAGTTTCAGGGGTGTATCGAGAATGGTGCAACGAACAAAAAACACCCTCTCAACGGCACTCCTGTGGAATCATCGCTTGTTGATGAGTGAGAGAGAGAGATCAGAGGAGGATAGCTAGAATTGTGAAAGTAAACAAACGAGCCACAATGTCGCACATCACGTCAGAATACAATCTTGGTGCGCAGAACAAAATATCGCAACGGACCACTAGTCGCACTTGGTCACGAATGGGCTACAACAGCCGACGGCCATATCATCGCGTACCTTTGTTATCAATGAAGAACAAGAGAGCACGCCTCCTGTGGGCACAGCAACACCAGCACTGAACTATCGAGAATTGGAAAACAGTTGCTTGGTCTGACGAGTCGAAGTTCCTGGTGCATCATATTGATGGAAGGCTCAGAATTTGGCGAAAACAACATGAATCCATGGACCCACCTGTCTGACGACTATTGTGCAAGGTGGTGGGGGCAGTGTTATGGTGTGGTGAATGTTTTCTTGGCACACATTGGGTTCATTGATACCCATAGAGTCACGTCTGAATGCAACATCCTACCTAAACATCGTTGCTGCCCAAGTGCATCCTTTCACGTTGACAGTTTATCCTCAGTCAGATGGTTACTTCCAACAGGATAATGTGCCGGTGCACAAAGCCCGAATCACTATGGAACGGTTCCAGGAAAATGACAATGACCTTTCTTTGCTGCAGTGGCCCGCTTAGTCGATGGATCTCAATCCTATTGAACATCTTTGGGATGAGCTGGAAAGGTCTGTTCGCTGCAGGCCTACACCTCCGTCGAATCTCAAGGAACTGCGTGACACACTCATGTCTGCATGGTTACTCCATTCCTGCATAATGTTTTCAGCATCTTGTTCAATCCATGCCTAGACGAATTCAGGCTGTTTTGAAGTCTAAAGGAGGCTGAACATGCTACTAGGTAGGTGTACCTAATAAAGTGCAGCACAGTGCGCGCGCGCGCGCGCACGCACACACACACACACACACACACGTTTCTTTGTGTGTGTGTATATATGTATGAACACTGGATTTTCTGAAAACAAAATTCAAAGTTTTATGATTAAAACAACTCAACTTTATTCTTACTTTTACATATAAACAGTGGCAGACTGGTCAGGATGTCGGCTTACCCTATGGCAAGTGGGCCCCCTTGCAATAACATTAGACAATATGTTAAAAATGTTAATGACATTTTAGTAGCTTGAAAATATAATAGTTGTGGGTGGGTCCCCTTTGTCTCCTGGCAACCAATATTTTTGGATCCAGTCCGCCACTGCATATAAATATATAATATTAACTTTATTTATCATCAATTTGCTATACATAGAATGCATAATTTGACCAGTTTCAGAGGGTACGTTTCGCAGACCTCCTGGAACTCGTATACGGACCCCACTTTGGGAAACTCTGGCTTAAACGAACTCGAACTACACGTCTTTAAATAAAATAGTAGATGCCAGTTTTCGATAAAATTGTGATAAACAATACTGTCTGTTTGCAATAGGAAACTTAGAGGCTACGACTTTAAATCCGGATATAAGAATGTAAGGTCTTCACTGCCATCTGAGTAGTAGCAGTTAAGGTTACACAAAATACTGCATACCGCTAACCTGACTCAAAATATGTCTCGGATAATTTCTGTTTGCTTTTCCTTTCCCTTTCTGACAAAGCAAACATTTAATTTTAGTTTACTTCCTTTATTTTAGGCTTAAGAATCTATGAGTAAGTTAAAGCCTTAGACCTTTTTATTGTCTTAATAAGATATTCCCTACCCCCTGTAATTTTCAGCGTAACTTGCACTGCACAAAGGACCACGATAAATGCAACAATTGTTGTTATTTGGTTTTTAGGAGCATTAGCAACTAAGGCCATATTGCTTTGTTTAAGTGGTAATAGATTTTTCTCATTACTTCCTATCAGTCCTGACAAATCGGCTACTGTGTTTTCAGATATATTTACGACTGAAATTTTCAGATGCTTAAGTTCAGAAAGAGAACACTTCTGCAAACGTAATAGTAACAGCTCGGTCGAAATACTGTATTAATGTTTTCGGTGAAACTCACGTGTGAAGAAACTTTCCATTAAATAGATTTGTCTCTCGTAACTCTAGCGGTAACCATGGTAGCACCATACCAACTCCTTTATATACAGTGGGAAAAGGATGGGGGCAATGACATTGCTGCTGTTCAACCAACTCGCTCTTCCTCCACGCTACACAAACTGCAAGAAATGATTATCGAAAACGTCAGGAAATTGTAACGCCTGTTGGGGTCGAAGCCAAGACTGCTTTAGAAGAACTCTACCTATTTCATCTAATGAAATTAATTGCAGAAAATTATTTCTCAACAGATTTTTCGAGATTTTATTGGGGAATCGCGGTCTGTTACGAGTGAAAACGTCTGAGAATAAGACATTTCACAGAGAAAATTTCATTGAATATACGGGTACCATCCTTTCCTTTTCTGAGTTGGTAATTTAATTTTTGAAATTTAGAGCGTCTCGCTCTGTGTCCTGCACTTTATTTAATATCCTAGTCTATTCAATGTGCTACATTTACTTCAGTTTTGTCGATAAACTGCGAGTAAGTTTTTTCTACTGGCTATAAATTTTGATAATAGACTTTGTAAGCTGCTAATCGTAATATTGTTAGGCCTAACTCAGGAATCGCCGACTCTCGTTTAAACATATGTCCGTATTGTTTCATGACAACCGTTGTGAAGTGATATGTTTAATGAAGTGATAGGTTAAATGAAGTGATATGTCTCATAAATGATCACTTCTTTTCGCTAGGTGGCTAATTTTTATGCTCCGCTTCTTAGCTTAGTTTTTTCTGCAGTTTCCGGTCCAAGTTATGTGCACACAGCAAGAACTCTACTAGAGGGAAAACAGTGGCGAGCAAACTATTAGTGTATTTTTGGGGAATTTACCAGATTTTAATGAATTTCTCTGTTCCCTTCATTCTGTGAAACTGTATGGTCACCATACGGCTCACAACAGGGAAATAGGGAAGCACCAATATAGCGTGGTTGCCGCGCTAAGGTCTGGTATTTGACTGGGGAGGTGCTCTACAGTCTGTAACCAGTGGCGGATTAACCATTAAGGCAATGAGGCACGTGCCTAAGGACCCCAACTTTGAGGAGCCCCCAAGCCAAGACATTTTCCTATAGTGTTCTAAAATAGATTAATGTTTGCAGTAAACATCATAAAAATCTTGATTAATTTAAGCAAAAAATTCAGAAGTACAAAATTTGCCACCTAACTTATATTTATTTTTTTTAATTCTTTTTTTTTTATTATTATTTTTGGGGGGGGGGGGGCAAATATAATTTGCCTAGGAGCCCCAACTATCCTTAATCCGCCACTGTCTGTAACTTTGGACAAAGACTGGTTCCCAAAAAATTTCTGCAACCTATGTGCTTCTATCACAGAGAAACAATGGGTTTTGTGTTTCTTTGCCCCCCCCACCAAGTGTTTGAGGACACCCCAAAAATATTTGCTGACGGACTGTTCAGCTTCTAATTCTACCACAAACCTGCGCTATATGCCAAACCTCATCAATTTCGCACCTCTTTGAGGTGTCACAACTTTGAACTCGATTATCCGATACAGACCCAATAAACCGAACCTTCACTCTTTCTATACAAAATGGAACAAAGAGACGCAACCTAACACCGAAGTAGACCAATTCTGTGCGGTATCTAGAACAACCCGACCTGGAGACGATTAAACAACTGTTGATCCTCGCGATGATTTTGAATATCCCGGACAGGTCCCTACATCAACTGAAAAGAAATACAAAAAAATTATGGGCCCGAAGTCTGAAAGGGAAACAAGATTACAAAGTGATTCCAAGGACTCACAGGACCATCAGAACTCCCAACCAGAGATTATTGAGGAAACTAGCAAGCAGACTGTAACAAAACCTATTGACCCTCTCTTCCTGAAGGTACAGTCCTCAACAAATCCTCTTCTTGCACACGCAACTAGAAAAACAGTACAAATCGTGTCACAACTGCTCTTCGCGGCGATATAGTTCGCCTCTGGACGAAGCTTGAAACCATCGTCCACAATGTACATGTAGAATAGATATAGGTATATTTGGGTCTAACAGCTACTGGGATTTCTCCCATCTCCGCGTATGGACACTGTACCGGACAAGCCAGCGATTTAAAAGTATATTGGTCTTTAGCCACTGGGGCCCCTAATGGGACCCGACGTTACCATACCTTGCCATGGGGAGGCCGGCGGTGTTACCTGTAATATGTAATACTCTAGCGGGTCCTGCCACCTACTTTTCCAGGATTTCAGTGGCTAGGACCTAAAAAAAAAAAAAAAATGCCTGCGGTTAGTCAGCATTTATTAGGATAATTTAGAAGAAGCTTGCGATGGGCTATACACTGAAATATTTTCTATGTGCCTAAATGGGTCGGGCAAAAAAATTTGATGTAGTTAAATTTGGACGCACAGGGCTGAAAATACTGTGAAAATCAACGGTAAAGGGGAGTGGAGACAAAGCTCCCTCTCTCCACGGGAAGGGAAAGAAAGCACCGTTCAAGAGAGAAACAGTGTATGATGAGTCCTATGACCACCTTGGATGTCCTTTAGTCCAGATGCCCAACAAGGCAAGATGAGGTTCTTCTGGTCTTCTGTGGTGTCTTAATGAATTGTGTCACAGTGGAGGACACTGATATATCCTACCTCCAGTCTTTATTGGTGTGTTTTGTTTGTCTGTGGCAAGAAAGTCTCTTCCATATTTTGGTCCAGTTATATCATAGCAGTTTGTTGTGGCTTAGAAGGTCAACCTTAACACTTCCGGCTGCCTCTCAGTTTGGGAATCCATTCCTGCTGTCAAGAGGGAAACCAACTGCCTGATCTTTATCAATGGGCTTCTTTTCAAAGTAGTATACTAGTCTCATCCCTGTTTTGGACCATGTAGGTTGTATAAGATTTGTTGTCACTAAGGTGGACCAACCAGATCCTGGTTGCCCTCATAGGTGGGGGTCCATTCCAGTGATCCAGTGAGTTGTGTAGTTTTTCCTTGATCAGTTCCCGATCCTGTGCTAAATATCCGGACTATATTTCGGGCATTATTTCCGTTGTTTCTTAGAGAGAGGGATTTCTCTGAATTTAGTCAGGTCTTAGTTGTTTTTCCGTTACTCTGGGCCATTGAGGGATGGCTGTTGTCTCGTGATTGATTGTCCTATTTGTGAACTTTTGGGATACCTCCACTCAAGGAGAGGGGAGGGTCCATTGGCTTGTGAACAGATTTTGTGCAAAAAGTGTGAAGGCTTTACAGGTCTCTTCCTCTTGCAGAACTGTGTCCTCCTGGACATAGTTCTCCTGAGTAGCTGAGGTTCCGAATTCATATAGTCTCTTACTAAATGAGCCATGTCCAGTCAATAGGTAGATGGTTTGGAATCCGAGCGAAAACGAGGTCGGGGAGGGTGGATAAACTTGTTTGACTTCCGGTATAAACCTCTTAGTAATGGAGCCATTATTAGTGAGGTTGCAGCGATTTTGCCATAGTGATTTCATGTGTTGTACAATCCGTATGTTTTCCATGGTTTTGGAGTTTGTTGGGTCTGTGGTGAATCCTATATGGGAGGCTATTTTTCCCGTGGAATATTGGTGCAGCAACCCCCATCGTGCAATCTCCAAGTCCCGGGGAAGGCATCCCGCCAGGACCTGGAGCGTGCTCACACTGTGGGGGCTTGCAGTGCAGTTATGAGTAATATCGATCGGTATGTCACCTCCAGTTTTTTCTTGTTGACAGCTGTGCTAGTCTTTGTGTACTAGGCCCCATCCGCATAGGCTAGTGCTGGGATAAAGAATGCCTTATAGAGGATGCCAAGGGGGCCCCCCCTCTTCCGTAGGCTCCAGTCTTTCCTAGTGCCTCTGGCCAGTAGGCGCGCATATCTTCTTATTTTTGTTCTCAAGTAGCAGAGATGTGGCGTGAAGCTAAGGTTTCTGTCAAGTATCACTCCGAGGTATTTTATTTCTGTTAGCAACTTTATGGTTTTCCTGTTTCTTTGTGCTACCCCATTTTTGCAGGTCGCTAGTGGCCTGGTTTGCTATGGTGTGCACAGCTGTCAGCCTGCAGCATCAGAACCATGTCAAACCATCTCATTTGGTCCTTGAGGTTGTCATAGACATTCTCTCAGATATGCCAGACAAGCTGTTCTTGCTACCTGGGAGTCTAAAACGCTGATGGAACTGATATTCGGGTGACACTCAAGTCAAAGTGGACCCAATTTCGGCGAAGTCCGGACGGTCTATGACAGCCAAATCCTCTGCTTGCACCTTCACGATGGTGGGACTGTTAGTAATCCTGGGTATAACCTTCATGCACAAGTACATGGTGGGTGACCACCCAGGTGTGAACCAACGTAAGCAGGGGTCGAGGTGTGGCGCCCACACCACATGGAGGAACGCCGCCCCTCTATGTTACCAGGCAGTACTAGGTGGTAGATGACTCTCATCAACCGGTGAAATACCACCACTTTGCTTATTAGAGGCTCGAAGTGGTGGAACCCATGTTTAGTCTCTTGAACTAAGTTCCGGCCAACCCTTCCCTATCTCTTCCATCATGCAGTATGATTGATGATTTTTGAGGTTATGATGAATGTCGTGGCGAGATCCAATATTCTTTACATTTCGAGGGTACAGCTCTAAAACGGTGTTCGCAGGCCGGCCGCTAGTTAGTACACCGGACTGAACCTATTGGTAACTCTCTAGGAAGCTTCCGGAATCAGCTAGTGTAATCTTGCTACCTCTACTCTGCCAGATAGTGACTGGAGGGAGTCCGAGTAGTGTGTATGCGGGGAGCATTGTCGAGGCCACGTTATGTCAAGGATCTGGGTATATTCTTACCACATGTACGCCATATCCAAAAATTTCATTACTTCATACAGCATGTCCCACCCACTTTTTCTTACTATTCAATACACCATGAATTGTCAAAATAATAGAGCAAGCTTATCTGCGAAAAGATCTAAACCTCCCAAGGACTTCCTAATTCATTTCACAAATATACATGGTGTCAATTCTAATCTCAACGATGTCCATTTCCACTTGCAGTCTTCCAAACCCCATGTACTTTTTCTGACTGAATCTCAGTTATCAGTTGATTCAACTACTGCTCATCTCAGATGTCCAAATTATTTGCTGTATGATTCCTTTCGCCTCAAAGGTGGTACTTGTGCATATGTCCGTTCTGATATTCCCTGTCAGAAACTTGGCAATTTGGAATCTCGTCTCTTTGATCTTCTCTGGCTTAAAATCTCTCTACCTCATTGTGTAAAATTCATCTGTTGTCTCTACCGTTCTCCCAACTCCACTAATCACTTGGAGCTCTTTGACTTCCTCTCTTTGCAACTTGACTTTCTCCAGTCCAACTTTCCTAACAGTGAGGTAATTTTCCTTGTTGCTTTTAACGTTCACAACTCCAGCTGGCTTCCGTTTTCTAGTCACACCGACCCAGCAGGTCGAGATGCTGAGGCTTTTGCAATTAGTAATGACCTAGCACAGATTGTTCATTTACCTACAAGAATACCGGACAATCCTAATCATACAGCCAATACGCTTGATCTTTTTCTCACAAACAACCCTTCTAAGTACAAGGTTGAAGTGAGAGGTCCTTTAGGCACTTCAGATCACAACTTGGTGATTGCCTCTTCTCCAATGGAACCTTTATCTCATGGCTATTCCCAACCTCGTATTCTTTGGCATTACAAGAATGCAAAATGGGATGACCTGCGAGACTTCTTTTCTTCTTTTCCTTGGTCTGATTACTGTTTCAAAACTTCTGATGTCAACGTTTGCTCAGATCGTGTCAGTGAAATTATTCTTGCAGGAATGGAATCCTTTATCCCACACTCCACTTTAAAATCTCGTCCTTTATCTAAACCTTGGTTTTCCAATAAATGTGCTAAGGCTGTCCAAGAGAAGAATGTTGCATATCGTAATTGGCTTGTTTCTAATTCTTCAGTTTCATTTTCTGCCTACACCAAAGCTCGCAACAATTGTAAAGCAGTTATTAATCAGTCCAAACTAGAGTTTGAACAGGCTAAGAGTAGAAAAGTTGCTTGTTGCCCTAATGGTAGCCGAGCATTCTGGTCTCTTGCCAAAGCTATTGGCCGCAACTTTTGCCCATCTCTGCTCCCATCTCTGTCCAAAACAGATGGTTCTGTTGTCACTTTAGCCAAGGATAAAGCTGACCTGCTAGCATCCCATTTTTCTTCCAACTCATGTATTAACGATCTCGTTAAAACACCTCTCACCATTCCCAACACGCTCCATTCAATGCCTCCTGTGGTCTTCCGTCAAAAGGATGTTAGGATTTTGACGAATCTTGACGCTAAGAAAGATGCAGGCCTCCACTTGTTCTCAAAACCTGTGCTCCTGAACTTACTCCTATTCTTTGCCGCCTTTTTTCACTTTCTTATTCCAAAGGTGTTTTTCCTTCTGCTTGGAAATTTGCTCATATCCAGCCAGTTCCTAAAAAGGGTGACAAATCCCTCCCATCCAATTATCGTCCCATTGCAATTACTTCTACTCTTTCTAAAGTAATGGAGAAAATTAACCGCCAACTCTTAAACTACTTAGAAACCTTCCGTCTGATCAACGATCGCCAGTATGGATTCCGTCAGTGTCGATCCACTGGTGATATTCTGGCTTATATTACCCATTTATGGACTAATTCAATGGAAAGGTTCGGTGAAACACAAGTAGTTGCTCTTGACATCTCAAAGGCTTTTGATCGTGTTTGGCATAAAGGTCTTCTAAACAAGCTTCCATCTTATGGTTTGCCAACTGTTTTTAGTAATTGGTTATCCAGTTTTCTCTCTGATCGCTCACTGAGGGTGATGATAGATGGCTCTCTGTCTTCTAACTTCTCCACTAATGCCGGTGTCCCCCAAGGTTCAGTTCTTTCCCCCACTCTTTTCCTCTTGTATATCAATGACCTTCTTCCATTGACTGGAAATCCTATCCATAGTTTTGCCAATGATAGCACATCGCATTCAACTTTCCATTTTGAGAAACCTTGTCCAGCTCAATCAGCTTCAAGTTCTCGAAAATCTGCTGCCAATTCCTTAAATGCCGATCTTCAGGTAATTCTCCAGTGGAGTAAAGACAACTTAGTTGATTTCAACCCTTCTAAAACTCAATCTTGTCTTATATCTCGCAAAAAGGATTCTTCTGCTCCTATGCTTATCTTTAGTGACACTCCGATTTCTAGGCCAAATGATATATCTCTTTTGGGGATTACCCTGACTTCTAATCTCTCTTGGCACAAGCACATTACAAATATTGCTTCCTCTGCATCTAAAAAACTTGGTTTTCTCTTTTGCTCTCGGCGTTACTTTTCTCCCAAACAGCTCTTTTTTCTCCCTCTGTATAAATCGCAAATCCGCCCTGCCATGGAATATTGTTCCCACATCTGGGGTGGTGCCCCCAAAACCTCTCTCAGGCTTCTTGATTCCATTCAGAAGAGGGCAGTTAGGTTAATTAATGATTCATCTCTAACAGAGTCTCTCCACTCGCTTTCTCATAGACGCACTGTTTCTGCTGCATGCCTCTTCTACAGATACTTCCATGGGCACTGTTCTTCTGAATTGGCTTCTATAATTCCCTCTCTCTCTTTCAAAACAGTCCGAACACGTGCCGCCACCAGCCAACATCCATTTACTGTCCAACTTCAAACCCACAGAACCAACTTTTCATCTTCCTCATTTATTCATTCAACTGCCGTTTTCTGGAACAACCTTCCTTCATACATATTTCCTGAAAATTACAATCTACAGAAGTTCAAGTCCAATATCAACAAATGTCTTCTTTCGTCTTCTCAACCTCCAACCCAAGCACGGTACTAAGTACTATAGGTTCTAATACCTGTCGTGTTTGGGGGTCTCATAAAAAAAAAAAAAAAAAAAAACTCGCCTGGTGAGATCGGCAAAAGGGCGTCCTTATGAAGAAAGACTTCGAATATGTGGGTTGCAGAGTTTGGAAACTAGACACCTTAGAGGAGATTTGATTGAGGTGTTTAAGGCTCTGAGAGGCATCAGTAAAATGAATGAGGACAACATTTCCAAGATTATAAATGATGCTAGAACTAGGGGACACAACTTCAAGTTAAGGGGGAAAATGTTTAGATTGGACTGCAGGAAGTTTTATTTTGGCCTGTGAGTTGTAAATTACTGGAATAGGTTGCCTGCATGGGTGGTAGAGCTTCACAGTTTGGGGAAATTCAAGGGTCATCTGGATAGTACCTTCGGCAGAGGGAAGCTCACAGGATAATAGGTTTAATTTCCTTTACTTTTATTAATTATTATTATTTATTTATTATTTATCATTGTTTTATTCGTGTTTTTTTTTTTTTTTTTTCTGTTTTGGCTGGTGCAGCATAAGCCATAGTCTTTCCTGCACCATGCGGCCATTACTAATACTAAGGTCCTTTGTATTGGGCACATTCAAACATAATGTGCACTCAGCTTTCTTGGTCCCCGAAAGTACAGTGCGGGTTCTCTACTATTCTCAGTGCTGTAAGCTTTGCATTGAAAGCCCCATGACCGGTAAGGAGATCGGTCGTGTAAAGTCCGGGTTGCAGCCAGGTTGGGAGAATGGGATATACTCTGTATACATCCAGGATGAACTTTTTGGTGATACTGTATTCCCTTTTGTTTTGTTTGTCCAGCGGTATTGCCAGGTTTGTTTTAGGTATTTCGGCAGCCTGTTCTTTTCCGTTTTGTGGGTTGCGCTGTTATCCACTTGGGAGTTGATGGGTGCAAGGCATTCCTTCGGATAACCTATTATAAACTATTCCTTCGAATAACCTATTATTCCAAAGGAATAATAGGTTATTCAGGCGTATGATGTCCAGGTCAAGGGGAAGGGCTCC
The DNA here is from genome assembly GCF_048544385.1 of Mastigoproctus giganteus. Taxonomy (NCBI): domain Eukaryota; kingdom Metazoa; phylum Arthropoda; class Arachnida; order Uropygi; family Thelyphonidae; genus Mastigoproctus; species Mastigoproctus giganteus. The sequence goes on along the minus strand of NC_143583.1, from coordinate 227,419,600 downwards.
AGCCAAGACTTGTAGGGCAACAGTGCTAGTGGTGCTGCATGCTCTGCTAAGCATTAGCATTAGTAGAGGCATTTGATGCAAGAAAGCAAGCTTATGCAGCATCAGCCGAAAAAAATAATAAATAAATAAAAAAATAACCACTTCCACTTCACCCCTCTGTTTGTTCGAAATAACTGTCCAGCTGAGCCTTAAACTTATTTAGGCTATCAACTTCCACGACAAGGGATGGAAGTTTATTCCACCAACCAACCACCCGCTGGCTAAAGGCAAATTTCCTCACGTCTATCCTACATCTGTCTTTTCTCAATTTCAATTTATGCCCTCTCAGGTGATTATTCTGAGCAAGAGGAAGAATCCCATCAGCATTGAGCATGCTCAAACCATTCAAGGCTTTATACACCTCTATCAGATCACCTCGCCGGTGCCTAGTCTCCAGACATGTAATTTGCAAAACTTAAGCCTTTCTTCGTAAGAGCACCCCTTTGTTCCATTCACTAATCTTGTTGCCCTTCTCTGTACTCGTTCCAGCATCTGTACATCCCTCTTGAAATGAGGCCTCCAGACCTGTATACAGTCTGGAGGCCTCATTTCAAGAGGCCTCCAGATGTGGTCTGACCATTGCCTTATACAATGGAATAATCACCTCCTTATCCCTGCTAGAAAAATTCCTATATATCATTGATATCACGATATCAAGACACCATGAACTACTCTTGCAGACTGTCTGCACTGCTCAGAAAATTTCATATCTGCCTGCACAACCACCCAAAGGTCCCTTTCATTCTCTACCACTGTCAGTGTAGTACCACAGAGTTGATACGTTGCTCTGGGGTTGCTGTTTCCCATATGTAGTACTTTACATTTGTCAATGTTAAACTTCATTTGCCACCTCGAAGCCCATCTGCTCAACCTTTATAGATCCTGTTGCAGTAGCGTAGTGTCCTTGACAACCCTGCCAACCTTCGTATCGTCGGCAAACTTGGACATTAAGCTTGATATACCATCATCGATATCATTTATAAATACAGAAAACAATAATGGACCCAATATTGAACCCTGAGGGACTCCACTAATAACATTAGTCCACGATGAGAAGTGTCCATTGATTACCACTCTCTGTCTTCTCCCCCTCAACCACCCCTTTATCCACAGCAGCAATTTGCCTCCAATGCCACACTGCTCCAATTTGTGCAACAGTCTTCCATGTGCAACAGTATCAAAAGCCTTTCTAAGATCCAAGTATATAATATCAAAGTTATTCCCTGCATCCAGTTCCTTTGTGACTGCATCATAGTATCCAATCAAATTAGTCAGGCAAGACTTCCCCTTAACAAAACCATGCTGTGTCTGAGCTATGACTGAAGTCTTGTGTAGATGATCCTGCAGTCCTTCTTTAACCAGTGCCTCTATTAACTTTCCAGGAACAGAAGTTAAACTAACAGGTCTATAATTATTTGTGTCGCCCTTTGATCCTCCTTTGTGAATTGCGGTTACATTTGCACATATCCAGTCCATGGGTACTACCAAGGAAGCTCTCATAATTATGGCTAAGGGTTTGCTTACTTCCTTTGCTGCTTCCTTTAATATGAGTGGATAGATCCCATCCACCCCAGGTGCCTATCTTGTATTTATCTTCAACAATTTCTCCTCCACTTTACTCTCAGTTATTACAAGATTCTCTCGCTTACTGCTAGAGTTGAATACACCTCTGGCATTCCCCTCGCTAAATAACTCCTCATGTGTGAATGTCGATGCAAAATATTCATTCAGTTTTTTAGCTACCTGAGCAGGATCATCAACAGTTGACCCATGGATATCAAGTGGACCAATCTGATTCATCCCCTTCCTTCTAGAGTTTGCATAAGTAAAGAACTCTTTGCTGTTTTTCTTCGCATCCCTTGCCAAGGATCTCTCGTAATCTGCCTTCGCCTACCTAACCTCCTTTGTAACTTCGTTACAGATCAACTTGTATCTATCATAGGCTTTTGTGTCACGTGTTAATTTGTATGTATCCCATGTATTTTTCTTCTCTGCCACATGTCTCATTAGTTCATCTGACATCCACTTAGGCCTAAACCTTGAACATCATTTCTTAGTTGGTATGTAAAGCCTAGTATCTTCCAAGATAAGTTCTTTGAATGCTTCCAATTTTGAATTTGCTGTTGGTAAGATCATCAGTTGTTCCCACTGTATAGCGTTTAAATACTGTCTCAGACCATCGTAGTTGCCTTTACGAAAGCAATAACCCTTCCCTTTACCCCTAATGGTAGTTACCTCTTTGAGTAAATCCCACTTCAGCACACTGATCACTGCCACCTAGTGGATCCTTTACCTGAAGATTCTTAATGCATGAAGAATCACTACTGATAATCAAATCAAGAGTATTACTCTCTCTAGTTGCCTCCCGAACATGCTGATGTAGAAAACAATCATCCAATAAATCCACAAAAGCCTTGGTAGTGTGTGAGTGACCACCCCCCAAATTCCAGTCAATATCTGGGAAATTAAAATCCTCCATTAAAATCCTCCAATTTGATCTCCCAATGCTTATGTCACACCAAACTGACTCGACACTGCAGTGTCCAGCAATGTCGACTGGCTTCACTTCCTTGGATTTTATGCATTTCTTAACTAATAGCATAACCCCCCTCCTTTCCTACCCTGTCTATCCTTTCTGTAGATATTGTACTCCCTAAATTCCAGTTCTGCATTCCTTATATCTGTGTGCCACCGCGTCTCTGAAATCCCCACAATATCTGCCTTTTGATGTTTTGAGCAATACCCCAAATTCATTTACTAAACTCCTAGCATTGGTGTACACGCAAGTATAGATGCACCTGTTCTTTTTCTTAGCTACCCTAACACAAGCCATGTGTTTATTTGTACCCCAATGATTCCCAGCAGTCTCTGAAATATCCTGCATCTTATTTTCCAGGCTGCGGCTCATTCCAATAGAAACAGTGCAAGAATCACTTTCACCTCTGCCAGTGGCTACTGTTAATCTATTAGTCCTTGTATCCCCACAATCTAGCAGTTTTCCGACCCCCCTAACACTGCCTCGATAGCATCAGCAAACATTCTTGCACCCTTTCTATTTAAGTGTATCCCATCCCTGTAGAAGCAGTCTCTCCTGTTAACAAGTACAGACCAGGCTGAGAAAAATTCTACCCCTTGAGCCCCTGCACAATCCTTCCAGGGCCGAATTGATCGACAGGGCTCTCATCATATACTCCCTCCTATCGTGTCTGGGCAGAATTGCAGACACTTCCAAATTCAACCCTAATTCTCGGCTTTTGTTCAACAGTGACCTGTACTTGTTAAGTAATTCTGCCGGTCTCCTACTCTTAACATTATTAGTGCCAACGTGTACAACTATATCACCTTTTGTGCCCTTAAAAGATGATATCCGCTCTACAACGTCATCAACCTTTTCCCCTGGCAGACATTAGCATTAGCATTAGTAGAGGCATTTGATGCAAGAAAGCAAGCTTATGCAGCATCAGCCAAAAAAAAAAAAAAACCCACTTCCACTTCACCCCTCTGTTCGTTCAAAATACCTGTCCAGCTGAGCCTTAAACTTATTTAGGCTATCAACCTCCACCACAAGGGATGGGAGTCTGTTCCACCAACCAACCACCCGCTGGCTAAAGGCAAATTTCCGCACGTCTATCCTACATCTGTCTTTCCTCAATTTGAATTTATGCCCTCTCAGGTGATTTTTCTGAGCTAGAGGAAGAATCCCATCAGCATTGAGCATGCTTAAACCATTCAGGGCTTTATACACCTCTATCAGATCACCTCGCTGGTGCCTAGTCTCCAGACACTGTAATTTACAAAACTTAAGCCTTTTTTCGTAAGAGCACCCCTTTGTTCCATTCACTAATCTTGTTGCCCTTCTCTGTACTCGTTCCAGCAGCTCAACATCCTTCTTGAAATGAGGCCTCCAGACCTGTATACAGTACTCTAGGTATGGCCTGACCATTGCCTTATACAATGGGATAATCACCTCCTTATCCCTGCTGGAAAAATTCCTGTATATCATTGACAATACTCCATGAGCTACTCTTGCAGCCCGTCTGCACTGCTCAGAGAACTTCATATCTGCCTGCACAACCACCCCCAAGTCCCTTTCATTCTCTACCACTGTCAGTGTAGTACCACAGAGTTGATACGTTGCTCTGGGGTTGCTGTTTCCCATGTGTAGTACTTTACATTTGTCAATGTTAAACTTCATTTGCCACCTCTCAGCCCATCTGCTCAACCTTTCCAGATCCTGTTGCAGCAGCATAGTGTCAGTAGTGTCCTTGACAACCCTGCCAACTTTTGTATCATCTGCAAACTTGGACATTAAGCTTGATATACCATCATCAATATCATTTATGAATACAGAAAACAATAATGGACCCAACACTGAGCCCTCAGGGACTTCACTAATAACATTAGTCCACGATGAGCAGTGTCCATTGATTACCACTCTCTGTCTTCTCCCGCTCAACCACCCCTTTATCCATAGCAGCAATTTGCCTCCAATGTCACACTGCTCCAATTTGTGTAGCAGTCTTCCATGTGCAACAGTATCAAAAGCCTTTCTGAGATCCAAGTATATAATATCAAAGTTATTCCCTGCATCCAGTTCCTTTGTGACTGCATCATAGTATCCAATCAAATTAGTCAGGCAAGACTTCCCCTTAACAAAACCATGCTGTGTCCGAGCTATAGCTGAAGTCTTGTCTAAATGATCCTGCAGTGCTTCTTTAACCAGTGCCTCCATTAATTTTCCTGGAACAGAAGTTAAGCTCACAGGTCTATAATTACTTGTGTTAGCCTTTGATCCTCCTTTGTGAATTGGGGTCACATTTGCACATTTCCAGTCTATGGGTACCTCCCCTGAGTCCAAGGAAGCTCTCATAATTATAGCTAAGGGTTTGCTTACTTGCTTTGCTGTCTCCTTTAATATAACTGGATAGATCCCATCCACCCCGGGTGCCTTTCTTGTGTTTATCTTCAACAGTTTCTCCTCCACTTTACTCCCAGTTATTTCAAGATTCTGTAGCTTACTGCTAGAGTTGAATACACCTCTGGCATTCCCCTTACTGAATAACTCCTCATGTGTGAATGTCGATGCAAAATATTCATTTAGTTTGTTAGCTATCTGAGCAGGATCATCAACAGTTGACCCATCAATATCAAGTGGACCAATCTGATTCATCCCCTTCCTTCTAGAGTTTACATAAGTAAAGAACTCTTTGCTGTTTTTCTTTGCATCCCTTGCCAAAGATTTCTCGGAATCTGCCTTCGCCTGCCTAACCTCCTTTGTAACTTGGTTGCATATCAACTTATATCTATCATAGGCTTCTGTGTCATGTGTTAATTTGTAAGTATCCCATGCATTTTTCTTCTCTGCCATATGCCTCATTAGTTCATCTGACATCCGTTTTGGCCTAAACCTTGAACAATATTTCTTAATTGGTATGTAAAGCCTAGTAGCTTCCAAGATAAGTTCTTTGAATGTTTCCCATTTTGAATTTGCTGTTGGTAACATCATCAGTTGGTCCCACTGTATAGAATTTAAATACTGTCTCAGTTCATTGTAGTCGCCTTTACGAAAGCAATACCCCTTCCTTTTACGCCTAATGGTAGTTACCTCTTTGAATAAATCCCACTTCAGCACACTGTGATCACTGCCACCTAGTGCTTCATTTATCTGCAGATTCTTAATGGATGAAGAATCACTGCTGATAATCAAATCAAGAGTATTACTCCCTCTAGTTGCCTCCCGAACATGCTGATGTAGAAAACAATCATCCAATAAATCCACAAAAGCCCTGCTAGTGTGTGAGTAACCAGCCCCCAAATTCCAGTCAATATCTGGGAAATTAAAATCTCCCCTTATAAGACTCTCTGATTTACTGGCCCACTCTATTTCCCTGTATAGTTCCTTATTATACTCATCAGAGTCATTAGGCCTATAGCACACTCCTACTCTCAATTTTGATCTCCCAATGCTTATGTCACACCAAACTGACTCAACACTGCACTGTCCAGCGATGTCGACTGGCTTCACTTCCTTGGTTTTTATGTGTTTCTTAACTAATAGCATAACCCCTCCCCCCTTCCTATCCTGTCTATCGTTTCTGTAGACGTTGTACTCCCCAAATTGCAGTTCTGCATCCCTTATATCTGTGTGACACCACGTCTCTGATATCCCAACAATATCTGCCTTTGATGTTTTGAGCAATACCTTAAATTCATCAAATTTATTTACTAAACTCCTAGCATTGGTGTACACGCAAGTATACCTGCACCTGTTTCTATTCTTAGCTACCCTAACACAACCCATGTGTTTACTTGTACCGCAATGGCTCCCAGCAGTCTCTGAAATACCATGCATCTTGTTTTTCAGGTTTCTGCTCATTCTAATAGAAGCAGTGCAAGAATCTCTTTCTCCTCTGCCAGTGGCTACTGTCAATCTATTAGTCTTTGTCTCCCCCCAATACCCTAGTCTAGGACATACCCTAGTCCTGTTCCACCTATCCTTTTTACAAAGCATGTTTCCCGTTTCCCTGACAATAGAGTCACCAACAACTAGTAGTTCCTTTGTGACCAGCGCATTCTGCCTTGGGGGCTGCTGTGGTGTTGCATCTCTGGCATTAGTGTGGGCAGCTGAGAGCTTGATGGGCCCTCACTTTTAATGCTTCGAGGGCATCCATCCTGTCCTTCAAGGTCTCATATAGGCCCATAACAATGCTGAGTTGTCGCCTGATTTCCTTACACTCCTTGCATCGCACACACACACAAAGACATCCCCCTTGGCAGTATCATGTCCCGTACCTGACTGCTCCACAAACATCAAGCAATTAGTCCATTTTAACAGGCTGTGATTCAGAGGGCAAGTGCCCCCCCCTCAGTTCTCCCCTGAGCCACAGCACTCCCATTAGCTTGAGCCTTTTGCTTTGCTGCTCTGGTCAGAGTCACGATTTCGATTTAATTTCAATAAAATTTCAATTTCAGTACAAAATGAAAACCATAAACTTATATCTGAACACAGTTATAACTCTATATTTATGTTTCAGTATCGAGTGTTATCTACGAAATCTCTTTATATAACTTCCTTATCAAGTTAAGTATTAATTATTTATTTTTTACTAATTAGTTATGTTACGTAACCCAAGTCGTTATATGTATAGTTAAAAGTACAATTTAATTGACAATGAAGTTCAACAAGATTAATTATCTGATTAATTGACAATACAGTATTATGTACTATACTATACTATATTATGCTTATGCTATCTATTTCGAGATATTTTGTATTGCGTAGCAATGGCGGCTATTTACGAATGGTAAACACGTGGATTTGATATCCTTTCCGATACTAAGTAATACCTACAAAATCTCTATCTAAGTTACTTTAATCTAAAACTACTCTAGAAAATAAGTTAATATGCCAATTTAAGCTGATAAAACAGAAAATAAATCAGAAAAAACTTCTCTGTTCCAGGAGCGGTAAAAATGCACGTCCGCACAGGCTACCCTCGTCCTCAAACTCAAACTCTGTAAGTTAACAGTATAGTTATATGGATTGAGTCGGTTATGTGTCTGTTTATGGCGGTTGATGCCTTGTGATACCAAACCGCAGAGGCGTATGTTACAGCTGGTAGCAATGTCATTTTATAATATAAGGAGAGTACGCGACGTTTACGTCCCCACTAATGACGGACCATACGAGCTAACAGTGCAGAAAATATTTCTTATCTTTGTTCTGCGATGTGTTAGATACTGCTTGAAGGAAAGATTACAATCTAATATCAACCTTATCAATCCCAGGTACTTAAGCTGGCTTTGGAGTTTAATTGTGATGTTGTTCACCTTTATTTGAGGCAGCCTGTGCAGGTCTAGGGAGCCTTTAAGTAAGATTGAGGAAGATGTCTTAGTTTGTGAGATTTTTAGGCACTGTAAGAGGGTCCAGTCTTGTAGTATCTTGTTGGCATGGTTCGCTTTTACTTCCAACTGTGCTCTACTGTCGGCAGTAATTTTCAAGATCAAGTCGTCAGCGAAAGCGTGGGTTTGGACGTCACGAAGATCCATGTCCAGGAACTCATCGAAGACAATGTTCCACCGGAGCGGCCCCAGGACGTAACCCAGGGTAAACCCCTGCAGACATGGCAGTGTTCCCTAGCATAGGGTGCCACGACATTAATACTCCTGTCAGTAACGTAAGACTTGATATTAAGATACAAGTTGCAGAGAAGGTTGGCCCACCTTAGTCTTGCCAGGATGCTTGGCCACCAAATAATGTTTAATGGCGCGGCAAAATCAACGGAGATGATTAGGTAATATTTACTGTTGGAGCTGGCCACACCATGCAGCAGATGTCTAAGTGCCTCTACTGTCAAAGACTCGGGCTTAAAGCCGAACTGGGTAGACATGTGCAGTTCAGCACTCTTGTAATGTGTGTCAATTCGGGCATATAGCATTCTCTCAAATAGTTTGCTGATCACCGGTAGCAAAGCTATCGGTCTGTAGGTGGTTGGCTATTGTTGGAGGCTTTGTGGGTTTTTTGGGATCAGCTTCAGTCCTGCAGTCTTCCAGTTTCTTGGGAAAATGTCTTGATCCAAACAGTTATTGAACAGATTTAGGAGTTCTGGGGTAAGGTCAGTTACATTTTTGATAACTTCCAGCTCGAGATAATCGAGGCCAGGGCACTTACTATTTCTTATGTGATTTGCCGTGGATTTGGTGTCATCTAGCATGAAGGGTGGTTCACAGGGGTCAGTGGTGTACATGTCATTTTCTTGGCATATTCTATGCTGTTCGGGTGAAGTACACATGGCAGTCTCTGGGAAAATAGCGCCCAGAATATTTGTGATTGAAAGTTGCCCTGTTGTGGTTTGGCTCCCCCTGTGGTGGAAATGTGGTAGAAATAACTTCCCCCTGGGAGTTTGTTTTGATTATCCTATAGACTACCTCCCAGGGCTCAATATTTCCTGTTATGCCTGCCAAGTTTTTCCAGACTCTGTTTGCTCTTGTTTATTGCATCTGTGGCGCCTCCGTAGCCAGGTGGGAAGGAGCAGCACTGCGTAGCACATGCTTCTTGATTAGACCGGGGTTCGAGCCCGTCACCAACAAATACGGAGGATGTGGAAAGATCAGGGAAATCAATTACTACCGCATATTCCTGGAGCAATATGGCCTTAGTTGCTAATGCTAAAAAAAAAAAAAAAAACCGCATCCAAATCGCATCCCAAATCAGCGCTATAGAGAAGCAAGAAACAGATATATGGATATCTGTTTCTTGCTTCTCTATAGCGCTCCTTCAGTATTTGGACTTCAGCAGCAGGCCATGTGCATCTTGCCCGTTGAAAGAGTTTTCTTCTTTTCATGGTCCCCTTCTTGAGTTGCTGGATCTCGCGAGTCCACCAAGGGACTGCTCCCGGTTTGGGATTTCTCCTCTTCATTGATGCTTCAGTCGCCGCAAGTATTATTGCCATTAACCTCTTTTGATTCTCGTCTAGGTCCAATTCTGGTTTGTTGTTTCCAGGCGTTGGGCCGCAGCGGGCATTAAGACCTCTCTGAACCTTCCTCAGTTTGCCCGGCGGATTGCGGAAGTGAATTAGTGTTTGTTTAAGTTTTGGAGGCCTGTTTAATGATCTTCTGATTTGGCAGATAAACACCCTGTGGTTGGAAGTCGTCCACGAGTCTCTGACAGTCCAATCCTCATCGTACCCTGCAAGGTTTCCGTGGACAACGTGACATCAATAGTTGTCACGTTGCTCCCACAGGGTATTACAAAATGTAGGCATCTGGTGTGGTCTGTTCAAGATAGTGAACCGGGAGTTCGAGAGAAAGTCCTCTAAAATCTATCCGTTTCTAGTACCTCTCCTGTCTGTGGTCAGACTGTGCCAGGCTGGGGAATGGCAGTTTACATATGCCCCAATTATGATTCTTTGATTAGGGAGCATGTCGGTCAAAGCCCGCAAGTACCTGGTAATAGGTGCGATGTCCTCGCTTGGCCTGCTGTGAAGGGCCACAGCATAGATTTGGCCGAATGACGCTAAGATGGCACACGCTGCGGAGGGTGCACAAAGCTGTGTTACGTTAGTCACAGTATAATTGGGATTGCGGACCACAACCGCAGCAATGGGGTGTCACTCTCGTCATGGACTATTTTCTATACTGCCAGATATCTGCACACTCGTTTTGAGTGGGTATATGCTTCCTGTAAAAGTAGGACATCGGCTGCTTCCTCGTCCGCTATGATTCTAAGTTGCTGGGCCACTGCTCTACCTCTGTTCGTTATGCTGTATTATTTCAATTTTGGATCTGTTGTACTTTTTAGGGCATCTCTCTCTCCATAATCGGTTCGTGACTGGTATAACCCTCTTACTTTAAGATAAACTGGACAGATTGGGTCTCTGATAGAATCCGAGTGGTCCATTTTTCCTGCATTACAGTTTGTACAGATTGGATCTTGCTCCTTGTTTGGACATGTTTTATATTCATGTCCCCTGCCAGAGCAGTGACCACAAGTTTATATCGTTTGTGTACACGTATGGGTTGTGTGGCCGTATTTACAACACCGAAAGCATTTCGGGATTGCCACATCCGGAATCGGTGTGATCCTTCAATATAGATTCTCTCTTGATTCTTTAGTTACTGCCAGACAGTCGGGGCCAGCTCTAGGACCCAGTTTCTGTTTGGTCCTGCCCTAGATCTGGTGGAGTACCTGGGCTGCATCAGGGTTTGCTGTTTCTGTAGTTGGTGTGGGGGGGGGGGTATTTTTCAGATTTCTGTAGCTAAGTGTTTGGGTTTCTTTTTTTAGGAGCATTAGCAACTAAGGCCATATTGCTCTGGGGATATGTGGTGGTCATTTCCTGACCTTTCTGCATCCTCTGTATTTGGTGGTCATGGGCTCGAACTCCGGTCTAATCAAGAAGCGTGTGCTACTCACTGCTGCTCCGGCTCACCTGGCTGCGGAGGCACCAACTGTTTCGGGGTTAGGTCCTTGTCTATGTAAAAGACAATGATAGCAGGTCCTCTCTTTTTTGGCAATTCTGCAGTCAAACCCATGGTGGCAATTTCTGGGTTATCCGTTATCGTCTATACGTCTTAGTTTCCCTCCATTTCAAAAATGAGTTCTACATTCATCGTTTTCTGGATGGACTTTATCTTAGTAGCTTTGAGGTCATCCTTTAGTTCCTTCATCACAGTTGTCTTTATTTCTTCACTGGTTCTCTTTTCCTGAGTGCCATTTGTGGCCACAGATCTAAGCACAACCAAGTTGGGCGTCATCAAGAGAGGTTGGTTCCTTTTTTGCGGCCCGCTCTGAGTTAGTTTTCCCTGATTTTGGTTGCTCCTCAGTGTTTCGGCATATGTGGGAGCACACTGTTGCATTTTTTCCCCCACAGCCATTATAGGCCTGCAGCCTTGCGGTGACCTTTTCATTCTCAACGTAGGTCTTGAAAAGGATAGTTTCCATCTTGTTAAAGATTGTGACGATTTCTACCTCACAAAGGTGGTTATCCCATTATTTGGTTCTTTAATGATTGATTCCAGTTCTGTTTTGTGTGGCAGTGACTTTTATGCACCATGTCCACTGGTAGGGAGGGATCCGTGGGGGAGTCTCCTGCTGCTTTTCGTGGTTTGTTTCTTTGTTCGCGTTGGCATTTTCCTGAGTGTCCTTATTCTCAGTTTGGGAGCGTGTTCCCCGTTCTATTTTTGCTGCTAACGGCTTTTTGTTTTTATGCTTGCTTTGCGTTTGGGGGGTCCCTGGACAGGCATCTTCCATGTCCTCCTGTTGTTCTAGGTGGGTTATTTCGTTGTCCAGCCCTGAGAAAATTGCTTCCAAATTTGATGTATACCCGGAAAGTAGGGGCACACAAATGCTACAGCGCGCCCTAATTACTCTGACACGCTGAGGAAAACAACCCAAAATGCTAATACAGCAGTTCAACCTGCCAAAAAGAAAACCCTTCTGCCAACACTGCACTTGGTACTACTTAAATTAGCAATCCCGGAGGCTCAGACCAGAGAGCAGATTAAGGACTCTGTCATAGCAAATCTCTCTTTCGTATAAATTTGATCTTGAAAGATCAAATTTATACGAAAGACGAGAAACGCTGGTGTCATTATAGAAACCGAGAGAGAGGAAGACGCTGTTCTAATCCTCAAAAATACTAAGATCCCCAGCCTGGCAATGTTCCCCCTAAATTTTCTTATAGCTACATGGTGCAGAAATGCACCTGAGTAAAAAATTTTCAGACAAGATTAAATATGTGCAATATTTTTACAAATTGTTTTAATTATAAGTAGGGACATACATAATTAAAAAAAAAATGTTTAGAATAAATTTACACTTTACAGTTAATTATTTATTTTTCTTGGAATTTTTCTCTTCTCTTCTTTGTAGAAGTCCATACTTTGTAGACATCATCTACATTTATTGTTGCACCATTAGCTAAATGCAATTTGATTCTCATAAGGTCACTTAACTGTATTTTTATGTATGATCTTCATGTATTCTTTATGTATGATCTTCATGTATTCTATTTCGATTTTTTTTTTAATTGAATTCATAGTGCTAAATCTTCGCTCTCAGTCTGCCCTTGATGCTTGAGTTATGTGTGGTATGGTTGTTTATTGGCGCATTAGCTGCTATGGCTATAGTGTGCCTATTCGTAGTTATATCAGAAAATAATTAAGAACGTAGCAATTCAAGTTCATTTCAGTTCTGAAAGCTATTCATAAAAGATTATACATTTGTACACTCTAATTTGTTTCAGAAAGCAAAAAAGTTCCTTAATAGCCTCCTCTCCTATCACATGATGTAGTGTCAACGGTTCTTGAAGATTAGCCAGATTTTGAAGTGTTGAAGTACGATGTGGTTGATAGTGTGGACAGTCAATCAGAATATGTTTGACTGTTAGATGTTCAGAGCAGTGTGAACACTGAGGAGGATCATTGCCGGTGAGTAAATGGAGGTGAGTCAGATGGGTATGCCATATTCTTATCCCTGCAAGTACCACTTCTTCTCGCCGAACTGTCTGAGTGCACGAGTGCCATAATTTTGGGTCCTGTTTCAATTGAAAAAGTTTGTTATTTGTTTCTTTATGCCATAGCTCTGTCCACTGTGCATGGTATGCTGTCTGAATTATGATATTATAATCAGATGCTGGAATGAAGACAGAGGTTAAGTCTAAGGTTGATGGATTTTTAGCAGATATATCAGCTAATTCCTGAATGTGCCGGAATCCAGCAAAACTTCACTAGTTGTTGACGGTGATCAATTTGCAATAGCAAAGTCCTGATTTTCATTAAAATATGGTGATTCTTTTGAGAGGGATTCTGCATTGCTGTAATTGAGCTGAGAGAGTCAGTGTAAACTATATATTTTGCAGATGGGTGTAGAGTAAAATTTTCTGGAGCTAATTGTTTTGCATACAGTTCTGCTGAAAAGTTGCTATACTCAGGTGGAAGAGAAGCTGATATGATAGCAGAGGGAAACACTGCTGCTGCTCCAACAGTTGAAAGAGATTTGGAACCATCCGTATATACCGGCAGGAAGTCAGCACAGCTCTGAAGATGGCTAGCATGGAGTTGTTGCACATTCAGTGTCTGTATTTTGGCTGCATATTTAAGTAACAGCATTTTTCTGCTGAGAGTATCAAAATAAGTATCACAAGTCAGTTGAGGAAAGGGGGTCCACGGAGGATGAGGTTAATTCTTTATCTGTTGCCCATTGTGGAGAGGAACAATTCAGTTCTGTGATATTTCAAGCAGCCGTAGGCCAGCTGGTGGGATTTTACTTGGTTTATTTCTATAGAGATTAACTAATGGTTGATTAAAAAGGTATGGCTGAATAAGATGCAAAGAGCAAGTCTGTATTTTGGCTGCATATTTAAGTAACAGCATTTTTCTGCCGAGATGCAGAGGGGGCTCATGAGCTTCAATGTATAGACTATGAGTTGGAGATGTCCTATACACACCAATTGCAATCCGAAGTGCATTATGTTGAATAGGATCCAGCCAGCGTAGTACACTCCTTCGGGCAGAATCATAAACAGGAGCACCATTATCTAAACGGGATCTGATCAATGCTCTATATAAGAGCAGCAAAGTTGTACGGTCTGCTCCCCAAGAATGGGCAGATAAAGCTCTTAGACCTTGAAGCTTGAAATGTTCCCATATCATAGAGAATGGATATGTTACAAAACCCTAAATTTGTAAGTACGACATTTAAAGTGTCACTGAAAGTTTTAAATGTTCCAGTTTTAGTTTTTTTGGCAATTATAAATTTAAATTCCGAATATGCTGATATTTTATAAATAACATCACTTTCCTTATATGTAATAAATCGTGAATATTTTTTTGCAAGGCATATCACATTAAGTTTCCCAAAGTCAAAATTATTGCTTTCATTTGTGATAGCATTAATATCAAATACTTTCCAATCGTTTCATTAATCATCAGGAAATCTGTTATCAAAGTGATCACATACACGTTTGATAAAGCGAATTATTATAGCTGCAGTGTCAACATCCCATTGAATTTTTGATAATACTTCTTTCACATTTTCACTCCAGAAAATATTTTTTTCGAGATATTGGCTCCTTAATTTGTTTATTTTAGCTTTAACATGTGCATCAATAATATTTAAACAACTTTTTTGTAGATATTTTCAAAGCGATGCAAGCTCTCCTAATACATCATTGAGCGAAATGTGATGCAGCATGTTCTTCAACAACAACATAATTATTTTTCAAAGATTATACACGATTTGCGCTGCTTCGCCAAGTAGGCGGGCTATTTTAAAAAGCATGTAAAAATTACTGTGAAATCTCTACCTGAAACAAGTTGGGAAGGAAAGATAAAAGCTGTTGATGCAGTACGATATCAGTTAAGGAATATTACAACTGCATTAAATGAAATCAAGGAACAGGCCAAAGGAAAAGATGCAGAATTGCATTCTAAAATATAAGGTTTGTTAACATTGCCAATTATGTTTGCGTCTGGAGAAGGGAGTTTTTTGAGAAAACATATTCACGAACAACAGTTGGTCAAAAAAGAATAATGGAATGGTCAATAGAACAAGATGTACTAAAAGAGATATATAAAAAAAATCAGACGTTTAGACAAATTTATATCAAGTTAATATTGTAAGATAATGATGTGAAAACTTTTAAGTTTATAGAAATAATGTACTAGGCGTTAAATTTCAAATAAATAATTATTATCTGAATAATTTTTGGGTGTTTCTTTTATTTTTCAGAAATATTTGCAACAAGCCCCTCCCCCAGATAAATATTTTGCCTGGGGCCAACCTGTAGGTATGGCACTCTTCATTAACAAAAAAAAAAAAACTCTACGACTGTGCCATCATCGGGGAACGGTGACTGTGTTCTTGTGCATTTTAAAAGCAGCCTAGCTTTTAAAAGCACTTAGAGGTACTAAAATAACGTCTAAACTTAGGAACGCAGATCCTCAAGAGCTTGTGTAGGTGAAACTTAATTGGAGTACTGCTATTACATAACAACGCTATTATTATTATTATTCATATAGTGCACGGAAGCCCGACGCTGCACGAGGCAAAAAAAAAAATTTCTGATTTACCCCGAGGGATAGAGAGCGAGAAGTAGAAGGGGATTGCCAAGAAAGAGAAGAATGATCCTTCGAGTACATCACGTTCCAAGAAACCATTAATAATTTGCAATTGATACTTCTTAACTATCTTTTTACACTTGACTTAGCCGAGTGGGCCCTGAGTCCAAGCGATATTAGTAACCATAGCACCTTTTTATATAAGGAAAAAAGATAGTATGAATCAGAGCTGTATTAGGAAGCTTCGCGATAAATTAAAAAATTATCTACATCCGAACGATTGGTTTGTATTGAAGACCTCCATAGATTTGCGACGGGAAGCACAAGCCTCAGAAATAAAAACAGACACGTTAATAAGTTGCAAACATTATCGAATAGTTCAAGACACGTTCATGCGAATTCTAACACATTGTCGCGAGCTGGCGACCAAGTTCACACGAGTTGGGTGACATCCCCCCCACAGACACATAACGCACTACCACAGAATATGTCGGCTAGTTCACGAACACCCCCTCACCCAGTATCCAACGAACCGACATATCAACAGGTTACAAATCTTTCCTCGTGTACACTATCACAGGACCAGATTTCACTTTTATCCAAAGGATTAAATTATAATTTACCACCTCGAAAGCTGCCAAAAAAACAATGCGTAATTGATATTGAATTTGGACTTCGTAGTGTTCCACAAAAAGATGTATTTATTCAACAAGTTAACCAAGTAGTGAATAACATAAAAGAAACGCGACTTCCTAAATTGAATACACATGACAGTTCAGCTTTACGAGAACTTCGAGAAAATAAGGACATTATTATACAGAGGGCAGATAAAGGAGATACAGTGGTAATACTAGATAAACATGATTATATTAATAAGTTAGATTCAGTTGTATCTGATACCTCCACTTATTGTGAAGTGGACCCGACACTGTTTACCAATTTGGTAAATCAATACAATAAAACGTTAACCACATATCGTAAAAACGACTACATTACTATGGTTCAGTTGAAGGAATTGAAGTCCAGAACATACAATATTCCTGCACTTTTTGGTCAGGTAAAATTACACAAGCCTGGATTTCCGATTCGACCTATTGTTTCCTACAGGAACTCGGCATTTTCAGCCTTAGCCACACATGTATATAACATTATAAAACCTTTTAGACAGGTTATACAATTTGGGATTAAGAATTACGATACATTATTTAATAATCTTAAAGACTGTAGACTCGGCGACAATGACAATTTATTCTCATTAGATGTTACCTCATTATATACGAATGTAAACGTTGAATACACATTAGATATTATTTGGGATATGTTAAATAAAAACTCGACACCGATTAATTATACGAAGCTGCCTATAAAGGAGATTTTTCACTTAATTAAACTATTAGTCGAGGCAAACTACATCACCTTTCGAGACAAGGTGTACAAACAAATTTTTGGATTACCAATGGGTTTGAGCCTGAGTGGCTTAATGTCAGAGATCTATCTCTCAACGATTGAGCAGATACATTTGACACCTTTTCGTCCCCGTATCACATACTATGGGAGGTATTTAGACGATGTTCTAGTTATTACCGATAGTAGTACTATCCAAGACATTTTACATTCGTTTAATAATATTCATTCTAGACTCAAATTTACATTGGAAAGGGAAGATACGGATACAAAGTCATTAAACTTTCTAAATTTCACGCTTACCCGGGACTCGAACAAAATACAATTTAGCATCTATCGAAAACCCACAAACACCGGTATGCTTCTACATTATAATAGCTACCACCCGTTCACCTACAAAAGATCGATTATCTTTAATCAATTTCTAAATGCCTATAAATATTCAACGACGGATTCTGCTTTAGACTCAGAAATACAAATATTAACTAGCAGATTCTTGAACAGGGGTTATCCCATTAACACAATAAATCGAATTAGGGTACAAGCTAAGGATAGGATACAAAATACTGCACCAATCAACAATAGTAATATCAAAAAATACTTTATTTCTGTCCCATATGTTGAACAGTGGCACAAACAGCTTAACAGATTCTTTAAAGATACCGAATTTAAAATTATAGCTAGGCCTATACGGAAGTTACACACTATACTGAACAATCGCTCGGTTCTTTCGGCGTTCGCAACACAAATTAATGATCTAGTATACAACATCATTTCTTGCGGTGATTGCGACTCGTCTTATCAGGGTTCGACGCGGTTTTCTCTTAATATCCGTGTAAATCAACACGAAGCCTCAGTTCGTGCTTCTCGTTCAGCAGCGTCAGAATTAGCCTTTCATGCCATTAACGAAAAACATACGTTTTTATTTAACGAGGCCAAAATACTTAACGTTCAACGTAATTATACGCGACTATTAATTGCAGAAACCGTTGAAATTAAATTACACGAGAATTCTGTTAATGTTCGGCGGCCATATTTGATTTCCGATGCGTGGACCTTTACGCGCATGCGCGAAGACACATAATCACTATTTAAGTTGCAGGTTTAGCTGATTCGGTAATTTTCATTCCTGTGATCACGACAGTCGGTCGAAAAGCATTGTCAGCTTCAGGAAGGAAAATCGTTTTGAATATTTTTGTTAGATTCTTTTAATTGCGTTAATTTGAATTTTAATTGTTTTGAATTGATTTTGAATTGTGTTAAATTGATTATTTAATTATTTATATTTTACTTTAATGTACCGGTAAGTTGTCGATTTTTTTCGTTTTTTCCGTTTTAATTTCTGGAGGGTATCATACGGAAGTGTTCCACGTACTATATTGAGGTAAACTCCTCTTATTAATTTACTAATAAGGAAAAAAGATATGGCTGCCTCAGGAACGTTGAAACTCCAGAAAACTGACTCATAAACGTATCCAGTTCCCACTTTCTTGATCATGCACTCCAATAGTAAAAATTCTACTGGCCAACGCCCTCTCCATTAGAGTTCTTCTCTGTAGAGTTGAAAAGGAATTCGAAAGAATTGCTAATATCTCTCAAGTATCTAAAAAGATTAAAGAGATGTCCTCATTGAGATCAATGCAAAACATTCAAAGGATCTTTTAAATATTGATCTCTTTGCAGAACCCAGTTTGCGATCAGGGAAAAGATGATCTCAGATTGGGATCATCCCCATTTAGATTTATGTGTCTGAAGAGATTAGCATTAGTAGAGGCATTTGATGCAAGAAAGCAAGTTTATGCAGCATCAGCCAAAAAAAAAAAAGTAACATAAATAAATAAAAATAACCACTTCCACTTCACCCCTCTGTTCGTTCGAAATACCTGTCCAACTGAGCCTTAAACTTATTTAGGCTATCAACTTCCACGACAAAGGATGGAAGTCTGTTCCACCTACCAACCACCCGCTGGCTAAAGGCAAATTTCCACACATCTATCCTACATCTGTCTTTCCTCAATTTGAATTTATGCCCTCTCAGGTGATTATTCTGAGCAAGTGGAAGAATCCCATCAGCATTGAGCATGCTCAAACCATTCAAGGCTTTGTACACCTCTATCAGATCACCTCGCTGGTGCCTAGTTTCCAGACACTGTAATTCGCAAAACTTAAGCCTTTCTTCGTAAGAGCACCCCTTTGTCCCATTCACCAATCTAGTTGCACTTCTCTGTACTCGTTCCAGCAGCTCTACATCCTTCTTGAAATGAGGCCTCCAGGCCTGTATACAGTACTCTACGTGTGGCCTGACCATTGCCTTATACAAGGGAATAATCACCTCCTTATCCCTGCTAGAAAAATTCCTATATATCATTGACAATACACCATGAGCTACTCTTGCAACCCGTCTGCACTGCTCAGAGAACTTCATATCTGCCTGCACAACCACCCCCAGGTCCCTTTCATTCTCTACCACTGTCAGTGTAGTACCACAGAGTTGATACGTTGCTCTGGGGTTGCTGTTTCCCATATGTAGTACTTTACATTTGTCAATGTTAAACTTCATTTGCCACCTCGAAGCCCATCTGCTCAACCTTTCCAAATCCTGTTGCAGCAGCATAGTGTCAGTAGTGTCCTTGACAACCCTGCCAACCTTCGTATCGTCTGCAAACTTGGACATTAAGCCTGATATACCATCATCAATATCATTTATAAATACAGAAAACAATAAAGGACCCAATACTGAACCCTGAGGGACTCCACTCATAACATTAGTCCACGATGAGCAGTGTCCATTGATTACCACTCTCTGTCTTCTCCCCCTCAACCACCCCTTTATCCATAGCAGCAGTTTGCCTCCAATGCCACACTGCTCCAATTTGTGCAGCAGTCTTCCATGTGCAACAGTATCAAAAGCCTTTCTAAGATCCAAGTATATAATATCAAAGTTATTCCCTGCATCCAGTTCTTTTGTGACTGCATCATAGTATCCAATCAAATTGGTCAGGCAAGACTTACCCTTAACAAAACCATGCTGTGTCCTAGCTATAACTGAAGTCTTGTCTAGATGATCCTGCAGTGCTTCTTTAACCAGTGCCTCCATTAATTTATCAGGAACAGAAGTTAAACTCACAGGTCTATAATTACTTGTGTCAGCCTTTGATCCCCCTTTGTGAATTGGGGTCACATTTGCACATCTCCAGTCCATGGGTACCTCCCCTGAGTCCAAGGAAGCTCTCATAATTATGGCTAAGGGTTTGCTTACTTCCTTTGCTGCCTCCTTTAATATAACTGGATAGATCCCATCCACCCCAGGTGCCTTTCTTGTGTTTATCTTCAACAATTTCTCCTCCACTTTGCTCTCAGTTATTACAAGATTCTCTAGCTTACTGCTAGAGTTGAATACACCTCTGGCATTCCCCTCGCTGAATAACTCCTCATGTGTGAATATTGATGCAAAATATTCATTTAGTTTGTTAGCTACCTGAGCAGGGTCATCAACAGTTGACCCATCGATCTCAAGTGGACCAATCTGATTCATCCCCTTCCTTCTAGAGTTTACATAAGTAAAGAATTCTTTGCTGTTTTTCTTCGCATCCCTTGCCAAGGATCTCTCGTAATCTGCCTTCGCCTGCCTAACCTCCTTTGTAACTTGGTTACAGATCAACTTGTATCTATCATAGGCGTCTGTGTCACGTGTTAATTTGTATGTATCCCATGCATTTTTCTTTTCTGCCATATGCCTCATCAGTTCATCTGACATCCATTTAGGCCGAAACCTTGAACAATATTTCTTAGTTGGTATGTAAAGCCTAGTAGCTTCCAAGATAAGTTCTTTGAATGCTTCCCATTTTGAATTTGCTGTTGGCAATATCATCAGTTGATCCCACTGTATAGAATTTAAATACTGTCTCAGTCCATTGTAGTCGCCTTTACGAAAGCAATACCCCTTCCCTTTACCCCTAATGGTAGTTACCTCTTTGAGTAACTCCCACTTCAGCACACTGTGGTCACTGCCACCAAGTGGTTCATTTATCTGCAGATTCTTAATGCATGAAGAATCACTACTGATAATCAAATCAAGAGTATTACTCCCTCTAGTTGCCTCCTGAACATGCTGATGTAGAAAACAATCATCCAATAAATCCACAAAAGCCTTGCTACTGTGTGAGTGACCAGCCCCCAATTCCAGTCAGTATCTGGGAAATTAAAATCCCCCATTATAAGACTCTCTGATTTACTGCCCCACTCTATTTCTCCGAACAGTTTCTTATTATACTCATCAGAGTCATTAGGCCTATAGCACACTCCTACTCTCAATTTTGATCTCCCAATGCTTATGTCACACCAAACTGACTCGACACTGCACTGTCCAGCGATTTCGACTGGCTTCACTTCCTTGGATTTTATGTGTTTTTTAACTAATAGCATAACCCCTTCTCCCTTCCTATCCTGTCTATCCTTTCTGTAGACATTGTACTCCCCAAATTCCAGTTCTGCATTCCTTATATCTGTGTGACACCACGTCTCTGAAATCCCCACAATATCTGCCTTTGATGTTTTGAGCAATACCTCAAATTCATCAAATTTATTTACTAAACTCCTAGCATTGGTGTACACACAAGTATACATGCACCTGTTCTTTTTCTTAGCTACCCTAACACAACCCATGTGTTTACTTGTACCCCAATGATTCCCAGCAGTCTCTGAAATATCCTGCATCTTATTTTCCAGGCTGTGGCTCATTCCAATAGAAGCAGTGGAAGAATCACTTTCACCTCTGCCAGTGGCTACTGTTAATCTATTAGTCCTTGTATCCCCCCAATCTAGCAGTTTTCCGACCCACCTAACACTGCCTCGATAGCATCAGCAAACATTGTTGCACCCTTTCTATTTAAGTGTATCCCATCCCTGTAGAAGCAGTCTCTCCTGTTAACAAGTACAGACCAGGCTGAAAAATGAAAAAAATTCTACCCCTTGAGCCCTGCACAATCTTTCCATGGCCGAATTGATTGACAGGGCTCTCATCATATACTCCTTCCTATCGTGTCTGGGCAGAATTGCAGACACTTTCAATTTCAACCCTAATTCACGGCTTTTTTTCATCAGTGACCTGTACTTGTCAAGTAATTCCGCCGGTCTCCTACTCTTAATATCATTGGTGCCAACGTGTACAACTATATCACCTTTTGTGCCCTTAAAAGATGATATCCGCTCTACAACGTCATCAACTTTTGCCCCTGGCAGACATACCCTGGTCCTGTTCCACCTATCCTTTTTACAAAGCATGTTTCCCGTTTCCCTGACAATAGAGTCACCAACAACTACTAGTTCCTTTGGGACCAGCGCAGTCTGCCTTAGGGTTGCCGCTGTGTTGCGCGATGACCAAGTGCAAGCTCTGGCATTGGTGTGGGCAGCTGAGAGCTTGATGGGCCCCTCACTTGTAATCCTTCGAGGGCATTCACCCTGTCCTTCAAGCTCTCATATAGGCCCATAACAACGCTCAGTTGTCGCCTTATCTCCTTACACTCCTTGCATCGCACACATACAAAGACATCCCCCATGGCAGTATCATGTCCCATACTTGACTGCTCCGCAAACATCAAGCAAATAGTGCATCTTAAAAGGCTGTGATTCAGAGGACAACTGCCCCCCTCAGTTCTCCCCTGGGCCACAGCATTCCCATTAGCTTGAGCCCTTTGCTTTGCTGCTCTGATTTGAGTCATGATTTAGATTTACTTTCAATAAAATTTCAATTTCTGTACAAAATTAAATCCTAAACTTGTATCCAAGCACAGTTATAACGCTATATTTATGTTTCAGTAACGAGTATTATCTACGAAATATTTATGTTTCAGTAACGAGTGTTATCTACGAAACATTTATGTTTCAGTAACGAGTGTTATCTACGAAATCCCTTTATATAACTTTCGTATCAAGTTATGTATTAATTATTTGTTTTTACTAATTATTTATGTTACGTAACCTAAGTGGTTATATGTATAGTTAAAAGTACAATTTAATTGCCAATGAAGTTCGACAAGATTAATAGATTTTACTGATTAATTTTCCCGTAACAATGGCGGATATTTATGAACGGTAACACGTGTATTTGATACCCTTTCCGATACTAAGTAAGATGTTAGAAGACGTTAAAGAACAAGAAGTAATTCAAGTTAAGTGAATATATACCACAAAGATGGCTTCTTCATCTCTTCACTAGACCTCAGCAGCCGACTTCCATTGCTCTCGTGTTCAGTACAGTTGATAGAATCGCTGCCCTCCCCACACTGGGTGGAGAAAAACTGAGTTTGAGGCCCATTGATGACGTGAGGAATTTTTATGGGCCTTGTTTTCACAACGTAGCTGAGCTAGTCGGTATGGAGGATAGCATGGTTTTTCATCCAGAAAACAGGAAATATACCACAGCAGCAGCAGTTTGAATAGTTATTAACATCCATATTATAGTCTGCTCCTTATATATCCTACAAAACTGTACCGCCTAACAAAATGATTTAGATCTGAAGACTGATCCCCACAAGTTCTGTGTTGAGAAACATACAGATCTGAGAAGATACAGGACATGTACCACCACATACAACTGTAGAAGTTTTCTGATTATCTCCTTCAGGATGGAATCTCCCATGAACTCTACTTTGCTGAAGAATTAATTTGTTTTAAATTATTTGTTTGTATGTATATTAGTTGTATATGCATATATTAGGAAGCGTATGTATCTACCTTTTGCTTGTGTCACTGTATATATTTGTATGTGCTTTATTTTCTCACATTACATGTTATTTGTGTATTATTTTATAGACAACAATGTGCGTAATTTATGTACGATTTATATGTTTGCTCTCTAAGTTATAATGTACAAATGTATATAGGCACCCTTCTAGCTGAAGGCTTTTCAGGGGTGAAGCATATGTAATAAATTGAATAAATAAATAAATAAAATAACTATTCAAACTGCTGCTGCCTCAAGGAAAGAGCTCCGTAAAATATGTTTAGCAGGAACATGAGGGTTTGCAACAGCTACCCCCAACAAACTGTTGATGCTCAGTTCTGTCCTTTCTACACATATGACACGGTTCTGTCGCAGTCCGTGGTTTGTAATGTCTTGATGACAGATAAAGGTTGTTAATATTGGCACGGAAAACACAGAAAATGCACTGAAGTGATGTGTTCATTATTTTTGTTAAACTTTGGCAGCATTTCTAAGCTTGTGAAGTTGTTTTTTTCATTCATGTTTTTGTCCTTTCCTTTTGTTTTTTTTTTTTTTTTTTTTTGGAAAAAAAAAAAAAGTCTTTCCTGTATACATACAGTATTTTCCTCAACAAAAATTTGTCCGGCAGGATCATTTGCTGTTTTCACGCCGGTGTCCATTTCCTGTTGGCGACTGGAAGTTTCGCTTTGTATTTCCTTATAGCAGCAGAGGTTTTCAAGTAGAGCTGAGCTGATGTTTCACGTAATTGGATAAAGATTCTTCTAGATACTGTTAGTTCAGTCTGATTAGCATGTTTTCATGATTTGGGGTTATGTAGGTCTGTTCTCTAGATTTGCTTCGTGGTATGGGGTAGGAAACATTATGGTTTTTTTTTTTTTTTTTTTTTTATTTCTGCATAAGTTTCTCGCTTTTCAAATGATGAGATGTTCTAGCATAAACAGTTTTGCAAAATTTATGCACTGGTCATGGAGCAGTACAGACTTCACAGCTGCACTCTAATGAGCCCTACTTGCATAAGCAGGAATTCCCCGACAAACTGTGTGGAATTGCTGTATTTCTGACATCAGGAAACACCATATTCCATACCCACGATAGTGGGTTTGGAATATGGTGTTATACGTTTGGAGGAAGTTAGATGGAAAACATCTTCTAAGCATAGTTAAATTCTGTAATAAGCTTCTTATGGGAGTCCATGCACTATTTCAAACGATGCGGGAAAGCCAAGGCCTACCACAAGATTATGGATATTTGGGGTGTCAAGGCGATCAGTGAAGAGTTGACAGAGATTGTGCAGATTTCCTTCAATGAGCAACTGATTCCAAGAAGTGCAACCAAGGTTAGCATACATGATTGATCTCGAGATGGTGAAAGGATGGCCATTAACACGGTTCAACCACCTTAAAATCCAGTACTCGATACCCATGAATTTTTTTTATGTTGGTTAGGGAAGCAGAGGACCAGATCGTCGAGGCATACATGGGAATCAGAACAAGACATGTTTGTATGTAGTGAGTGGCAAGTTTTTGGTTGTTTATTCCAATAAGTTCCTGTCTTATCATCCACATTTCTGACAGAGTTTTTGCTTTAGTGTTGGCAAAGTGCTATTGGAAGGTCAGGCCTTCATCCCAGGTGAGCCCTAGATCAGTGTGATGAGAGACCTTTTGGACTCTAATACCATTGATGTAGATGTCTATGTTCATCCTCTTTTTCAGGTTGGTGAAAGAAATTTGTGCTGACTTGGTCGGATTTATGGATAGAACAATATTCTCAAGATAATGGTGAAGTTCTTCTATTAGGACAGTGGCATGGGCGTTGATTGCATCCGATTTGTCACCGTGTTTTCACGAGATGAAGAGTTTTATATCATATGCGTAAGAGCTGCAGTCAGGGTGCATAGAGAGGAAGGGTTCCAAAGCGGCAGCAAAAAATAGTGCAGAATGGACGCCACCTTAGGGGGACCCCTCTGTAGACGACGTTCGATTGGAAGGTTCTATGTTCTACTCTCAAATGCCTTTGTTTGAGAATGGAAATGATGGATTTTAATAGGCCTTCCTGTATTCTGAAATGCCTTTCAAGTATTGTCATTGAGACATTATCGAAAGCAGCTTTAATGTCTAAAAATACTACATCAATCTGTTCTTTGGCATTCAGAGTCGTTTGGATCCGAGGGTGTCCATCAGATTTGTCATAGTTGATCTCTTTGGAATCACAGTGTCTAAATATGGTGGTCTTTTATGGAAAATGCATAACAAGAATTGGCAGCAGAGTCTTCTCGAACAATTTTAATAAATTGCAGCTTATAGAAATGGGATGAAAATCCTTCTTGTCTTTCGGATGTTTGACTTTAGGCATGGGTTTTACAATATAATGTTTCCATATTTCGGGGATAATTCCAGTGTGTAGGGTTTCTCTAAATATGTGTAGCAAGACCTCAATGATGAATGGCCTGCTTACTTTCATGATGAAAAGGGGGAACATATTGGTGCCAGAAGTGGATTTATTTGGAAGATTATTTAATGCCTGAATTACATTTTCTTTGGTTATGGTGATTTCTTTTAGTAGAGGTGTGATATCAAGATTGGATCCGGATGGAGTAATGCTATTCATGTAATTTACCAGCCAACTGGTATTGTCTGGTGCGAGAGAGTTATACTTTAAATTAGGATCTGGAGAGATTCTGAAGGTACTGTTCGCCCATTCCCTAAATAAGGTTTCGTCCGTGGTGAAGTTGGTATTCTTGTTGTTATTGATTCTTTTATTCTGTTTAAGCTTTTTAGAAATTGCAAAGTTGTACTCTTGGCATTTGTGCTTTAAGAAACAGGCTCGTTCTTTTTTTTTTAAGCGATGTAGTCTTCGGGGAGTCTGGTTTTATGCCATTTTCTGCAAGCCTTTTGTTTTCTTAGAAACACTACCTTCATATTGTTGTTAAACCACCAGTTAGACCGATGTGAGAACCGAATCTCCTTAGACGCACCAACACAATCTATTTGAAATAATTCTTCAGCCAGGATGGAAGCGGCTTCAGGCCCTGACTTTTCTAACAGACACTTCCATTTATACATAGTGAGGCGATGGAGGATTATTTCTTGCCTAATGAACTTGTTTGAAAAGACTCTTCTCGTGTGCAGTGGGCCACATCCTTCAACCGAGGTATTAGAGAGGTCGGAGTGGGCATAAAATTCACAATCTAAGGTTGATGATCTGATTTGAAGAAGAAGAAGAAGGTTGGTTTGACAAGTTCTGCATGAGGTATATTGTGAAAAATGAGGTCGAGCTGCTGATTTCCCCGAGTTGGGGGGAGTTTGAAGAGGATGAAGGTCGAGCATATGTAACATGTTTTCCAGAGAAGACTGAGCCATTGAGTACCTCGGCAGGGGCTTGTTGAATTCCCCTATGAGAATAGCAGCAACGTTGGGTTGGAGATTGGTAGTAATCCAGGCCGCTAGTTTTGTTCTAACCTCTAGGGTGTGTTCTGGAGGTAGGTAGACAGTGCAAACCTGTATTCTAATTTCATTGAGGTGAAGCATTACAGAGATGGCTTCGAAATTTTCGGAACTACTTGAGTTGGTCCTGTGTTGAGAAAAGGAATTTTTATAGATGATTGATTTTTTTTTTTTTTTTTAATAGATTTTTTTTTTTTTTTTTAATAGATTTTTTTTTTTTTTTTTATAGATGATTGATATCCATATTATAGTCTGCTCCTTATATATCCTACCAAACCGTACCATCCAACAAAATTATTTAGATAATCTCATTGCTCAATTACCCACACCTTTCTGCATTCTGGGAGATGTAAATGGTCACCACACATACTGAGGAGTAATAACCACGTAGATCAAAGAGGAAAGCAAATTTCAGAATATACCAAATACAGATTTGATTTGAGATGTTTTACAGAGTTCTGTATTTCAGTACAGTGATACTAGGTGGAGATAAATTATTTCTGGGAGCCACCATAGACAGGGTATGCATACACATTCTTTGAATGGAATTGAGCTTCCTAGCAAATACTTTGAGTTGCGCGCTCTAAACAAATTGGTGCACCATATGTTACTATTGCAATAAATACACATTCTTATATAAAGTCTAGCAGTGCCTTACCTTTAATTCCCCAGGCAGCACTAGTGATTTGAGTAATCATCTCAATAAATTTCCTCAGCTTTCCAGATAGATATGTCATGTGTGAGTTGAAAGTTAATGATCCATGAAGCATAATGCCCAGATGTTTTAATTGCCTTGCTGATTTTAGGCTCGACCCATTTATTCTCACAACTGGGAGTTTTCTACCCAAAAAATGACCTTTGAAGACCATTGTCCTTGTTTTGGTTCCAGATACAGTCAGTTTATGTAACCTACACCACTTAAGTTCATGCAAAACCTGCTGTGACCTAGTTTCTAGTTGTGTCCATGAATTTCCTTCAAATAAGCAGCACAAGATCATCAGCATACACCACCATCTCTGTATGCGCGAAGTCCCTACACAACCAGTCCTCCAAAACTAGGTTCCACGTTAGTCAGTGGTGTATTCGGGCCAGAACAATGTTCTGGTACCTTTTTTTTCCCTTCTAAATGTCATAATAGAAAATCATTAAATTTATACATCTACTATTATGAAACAATGGCATAATCAAAGGGGAGGGAGAAATATCTATTTTACTCATTGCTACTATATATATATATATATATTAATAGTAATATTTAAAATTAATAGATTTCTTTAAAAATTTATTTAAAAATAAAAAATATAAATTTCGCAATAAAACTTGAACATTTCTTACTAAAGTCCAATGTGTTAGATAAAGAGATCCAACGAATGAGATATACTGTGATGCGTGCGAATGCTGCATTTTGATTTGCCATGAGCTGAATGTTAGAACTGGTTGTTCTATGAACCATGAGTCTGAAGTGTGATTCAGTTACTGTACAGTCAAAGTGGCATTATCATATAGTCTTCTGGAGAATGAGTGTTCCGGTACTATTTTTCTAGCAATACACCTCTGACAGCGGTCCAAAAACCAATCCTTGTTGACATCCGCTGGTCACCTCTCATATCATAGAACCAACTGATGACTTAACAGTCACTGTATCGTGTGTGAACTAGTCCTTTACCACCCTAGAGATCTTAGTTGAAGAGCTTGCAAGTCACAATATCATACGAACGCTGTTCCATTGAATGGAGTCAAAAGCTACATCAAAGTCAATAAAGACTCCAAGGACATACTTTCTGTTCAAGCCTAATATATAGTTCCGCACTTTCAAAAGTGAATCTTCTGTTCCACAACCTTGAATAAACCTATATTGTCTACCAGACCAGTGTATGATTTTTTTCAGTATAATCTGTAGCCCGTCTTATCTGCATTCTTTCAAACACCTTTCCTAATCCATAGAGGAGGGCAATAGGTCAATAAGATCGCGGATTATTTTTTTGGTCTAGATGGTCCCTTCAGTATCAGCTTTAATAAGGCATCCTTCCATGGTGATGGAAAGACCTCATCACACAGGCAGCTATTAAAGACCTCAAGGATCAGCCAATATCAGCTAATGGCCTGTTTAATGACTTCTCCTTCAAGAGGTCCATCTCTAGGTATTTATTGTTCTTATACACTGTAGTGCATCACAGAGTTCAATTAGACCAAAAGGATCCTCATCATGTACCCCCAGTATAAGCATAATTCAGCCCTTTCATCAACATATATTCCTCATAATCATGCTCAGAGGCAGTACCTCCAATCAGATGATCCAAAATTGCAGACTTACTTTCCGTCCAAGTTGTACTTTCCTTGTCAACACCTCCAATAGAGTATGCCGTATCTCCATTATATATTTTAGCCTTGCCAGTACACAGCTTATATATAATTCCCCATGGGTTCTTATTCCCCACTGATTTAACCAATATTCTCCAGGTGGTTAATTTTGATTTAGATATCATATACACATATGCACTCCATATCCTGTGATGCTAGTTTAAGTACACTAACTTCCTGCTCCCCACTGTTATGCCGATTCCTTTGGTACCTTTTCTCTGCTTTATGAACCTGCTTCCAAAGTTGGTTTGACTCACCAGACCACCATTTAACTGAAATCCTATTACAGTTCTTTTGCTTCATAGATGTGCAGGAAGCTTCAGAGAGAGAGAGAGAGAGAGAGAGAGAGCACTGAAGTATGTCTACTCCAGACATCTGTCTAAATGCTCCAATGCCCAGATTCCTAAGTTGGACATAAATATGTCCAACTTAGGAATCTGGGCATTGGAGCATTCCTACTTTGCATATTTGATAGCAAATCTCCATAATTCTTCCTGAGACAGAGCAAGTTTCATTGTGTCCCTGGCAGAGAAAATACAATGGCCCGATGATCAGAGAAGTTACAATCTGCTCTTAATTGTTCATGAACTAGCTGCACTTATGTTACAGATTGTCAAGTCAATATTTGATCATCCATTAACAGTGAAGACAGCTATCTGGACTTGGTAGATATTGTATAAGCAATCCACAACAAGCCAAGAATTCATCTAACTGACAACCACTATCCTTTTAAATGCTATCAAACCATGATGCTGATGTTGCATTCGAATCCATCGATATTACTGAATTACCACCCAAGTGATTTTGAACCAGTTTCATGTACCTGATGATCCATGTACCATTAGCATTAGTAGAGGCATATGATGCAAGAAAGCAAGCTTATTTAGCATCACCCAAAAGGAAAAAAAAAAAAAATGTGCACTAGTCTAACTTCATCAGCCACCAACCTTGAACTTTAAGCATTAATCTGTGGTATTAGGTTACCATTCGATTTTGCATTGTACTGATTAAGAATTAAGCAATTATTGATATCTGCCATTAACATTATCAAATTGCTGTGCATGGATATTGAATAATTTAAAAGTTCAGATGGATGGTTCCAGAAATTTAAGACTCATCATGGCCTGTTTTTCAAAAAGGTGTGGTGAAATGCAGCCATGGACATTGACGTTACAAGCGAATGGAAGAAAAATCGTTTAAGAAAAACTACCGAAGAATCTATTAAACAAAATTGTGCTGTCTTGAAAGCAAAAATCAATGCAAAATCTGACATCCTGCAGGCAGTGTATTTATGTGTTTCAGCATGAGTTAAGTTAATGAAAAAGTGATTGCCAATTGCTCCAAACATGCTGGATTTACTGACTTGAATGATGCAATGTGTGAAGTTCCCCATGCTTCTTCCTCTATTAATTGTGAAGAACATCCCGATAATAGGGAAGAAATATTTGAGCCTGTGAGTCCTCACCTAAACTTACAGGAAAACTTAAGCTTCAAAGATTATGCAGAAGTGAATGCGGACATTGAACATTTCAGCATATATGCACAAATGAAGAGCAACCCATTGCAGGCGTAATGGAATCGTCTGAAATTTGTAGTGATGAAGATGAGGAACCTACTGTGGTTGAACAAGAAGTTTCAGTGAAAGATGCTCATCAAGAATTAGAACTTGTGTGTTGATTTTTTTTCAAGTGCAGCCTAACTGTGAAAGTGAAATAACTGCTAGGGCACACCTTCATAATTCTCTTTTTTTTTAAAAGTAGAGCATGTTTTCATCTCTACTTTCAATGGTAGGGCATGTTTTCATGCTGTACCATTGAAACAGCATTTATAGCCTAATTTTCAGCCTATTTAGTAAAATTTGCAATTTAATTGTACTTACTGCACTCTTCATAATTTTCCTGTTTAATACTATAGTATATGTTATAAATAAGATTATACTATATTGTGTTAGTAGCATTACATTAAATATTCAAGCTTTTACTTGTTTTATTTTTATTAAGTTTTCAAGCTTTTACTTGTTTACTGATTTTACGAATGATCGATATAACATCCTTCTGATATAACAACTGCTTTTCAAATTTACCCTACTGGGTCATTATATAGAGCTTCAACTGTATATCTGTCAGTTAATTATCGAATTATGTGTGATGGATTGATTGAGAGGTTGAATTATAGTGAATTTGTAATATAAGTATTATGAGTAGCAATCCTACCTATTATTCATAGGTATTTATGAATAATAAGTATAATGCATACCACTTGATGAAGTTTTTGATGTTGTTGATTCAAGTTTTATGTGCCTAAATCTTAGATTTATCTTTCTCATTAGGAAGAAAAAAAAATAATGCCATTATTTGCTAGGCTTGATTCGGCATTGCAGGTATGGTAGTATTTTTAGTGATACTTTGCAATTTGTGTTCAATTTAATTTATAATGAACAATGAAGATCAACAGAACCTTCTAGCCTAAGTTTCTGATGTCCAAACCCTATAATAATCACCCTACTGGGTGCATGGCAAACTCACAAATTCCAGTTAAAATCCCCCATTATAAGACATTCTGATTTACTGATACCCATCAATGTTTTGCAATTATCCCAAAGGCTTTTCATGCAAATTGGTCATGGAATTCATATTCAGGACTGACTCATCAAAATTCTTAAGAAACTAGAATCCAAGATAAATGAGCTGGTTAATGCATAGTTTATTGAAAATAAATTTAAATCTCTTTTTTGCAAACTTCATACAATGGTGTACCAACTTTCCTAGTTCTTGTGGTTTGCCAAAAATGCACAAATCAGTCATTCCTTTGCATCATGTTGTACAGTCAAGTACAACATGATACATACAAGCTTTCCAAGCACATTGGTAAAATATCTTTGCTCATTGGTAAAATAAATCATGTTGTAAATAATAATATTCATTTCCTAGTGTTTATTAATGGTTTTCTTAGTCTTCAGAATGAGGTCATGGTCTCCTTTGATGTGGTCTCTCTGTTTACATCCATTCCAATACAGCTAGTGATTTGCTTTTGCTAGGCAGCTGTTGGATAGGGACTCAACACTAAGGGAGAGCCCTACCATCTCTCTCTCTCTCTCTCTCTCTCTCTCTCTCTCTCTGTAAAAGATTCTTTTAATGTCGTAAATATTTGTTTATCCAATGCCTAATTATTTTGTTGATTCTTTTAGCAGTGGATTCTGGATACAGCTATTGGTCCCCATCAAAATCCCTATAGCCACAATTAGGAAATTTTGTTTTTATCTCTCAGCAAAGATATGTAGACAATGTGTTGGTGAGAATTCCTCACAGATCAGATTAGAGGTGCTGTCCCTTGAACAGTGCAGTTCATTATCCTCATGTATCTCTCTCTCTCTCTCTCTCTCTCTCTATGGAGTTGGAGGTGGACAATACCCCTCTTAGTTCTGAATGTATTTTTTTGGTATGTGAGTTCCTGATTAGTGACCTCAGTAAAAATCTGCAAGGGACATTTCACCAATTTTGGTTGGTGCATGCCCTTGAACATTGTCAGAGCACTGTTTAGTCAACTGTGGGGGCGCCTCCATAGTCAGGTGGGCAGGAGCAACAGTGCGTAGCACACGCTTCTTGATTAGACCGGGGTTCGAGCCTGTGAGCCACCAAATACGGAGGATGCGGAAAGGTCAGGGAATGACCATCGCATATCCCCGGAACAATATGACCTTAGTTGCTAATGCTCCTAAAAACCAAATAACAACATCAACTGTGGGCAACTGTAACTCCACTGCCAAAAGGGATGCAGAGGTCTATAGAATCAGGACAGATTGGACAAATTCAAATGTCTCCCCCCCCCTCATGTTCAGGATAGTTTCTAATTGCATGGAAATAATTTAGTGTAACATTCTCATCACAATAATGAGCTAATTGTCCCTTATAGTCCTGAATGTCTATGTGTGACATTTCTGCTAGAGTAGCATTAGCATTAGCATTAGTAGAGGCATTTGATGCAAGAAAGCAAGCTTATGCAGCATCAGCCAAAAAAAAAAAAAAAAAAAAAAAAAAGTAACATAAATAAATAAAAATAACCACTTCCACTTCACCCCTCTGTTCGTTCGAAATACCTGTCCAGCTGAGCCTTAAACTTATTTAGGCTATCAACTTCCACGACAAGGGATGGAAGTCTGTTCCACCCACCAACCACCCGCTGGCTAAAGGCAAATTTCCGCACATCTATCCTACATCTGTCTTTCCTCAATTTGAATTTATGCCCTCTCAGGTGATTTTCCTGAGCTAGAGGAAGAATCCCATCAGCATTGAGCATGCTCAAACCATTCAAGGCTTTGTACACCTCTATCAGATCACCCCGCTGGTGCCTAGTTTCCAGACACTGTAATTTGCAAAACTTAAGCCTTTCTTCGTAAGAGAAACCCTTTGTCCCATTCACCAATCTAGTTGCCCTTCTCTGTACTCGTTCCAGCAGCTCTACATCCTTCCTGAAATGAGGCCTCCAGGCCTGTATACAGTGCTCTAGGTGTGGCCTGACCATTGCCTTATACAAGGGAATAATCACCTCCTTATCCCTGCTAGAAAAATTCCTATATATCATTGACAATACACCATGAGCTACTCTTGCAGCTCGTCTGCACTGCTCAGAGAACTTCATATCTGCCTGCACCACCACCCCCAGGTCCCTTTCATTCTCTACCACTGTCAGTGTAGTACCACAGAGTTGATACGTTGCTCTGGGGTTGCTGTTTCCCATATGTAGTACTTTACATTTGTCAATGTTAAACTTCATTTGCCACCTCGAAGCCCATCTGCTCAACCTTTCCAAATCCTGTTGCAGCAGCATAGTGTCAGTAGTGTCCTTGACAACCCTGCCAACCTTCGTATCGTCTGCAAACTTGGACATTAAGCCTGATATACCATCATCAATATCATTTATAAATACAGAAAACAATAAAGGCCCCAATACTGAACCCTGAGGGACTCCACTAATAACATTAGTCCACGATGAGCAGTGTCCATTGATTACCACTCTCTGTCTTCTCCCCCTCAACCACTCCTTTATCCATAGCAGCAACTTGCCTCCAATGCCACACTGCTCCAATTTGTGCAGCAGTCTTCCATGTGCAACAGTATCAAAAGCCTTTCTAAGATCCAAGTATATAATATCAAAGTTATTCCCTGCATCCAGTTCTTTTGTGACTGCATCATAGTATCCAATCAAATTGGTCAGGCAAGACTTCCCCTTAACAAAACCATGCTGTGTCCTAGCTATAACTGAAGTCTTGTCTAGATGATCCTGCAGTGCTTCTTTCACCAGTGCCTCCATTAATTTTCCGGGAACAGAAGTTAAACTCACAGGTCTATAATTACTTGTGTCAGCCTTTGATCCCCCTTTGTGAATTGGGGTCACATTTGCACATCTCCAGTCAATGGGTACCTCCCCTGAGTCCAAGGAAGCTCTCATAATTATGGCTAAGGGTTTGCTTACCTCCTTTGCTGCCTCCTTTAATATAACTGGATAGATCCCATCCACCCCAGGTGCCTTTCTTGTGTTTATCTTCAACAATTTCTCCTCCACTTTGCTCTCAGTTATTACAAGATTCTCTAGCTTACTGCTAGAGTTGAATACACCTCTGGCATTCCCCTCGCTGAATAACTCCTCATGTGTGAATGTCGATGCAAAATATTCATTTAGTTTGTTAGCTACCCGAGCAGGGTCATCAACAGTTGACCCATCGATCTCAAGTGGACCAATCTGATTCATCCCCTTCCTTCTAGAGTTTACATAAGTAAAGAACTCTTTGCTGTTTTTCTTCGCATCCCTTGCCAAGGATCTCTCGTAATCTGCCTTCGCCTGCCTAACCTCCTTTGTAACTTGGTTACAGATCAACTTGTATCTATCATAGGCATCCTTGTCACGTGTTAATTTGTATGTATCCCATGCATTTTTCTTCTCTGTATGCCTCATTAGTTCATCTGACAACCATTTAGGCCTAAACCTTGAACAATATTTCTTAGTTGGTATGTAAAGCCTAGTAGCTTCCACGATAAGTTCTTTGAATGCTTCCCATTTTGAATTTGCTGTTGGCAATATCATCAGTTGATCCCACTGTATAGAATTTAAATACTGTCTCAGTCCATTGTAGTCGCCTTTACGAAAGCAATACCCCTTCCCTTTACCCCTAATGGTAGTTACCTCTTTGAGTAACTCCCACTTCAGCACACTGTGATCACTGCCACCAAGTGGTTCATTTATCTGCAGATTCTTAATGCATGAAGAATCACTACTGATAATCAAATCAAGAGTATTACTCCCTCTAGTTGCCTCCCGAACATGCTGATGTAGAAAACAATCATCCAATAAATCCACAAAAGCCTTGCTACTGTGTGAGTGACCAGCCCCCAAATTCCAGTCAATATCTGGGAAATTAAAATCCCCCATTATAAGACTCTCTGATTTACTGGCCCACTCTATTTCTCCGAACAGTTTCTTATTATACTCATCAGAGTCATTAGGCCTATAGCACACTCCTACTCTCAATTTTGATCTCCCAATGCTTATGTCACACCAAACTGACTCGACACTGCACTGTCCAGCGATGTCGACTGGCTTCACTTCCTTGGATTTTATGTGTTTTTTAACTAATAGCATAACCCCTCCTCCCTTCCTATCCTGTCTATCCTTTCTGTAGACATTGTACTCCCCAAATTCCAGTTCTGCATTTCTTATATCTGTGTGACACCACGTCTCTGAAATCCCCACAATATCTGCCTTTGATGTTTTGAGCAATACCTCAAATTCATCAAATTTATTTACTAAACTCCTAGCATTGGTGTACACACAAGTATACATGCACCTGTTCTTTTTCTTAGCTACCCTAACACAACCCATGTGTTTACTTGTACCCCAATGATTCCCAGCAGTCTCTGAAATATCCTGCATCTTATTTTCCAGGCTGCGGCTCATTCCAATAGAAGCAGTGCAAGAATCACTTTCACCTCTGCCAGTGGCTACTGTTAATCTATTAGTCCTTGTATCCCCCCAATCTAGCAGTTTTCCGACCCACCTAACATTGCCTCGATAGCATCAGCAAACATTCTTGCACCCTTTCTATTTAAGTGTATCCCATCCCTGTAGAAGCAGTCTCTCCTGTTAACAAGTACAGACCAGGCTGAAAAAAATTCTACCCCTTGAGCCCTGCACAATCTTTCCAGGGTCGAATTGATTGACAGGGCTCTCAGCATATACTCCCTCCTATCGTGTCTGGGCAGAATTGCAGACACTTTCAATTTCAACCCTAATTCACGGCTTTTTTTCATCAGTGACCTGTACTTGTCAAGTAATTCCGCCGGTCTCCTACTCTTAATGTCATTAGTGCCAAAGAGTAGTGCAATGATTCCATATTGGGTTGTATGCAGCTCCCTAATAAGAAGTTGTGTGGTTTCCAGAGTTAAATCTGCCATTCCCTTGCTGATTGTGTCATATGTTATATTGGTGAGACACAGTGGCATGGCTATTATGTAGGCAGTAAGCAATTGCCTCCGGGCCCAGACCTTTTAGGGGCCCAGCATCTTTGGCTGGCTCCTCTTTTTGCAATTTTCATTAATTAAGTAGGGGCCTGAACATGTTCTTTGCCTCCGGGCCTGAAAAAGGGTAGCTACACTACTGGTGAGACAGATTGCTGTGTTTGATAGAGAAATTTGCCAGGCCAGTTTCTCATGTTCTGCTATAACTGAGCACTGTTGTGGGAGCAGCATATCAATTGTAATTCACTTTTCAGTATATCTAAATTTGGGCTTTGGACCTGATTCTAGTCGTCACTCTTGGTTACAAGAGTTCCATATAGGTGTGGAAAGTACTGACATTAATTGAAGTAGAGGGACCACACATAGGCGCCAGCAGCATGGTGCAAGTGCACTACCACCTTTGGATGTCAAAGTAATAAACAATTTTTAATATTCTCATTATTTTATTGAAACATTCAAACAATACAAATTCTACAAAAAAAACCAAAAATATTAATTCAAATAATTTATTAAAACAAAAACAAAATTAAAATAACTCTTGCAAAACAGAATTAGACTCCATTAATTTTCATCATTATTTTTAAATAAAAGTTGAAATCTCGGCTTCTCTGCAAATATAGTTTTATGTAGTTGCGTTCATAAAATCTTTATTACCAATGGCTAAATTTTGTGCCTTTTTCTTTTTTAACTCTGCCTGAATGCACTCACAGTCTGCGCAGTACTTTCTCCCGACAATCACAAAACATTGGCTCAGCCATACACATAAATCAGTCAAACTTGACTTAATTAAGATATTGCATGTATTTGAAAATTTGTTGAACAAACCATTTAATCCCACATACACCTTTGGTCTGCGGGTAGCACAGTTGTATTGTCACCATCCTCCCCATAACAAGTGGAAAAGGCCCTTGTTTGTATCCCGTTGATGACACAAGGAACTTTTATGGGCTTTTTTCACTCCGTGGCCGAGTTAGTCGGTCTCGGGCCTAGATAGCAAGGAGGTTTTCTCCCCAGAAATGGTTTTTTTTCGTCCAGCAAAACAAGCAAATAAACTAGAGAACACACTCAATTTGCAGACACAATACACATGAGTATATGTAATAACTTACTGGGTGACCCTAATGTAATAGTAGAATGTAATACCTTAATGTAATAGTAGAATGTAATACCTTAATGTAATACAGTAGAATGTAATACAGACCCTAATGTAATACAGTAGAATGTCGATTATCCAAACTAATTGGGACCAGGGTTGGTTCGGTTAATCAAACATACATGAGAATACCCAGTTTATATGAAATCAAGTGTAATTAGGCCTACAATTACATTATTGTATGCAAGGTTATTGCTACTGTATTTTGAAATATGAAATATTATAAAAAGTAATTGATTTAGGAAATGGTTTGTAAATATTAACCAAAATGTTTTGAAGAAACAATGTATATTATATATTACATTTATTTTGAACTTACCTAATTGTTTTACATGGTTTCAACAATAAATCCACTTTTTTTTTACATAAGCAAAAAATAAACAAAACACAAGTAATTGCACACAAATAAGAGTATAATGAATCTTGGGAAGGTTTATTTTTTAAAATATGTAATCTTGAATTTTTCTTTGAACCATGTGAGAATGTCTTTTTTTCGTGGCAAGGTCTCTCATCCTCTTTAATAGCAATATCTCTGTAGAACTGCATTCAGACAGTTGCTGACACCATTCCATTGCAGTTCCTAGCCAATAAAGGCATCTTCTTGAGTGGGACCCCTCCCTCTTCTTCGTCATCAGAATCACCTTGGTTAATGTCAGCATGTTCTTCATCATGGAGCAATGCAACAATTTCTTCTTTGGTTAAAATATGGATAACCAGGATCATCAGCATTGTTGTTTAACCATGCCTCTGCATCATCTTGCCCACACTTGGAAAACCCGGGAATCCCTTGAAATAATGTTACAATCTCACATCTTCATTCAGATCTTGCACACGTGTGACCATCTCTACAGCAGTACTCCAAAGTTTATGCCATGTTTTTTTCAGATGTCTCTCCAACAACATGTAGCAACAATCCTTAATGTTGAGCTTCTTTGAAAACTCAGCGACACTCTCTTTATCTTCCTCTGGTAGCAGCAGCAAGCAATGCAAGACTTGGTGTTTGTAAATCTTTTTTAGTTTTTTTATAACACCTGGTCTTAATTGGAAGTCAGGCTGTAACAGGGCTGCAGCAGGGCTGTAGTGTTTGGTGGTAAAAACCTGATAATGAAGTTTTCGTCAATTGAATTCATTTTTGAGGAGGAGGAGGAGGATGGGATGGTGCATTATTGATAATAAACAAAACTTGACCAGCTTTGCCCTCAAAGCATATTCCTGCCCTTTATATCATACTGGTAGGCACTTTACATCTTTCAAGCATCTTGGATTCTTGGATTTCCCTATAACCAACAATGGCTTTAAATTCAAATGGGCTTTTAAAATCTTGATTCAATTGTAAAGCTTTTTCGCATAACAGAGGTCCAGAAATAGGTTCGCCTTGACTTCTCTTTTGTAGAAACCATAAATAAACTGAGTCTTCTAATTTCTCATCACTAGCTTTTTTCATAGTTTTCCTTTTTTTTAGAGCCACATTCATTGCTAACTTTGGAAGTAAACTTCAAAATTTCATTTTTTTTTTGCTCTTTATGTCAGATATGGTTGCGTTACCAATGTTAAAAATCTTAGTAAGAGCTACACCGATTTCACCTTTTTCCAGTCAATTAATAATTGTTATCTTGTCTTCTATTGACAACACATTGTGGTTTCTTTTGCCTGTAGATGCCATTATTAACATAAAAGGTCAGCCATATTAAAATT
Organism: Mastigoproctus giganteus; assembly: GCF_048544385.1. Taxonomy (NCBI): domain Eukaryota; kingdom Metazoa; phylum Arthropoda; class Arachnida; order Uropygi; family Thelyphonidae; genus Mastigoproctus; species Mastigoproctus giganteus. The sequence continues at coordinate 227,379,712 of NC_143583.1, read as the reverse complement.
AAAAGGCAAAATGACACAATATTTCACTTTGAAATAGACTCTGAGTGATCAGAAACAAAACGCCTGAAATAACCTCAAACTGCAGTGGCTTGCAGCAGACTGAGTGAACGCTAACTGCACTCCCACCATACTCTCCCACTCACAATGGACAGTGGTACAACATTGTCCGTTGTGAGTCATTACAGGTCACAGGAGATGCAACAAGTTCTGGGTCCATTTAGCATTAGCATTAGTAGAGGCATATGATGCAAGAAAGAAAGCTTATTCAGCATCAGCCAAAAAAAAAAAAAAAAAAACACTCCCATTTCACCCCTCCGTTCGTTCGAAATACCTGTCCAGTTGAGCTTTAAATTTGTTTAGGCTATCAACTTCAACAACAAGTGATGGAAGTCGGTTCCACCAACCAACCACCCGCTGGCCAAAGGCAAATTTCCACACATCTATCCGACATCCGTCCTTCCTCAATGGAATAGTTAAAGCCAACATTTGATTTTTAACTCCTGTAATGACAAATTAAGACTACATTTGATTTTTAACTCCTGTAATGGCAAATTAAGACTGTGTTTTTTTGTGCTATACTGCAAATATATCTTCAAATAAATAATTGGAAACGAACGTATCAAGCGGCAGGAGAAATTTCAGCATAACAACCAGTGCACTAACAGTAGATACTGTAATTTTGAGGGGAGAGTGGCTGCAGATTGGTTAATTGACTGTTTGGATAATAGACTTTCTGCTGTAGTGTTTTTTTTTTTTTTTTTTTTTTTTTTTTTGCACCACCTTTCAAAATATTCTGCCGTCTTCCATGGGGCCACATATACCTTATTATGGTGCTAGTTATTTTTCAACATAATGAGTGATGGCGAACTTAAAAGCTTTTCTGAATTCTAAATATATGATGTCAAAATTTAATTTTTTGTCCAGTTTGTTTTTTGTTAATCATAGTATCCAATCAGATTGGTTAAGCGAGACTGCCCCTTAACAAATCCATGCTGTGGCTGCATTGGTTACTTCTGTATTACTTTTTTAACCACTGACTCTAATTTTCCCTGTAATAGAATTCAGCTAACTGGTCTGTAATTGCTCATGTCACCCTTTGATCCTCCTTTGTGAATTTGGGTTATTACTTTTACATGTCTCCAGTCCATAGGGACCTCTCCTGAATCCAAAGATGCTTGCATAATTATGGTTAAAGTTGTTTTTTTTTTTACCAGTTTTCTACCTCCCTTAATATAATTGGATGGATCCCATCCACCCTTTTGCTTTTTTGGGGCCATTATTATATATGCTAATGCACCTATTGTCTTCACTGTGTCTATCCACATATAAAAACTCTGCTCCTAATGAACAGACTTTCATGAAATTTTATACTTCAACATTTCAGAGAAGATTTAGCATTAGTAGAGGCATATGATGCAAGAAAGCAAGCTTATATAGCATCAACAAAAAAAAAAAAAAAAAACATACTCTTCCTATTTCACCCATCCATTCACTTCAAAAGTTTGTCCAGTTCCAGTTTTTCTATCAGCTTCCACAACGACAGATGGAAGTTTGTCCCAGCAATCAACTGCTGGCTAAAGGCAAATTTCTGCATATCTTTCCTCAATTTGAATTTATGCCCCCTCAGGTGTGTAATCTGAGCAAGAGGAAGAATCCCACCAGCACTGAGCTTGCTCAAACCATTCAAGGTCTTATACACCTCGGTCAGACAACCTCACAGATGTCTAGTCACCGGATTCTGCAATTTGCAGAATTTAAGCCTTTCTTAGTAAGAACAACCCTTTGTTCCCCTCACCAATCTTGTTGCCCTTCTCTGTCATTCCAGCAATTCCTTGAGCCACTCCAAATTTTTTTAAAATTAGACCAGTAAAAATATGGAAATTATTATTATTTTTTTCATCCTAATGTTATAAATACCCTTCCAGTGGATAGATTTTCATAAAATATTATGCTTTGGCCTGTTAGAAAGATGGTATCTCAAGCCTTCCCAAATTTCATTAAAATGGTACTGACAGAAATCCAACAATGATTATTTATTTGTCTGTTCATCCTCACATATCTGCAATAAGGCCTCTGAGGTTGGGATTATTCATACTACCAATTTTAGACACACACACCAACCGTTTATGACTGGTTGAATAATGAAATAAAATAAGATAAAATAAAATGATAGAAAAGACTGTAAAATAATATTTACAAAAAACTTTTAATCATTTACAAAAAACTAAACTATAACAAAAGTAAAATAAGTAAATAAGTTAAAATGCATTAAAATATAAATATAAAAGCGATAAAAAGACGATAAAATCGTCTTTTATCGATTTTATCGATAAAAAGACGATTTTATCGTCTTTTTATCGCTTTTATATTTATATTTTAATGAATTTTAACTTATTTACTTATTTTACTTTTGTTATAGTGTAGTTTTTTGTAAATGATTAAAAGTTTTTTGTAAATATTATTTTACAGTCTTTTCTATCATTTTATTTTATTTTATTTCATTATTCAACCAGTCATAAACGGTTGGTGTGTGTGTCTAAAATTGGTAGTCATCCTCACATAATGACTTTTTCAGTGGATGAATATTAATAAAATCTTATATTTGGCTCATATAGAGCAATTTATTGAGTTTTTTTTTCAAATTCTATTAAAATCAGACCAATCAGTCCAGAAATTATTTATTTTTAGGCACATTAGCATATATGTATAATACTCCTATTTCATCATGGCTGTCCACATGTAACTACTCCACTCCCAGTAGATGGATTTTCATGAAATTTTATATTTCAGTTTCAAATAGATTTGTCAAACCATCCCAAATTTTATTGAAATTGGATGAATAGAAATCCAATTATTATTTCCTTTTTCCTTTCTTTTTTTTTTTATGTCATGTATTAACTTTGGCATTAGCATTAGTAGAGGCATATAATGCAAGAAAGTAAGCTTATGCAGCCAAAACAAAATGCTCCCATTTCACTCCTCCATTCACTGGGAGTCAAGTTCATTAACTTGATTCCCAGTGAATGGTCCAAATAAGCCTCTGGGGTTGGGTATATTCCTAGTGAATGGTTTTTAATGAAATTTTATGTTTCCTCTTTTAGAATGACATGTCAACCCTTCCCAGATTTCATTAATATTGAACCAATGGAAAAAAATAGAAATTTGGGAGATATTATTTATTTATTTATTATTATTATTTTATTTATTATTATTTTTTTTCGGACGTATCACGTAAGCTGTCCAAATACCACATATTGTGAGCACTAGATATTATGTTTGTCGGTGTCTGCTGGTTGTAGGAATGAATGGGCAACATGGCAGATGTGCAAATATAGAATGTTCTCAGTTTGCACATCAGTTGTTGTTTTTTTACTTTTTTTTTATAAATCATGAATTATTTCTGTTTGTTAACATGCCTGAAATGTAACACACTGCTTATATTAACTAACTTGCTTACATTTAGCTTCAACAGTTTCTTTTCCACTTTCTTCTAGTTATCATAAAATCAATTACCTTCCTGTAAGAATCTGATCTGTTCGGGCATCCTTATCCCAAAAAAAACAAAAAACCCTTCATGTGTGAATATGGATGAAAAATACCTATTAAGTTTGTTTGTCAGCAAACTGGGCAGCATCAATATTTAAACCATTTGTATCTAGGAGCAGATGATATGATTCTTCCCCTTCCTTATAGTGTTTACATAAATAATGGAGTATTTGTTCCTTTTCTGTGCATTCTTTGCTAGACTTCTTGTAATCTGCTTTGGCTTGTCTAACCTCCTTCGTGAGTTGTGTTATCTTATGTTATTATGAGTTGTCTTATGTTATTCAAGTATTTAGCTCATATGCTATTTAAGTATTCATGTTATTTTAATATACTGTACTATTGTGCTATATTAGTTCTCTCATTATGCTGAAATTAGTGATTAGCCTAGCACTCAGGTGTTCATATTATTCAATATTTATGTGATTTATATAGTATAGACATCAAGCTTAATCTAGGCTAATTATGATTTGTGAAGGAAGGAAGGAAGGAAGCATATCAAAATTTATTTCTACGGTTTTTCATATTCCACAGGCAGAATTTTCAGATGCGTAACATTTGGTCCCATATCCTGAAAATTCTGAGTGGGGGGCAGTAGAGAGTGTTAGACTGAGAATTTTAGCATCTCCGGGTAAACAGACAGTGCTAATTAATGTTTAATTAAATTTAAGTTTAATTAAATTAAACTCGTACAATATATATACAGAGTCAGTTCAGGATAGTCTGCTTACTCACAGAGATATCAAACCATTCTGGAATTTCATGAAGCATAAGAATATAACCAGTAGAAAGTTACAACTCCATAACGCAGATGGAATTCTCTTATCTGACGAATTCAGTATTGCTCAAGAGTTTGCCAAACACTTTTCTAGAATTCAAACAAATGATACATTGAGACCTGCCTCATTTCCTGACTTCACACCTGTTAAAGTTGATATCCTCATTAACCTCTTTATCACTGATGAAGATTTAAATTCGGCATTAAAAAGCATGGGAAATGACTATACTAGAGGCCCAGATGACATTCCAGACTTATTTTGGAAAATGACTGTCACTACATTAAAACTCCTCATACTGCGGATCTTCAACTTGTCTCTCAGGCTGGGGAAGTATCCTAAGCACTTTAAGCAGGTCAATATAGTTCCTATTTTCTAAAAAGGTGATAAAAATGACGTATCTGATTACAGACCCATAACCTTGCAAAACAGCCTGGCTAAACTCTTCGACACAGTAGTACACAAACATCTCTTCGAATTCTTCAGGCTTTTCATCGATCAGAATCAACATGGTTTCTGCAGTGGCAAGTCAGTAGTCACAAATTTACTTCCTTTCTGGCAATACACCTCGGAAGCTCTTGATAACCACCTACAAGTTGATGCAGTCTACACAGACATATCTAAGGCATTTGATAAAGTCCCACACAAACAACTTCTGGAAAAACTTAAGCTATATGGTATCCGTGACCCTTTGCCCTCGTGGCTATGCAGCTATATTACGCATCGTTCCTTGAGAGTTATCATCGATCAAGTGAACTCAGACTGTTTTATACCACTAAGTGGAGTACCACAAGGTCTCCCTTAGGTCCTCTTCTCTTCATTGTTTTCGTAAATGATCTTCCTTCTTTCATCTACACCTCCAATGTTCAAGTTGCTCTCTATGCAGATGATCTTTTTTTTTTTTTTTTTTTTTATGAAAACCCCAAACACGAAAGGTATCAAAACCTATAGTACTTAGTACAGTGCATGGGTTGAAGGAGAAGTATGGGGAGAGGGGGATGCCGGAACCTTTGCTCTAGAGACTAAACATGGGTTTCACCACTTCAAGCCTCCAATAAGCAAAGTGGTGGTATTTCACCGGTTGATGAAAGTCATCTACCACCTGATTTTAAGATCTACTCAGCAGTGAAGGAGATTACCGATTCTCAACAGCTTCAATGTGCTCTCAATAAATTCTCTCTGTGGCTATCTCTGAATGGCTTGTCTGCTAACCCCTCGAATTGCAAAGTAATCTCTTTCTCATCTTGCAGATCTCCACAACTAATGAATACGGAGTACACTGTTAACTCTGTGATCATCGAAAGGTGTGACCAAGTTAACGACTTGGGGATTCTCTTTTCCAGCAGTGCTAAATTCGATGCCCATGTCCTTAAAATCACCAGCAAAGCATTCAAAACACTGGGATTCATCAAACGGAACACATACAGGTTCAAAAACTGCAGATATGCGGTTATCCTTTATAAAACTATTGTTCTGCCAATCCTTGAATTCAGTTCACCCATCTGGAATCCTCACACAAAGACTTTAACTAACAAAGTTGAAGCAGTCCAAAAAAATTTTGTCCGTTACCTTACGTACCACAATCCTCTATTCTATCACTCAGTGTATTATGAATCACTGTGTGATTACTTTCATCTGAGGCCTCTGTGCACTAGAAGAGTTACTGCTGACATCGCCTTTCTAGCGAAAGTAATCACTGGAATTTATGAAGCATCTGATATCCTGAGTAAAATAAACTTCAATGCTCCCTGTAGACAAGTCAGAAACCTTACACTGTTTCGCCTCGACTCTGCCAACACGGACTTTATGAAGTTCAGTCCACTGAACAGAATCAGCAAATCAGCAAATGACTCTCTCATTGACTTCTTTGACAATTCCCAATCACTGATGAACTCCATCCACAAGTTTGCCTCTTCTCTTAAACTGCAAAGTGACTAGCTCACATCTAATTATTGTAGCTTATTATTTGTTATATTATTTTTCCATTCTCTAACGGATTAATTATTACTTGTTTTACTGGTAACTTAACTTAATACAATCCTCTTTTGTACATATGCTTTTATTGTTTGAATCTATATCAATCTTTATCGTCCTGTTGTATTTCATATTATTGTTATTATGTTTATTGATCTGATCTCAGATACACTGTTAATGGTTACCTGTTGTGTACCTTGCTATTAATAAAATAAAATAAAAAAATAAAAATAAAAATGATTACATGTTAATACCGTATTTTGGGATATTTAGGATGAACTTCAAAACCATATTCATTGGGAACCCATGGTATTAATTAATGAAGAGAAGAAACTCTTATTTTTCAGGGGAGAAAGTGTGGGCGTATGGGATATTGCACAACTTCTCACTATAATGCCCTCCCACATGCCACTCAACAGCATGGGCAGCAAGGGTTCATGAGTTCATACCCACAGAGGCATTTAAAGGGTTTTTATTGCCATTGTGGAGATGGGATAGAGAGAGATGTTTCACAGGAAGATTTCCAAAAAGGCATTGAATGGGTTGAGCACGCTGAATTCTGATGGGATCCTTCCACTTGTTCAGATTATGAACCTAAGGGGGCATAAATTCAAATTAAGAAAGGACAGATGTAGAATAGATGTGCGGAAATTTGCCTTTAGCCAGCGGGTGGTTAATTGCTGGAATAAACTTCCATCTGTCATTGTAGTTGATAGGTTGAATGTGATTTTTTTTTTTTTTTTTTGGCTGATGCTGCATAAGCCTATAGACTTGCTTTCTTGCATCACATGCCACTACTACTACTACTACTACTACTACTACTACTACTACAATTCTTGGGTAACACTATTTCTGTGATGTGGAACGAGAGAACAAGCGTATTTAAAGGGTTTGGAGAGCCCTCAAAGAGAGAGGGAGAAATGCTTTTATGATGTGTAGGGGAGCAGCTCGAAGGTCGGTGTCATTCCAGTGGGTTCTAGTAACTGAAGCCGCAAGAAAAACTAGGAAGCTGCAACAAAGCCTCGAAGCTAACAGATGGACCATTTCCTAGTTTTCACTAGAGGGAAGCAAGCCTTATAACCTGCTCTAGAGGAATGCAACTTAGTCTGGTAAGCAAACTATTTCTTTAAGTGTGAATGGAAATGTCTGAAATGGAATAATTAGATTAAACAAAATGCTTCCTTCCTGAATATTTAAACTTTGTTAATTTAACAATGAAAGGAAATTTCTCAAGGTACTGTTAGAATAAGAAATTAGAGAGAGTGAAACTGTTCACATTAGGACAGATGTAAGATAGTGTAGAGTAATGAGAACATGTAATAGAGCATGACAAAAAGAAGAACACCAAAAATAGTTTACCTAAGGTTTTTCTGTTACACAACCTTCTGCTCAATGTTGAAGTGTTTTGTGAACATTGTAGATTGTTAGCTAGTGTGAAACAATAATGCTAATGAACAAATAGTTCCAGTGATGTTAGAATTTAGTATGCTATAAAGATGTTTTGCTAATACAATATTATAATCCTAAACAGATTCATGTTGTTGTTATGAATGTAAACCTGGAAGCAATATATATATATCTTTACTTCTACATTTATAATTAGGTAGGGTGAAAATGTACTGTGCACATGTTTATCATTTAATAAATATTGTTGTGTTATTTCATGTCTCATTCTCACTGCCAATACTCTTAACACACCAGAAGAAATAAGTACGAACCAGTAAAGGGTTAAGCAGAGTTGGATATGTCTTAGTGACTATTCAATTTAATCAGAATGCAAACCTAATGCTGCAGTGGCCAGGTGCTATGAAAGCCTTTGGTTGCTGAGGGCACAGGTTCTTGTCCTAGCCTGATGATCATCTCACTCAATACAGTTATCATGGGAAAAATAACATGGCCAAAAGTAAAGGGAGAAATTAGAAAACACCACCAAACAAACAACACCATGAAGGAACCCCTCACATTATATAGAGATGTAAAGAATTTGTCCTCTATTTTGTTTCTGTCAAAACTGTTTTAATCAATAAGCCCCAGAGGCTCGCATCTGGTGAGTATGGGCTTGGCACACCCAGAGTCCTGAGCTAGATATCATCATTCTTCTTTTTCATGGTGATTCCCTTCTACTTCTGACTCTTGTTCTCTCTCTCAGGGTAATTCAAAAAATTTTTTTTGGCTGGTGCAGCTTAAAGGGGGTGTGATGGCCTAGTGGTTACGACACTGGACTACCAGCCTGATGGACCCAGGTTCGAGTACTGCCTTGGCAGAAGCGAACGTGGCTCCATCACACTGGAAGACTGGTATAATAATAGTAATAAATTAAAATAATAATAATAAATAAATTAATAGTAATAAAAATTAATAAAATAAACAAACAATCGTGAAAGTTACTCCAAGGGACCTACCTACACCAAGGTCGGAGTAGGGGGGGGGCTAAGGCAGGTTGTGGTGCCATCTGGTATCACTTGCGAGAACTACCTGGACATAAGCCGAAGCTAAACAGGTCCACCTCCATTGATGGATGATGTCGCAGAGAAATATTAATCATACTGCATCAAGAGTGGTGCAGGATAAAGTCGCTTGTGTTCAGGCCTTAGGCAGAGGGGTCAGTTCGAAAAATCAGAGGCAGTTTCTTGAGGAAGACAGTGGAGCGAGTGGCGCTGTCCCCCGTATGGCTACCACAAGAGAAGGGCAAGACCATCCAGTCCCACCACCTCAGAAACGATCCAACACATCACTGCGGGATGGAAGGTGGTCATCCAGACTGAGTACACTCATAGACACAACCAGGTAGCCAGGATAACAGATCAAAAGTTAGTAAGAAATACCAGTTGGTCGAAGAAAGTGTACCGTACTACAAGTATGAACCCCAGGCAGTACTAGAGACCCCAACCCACAAGCTGTACTGGGACCATGCCATAATAACAGATCAGACATAACCCTTGTGGACAAGAAGGAAAAGGCTACCAATCTGATTGACATAGCGGTACCCAACACTGGCAACCTGCAGAAACCCCATGGGGGAAAAATCAGGAAGTACACGAACCTAAGACAGGAGATCAAAGAGATGTGGCATATGCAACAAATAACAACCATCCAGATTGTTGTGTCAACCACCGGTGTGGTGCCAAAGACCCTACGTAACAGCCTAGCAGCAATACATCTCCCAGCGAACACCTACAAGGAACTCCAGAAAGTCGCAATCCTGAACACCTGTAGGATGGTCAGAAAGTTCCTCGACCAACAGTAACACCAGACATAACAACCACCCTGTGTACTTGGTAGCAATACCCGTCATGAGGTGGAAGCCCCAATCAGGGAGAATTAATATAAGAGCAATTATAATAATAATAAGAGTAGATTGAAATTGTCCATAAGAGGGCAGTCGCACGTATTTATCCAATACATCCACTTACAGAAACTCGTCATCCTCCTTACATTGTTTGGTTTATTTCTTTTATACAGATGTGTGGTTCTGCGTACTGTGTGGATAAATATTTTTGTAAACATGTAATGCAGGACTTGAGAAACTGTACAAAATTTATTAAAGATTCCTTAGATAATTTGTAGTTTTTAAATATCTTTAAAACACAAACCAAAGAGAAAGTTGCAAGCCTAACCAACCGAGTAGGTTATACAGGGTGTCTCAAAAATATTGGTACAAATGTTTAGGGGAGGTAGGTAACATCTAAAGGAATGTGAATCGCATAGGAACCCATAACCGGCAACGTCACGGGAAAGTAGTAGCAGAGGCACAAGAAGCAGAAATGACACAAGACAGTAATTAGTGACAAATATTTATTTCACATAATATTAACAATGGAGTATGAGATGGATGCATTTCATGATGTTACAACAGATGCTCGAAGGTTCCACCGTGAGACGCGATGCATGCATCATACCGACGCAGCATGGATTGGTGGACACGGTCGAACACACCCGGAATTTCTTTGACTGTAGCAGCAGCGCGGATGAATCTCGCCACGAGATCCATTTCCGTCTCCACAGGCGATTCATAGACGATAGATTTGAGGGCCCACACAGAAAGAAATCAAGCCTCGATAAATCAGGTGAGCATGGGGGCCAGGGAACGGGTCCACCACGGCCAATCCATCGACGCCCAGAACGCCTGTTCAAATGGTCACGAATACACCTTCCATAATGGGCACGCGCCCCGTCATGTTGAAACCAAATGTTGCGTCTCACAATTGCTGGAACATCGTCAAGTAACCCTGGTAGAACTTGTTCAAGAAAGATCCAATATTTAGTGGAGTTCATGCGGGATGGTAATAGGTATGGGCTGACTAAGCAGTCACCGACCATACCTGCCCACACATTTATTGCGAAGCGATGTTGTGCCGCACGCGGGCGCACACCGCGTGGGTTGTCATGAGCCCACACATGAGCATTGTGCTGATTGAATAAGCCTTCCCTCATCTGAAATAAGCCTCATCTGTGAACAAAACATAGGCTGGAAAATTCAAGTCTTGAACACTTTCTTGGAGAAACCACTGCATGATGATCTTGGGGGAGCAGTAACTGAACCCTTTGGAGGTGAAAGGGGTGTAAGGAATCGTGGTGCCAGACACGCTGTACACTGCAACGAGACACTCCTAAGGCAGTGGCAATGGCACGTGTGCTGGTAGTAGGATTATTCTGGATGTCATTCAACACACTTTCTTCCATGGCAGGAGTTCGCGTCGAACGTGGTCTGCCTGCACTACTCCTGTTACTTCTAAATGACCCATCTTCTTCTTCTTTAATGCTGCCGAATGGCGTTTGCGACTTCGTTTTGATATTGTTCTCTGTCTAGCGCTGCGTGTAGAATTTGTGCTGTTGTCATGTGAAGCCAGGTGTGGATGTTATCTAGCCATGCCATTTTCGGTCTGCTTGGGCATTTCTTGCCTTCGATCTTTCCCTCCAGGATGAGTGGTAGTAGATGATATTTTTGTTGGTTCCTAGCGATGTGACCTAGGTATTTGCATTTCCTGCTGATGATGGTTTTGAGCAGGTCCCATTCCGTGTGCATGTCCTGCAGGACCTGTGCGTTGGTTATCTTGGCTGTCCACGGAATTTTCAGCATTCTTCGGTAGAGCCACATTTCGAAGGCCTGGAGCTTTTTTGTAGTGGCTGATGTTAGAGTCCAGGTTTCTACACCGTAGAGCAGTATTGGCCAGATGTAGCATTTCAATGTGCGTAATTTGAGCATGATGTTCAAGCTTCTGTCGGTGAGGAGGGTTCTCCATTTGGTGAATGCCTGCTTGGCTTGTTCAATTCTGCTTTTGATTTCGGCCTCATGGTTCAGCTGGTCATCAATGAGTACTCCGAGATACTTGAAGCGGTGTATTTGCTCTAATTTTTCGTTGTTTAGTTTGATCGTGATTTTGCTTGCAGTCCTGCTGACCTTCATCACCTTTGTTTTCTTTTTGTTGATTCGTAGCCCCCATGCTTGGCTTTCTATGTTTCTATTGGCTTTCTTCATTCAAGATGGTCTGTAAATCTTGTTCTGAATCCGCTATTAGTGCTGTGTCATCGGCATATCTTAAGTTATTGATGTAGTGTCCGTTAACTTTTATGCCGATGTTCTTGTCAGCCAGTGTTTGGTCGAAGATCATTTCCGAATAGATGTTAAAAAGAATGGGAGATAATGGACAGCCTTGCCGGACGCCATTTTTTATTGGAATTGGGTCTGTCAGGTCGTTGTCATAGCGAAGCCGAGCTGTTTGATTCCAGTAGAGAGAGTTGTAATAAAGTTGATATCATTGTTTTCAAGCCCAAGTTTTCTCAGTCGGTCAATTAGGCGGTCGTGGTCTACTGAATCGAAGGCTTTCTCGTAGTTAATAAAACATATATACACGTCTTTTTGATGTTCATAGCACCTTTGTAGCAATATTTGTAAACAGAAAATTGCTTCTCTGGTGCCTAGTCCCCTGCAGAATCCGGACTGTGTGTTTCCTAGTGCACTTTCGCACTTACATCTTATCCTTTGCTGAATCACCTTGAGGAAGACTTTTAGCACCTGGCTCATTAGACTGATCAGCCTGAAGTCTTCGCATTTCCGGCTGGTAGCCTTTTTTGGTAGGGCCACAAAGATGGATTGGAGCCATTCGGATGGAATGTCGTTGTTGTTGTAGATTTGATTGAACCATTTCGTTAGTTGTTGGATGTTGCTGTAGTCTAGTTGTTTCAGCAGTTCCACATGAATCTGATCAGGTCCACAGGCCTTGCCTGGCTTTGTTATTTGGATGGCATGTTCCACTTCAGATGTTAATATGTGGAGATTGTCTTCCTGTGTTTGTTGTTGCGTTTCTGCCGGTTTTCTGTTGGTGTCGAACAGATTGTATATATAGCTCTTCCAGGTGTCGAGTTTGGCTTGTTTGCTTAGTATAGGTTGATTGTTGTCCGTATATAAACTTGGGAGAGGAGCCGGTTTGTAGATGTTTCCAGCTTCTTTAAGCTTCTTGTGCAGGTTATAGTTGTCATTTTTCTTGATTAGGTCTTCGATTTCTGCACACTGATCTTCCATCCATTTTTCCTTCGCCTTCCGGATTTCCTGTTTGATCTTTTGTTGTATTTCTTTGTATTTTTCCCGGTTGTTGTTGCTTTTGAATATTCTCCGTTCATCCATTAGGTCTAGTATGTGCTGGGTCATCCACCGTTGTTTCTTTTTTGACGCCTGATGTCCTAGCAGGGTTTCTGCTGTTTCATTGATGCACTGTTTGAGTGAACGCCCGAATGCTTGCACGTCTGTTGTTACTGCTTCGATCGATCAGATTGTAGTGTTGAGATGAAGCTGTACTTGTCGCCTGTTGGCGGTGTTCTTCAGTTTCTCCAGGTCGATTCTTTTTGTTGTGCTTGTGCGTTTGACTGCTCGTAATTTGAGACGTAGTGTTGCTATTACTGGGTTATGGTCTGATGATATGTCAGCTCCGGGGTAAGTTTTTGCCTTGAGGACACTTGACTTATATCTGATGTTGATTAAGATGTAGTCAATTTGGTTCCTGACGATATTGTTGTCAGAGTCTTGTGGTGAGGTCCAGGTGTATAGTCGTCGAGGTGGTAGTTTGAACCAAGTGTTGGCAATGCTAAATTTTTCTTCTTGGCAGAACTGGATGAGTCTGTCGCCTCGTTCATTCCGTGTCCCCAAGCCATGTTCTCCGACTATGTTTTGTAGCTTTCCTTGACCGATTTTGGCATTAAAGTCACCGAGGATGACCGTCATGTCGTGCTTCTTCAGCGACTTTAAAGTTCTGCTTAGCTTGTCGTAGAACAATTCAATTTCTTGATCGTTTTTGTCCGCTGTTGGTGCGTAGACCTGGAGCACATTCAGGTTGATCTTGTTGCCTGCTAGCTGTAGTAGTGCGATTCGTTCCGATATTGGGGTGAAACTGGTGACTTTGTTGGCCAGTTGTTTGTGGACAACGAAAGCGACGCCGTACGTCTGCTTGGTGTTCTCTTCTCCTCCGGAACAGAAGACGTGGTGGTCGTTTGATATAAACTTCTTTGTTCCAGGCCATTTGGTTTCACTTAGCCCAAGTATGTTGATGTTAATGCGTTCCATTTCTTGTAAAGCATTGGCTAGTTTTCCTGGTTGTAGTAGGCTTCTAACGTTCCATGTAGCTAGTTTCAGAAAATTCTTCGACGCAAGCTCGGAGATTTTTAGCACCCCTGTCCCATTCAAGGGACGCCGAGACTCGGGGCCCTGGTTTATTTTGCTTGCTATCATTGAAGTTTTCAAGGGAAGGATAATCCAAGTAGTTTCCCGTTGCTTTCTGACCCATAATCACACAAATTTTGATGCACACACCCGCAAACAAACGGTGGTCCGGTACATGTCTGTCTGAGAAGCGTTCTCCATAAATTTGTTGAGCGGCTCGTCCATTGCCCTCTGCAAATCCATACACTAGGTGCCAGCTCACACTTCATATATCGATGCATGCTCTTCGTGCGGCGACTACTGCTTGAATGAGTAAACCAGAAATTTTTCCTTTCGCGAACTGATGAACAGCGCCGTGTACTGACTTAGGGTGTCGTTTCCGGTTATGGGTTCCTATGCGATTCACATTCCTTTAGATGTTACCTACCTTCCCTAAATGTTTGTACCAATATTTTTGAGACACCCTGTATATTGGATTTTTTAATTACACTAATTAAAAAATTTTGTTAAAATTTTTTAAAATTTAATTTTTTTGTATGCTTTGAAATCTTATTTGTATTAATAAAGTGTCTTATTTTCAGGAATTCCTATATAAAGATGTAGTTGATGACCTCATAACTGCTAGAGTCCCTACCTAGACATTCACTTTTCTTCCAGTTAGTAGAACAACGCACATCAGAGTTTACAAAATAAAATGCAAAAGATTAAAAAAGGATAATGTATGCTATACATATGCAAGGATTTCTTTTGCTTTTCTTGCAGTGCACTGAAACACAGCCATATTTTAATGCAGCGTCGGTCATCTCTACAAAAAATCTAACAGGTGTGCAATAATTTCCTACTTTAATTCTTGTTTCTTGTCTTTCATTATTAAAATAATCATTTCATAAAATATGCCTTTTGAAACTCAAACTGTAGGAACCCTATTCCTATTTTTGTAGGAATCAAATTGGAGTTAGCATTAGCATAGTACAGGCATATGATGCAAGAAAGCAAGCTTATATAAAGAAACCCTTCTTATTTCTCCCATCCATTCACTCCAAACGTTTCTCCAGTTCTTCTATCAACTTCCACAACAACAGGTGGAAGTTTGTTCCAGCAATGAACTAAAGGCGAATTTCTGCATATGCATATCTGTCCTACAACTGTCTTTATTTAATTTGAATATATGCCCCCACAGGTGCAAAATCTGAGCAAGAGGGAGAATCCCATCAGCATTTAGCTTGCTCAAACCATTCAAAGCCTTTATACACCTCAATCAGATCACCTCACAGGTGTCTCGCCTCCAGACTCTGCAATTTGCAGAACTTAAGCCTTTCTTGGTAACAACAACCCTTAGTTCCACTCATTGATCTCATTGCCTTTCTCTGTACTCATTCCAGCAGCTCTACATCTTTCCTAAAATGAGGCCTCCAGACCTTTATGAAGCATTCAAGGTGTGGACTGACCATTGCTTTATACAAGGGGATAATTACCTACTTATAGTCTTCTAGATGAGCAGAAAACCCACTACACTATTATTATGGGGGACTTCAATGCTAAGGTTGGAAAAAGGCAAAACAGCACAGAAAGAGGAACTATAGGAAATTTTGGAATTGGTGAAAGAAATAAAAGAGGTGAAAGACTTGTGGAATTTGCAGAATCTCAAGGAATGTCAGTAATGAACACTTTTTTCAAGAAAAGGGTGAACAGAAAGTGGACATGGAAGAGTCCAAATGGATTAACAACTAATGAAATCGACTTCATCCTCACTAGCAGAAGATATATTGTGAATGATGTTACCGTCCTGAATAAGGTAAATGTTGGAAGTGATCACAGAATGGTAAGATGTACACTTGATATAGATGTAGGAAAGGAAAGGAAAAAACTGACTCGAGTAAATAATACAAAGGTCTTTGAAATAACAGAGGAGGAGAAAAAGCAGTATGTACTGGAACTTAAGAACAAGTTTGAGCTTCTGCAGACTGCTCAGGACCAAGATATCAACGAGGAATATTACAACTTTCTGAAAGTGATAAAGCCCAAGAAACCTATAGGGAAACAGAAATCCAAAGAAGAAAAAATTAGCCAAGAAACACTTGTCATGATGAACCAAAGACGACAAATGAAGACCAAGAAAAACACTGACAGGGAGAAAATTGAGTATACTGAGTTATGCAAAGCCATTAAAAAGAGACTCAGAGAGGACATAAGAAGATTTAACACAAGAAAAGTAGAACAAGCATTAAGGGAAAACAAAGGATTTAAATCAGCAGCCATGAGCAGTAACACAGAAAGACAAATGATACTGAAACTGAAGAATAGCGATGGTGTACTTATAAACAGCAGAGAAGGCATAATTCAAATAGCAGAAGACTACTATAGAGAATTATACAAGGAGCGAGGGAATGATACCAGCAGTGGGGAAGATGGATTGCAAAGTAGCAACACATACAACATACCCAATATTCTTCCTGATGAGGTAGAACATGCATTGAAGAAAATGAAGAATCGGAAAGCCCCAGGGGAAGATGAAGTTACTGTAGAATTGTTAAAATTGGGAGGAAGAGACATAACACAAAAACTGGCAAGGCTCTTCACAAAGTGCATTAGAAAAGGTGTGATGCCTAAGCAGTGGAATAATGCAATCATAGTTTTGCTGCATAAGAAAGGAGATAAATCAGAAATTGGAAATTATAGACCAATTAGCTTGTTATCCCATATCTACAAGTTGTTCACAAGGGTCATTACTAACAGATTAGAAAGAATACTTGATGAGAATCAACCGAAAGAGCAAGCTGGCTTTAGGACAGGATTCTCAACTATGGATCACCTTCACGTAATATCACAGCTAATGGAGAAAGCAAATGAATATAAAACACCATTATGCCTGGCATTTGTGGATTATGAAAAGGCATTTGACTCCATACAGCATAAGGCAATGTTTCGGGCACTGGAAAGACAAGGCATAGAAACTCCATATATTATGATTTTGAAGAAAATATATGAGAGTGCTACATCCTTTATTAGACTAGACAAAGACAGTAGCAAATTTAAAATCGAGAAAGGAGTTCGACAAGGAGACACAATATCTCCGAAGCTGTTTACTGCTGCCTTTGAGGAAGTTTTCAGAAGATTAGACTGGTCACAGAAAGGAGTCAATGTGAACGGAGAGTACCTAAACCATTTACGATTTGCAGATGACATTGTGGTCATAAGCCACGATCCCAAAGAATTAGAGGAAAATCTTAATCAGTTATGCACAGTTAGTAAGGATTTTGGACTAAAGATGAACATGGCTAAAACAAAAGTAATGATGAACAAGTATGCCACGGAAAAAGAAATAATGATTGAAGGAGCAGTAATTGAAAAGGTGGAGTCATATACTTATCTGGGACAAGTTATTAGCTGTAATAATGATAAATGGCTGGAAGTCAAGAGAAAAATAAATTTCGGATGGATAGCATTCAGGAAATATAGTCACATACTGAAGAGCAATATCCCAGTTTATCTGAAACGTAAAATAATGAACCAATGTATACTCCCCACCATGACTTATGGAAGTGAAACTTGGGCACTCACCAAAAGAATGGAAGAGAAGCTAAGAACTACACAGCGAAGAATGGAACGAATTATATTGGGAATCAGACTGTTAGATAAGAAGAGAAACGCATGGATTAGGCAGCAAACTCAAGTAAAGGACATTCTTATCAAAACTAAAGGACTAAAATGGTCTTGGGCAGGACACATAGCTTGAAGACATGATGTCAGATGGACTAAGAAAATAACAGAATGGTACCCAAGAGGAGCTAGAAGAAAACCTGGAAGACAAAGGCGGAGATGGATAGATGAAATTCATGAGTTTTTGAGTAGTAAATGGATGGCCAGTGCTCAAAACAGAAGGAACTGGAAAGTTGCTGGAGAGGCCTTCATCCTGCAGTGGATTGAAAATGGCTGATGATGATGATCCCTGCTAGCAAACTTCCCCTATATGTATGTGTGTATATATATATATATATATATATATATATCTGATAATTAAAATAAATATGATATTTAAAATAAAAACATCAGCCAGTAGTACGGCAATAATGCAGAGCGAAACAAAACGCAAAATAATATAAAATAAACAAACAGGGAAGGGAAAGTAGAAATAATAGGACAAAAGTCAAAGTCAAGTCACTTTTGTCCTATTATTTCTACTTTCCCTTCCCTGT
Organism: Mastigoproctus giganteus; assembly: GCF_048544385.1. Lineage (NCBI taxonomy): Eukaryota > Metazoa > Arthropoda > Arachnida > Uropygi > Thelyphonidae > Mastigoproctus > Mastigoproctus giganteus. Next base: position 227,361,569 of record NC_143583.1, on the reverse strand, counting down.
TTGTTTATTTTATATTATTTTGCGTTTTGTTTCGCTCTGCCTTATTGCCGTACTACTGGCTGATACAAAACGCAAAATAATATAAAATAAACAAACAGGGAAGGGAAAGTAGAAATAATAGGACAAAAAGGTAGTCGATAATCCCCTGTATAATTTAGTCAATTAAGTCATTAAACCCAATTAATAAAAAAGATGTAAATTTAAAATAATGCCAATTATAAATAATTTAGCGGTACCCCCCTCGAAGGTACCAGTTCCAAAAAATGTGAAATATCACCAAAAAAGGGTTAAAGAAACTACCCAAAAACTAAAATATCAAAATGATAGACCATCATGCCCCATATCGACAGAGGACCAAGAGGCCAATAATGGTCATGGAATCGCTGCATTTCAATCGTCATACAAATCATCGCAAAGGCAGAAATATCGAAGAACCAAACCAACCCTCCATTCTCCGATAGATAAACCAATGCAGAGGATTTGCATGGCGGTGGTCCTTATGCAGCGAAAAATAATCTATAGAACAGACAGCACTCTTGATCAGAGCCACACCACTGATATAATGCAAGCTTAACCAACTTATATAATAGAAAGGAAAAGAATAGATGGCGGCACAGGCGCTGCTTATTTAGCATATCAACCCACTACTACCACTAATTTATATTATGTGAGGTAAAAGTTAGGCAAAAGTAATAAAAATAAATAAATATGGCTATGTCGTTATAAATAAATATGGCTATGTAGCTATCATTAGGGGCAGCAAATGCACATCCTCCACATGATGCCTCATTATATCTGATAATTAAAATAAATATGATATTTAAAATAAAAACATCAGCCAGTAGTACGGCAATAATGCAGAGCGAAACAAAACGCAAAATAATATAAAATAAACAAACAGGGAAGGGAAAGTAGAAATAATAGGACAAAAAGGTAGTCGATAATCCCCTGTATAATTTAGTCAATTAAGTCATTAAACCCAATTAATAAAAAAGATGTAAATTTAAAATAATGCCAATTATAAATAATTTAGCGGTACCCCCCTCGACGGTACCAGTTCCAAAAGACGTGAAATATCACCAAAAAAGGGTTAAAGAAACTACCCAAAAACTAAAATATCAAAATAATAGATCAAAATGATAGACTGACCATCATGCCCCATACCGCCATCTATTCTTTTCCTTTCTATTATATAAGTTGGTTAAGCTTGCATTATGTCAATGGTGTGGCTCTGATCAAGAGTGCTGTCTGTTCTATAGATTATTTTTCGCTGCATAAGGACCACCGCCATGCAAATCCTCTGCATTGGTTTATCTATCGGAGAATGGAGGGTTGGTTTGGTTCTTCGATATTTCTGCCTTTGCGATGATTTGTATGACGATTGAAATGCAGCGATTCCATGACCATTATTGGCCTCGTGGTCCTCTGTCGATATGGGTCATGATGGTCAGTCTATCATTTTGACACACCTACTCTCATTTTTTCTTTCCTAGTGCTTATGTCACATCAAACAGACTCAACATTGCATTGTCCACCAACATCAATTGGATGCACTTCTTTAGATTTTGTGTTTCTTAACTAACAGCATAACCCCTCCTCCCTTCCTGTCCTGTCCATCCTTTCTTTACAGATTGTGCTCCCCAAATTCCAGTTCTGCACTGCTTATGTCTGTGTGACTGCATGTCTCTGATATCCCAATACAGCAGGCCCCCGTTATAACGCGGTTCACTTTACGCTGATTCGCTATAACGCTGTTCTTATATTATAACCCGTATCTGACTATAACGCTGTCAAAACTCACTATAATGCTATTTTACTAGCATACAGATTGAATTTTTGGCAAATCCGTCTTCAGTCCAGTCTGTTTTGAGCTTTTTTTTTTTTTTTTTTTTTTTTTTTTTTTTGGCAAAAGGAGAAAATAGTCACCATGAAATTAACTACAGTAATTATTTTTATAATTTCTACTCTATGTACAAAATTGAAACTTTCAATATGCTCTATTTTCTTGGTGTGGATAGTTTCAAGGGAGAAATTCTTTTTTAGTACACCAGCTGAAAAAATTTACCATCCAGTGTCATATGCTGTTACGAAGTCTGCATTTTCTGTTCTGACATGTAATAGAAAGATACTAAAAATAGATTTACTCCCTATCTCTTCTTTTGTTTTACTGTGGGAACTATAACTTGCGAAATGTTTTTCACACAATCAATCCCATGAGTGCTAAATGCGGTGCTGTTTCTTGTACAGTATTCTCTTGTCTTCTGAACTCCTCTGACCTTGTGGTCACCCGAAGTACATAAAATTTGTTTGTTTTACTGTTTTGGAAATTCCATAAACATTCTCCATGACTCACACCATAATTTATTACAGTATTTTCGTGCAATAAACAACCATTTGATTTTACTGCACGGTAAAATCGAACTTTTCAGATAAATAAAACATTTGTCACCGTCTTCAGCTCACTTGCCAGAGGAATTCTAGATATCATTCAGTGCATACATACAGACAGTTTACTGTACTCGAACATCGTATCACAATCAGTGCAACGAAGTTACATTTGCAGAGAGTTATGGCGGATAAGAATGAAAAAGCAACAATGTCTGGACGCGGTGCAAAGATTGGAAAGGTAAGAAAAACATTGAGTTTGAAAATTAAATTAGACGTTTTGAAGAGAATTGATTCCGGTCAAAGACAAGTGGATGTGTGCAATAATTTAGGACTGGCAGGTTCAACTGTAAGAACAATCATAAAAAATAAAGAATCAATTTTAGCAGCTGGAAAAACCGCTGTTCCCCTGCAGGCAACTAAATTGACCAGGGCTAGGCCGGCTATTATGATTGAAATGGAGAAACTTCTACATAATTTTATTGAAGACAACATTCAACGTAGAATTCCGTTAAGTTCAATTATTATTAAAGAAAAAGCGAAGAGCCTATATGAAGATTTAAAGGAAGCTCACCCCGAAAAAAATGTGGAACCATTTAACGCTAGTAAGGGCTGGTTTGATAGATTTAGAAAGCGCTATAACCTGCACAATGTAGCAATACAGGGAGAAGCTGCAAGTGCAGATCAACAAGGAGCCGAAACTTTCAAAAAAGAATTTGTTAAAATTATTGAAGAGGGATGTTATACTGCTCAACAAGTTTTTAACATAGATGAAACAGGTCTTTTTTGGAAACGTATGCCTAAAAGAAGTTTCATATCGAAAGAAGAAAAAAACATGCCAGGCTTCAAAGCGGCGAAGGATCGGTTAACTTTGTTGTTGGGTGGTAACGCTGCGGGGGATTTTAAATTAAAACCACTTTTAGTTTACCATTCCGAAAATCCAAGGGCTCTTAAAGGTTTAGCTAAATCAAACCTACCTGTCATCTGGAAGGCTAATAAAAAAGCTTGGGTAACCAGACCGCTTTTCATTGATTGGTATGCTGAGTTCTTCTGTCCTGCAGTGGAAAAATATTGTGCAAAAAATAACATTGGTTATAAAGCTATTCTAATCATGGACAATGCGCCTGGACACCCAAGCAAAGAGAGCTTAGAAGACTTGAATAATCACATAAAAGTTTTTTACATGCCTCCAAACACTACGTCTCTGATCCAACCAATGGACCAAGGAGTAATTGCCACATTTAAAGCGTACTACATAAGGAACACCTTTTCCCAAGCTATTAAAGCCATCAACACTGAAAATGTACCGAGTTTAAAGGAGTTTTGGAAATCCTATAACATTAAAACCGCCATCTACAACATTTCAAGTGCCTGGGATGAAGTGACTCAGAAAACCATGAATGGAGTGTGGAGGAAAGTTTGAAAAAATTGCATAAAGCATTCCCAGGAACCTGATGATTCCGTTGAAAATGTTAAAACACAAATTGTTGAGCTCGGAAAAGAAGCAGGATTACACGAAATTAACGAAGACATCGTACAAGAGATGATCGACAACGACAGGGATGGCCTCTCTAATGAAGAACTAATGGAAATTTTAAAAGAACAAGAGCTTGCTATTGAGGGAGATGATGATCAAGATACTATAGATGAAGAACCGATGAAGTCGCTGACTGCAAAAGGACTTAGTGAAGCTTTTGAACACTTCGAAAAAATGTGTGATTATTTCCGGGAGAACGACCCTGACATGGAACGAAGTGCCAAGGTAATAAGAAATTTGAAGAAAGAAATGAATCCCTACATGTTGTTGTACAATGAGAGGAAGAAGGCCAAAGCACAACCCAAAATCGACTCATTTTTCAGTCCAAAGATACGAAAACTCGAGAGCACAGGGCCATCGAATTAATAAATTCATGATTTTCGTAAGTTAATTACCTCATAATTATATGTGTATATAATGTAGAATATTTTATATGTACAAAATTTTGAATATTAAGTATTTTTAATCGATATTGGTGCATATTTTCACTACCATTTATTATTGATTAGAAAATATCCTATGGAATAGACCGCAACTCACAAATACATATGTTACCTTATGGGAATATGGCGCTCGCTTAGCGCGGATTCACTTAGCGCTCTGTTTTCCCGGAACGAACTATCAGCGTTAAGCGGGGGTCACCTGTACTGCTCCAGTGTCGAGCGTTGTGGCATTAAGGGCAAGTTACAACTCTGAATAAAGAGATGGCTGAGTTGCAGAAGACAGAGTGGTTATTAATGGGCAATGCTCTTCATGGAATAATGTTATTAGCAGAGTACCCCAAGGTTCAGTGCTGGACTTATTGTTGTTTACCATATTTATTAATGATGTTGATGATGGTACTTCAAGCTTAAGTTTGCAGATGATACAAAAGTTGGCAGGGTGGTTAATGACAGTAATCAGAGTAAGCTGCTGCCACAAGGTATAAATAAATTAGGCTGATGGGCTGAGGAATGGCAGTTGAAGATTAACATTGATAAATACAAGGGGTACTGCATGTGGGTAGTAATAATCCCAGATTTAGAATCCCAACTGTGAAGTAATACACTCAGGGTAGTTGGAAAATGAAAAAGACCTGGGGTAATTGTGCAATCAGATATGAAGCTTTCTGAGCAATGCAAATAGGCTGTTAGGACAGCTCATGGAGTTTTGTTAATGATATACAAGAACTTTTCTAGAAGGGACAAGGGATTTCATTGTATAAAGCAATGGTTAGGCTGCATCTTGAGTACTGTGAACAGGTGTCTGTTGGTCTCATTTTAGCAAGGATGTAGATCTACTGGAATGTGCACATAGAAGAGATTGGTGAAGGGAACGAAAGGGTGTTCATATCACGATAGGCTTCGGTTCTGCAAATTGCAGCATCTTGAGACCAGGCACCTCCGAGGTGATCTGATTGAGTTTAAAGCTATAAATTGATTGAGGAGACTCAATGTTGATGGCATTCTTCCTCTTGTTCATGAGGAGGCATATTTTGCAACTACAATTCCCCAAATTTAAATTGGGGAAGGGTAGTTGCAAAATATGCAATGAGGATTGTTTTTGTCCTCATCCTGCAGGTGGTTGACTGTTGGAACAAACTTCCATTTGGTGTTTTGGAAGTGCACAGTTTGGCTAAATTCAGAGAAGAGCTAGATTATTGGAGGGTGAACAAGTGATATGGGATTTTTTTTTTTTTTTTTTTTTTTGCTGATGCTTTACAAGCTTGTATCATATGCCACTATTAATAATAATCTCTCCTTGTTAATCATAAAACACATCCTTTTAGACTGTCATTTTTCTATGCTGGCAGTACAGAGGCTTTCAAATTCATCTCTACCATAATAACACTGTATCACCTCATAGGAAACAATGCTGACTTGACAAAATTCTACAGTTACTTAAAATGAATTTACTTATATGATCGCTGTTAATTAAAATCCTGTATCAGTTCCTACCAGGTTATGGTGAACAGATGCAACATGGCTGCTGCAGCCCTTGCTCCATTAAAGCCTAACAACAACAACACAACCAATATTATGTAGCATTGGCCAGAACAAAAAATAAATAAATAAAATTAACAAAAAAAAAAGGCCCTGGAGAGAATGTGCAAGGCTCGTGGGATATAATTTTTCTCAGTGTGGGATATAATTTTTCTCAGTGTGGGCTATGCTTGTTAACAGGACAGACTCTTTTTACAGGGATGGGATACACTTGAATGGAAATTTGCTGATGCTATTGAGGCAATATTTGCTGATGCTATCAAGGCAGTTATAAGTGGTTTGAAAAACTGGTAGCTTTAGGGGATAGATGTAGTAGTGGCAAATGATGCAAGAAAACAAGCTTATATAGTATTGTCCAAAATAAAACCACTACACAGTTCTCCCTTCCTTACCTTCCAAGAATTTGGCTACTTCTTCCTCGAATTAATTCAAACCATCCACACTGATGGAAGCTTGTTCCATCAACCTAGGGGCTCACATCTAGTGAGTATGGGCTTGGCACACCCAGTGTCCCAAGCTGGATATCATCATTCTTCTCTTTCTTGGTGATTCCTTTCCACTTCTCTCTCTCTCTCAATTTTTTTTGGGTCTGTGCAGCATAAGTCTCAGGCTTCCTTGTGCCATATGGATTATAATAATAATAATAACCATCCACTGGCTGAAAGCAAACTTCTGCACATCAATCCTGCAACCATCCTTCCTCAACTTGAATTTATGCCCTCTCACATGTGTGGCTTCAGCAAGAGGAATACCATGCATAGAATAATACCAATCTGCAGGAAAACTTTTGGACATGCATTTATTATTTTACATAACAAATTTATAAAAGTGGAAAATATTTATTTATTTGAGAGGACAACATGAATAAAATAAGATAGTGTTCCCAATTGAAGGGTGATTGATAATTTTATTGCATTGATAATTTTATTCATTATCAAAACTAAAATTACTGTAACACCGAGCGAAAACTGATACAAAAAATAGATTGTGACAAGTTTAATGATAATAACAACCGGAAGCTTTCTGTTTGTATGTATCTAATCTAATATATTTCCTATTATTAAACTTGTCACAGTCTATTTTTTGTATCCGTTTTCGCTCTGTGTTACAGTAATTTTAGTTTTGATAATGAATCCAGAGCGCACAGGCCTCTTTAATCATATGGAGTGCACCAGTTTAAATTAAAAAATAATGTTAAGATTAATAATGTTAAGATCAATGCATATTATTTTAATTTTTCAGAGTGTGAAAAGCTGGGATTCCCAAATTCTACAAAAAATAAATGTGGTTATTGTGTTGGTGGGAAAACTATGCTTCCAAACAATTTTGGAGAAGATTGCAAAGGAAATTGTGGAGGTACAGCAGTAGATGACTGTGCTGGAATATGTGGAGGAACTGCCTATAGAGATGAATGCACTGGAATATGCATAGGTAATAATATATATAAAATGTAATGGATAACCACTCATTACTTGGCATTTAATTCATTCTGCATTAAATACAAAGGGACTTATTACAAAGGAAGACATGTTATTGGTGATTTTATTACCAATTACATGCCTTCCTTTGAAACTAATTTTAAAACTATTTTGTTGTTATGTATCTAATGGTTTTGAGACAGAATTTCATCTGCGCTAGGTAAAATGCTGTAGCATAGAAAGAATACAAGATAGAAGTGACTTCCATCTCATCAACAGTCTTGAGAATTGTTATTTTTAAACAAATAACATTACTATTATCTTATTTAAATTTCTGCTGGCTGTCAAACACTTAAGACAAAAGGCAATCCTCAATGTATCAAACATTTCATAGTCTCTATGCAGCACCTCCATAGCCAGGTGGGCAGGAGCAGCAGTGCGTAGCACACGCTTCTTGATTAGACTGGGGTTTAAGCCCGTGACCACCATATACAGAGGATATGGAAAGGTCAGGTAATGGCCACTGCATATCCTGGAGCAATATGGCCTTAGTTGCTAATGCTCTTAAAAACCAAATAACAACAAGAACAGTCTATGCATGCCTGCTGACCTCTGATGTTATTGGAAATTTTCCAATAATCAGATGTGTTGTTGAATTTTTCAGTTACTTTGCTCTTTATATAAAACCAAAACTACAATTAATGTAATTTTTAGGAATATAACAAATATCTGTTTAAAAACTACATTAGTGGGCTCTGTTTTCACTTTTGGATATGAGCAACACACAATTTTCTTTGAGGAATAAGAAATTCCATGTTTTAATACTCATTGTCAGGAAAACAGGAAATATATATTGTTTCCCTGACATCCAGGGAATGCACAATATATTTCCTGTTTCCATCAGTAAGGGAAACAGGAAATATATTGTGCAAAAAAAAGGATAGGTGGAACAGGACCAGGGTATGTCTGCCAGGGACAAAAGTTGATGACATTGTAGAGTAGATATCATCTTTTAAGAACACAAAAGGTGTTATTGTTGTACACGTTGACACTAATGACATTAAGAGTAGGAGATCTATGGACTGATTTAACAAATAAAGGCCAATGGTGAAAAAAAGTTGAGATAGTATTAAATTTCAAAATGGCTGCAATTCTGTCCAGACACAATAGGAGGAAGTATAAGACGAGAGCCTAGTCAATCAATTCAGCCCTGGAGAGAGTGTGCAGGGCTCGTGATTGAATTTTTCTCAGTGTAATCTGTATTTGTTAATAGGAGAGACTGCTTCTATAAGGGAAGAGAGGGGCATTCTGTGTGCTATCACACACACACTCAGTCTAAAACACTGATGGATTCAATATCTTTCTATTTTAGAAGATTTAAGAGAAGTCCAGTTGGCCTGCCTCCCTAAAATCCACTCATACACACCTCTTTGATGGTAAGCCCTGTTACATCACTTTGGTGGCAATGAACATGTAGAGTGGTTCTCTTCAAAACACCTGGTCAATGTAAAGAGGAAACGACCAAACCCTTCAGCTTCTACAGGGATGGATATGCTTAAATGGAAAGGGTGAAAGATTATTTCCTGATACTATCAAGGCAGTGTTAGGTGGATCAGAAAACTGCTAGCTTGGAGGGATTCACAGCCCATGCATTTAGCAGTAGACACAGGTAAATGTGAAAGTGATCTTGTACTGCTTCCATTGGAATGAGCAGCAGCCTGGAAAGCATGGTGCTGGGTATTTAAAGATCTGCTGGGAGTCATCTTGGAACAAGTAAATACATGGGCTGTTAGGGTAAATAAGAGTAAGAACAGGTGCATGTATACTTGTGGTGCCTCCTTAGCCAGGTGTAGCACATGTTTCTTGATTAGACTGGGGTTCAAGCCTGTGACCACCAAATACGGAGGATGCAGAAAGGTTAGGGAATGACCACCACATATCCCCGGAGGAATATGGCCTTAGTTGCTAATGCTCCTAAAAACCAAATAACAACAACAGCATATGCTTGCATGTATGCCAGTCCTAGTAGTATAGTAAATAAAGTTGATGAACTTGAAGTGGTGGTCAAGACATCAGAGGCGAATATTGTTGGGATATCAGAGACGTGGTGCCACACAGATATAAGCAGTGCAGAATTGGAATTTGGGGAGTACAATGTTGAATAGACAGGATAGGATGGGAGAAGGGATAATTATTATTATTATTAGCCATATGGTGCAAGAAAGCCTGAGGCTTATGCTGCACCAGCAAAAAAAAAAAAAAAAAAAAAATTCTGAATTACCCTGAGAGAGAAAACAAGAGTCAGAAGTAGAAGGAAATCACCAACAAAGAGAAGAATGAAGATATCCAGCTCAGGGACCCTGCGTGTGCCAAGCCCATACTCACCAGATATGAGCCCCCGGGGTTATCATGGAACAAGTAAATGCATGGGCTGTGAATGTGATCTATCTAAAGTTCTTTTTTGTGATTCCAGCATGTTTCAGCCTATACAGCAACCTCCCATGTGGGACCCAATCAAAATTTTTGCTAAAATTCCAAACAAACAATATTTAAACTATTTTCCACATCCAGCCCATGAGAAACTCTGTTAAGAGGGTTATCTAAATAATATATTATACGGTTAGTTAAACATAATTTTCTCGTTACAAAACAATGCTGTGTTTCCATCAGAATTCATCTTCTGTCTAAATGCTGTTTAAATGCTAATGGCATCCTTACCTTTTCTCAGACAAAATAAGGCGAAATAAATTTAAATTGAAAAAGGATGGTTGCAAGAGAGATGTGCAGAAATATGCTTTCAGCCAGAGAGCAGTTGAATACAATGAATATTTAGCAACTAATAATTGATATTTAACAAACTGTAGGAATATATATATATATATATATATATATATATATAATAGATAATAAACACATAAAATCTAAGGAAGTGCATCCAATTGATATTGATTTGATGGACAATGCAATGTTGATTGGTGCCTCCGTAGCCAGGTGGGCAGGAGCAGCAGTGCATAGCACACTCTTCTTGATTAGAGACCGGGGTTCGAGCCTGTCACCACCAAATACGGAGGAAGCGGAAAGGTCAGGGAATGACCACCGCATATCCCGGAGCAATATGGCCTTAGTTGCTAATGCTCCTAAAAACCAAAATAACAAACAAACAAGCAATGTTGATTCTGGTGTGAAATAAGCACGGAGAATGGCAAAATGAGAGTAGATGTATATGTTCTAAGTCTAATGAATCTGATGAATATAATGAGCAGTTGTGTAGAGAAATAGAGTGGGCCAGTAAATCAGAATGTCTTATAATGGGGGATTTTAACTTTCCAGATATCGACTGGAACTTGTGGCTTGGTCATTCGCACACTAGCAAGACTCATAGATTTATTGGATGACTGTTTTCTACAGCAACATGTTCGTGAGGCAACCACAGGGAGTAATACTCTTGATCTGATTATCAGAATTTGCAGATAAAGGAACCACTGGGTGACAGTAATCACAATGTACTGATGTGGGAATTACTTAAAGATGTAACTACCATCAAGGCTAAAGGGAAGGGCTATTGCTTTCGTAAAGGTGACTACAGGGGTCTCGGACAGTTTTTAAATTCTGTACAGTGGGATCAACTGATGATGTTAATAATGTTGAATTCTAAATGGGAAGCCTTCAGGGTCTTAATTTTGGTGACAACTAGGCTTTTCATTCCAACTAAACATCAAACAAAACATCAAAGGCAGATATTGTTGGGATATCAGAGACGTGGTGTCACACAGATATAAGGGATGCAGAACTGCAATTTGGGGAGTACAACGTCTACAGAAACGATAGACAGGATAGGAAGGGGGGAGGGGTTATGCTATTAGTTAAGAAACACATAAAAACCAAGGAAGTGAAGCCAGTCGACATCGCTGGACAGTGCAGTGTTGAGTCAGTTTGGTGTGACATAAGCATTGGGAGATCAAAATTGAGAGTAGGAGTGTGCTATAGGCCTAATGACTCTGATGAGTATAATAAGGAACTGTACAGGGAAATAGAGTGGGCCAGTAAATCAGAGAGTCTTATAATGGGAGATTTTAATTTCCCAGATATTGACTGGAATTTGGGGGCTGGTTACTCACGCACTAGCAGGGCTTTTGTGGATTTATTGGATGATTGTTTTCTACATCAGCATGTTTGGGAGGCAACTAGAGGGAGTAATACTCTTGATTTGATTATCAGCAGTGATTCTTCATGCATTAAGAATCTGCAGATAAATGAACCACTAGGTGGCAGTGATCACAGTGTGCTGAAGTGGGATTTACTCAAAGAGGTAACTACCATTAGGGGTAAAGGGAAGGGTTATTGCTTCCGTAAAGGCGACTACGATGGACTGAGACAGTATTTAAATTCTATACAGTGGGACCAACTGATGATGTTACCAACAGCAAATTCAAAATGGGAAGCATTCAAAGAACTTATCTTGGAAGCTACTAGGCTTTACATACCAACTGAGAAATATTGTTCAAGGTTTAGGCCAAAATGGATGTCAGATGAACTAATGAGGCATATGGCAGTGAAGAAAAATGCATGGGATACTTACAAATTAACACATGACACAGAAGCCTATGATAGATACAAGTTGATATGCAACCAAGTTACAAAGGAGGTTAGGCAGGCGAAGGCAGATTACGAGAAATCCTTGGCAAGGGATGCAAAGAAAAACAGCAAAGAGTTCTTTACTTATGTAAACTCTAGAAGGAAGGGGATGAATCAGATTGGTCCACTTGATATTGATGGGTCAACTGTTGATGATCCTGCTCAGGTAGCTAACAAACTAAATGAATATTTTGCATCGACATTCACACATGAGGAGTTATTCAGCAAGGGGAATGCCAGAGTTGTATTCAACTCTAACAGTAAGCTTCAGAATCTTGAAATAACTGGGAGTAAAGGGGAGGAGAAACTGTTGAAGATAAACACAAGAAAGGCACCCGGGGTGGATGGGATCTATCCAGTTATATTAAAGGAGGCAGCAAAGGAAGTAAGCAAACCCTTAGCCATAATTATGAGAGCTTCCTTGGACTCAGGGGAGGTACCCATAGACTGGAAATGTGCAAATGTGACCCCAATTCACAAAGGAGGATCAAAGGCTGACACAAGAAATTATAGACCTGTGAGCTTAACTTCTGTTCCAGGAAAATTAATGGAGGCACTGGTTAAAGAAGCACTGCAGGATCATTTAGACAAGACTTCAGTTATAGCTCAGACACAGCATGGTTTTGTTAATGGGAAGTCTTGCCTGACCAACTTGATTGGATACTATGATGCAGTCACAAAAGAACTGGATGCAGGGAATAACTTTGATATTATATACTTGGATCTTAGAAAGGCTTTTGATACTGTTGCACATGGAAGACTGCTACACAAATTGGAGCAGTGTGACATTGGAGGCAAATTGCTGCTATGGATAAAGGGGTGGTTGAGGGGGAGAAGACAGAGAGTGGTAATCAATGGACACTGCTCATCGTGGACTAATGTTATTAGTGGAGTCCCTCAGGGCTCAGTGTTGGGTCCATTATTGTTTTCTGTATTTATAAATGATATTGATGATGGTATATCAAGCTTAATGTCCAAGTTTGCAGACGATACAAAGGTTGGCAGGGTTGTCAAGGGCACTACTGACACTATGCTGCTGCAACAGGATCTGGAAAGGTTGAGCAGATGGGCTGAGAGGTGGCAAATGAAGTTTAACATTGACAAATGTAAAGTACTACACATGGGAAACAGCAACCCCAGAGCAACGTATCAACTCTGTGGTACTACACTGACAGTGGTAGAGAATGAAAGGGACTTGGGGGTGGTTGCGCAGGCAGATATGAAGTTCTCTGAGCAGTGCAGACAGGCTGCAAGAGTAGCTCATGGAGTATTGTCAATGATATACAGGAATTTTTCCAGCAGGGATAAGGAGGTGATTATTCCATTGTATAAGGCAATGGTCAGGCCACACCTAGAGTACTGTATACAGGTCTGGAGGCCTCATTTCAAGAAGGATGTAGAGCTGCTGGAACGAGTACAGAGAAGGGCAACAAGATTAGTGAATGGAACAAAGGGGTGCTCTTACGAAGAAAGGCTTAAGTTTTACAAATTACAGTGTCTGGAGACTAGGCACCAGCGAGGTGATCTGATAGAGGTGTATAAAGCCTTGAATGGTTTAAGCATGCTCAATGCTGATGGGATTCTTCCTCTAGCTCAGAAAAATCACCTGAGAGGGCATAAATTCAAATTGAGGAAAGACAGATGTAGGATAGACGTGCGGAAATTTGCCTTTAGCCAGCGGGTGGTTGGTTGGTGGAACAGACTTCCATCCCTTGTGGTGGAGGTTGATAGTCTAAATAAGTTTAAGGCTCAGCTGGACAGGTATTTTGAACGAACAGAGGGGTGAAGTGGAAGTGGGTTTTTTTTTTTTTTTTTTTTTGGCTGATGCTGCATAAGCTTGCTTTCTTGCATCAAATGCCTCTACTAATGCTAATGCTAAGAAATACTGTTTAAGGTTTAGGCCTAAATGGATATCAGATGAACTAATGAGGTTCGTTTCGTAGCAGAGAAGAAAAATTGTATGGTTGTATATGAAGTATCAGGTGACACAGAAGCCTATGGTAGATATAAACTAGTCTGTAATCAAGTAACAAAAGAGGTTAGGCAGGCGAAGGTAAATTACAAGAAATCATTAGCAAAGGATGCAAAGAAAAACAGCAAAAAGTTCTTTACTTGTGTAAACTCTAGAAGGAAAGGAATGAATCAGATTAGACCACTTAACATAGACTATTGATGATCATGATCAGGTAGCTGATAAACTGAATGAGTATTTTGCATTTACATTCACACCTGAGAAGTTATTCAGTGAGGAGATTCAATTATGCTGTTAATGAAGAAACAGATAAGATCTAAGGAAGTTCAGCCAGTCAACATGTGTGAAAAGTGTAGTGTTGAGTCTGTTTGGTGTGACATAAACACTGGCAAAGAAAAATTAAGAATAGGAGTGTGTTGTAGGCCTAATGATTCTGAGTATAACCATTAATTGTACAGGAAAATAGTGGCCCAGTAAATCAGTATGTCTTATAATGGGGATTTTAACTTCACAGATATTGACTGGAATGTGTGAGTTGGTTACTTGCACGATGCAAGACTTTTTTGGATTTATTGAATATTGTTTTCTACAGCAGCATGTTCACAAGGCAACCAGAGGGAGTAATATTCTTTATCTAATTATCAGCAGTGATTATTCATGCATTAAGAATCTGCAGATAGAAGAACCACTTGGTGGTAGTGATCACCGTGTACTGCTGTAGGATTTACTCAAATATGTAACTACCATCAGGGATTAAAGGGAAGGGTTTTTGCTTTCATACTACACTGGTCTCAGACAGATTTTAAATTCTATACAGTGGAACCAACAACGAGAAATCTTTGGCAAAGGATGAAAAGAAAAACAGCAAAGGCAGATTATGAGAAATCTTTGGCAAAGGACGCAAAGAAAAACAGCAAAGGCTTCTTTACTTATGTAAACTCCAGATGGTAGGGGATGAATCAGATTGGTCCACTTGATATTAATGGTTAGACCTGTTGATGATTCTGCTCAGGTAGCTGACAAACTGAATGAGTATTTTGCATCCACATTCACACATGAGGAATTCTGATGGGATCTATCCAGGTATATTATGAAATGCAGCAAAGGAAATAAGCAAACCCTTAGAAATAATTATGAGAGCATCCTTGGATTCATGAGAGGTCACCATGGACTGGAGAAGTGCAAATGTATCCTCAATTCACAAAGTGGGATCAAAAGGTTATGCGAGTAATTACAGATCTGATCGCGATCATCAATAGTCTATGTTAAGTGGTCCAATCTGATTCATTCCTTTCCTTCTAGAGTTTACATAAGTAAAGAACTTTTTGCTGTTTTTCTGTTCCAGGGAAATTAATGGAGTTATTGTTATTTTTTTTTTAGAATCATTAGCAACTAAGGCCATATTGCTCCGGGCATATGCAGTGGTCATTCCCTGACCTTTCCGCATTCTCCGTATTTGGTGGGCACAGGCTCGAACCCTGGTCTAATCATGAAGCGTGTGCTATGCACTGCTGCTCCTGCCCACCTGGCATTAATGGAGTCACTGGTTAAAGAAGCCATGCGAATCATCTGGACAAGACTGCAGTTTTAGTTCAGGCACAGCATGGGTTTGTTAAGGGGAAATCTTGTGTGACCAATTTGATTGGATACAAAGGATGTGATCACAAAGGAAGTGGATGCAAAAAATAATTTTGATATCATACACTTAGATCTGAGAAAAGTTTTTGATACTTTTGTTTACAAATTGGAGCAGTATGGCATTAAAGGAAAGTTGGCACTTTGGATAAAAGGGATTGTAAAGTGAGAGAAGACAGATTGGTAACCAAGAATTGGTAATAGATTGGACACTTCTAATCACGGACTAATGTTATTAGTGGAGTCCCACAGGGTTCAGTGTTGGGACCATTGTTGTATTTTATATTTATCAGTGATATTGATGAAGGTATAACACACTTAATGTCCATCTTTGCAGTTGATACAAAGGTTGGCAGGGTTGTTAATGACAGTGACAACAGTATGCAGTTGGAACAGGATCTAGAAAATATCCTGAGAGGTGGCAATTGAAGTTTGACATTGAAACATGCAATGTACTGCATATGGGTAGCAGTAACTGCAGAGTAATGTGCCAAGTGTGCAGTACTACACTCAGGCTATTGGAGAATGAAAAAGGGCTGGGGGGGGGGTGATTTTGTTGTGAGATATTATTTTTCAGAGTAGTGAAGCTCATGTCTTGTCTGTGATATACAGGAACTTTGCTAGGAGTTGATTATCCCTTTGTATAAGGCAGTAGTCAGGCCACAACTTGAGTGCTGCATACAGTTCTAGAGGCTCATTTTAGGAATGATGTAGAGCTACCAATATGCGTATAGAGAAGGGCGACCAAATTGGTGGTGACAAAGGGGGTTCTCTTACCAAGAAAGGCTTCACAGGTGCCTAGTCTCCAGATGCAAAATGTAGCATCTGGAGACTAGGCACCTGTGAGGTGATGATTGCGGTGTTTAAAGCTTTGAATAGTTTGAGAAAGCTCAGTACTGATGTCATTGTTCCCCTTGTTCAGATCATGCACTTGAGGGTGCATAATTTCAAACTGAGGAAAGACAGTTGCAGAATCGATGTGTAGAAATTTGCCTTTAGCCAGCGAGTGGTTGATTGCTGGAAAAAAGCTTCAATCTGTTGTTGTGGAAGTTGATATTCAAGGAAGGACTGGAAAAACTTTTGGAGTGAATGAATAGATAAATGCAGGGGCATTTCTAGGGTATGTGATGCCTGGGTGCCAATCACAATTTGGCACCTCCTTTTAAAATTTTCTTCATATGTGTATGTAAGATTCAGATTTTCAGGTGCCTCTTGAACATTGGTGCCTGGGTGCAGTAGGGACGGCCCGCCCTTGGGTAAATGGGAGGTGGGTTTTTTTTGCCTGCACTTTTTTCTTCTTGTTTATTAATGAACTTCTTCCATTGACCAGAAATCCTATTCATAATTTTGCTGATGATAGCACATTGCATTCCACCTCCCAGTTTGTGAAACCTTGCCCTGTACAAACAGCTTCAACTGCTCGAATATCCACTACCAATTCCTTAAATGCTGATGTCAGGTAAATCTTCAGTGTGGTAAAGATAACTTATTTGATTTCAATCCTTTTAAAGCTCAGTCTTTTCTCATATCTTGCAAAAAGGAGATATGAGAGAGGACTTTCATGACTTTGTACTGTCCCATAGTATATTTTTCTGCTCTTTTTGACCAGTAACTCAACATTCATTGTAGCATCCTACTTTTATTCTTTTTGCTCCTCTGCTTACCTTCAATGGCATTCTGAGTTCTAGGCAAGAACATATATACATCTATTTGGGTTACACTGACCTCTAAACTCTCTTGGCTTAACCACATTACAAATATTGAAAAACTGAGCTTTCTCTTTTGCTCTTGGCGTTACTTTTCTTCCAAACAGCTGTTCACTCTCTACAAATCGCAAATCCAGCTTACTGTGGAATAGTGTTCCCATATCTGGGGGTGATGAACCAAAAATCTCTCTCAGGCTTCTAGATGCCATTCAAAAGAGGGCAATTATGTTAATTAATGACATCTCTAACAGCGTCTCTCCACTCTCTGTCTCATAGATGTTCTGTTTCTTCTGTATGCCTTTTCTATAGATACTTCCATTTACACCATTCTTTTGAATTGGCTCCTATAATTCCCACTCTCTCTTCCAAACTAGTCCGAACGTGTGCCATACCCAGTCAACATCCTTTTACTGTCCAACTTCAGACTCGTAGAACTAATTTTTCTTCTTCTTCATTTATTCATTCAGCTTCCTTTTTCTGGAACAACCTTCCTTCATATATATTTCCTGAAAATTACAATCTACAGAAATTCAAGTATAATGTCAACAAGTACTGTATCTTCTTTCATCATCTTTTCAATCTTCAACCCATGAACAGTACTATGTATTATAGGTTCTAATACCCCTCGTGTTTGGGATTTTCTTTAAAAAAAAATTATAATAATAAAAATAAACTTCCTAGCAGCCTCCCTCAAAATTACTGGGTATATGCCATCAACTCAAGGAGCCTTAACTTGTCTTTGACAGTAATCTGTAATTTTAAATCACTAATTTCGTATGACTTGGCCTCAGTTGCACAGTTTTTTTTTTTTTTTTTCTCAGCATGAAGGGTCTTTCTTCCATAAAGATAGATGCAAAGTACTTGTTCAATTCATTGGCAACATCATCTGGGTTATCTAAGACTTTTTTTCCACACCCTGTCCATAAGGGGTCCAATCTAATTTGCTTTTTTCTTTTTTGTATTCACGTACATGAAAAATTCCTTGTCCCATTCTTTGGTCTCTTAGCCAGTGCCATCTCATACGTAGCTGCCTCCTGATATTATGAATCAACTTGTAGCTGTTGTAGACTTCAGCACTTTCATCACTCTGTAACTGCCCATAGTATTTTTTTCTGCTCTATTTGACTAGCTACTCAACATTCATTCATTGTAGGTCCTCCTCCTGCAATATTTTCGTAATAGTATGTATTTGTTAATGGCTTCTATGATTTTTTTCTTTAAAGGTATTCCATAATTCAAGTGTATTCACCCTCGCTCTGCAATCTGCACAATTAATAGATGCCATATAGTATCTTAAGCTGTAAATGTCTCCTCTTCTTTACCTTTAACTACTGCAACATCTTTCTTCATCTTCCAACTGATGACTGAGTGGTCACTATCTGTCAATGGTTTCTGTATTTTAAGCCCTGTGATGTCATCTAATTCATGAGTAATGATGAGGTCAAGAATATTCTAGCCCTAGTATTATCTCTGACATGGTACCACCATGTCAGAGATGATAATTATCTAATTTATTTAGAAAAATTTTTCCCCAAAGTGAGTTTCTTTTCCACTTATTCCAATAAATCTGGGGCATATTGAAGTCACCCATAATTAGACATTTGCCCTTGCTTCCCTATTCAATCAGTATGCCAAACCTCTTGTCGTGCTGTTCAGTCTTCTGGTCTGTAGATCACTCCCGCTATCATATTTGGGTGTTCTGCAAAAGTTATGTGGTACCACATGGGGGCTCCTCTGCTTTGACCTTACGCTTGTCATCTCTTGGTCTCGTCTATTCAGCTCATGAACAGTATATGATTACTATCATTATTAAAATGTATGATTAATATCATTGTTAATCCAAATTGGAGCTCCAATTTGGATTAACAGTAACCATATAAAAAAAGGGTAGATATACAACTAAATAACACCATATGCATTATAACAGGAACAATCAAGTCCACTCCTTCTTTTTGGTTACCCATCTTGAGCCACATCTTGCCAATAGATCTCTGAAGAAAATGTGCTCTCATCAGAGAATATAAAAAAATAATAGACAACCCTGAACTACCATACTACCAATAAATTTCAACCTCTAAGGCCTAGAAATAAACAGGCTCTGTTCCAGACATCCACCGATCTTGATGGCAAAAACATTGCAACAAGCCAAATTTAACCTTCTGGACATCTGGATGCAGGAGTGGTTACAAAACTCCCCTCCTCAATGTCATACTATTCCTTGTACCTCTGAAGCACCACCTGGTTTTGACCAGCCTCGTAGAATATGGCTAGCAATAAACAGGGCACAAACACGCCATGGTAGATGTGGAGACCTTCTCCATAAGTGGGGCAAAATTCCTTCCCCAAAAGTTTTTTGCACTGAGGTTGCTTTTGATAAGAAGCAGGACACCACCACTCCTATCTTCCCTGTCTTTCCTAAATACATTATACATACCATAATGGAACTCATCATCCCCAGTTTCCGGATAACACCACATTTCTGAGAGCTCTATTATGTCAGTATTAGTTGTCCAAACCAGGAGTTCAAATTCATCCATTTTATTGACAACACCCCTGAAATTACTGCACACAGAGTTAAGACTGTATATTCTTCTATAGTTTATTACCCTGACACACACCCCTTTGTGTTCTATAGGTTGGTTTACTTTCCTATCTTTCTCATCCTGCTCATTTGAGATGTTACTACCTTCTGAACATCTTGCAAGCATCAGCTGTTGAGGCAACAAACAAAAATTCTTGAGGTGAGTGGAAGCATTACTTTGACCCATGTCATCAGATAAATGCAAATCTGTATTACCCTTCTCCCCAATAAGTAGCTGTTTCCCTGAAACCTTAAGGTACCCTCGATGATACTAGCAAAAATCCTTGCACCACATTTTTTTTTTAATGAATACCATCTCTACAAAATAGATTCCTTCTAATTACAAGAGTAGTAATAAAAGTTTTATCTCCTAGTGTCTTGCAGATTTCATCAAGTGTCAAGTTAATCCACAAGATTTCAGTATATAAACCCTCATATCATGTCTTTAAAAAATTGCAGACACATAGACATTCTGTCCTAACTCCCAGCATTTTTCCAGTATGGTCCTATATTTATCCAACAAGTGTTCAAGTCATGTATGATTAATATCATTAGTTCCCACATGAATAGCAATGCTCTCTTTACCCCCATTATCTTACAATCTGCTGGTAACATCATCATTTCTTCCAGAAAACACACCTTGGTTCTGATCTACCTATCTATATTGCAAAAATTTTTTCCTGTTTCTCTGATAATAGTCTTCCAGTAAAACTAGATAACCTTCAACCAGAGCTGTATGCTCTCGACTATTCTTATCTGGGACCCTAATCGATGGGGGGGGGGATATCACTTGACAGGTCACGAGATACTTGAGTCTCTGATGAGCTCACAGTTACATTTGCTTCTAGGGCAAGTATTTGTTTCTTTGGTGACTCAAATTCTCTTTCTAATGCACAAATTTCTAATTTGTGATCGGTGCACTCCTTACATCAAGTGCAAAGAAAAGTATTGTCTGGTAAGCTAGGTTTGTCCACTAGACTGACCTTAGAATACATGCCAAAGGCTATACAAATGACAAATTCATGACTTGCACCCTTGCAGGTATTTCCAGCAAAATATAAAGTCCAAGGATATTGTGATCCATATTGGTCACATCCAGAATTTAAAACAAATACACCAACCGTTTAATTATAATGGTTTAATACTGGAAACTAAAATGTACCAAACGATACTACACTGTAAAATGATATATGCAAAAGACTGATTTACAAAATAAATATACAATGAAACTTTAATATACAATAAAATATAAATAAATAAAATATTTAAAATACAATAAAGATAAAAGCAATAAAGTGTTACTTAAGGATGTGTTGCTTAAACATCATTGTTGTTGAGAAAGGAGGTGGAAGCCTCCGAAAGCTTCAGTCAACGTTTTATTGCTTTTATCTTTATTGTATTTTAAATATTTTATTTATTTATATTTTATTGTATATTAAAGTTTCATCGTATATTTATTTTGTAAATCAGTCTTTTGCATATATCATTTTACAGTGTAGTATCGTTTGGTACATTTTAGTTTCCAGTATTAAACCATTATAATTAAACGGTTGGTGTATTTGTTTTAAATTCTGGATATGTACTCTCCCAACCTTAGAGGCCTTTTTGAAGACATATTGGTCACAATATCCTTGTACTTGGTATTTTAAATGGAAATTAGAGGAATCATTATTGAGATAAAATTTAATCTTTAGAAAGATTACAAAATTTAAATTTACAGTATATTACAGAATTTAAATTACCAAAACATTACAGAAATGAAACTGTTGACAAAACTTTAACCATTAAAGAAATTTAGGTTACTGAACAAAAGTTACGAAGTTCCACCAAAACATCGATCACAAGGGGTACTGAATATTAAGCTGTAGCTTTTTGAATACTTTAGAAAATTTATATTTACAATATATTACAAGATTTAATTTAACGAACTATTACAGAATATTGAACTATTAACAAAACTTTAAGCACTAGTGAAGTTAAATTTAAGGTATCAAACAAAGTTTCAGCCGAAATATCAATAACAGAAGCCTTCTGAATATTAAGGTGTAGCATCTATAAATGCATAACTACATACACAACATGACTGTATGGATTCAAACTATATATTAACTACAGTTTAGTATATTAAATAAATAAAAAAAACCTCAATTATTCCAGAAACTAACATGCTATGAAGTTCCAAAATGCACAGCCACTGTGTACAATCAAGTGGAGCAATGTGCTATTTGTGTGCAACTAACGTCTAACTAACAAATTATTTACCAAAGAAAGGCTCTTCATGCTGAGTAGAGGCTGTGAAAGTGAGGCTGAGTCATATAAAATTAGTGCTACTTTATGCTCAAGTAAGGCTCCCAGAGTTGATAGCACGAACCCAGTAATTTTGAGGGAGGTTGCTAGGGAATATATCGAACCATTGATGCTAATTAGGAGGACGCCTTTGGATTTTAGATGTGCACCAGAATATAAAAGTGGCCCTAACAGCAAAGTTGGTAACTACAGACTGGTTAGTCTGACTTCAGTTTATGGAAAATCTTAGAGGCAATGATTAAGAGTGCAATCCAGGGACATTTAGATAGATATGGCATTCTGAAGCCAAGGTATAGACAAGGGAAACTCATGTTTAACTGACTTGGTAGGCTGTTTTGGCATAGTTATTTATCAACTGGATGTGTAGAACAACTTCAACATAGTTTATTTGGATTTTAGCAAGGCATTTTTTTTACTGGAACAGGTTGGGATTACTGGAAAAATTCTACGATGAATTATTGGGTGGCTGCAGGATAGAAGGTGGCTGCAGGATAGGGAGGATATAGAGGGTTGGGAGTTGTGGATTTTCTTCAAATTGGTGTAAATTCAGAAGTGGGATCCTCCAAAGATCAATTGTTGGATAACTGTTGTTTCTGATTTTCATAAACGACATCGACATTGGAATAGAATGCCTGATGTCAAAATTTACAGATGATGTAAAGAGTGGTAGAGTAGTTAATGATCCGTACCAGGCAGTGCTCCTTCAGGATGACTTGAAAAGTGGCAGATATTTTAATACAGCATAATGGCAGATGTTTTAATGCAGCATTTCACTTGGAAAATAGCAACCCCAAAATAAATTATACACTTTGTAGGATTGAATTAAAAACCATAGAGGAAGAAAGGGATCTGGGAGTTATAATACAATCAGATGTGAAGTTTTCTGAGCAGCGTAAATAGGCAGGCAAGAAAGCCCATGGTGTCCTATTGATGAATTATCGTGTAGAGATATGGAGGTCATAGTCCCACTGTATAGGAAATTGTAAAACCACATTTGGAACAGTGTTCAAATATGGATTCCTCATCTAAAAAAGACATCGAGCTTGTTTAAATGGGCCAAAGTGCAGGCAACTTGCATGGTGCGATCAGCAAAAGGGCGACCGTATGAAGAAAGTCTCTGATTATGTGGGCTACTTAGCTTGGCGACAAGGCACCTCAGAGGTAACCTGATTTAGATTTAAAAGGTTCTAAGAGGGGGTTAGTAAAACGAATTAAGGCTGAATTTTCACTATTATAGAGAATTCCAGAACTTGGGGGGCATAAGCTCAAATTACAGAGGAAGAAGTTTAAATCACATTTCAGGAAGTTTTCTTTCAGTCAGGGTGATTGCTGGAACAGGTTGTATTTTCAGGTAGTTGAGGCTAACAGTGTGAATAAATTCGAAGGTCAACTGGATAGTTATCTATGTGAGGAGGGTAGCAAATAATATGTATTTTCTTATCTACTTTTTTCCCCATTCCAATGCAACAAAAGCCTGTGGCTTCCTTGCACTATATTAGTATTACTATAAGAAGTTTTGTTTTCCATATAAGTACAAAAATGAGTAGGAGAATGTTTTAGCTTAATGATTGTGAGGAGCACAATGAAAAACTGTACAGACATATAGTGTGGCCTAGTAAATCAGAATGTCTTATAATGGGGGGGGGACTTTAAATTTCTAGATATTGTGGGTTGGTCAGTGACACAGTACCAAAACTTTTGTGGATCTATTGAATGATTATTTTCTTCATCAGTATGTTAGTCTCTTGATTTCATCTGATTATCAGTAGCATCTCTTCATGATAAGAATATGCAGGTAAAAGATCCAATGGGTGTCATTGATGACAGCCATTGCATGCCACTGACATGAGAAGGACAGCATTAGCATTAGTAAAGGCACATTTTGCAAGAAAGCAAACTTATATAGTATCAGCCAAAAAAACCCTTCTAATTTCACCCATCCACTTGCTCCAAATGTTTATCTAGTTCTGCTTTGAATCTATTTAAGCTATCAACTTCTACAACAACAGATGGAAGTTTGTTCCAGCAATCAACGACACACTGGCTAAAGGCAAACTTCCACACATCTATCCTACAACTGTCTTTCTTCAATTTGAATTTATGCCCTCCCAGGCGATTATTCTGAGCAAGAGGAAGAATCTCATCAGCATTGTGCATGTTCAAATCATTCAAGGCTTTATACACCTCAATCAGATCACCTCACAGGTGGCACCTCCATAGCCAGGTGGGAAGAAGCAGCAGTGCATAGCACACGTTTCTTGATTAGACCGGAGTTTGAGCCCATCACCATCAAATATGGAAGATGCGGAAAGGTCAGGGAATGACCCCCGCATATTCCCAGAGCAATGTGGCCTTAGTTGCTAATGCTCCTAAAAACCAAATAACAACAACCCCACAGGTGCTGAGAATCCAGACACTGTAATTTGCAAAACTTAAGTCTTTCTTCGTAAGAGCAACCCTTTGTTCCATTCACTAATCTTGTTGCCCTTCTGTGAACTCACTCCAGCAGCTCTACATCCTTCCTAAAATCAGGCCTCCAGACCTGATACTCAGTACTCAAGGTGTGATAACACTAGTTTACAATTTAAGTTTGTTCACTGGGGTTTGAATTTCAATAGGTCCTACTGCCAAAATACGTTGCTGTGATTTCAAATATGACTACTGTATTAGATTTTAGTTGCTGTGATTTCAAATATGACTACTGTATTAGATTTTAGTTGCTGTGATTTCAAATATGACTACTGTATTAGATTTTAGTTGCTGTGATTTCAAATATTAGATTTTTTTTTATCACATACAGATACATCACAATTTAAGAAATAAAAAAATATTGTTTTTTTATGAAAGTATATAACTTTATTGTATTTAGTAATGACAAATTGATAGGATTAAATTTTCATATATCAAAAAATACGTAAATAATAACAAGTATTAATCAAAATTCTGAAACTTTCATCAATCAGACCTTCATCTCTTTGTTTGAAAAGAACGTTTAATTGTTTTTCTTTTATGTACAGTGCCAGGTTTTTCTCATTTTAAACACCAGCATTAGTCGGCCGTCATGCTTGTATTCCACCTTCCCTTGTACCTCTGCTCCATTTCCTTTATTTCCTGATGGAATCTCTGCCCTTGTTCTTCGCTCATCTGTGCAAGATTTTCAGGGAAAAAAATCAAGATGGGCATGCAAAAAGTGAATTTTGATGCTCATATTGCAACCTAAATTGCAAAGCTTTTCTAGCATATTTTGAATAATTTTCTCATAATCCTGTGATTTTTGATTTCCTAGAGTTTTCCATTACACTTTTAAAGCAAATCCAGGCATCCCTTTCAACATCAGTCATAGTAGTTTCAAACTGACTGTCTAAAATCAATTTTCTAATTTGGAGACCAATGAAGATACCCTCCTTAAGTTTTGCATCAGATAAACCGGGAAATTTACTCCAAAGGTACATAAAGCAGTTGCCATCCTTCTTCAGTGCTTTAACAAATTGCTTCATTATGCCTAACTTGATATGCAGTTGAGGTAAAAGTATTATATCTGGCTTCACCAAACTTTCGTGAACAATATTTTTTGACCCTGGTATAAGATTGTGCCTCCAAGGCCTTTGTCCAATGCAGTGCTTTAGCTCTGCTATCCCATTCACAAATAAAGCATGGCATTTTAGTGTACCTATTCTGTAACAACATACAGATCATTTTTAAGTCTCCACATAGTTCCCATTTGTGATCTTGATATTTAATTTTCTCCAGAAGCAACTTTAGATTGTCATAAGTTTCTTTTAAGTAGACTGAATGAGCAACTGGCACAGATGTGTACTTATCTACAAGAGAACACCTTTTAAACTAGTCTTAGAAGAGTCTATAAATAGTCTCCATTCACTAGGAACATATGATGCAGCTCCTAAGGCACTTATTAAACCTGCAATATACGAGAGGCCCTTCTTCTGAAAAATACTGTATAAACTCCCTTTCATGATTTATGTACCAGGAAAACGATGTACCTGGAGCAAGTAAGTTCTTCGCTTGAAGTCCAGATCCCAGAAATTCAACAGCATACTTTGGAAGACCTAAGTCCCTTACTGAATCGTTTAGTTCAACTTGCATGAATTGCTGTGGCTTTAAAATATTTTCTGGTTGATAATATTCTTCTTCACTAACCTCTTTAGCTTCTGCTTCAGTGAAAGAAGATGTGAACTCCAAAGTTTCTGGTGAAAGTTTTACAGACAGATTAGGTTCATGCGAAACCAGTCTTATGGCTGATGGTAGATCTAGATATTTGATGTCCATTTTATTTTTTGAATTGTAACCTTTAACGTCACATACACAAAAGTAACATTTGGCATGGTTTACTGGTTTGCGCCACATACGAATAGCAAATGGCAAGCACACCTTTTTTCCTTGACTCCATTTTCTAAGATGCTTGACACATGTATGGCACTCTTTGTGTGGTGCCCATGATTTATCCTGATCGCCTAGTTTTATGTCAAAGTATGTATAATAAGATTTTTTTATAAAATTGGTAATATTTTGCTCTTTTACAGGAACAAAACAACCACACTTTTAACAAAATAGGTCAGGACTGTTTATACTCTTTCTGGTTGTTATAATGAAAGAAAACTAACACACAATGAGAGCTCATGATGATTTTTACAGGAGTACTGTGACCACATAAGGGATGTGCCACTTATATAGGCTGTGTGGTTGAGTGGACTGTACAAACAAGTGAGTGCATGCTCAGACAAGTTTAACCCATAACTACACAGAGGTGTCTCACAGACTCCACTCGGAAAATAAAATTCTGGGAATCACAGATGGGATGGAAGAGCAGGGTGGGGGGCTGGCTACCTTCCTGGGTCAAGGTCGGCTATCTTGCAGTGTGTATACTTATGGGTTAAACATGAATAATCTGTTGTATTTGATGCAAATATTTGATACTGATTACAAATATAGGGGTATAAAACTTGTAAACCATTGCAGAAACTATATAGTTATGTACACATTTGTGTATAATATCTAGGTAATATTTTGTTAATGAATTGTGAAAAATCTTTACGTGATAGAAACAAAAGACTTCAGTTTAGTAATCAATAAACATGCATAAATAACTGCCACATACTTTTACTCAAACGCCAGATACACTGTAAACCAGTGTAATCACTGGTTTACAGTGTATCCCTGCTAGAAAAATTCCTGTATATCATTGACAAGATGCTATGAGCTACTCTTGCAGACCATCTGCACTGATCAGAAAACTTCATATCTGCCTGCACAATAATCCCCAGTTCTTTTTATTCTCTACCACTTTCAGTGTAGTACCACAGAGTTTGATACATTACTCTGGGGTTACTGCTTCCCATAAGCAATACTTTACATTTGTCTTTGTAAAACTTCAGTTGTCACCTCTCAGCCCATCTGCTCAACTTTTCTAGATCGTATTGCAGCAGTGTGCTGTCATTAGTGTCACTAACAAACATGCCAACCTTCGTATAGTCTGCAAACTTGGACATTAAGCCTGATATACCATCATCAATATCATTAATAAATACAGAAAACAGTGGACCCAACACTGAACTCTGAGGGACTCCACTAATAACATTAGCTCATGAAGAGCAGTGTCCATTGATTACCCTCTTTGTCTTCTCACACTCAACCACACCAGCAATTTTCCTCCAATGCCCCACTGCTTCAATTTGTTCAGCAATCTTCCATGTGTAACCGTATTAAAAGTCTTTCTAAGATCCAAATATATCATATCAAAGTTATTCTCTGCATTCAGTTCCTTTATGACCACATCATAGTTTTTTTTTTGTTTTATTTTGTTGGTTGTTGGTGCATCAGCTTCTGTGGCCATAATGCACCTCCCAAGGTTTTTGCAGTACTTTGATTCAAACCCGAGGCGGGATTCGAACCCGCGACCTTTGGGTTGCCAGGCAGGCACTTTACCTACCTGGCTAGCCTGGTCGACCCGCATCATAGTATCCAATCAAATTGGTCAGACAAGACTTCCCCTTAACAAAATCATGCTGTGTCCAAGCCATAACTGAAGTCTTGTCTAGATGATCCTGCAGTGCTTCTTTTACCAGTGCCTCCATTAATTTCCCAAGGAATAGAAGTTAAACTAACAGGTCTCTAATTACTTGTCACCCCTTGATCCTCCTTTGTGAATTAAGGTTATATTTGCACATCTCCAGTCCGTGGGTCACTGAATCCAGGGAAGCTCTCATAATGGATAAGAGGTTGCTTACTTCCTTTGCTGCCTCCTTTAATATATCTGGATGGATCCCATCCATCCCAGGTGCCTTTCTTATGTTTATCTTCAACAATTTCTCCACT
This sequence comes from Mastigoproctus giganteus, assembly GCF_048544385.1. NCBI lineage: Eukaryota > Metazoa > Arthropoda > Arachnida > Uropygi > Thelyphonidae > Mastigoproctus > Mastigoproctus giganteus. Next base: position 227,333,078 of record NC_143583.1, on the reverse strand, counting down.
TTGCTCTCAGTTATTACAAAATTATTTAGCTCGCTGCCAAAGTTTAATTCACCTCTGGCATTTCCTTTCCTTAATAACTCCTCATGTGTGTGTGTGAATCTAGAATCAAAATACTGATTTCGTTTGTTAGCCACATGAGCAGGATCATAAACAGTTGAACCATCAATATCCAGTGGACCAATGTGGACCAATCTGATTCATCCCTTTCCTTCTACAGTTTAGATAAGTAAAGAACTCTTTGATGTTTTTCCTTGCTTCCTTTGCCAAAGATTTCTCGTAATCTGCCTTTGCCTCTCTAACCTCCTTTGTGACTTGGTTACAGACCAGCTTATATCTATCATAGACTTCTGTTTCACCCATTAGTTTGTATGTATCACACACATTTTCTTCTTTGCCCCATGTCTCATTAGAATTCAGATGAACCTGTTTAGGCCTAAATGGGTTCATCTGTCTGGGTGCGAGGTTAGCCTGTGCGGCCGAGCTCCTTGAAGCTCTTGGAACAGAGAAGTTTTTCCTGATTTATTTTCTGATTTATTAGCTTAAATTGTCATATTAACTTATTTTCTAGAGTAGCTTTATATTCCTAGTTACGATACTTAGTTTAAAGTTTAACTTAGACAGAGATTTTGTAGGTATTACTTAGTATCGGTAACGGTATCAAATCCACGTGTTACAAATTGTACGAGAGGTCTTTTTTTTAACCAAATTTAGTCGATTTATTAACCAATTGTTATATCAAATTATCTTCTATAAGTAGATTATAGACCTAGTCAGGATCCTTAGTTTATTCTAAATTGAGATATCGAGATTTGGAAGCTAATCAATACTTACGAGTCGTTCGTATTCCGTTCGAGAATTCCCGCCATTTTTACACAATAGCATAAGCTTAGTGTAGTATAGTGCATAATATAATATTGTCAATTAATCAGTAAATCTATTAATCTTGATAAACTTTATTGTCAATTAAATTGTACTTTTAACTCTATATATATATAATGACTTAATCGTAACAAATAATTAATACATAACTATAGTGGTACACATGATACGGAAGTTGTATAAAGGGAACTCGTAGAAAACACTAGATACCGAAAAAAAAAAAATATATATATAACATAACTGATTTGGGATATAACTTAAGGATTTAATTTTTGTTTTGAAATTTTATTGAATTAAATCGGAATCATGACTCTGACCAGAGCAGCAAAGCAAAAGGCTCAAGCTAATGGGAGTGCTGTGGTTCAGGGGAGAACTGAGGGGGGCAGTTGCCTTCTGAATCAGTCTTTTAAAATGCACTGTTTGCTTGATGTTTGCGGAGCAGTCGGGTACGGGACATGATACTGCCAAGGGGGATGTCTTTGTGTGTGCACAATGTAAGGAGTGCAAGGAAATCAGGCGACAGCTCAGCGTTGTTATAGGCCATTATGAGAGCTTGAAGGACAGGGTGGATGCCCTTGAAGGAAATAAATTGAGGGGCCCATCAAGCTCTCAGCTGCCCACATCAACGCCAGAGCTTGCACTTGGTCATCACGCAACACAGAGGCAGCCCCCTAGGAAGAATTCACTGGTCCCACAGGAACTAGTAGTTGTTGGTGACTCTATTGTCAGGGAAACGGGGAACATGCTTTGTAAAAAGAATAGGTGGAATAGGATCAGGGTATGTCTGCCAGGGGCAAAGGTTGATGACGTTGTAGAGCGGATATCATCTTTTAAGGGCACAAAAGGTGATAAAGTTGTACACGTTGGCACTAATGATATTAAGAGTAGGAGACTGGCGGAATTACTTAGCAAGTACAGGTCACTGTTGTAAAAAAGCCGTGAATTAGGGTTGAATTTGAAAGTGTCTGCAATTCTGCCCAGACACGATAGGAGGGAGTATATGATGAGAGCCTTGTCGATCAATTCGGCCCTGCAGGGATTGTGCAAGGCTCAAGGGGTAGAATTTTTTTCAGCCTGGCCTGTACTTGTTAACAGGAGAGATTGCTTCTACAGGGATGGGATACACTTAAATAGAAAGGGTGCAAGAATTTTTGCTGATGCTGTCGAGGCAGTGTTAGGTGGGTCGGAAAACTGCTAGTTGGGGGGGGGGATACAAGGACTAATAGATTAACAGTAGCCACTGGCAGAGGTGGAAGTGATTCTTGCACTGCTTCTATTGAAATGAGCAGAAGCCTGAAAAACAAGATGCCGGATATTTCAGAGACTGCTGGGAGTCATTGCGGTACAAGTAAACACATGGGTTGTGTTAGGGTAGCTAAGAATAGAAACAGGTGCATGTATACCTGCGTGTACACCAATGCTAGGAGTTTGGTAAATAAATTTGATGAATTTGAGGTATTGCTCAAAACATCAAAGGCAGATATTGTTGGGATATCAGAGACGTGGCGTCACACAGATATAAGTAATGCGGAACGGGAATTTGGGGAATACAATGTGTATAGAAAGGATAGACAGGACAGGAGGGGAGGAGGGGTTATGCTATTAATTAAGAAACACATAAAGTCCAAGGAAGTGAAGCCAGTCGACATCGATGGACAGGGCAGTGTCGAGTCAGTTTGGTGTGACATAAGCATAGGGAAATCAAAATTGAGAGCAGGAGTGTGCTATAGGCCTAATGACTCTGATGAGTATAATAAGATATTCTACAGGGAAATAGAGTGGGCCAGTAAATCAGAGAGTCTTATAATGGGGATTTTAATTTCCCAGATATTGACTGGAATTTGTGGGTTGGTCACTCGCACACTAGCAAGGCTTTTGTGGATTTATTGGATGATTGTTTTCTACATCAGCATGTTCGTGAGGCAACAAGAGGGAGCAATACTCTTGATCTGATTATCAGTAGTGATTCTTCATGCATTAAGAATCTGCAGATAAATGAACCACTGGGTGGCAGTGATCACAGTGTGTTGAAGTGGGATTTACTCAAGGAGGTAACTACCATCAGAGGTAAAGGGAAGGGTTTTTGTTTTCGTAAAGGCGACTATGATGGTCTGAGACAGTATTTAAATTCTATACAGTGGGAACAACTGATGATGTTACCAACAGCAAACTCAAAATGGGAAGCATTCAAGGAACTAATCTTGGAGGCTACCAGGTTTTACATACCAACTAAGAAATATTGTTCAAGGTTTAGGCCTAAATGGTTGTCAGATGAACTAATGAGACATGTGGCAGAGAAGAAAAATGCACGGGATACATACAAATTAATGGGTGACATGGAAGCCTATGATAGATATAAGTTGGTCTGTAACCAAGTCACAAAGGAGATTAGGCAGGCAAAGGCAGACTACTAAAAATCCTTGGCAAAGGATGCAAAGAAAAACAGAAAAGAGTTATTTACATATTTAAAGTCAAGAAGGAAAGGGATGAATCAGATTGGTCCACTGGATATTGATGGTTCAACAGTTGAGGATCCTGCTCAGGTGGCTAACAATCTAAACGAGTATTTTGCATCTACATTCACGCATGAGGAGTTATTCAGGAAGGAGAATGATGTAGGTAAAGTAAACATTGGCAGTGAGCTGGATAATTTTGTAATAACTGAGAGGAAAGTGGAGGAGAGATTGTTGAGGATAAACATAAAAAAGGCACCTGGGGTGGATGGAATCTATCCAGTTATATTAAAGGAGGCAGCAAAGGAAGTAAGTAAACTCCTAGCCATAAAAATGTGAGAGCTTCTTTGGACTCAGGGGAGGTACCCATAGACTGGAGATGTGCAAATGTAACCCCAATTCACAAAGGAGGATCAAAGGCTGACACAAGTAATTATAGACCTGTTAGTTTAACTTCTGTTCCAGGTAAATTAATGGAGGCACTGGTTAAAGAAGCACTGCAGGATCATCTAGACAAGAATTCAGTTATAACTCAGACGCAGCATGGTTTTGTTAAGGGCAGGTCTTGCCTGACCAATTTGATTGGATACTATGATGTAGTCACAAAAGAACTGGATGCAGGGAATAACTTTGGTATTATATATTTGGATCTTAGAAAGGCTTTTGATACTGTTGCACATGGAAGACTGCTGCACAAATTGGAGCAGTGTGGCATTGGAGGCAAATTGCTGCTATGGATAAGGGGATGGTTGAGTGGCAGAAGACAGAGAGTGGTAATCAATGGACACTGCTCAACGTGGACTAATGTTATTAGTGGAGTTCCTCAGGGTTCAGTGTTGGGTCCATTGTTGTTTTCGGTGTTTATGAATGATATTGATGATGGGATATCAAGTTTAATGTCAAAGTTTGCAGATGATACAAAGGTTGGCAGGGTTGTTAAGGACACTACTGATGCTATGCTGCTGCTGCAACAGGATCTGGAAAGGTTGAACAGATGGGCTGAGAGGTGGCAAATGAAGTTTAACATTGACAAATGTAAAGTACTACATATGGGAAACAGTAACCCCAGAGCAACGTATCAAATCTGCAGTACTACACTGACAGTGGTGGAGAATGAAAAGGACCTGGGGGTAATTGTGCAGGCAGATATGAAGTTCTCTGAGCAGTGCAGACGAGCTGCAAGAGTAGCTCATGGTATCTTGTCAATGATATACAGGAATTTTTCTAGCAGGGATAAGGAGGTGATTATTCCCTTGTATAAGGCAATGGTTAGGCCACATCTTGAGTACTGTATACAGGTCTGGAGGCCTCATTTCAAGAAGGATGTAGAGCTGCTGGAACGAGTACAGAGAAGGGCAACAAGATTAGTGAATGGAACAAAGGGTTGCTCTTACGAAGAAAGGCTTAAGTTTTGCAAATTACAGAGTCTGGAGACTAGGCACCGGCGAGGTGATCTGATAGAGGTGTATAAGGCTTTGAATGGTTTGAGCATGCTCAATGCCATTGGGAGTCTTCATCTTGCTCAGAATAATCACCTCAGAGGGCATAAATTCAAATTGAGGAAGGACGGATGTCGGATAGATGTGTGGAAATTTGCCTTTGGCCAGCGGGTGTTTGGTTGGTGGAACCCACTTCCATCGCTTGTTGTTGAAGTTGATAGCCTAAAGAAATTTAAAGCTCAACTGGACAGGTATTTCGAACAAACGGAGGGGTGAAATGGGAGTGGGGTGTGTGTGTGTGTGTGTGTGTGTTTTTTTTTTTTTTTTTTTTTGGCTGATGCTGAATAAACTTGCTTTCTTGCATCATATGCCTCTACTAATGCTAATGCTAATCTGAATCCATTTAGGTCTAAACCTTGAACAATATTTCTTAGTTGCTATGAAAAGCCTAGTAGTGTTCAAGATTAATTCTTTCAGTGCTTCCCATTTTGAATTTGCTGTTAGTAACATCATCAGTTATAGAATTTAAATACTGTTTCAAACCACTGTAGTCACATTTATGAAAGCAAATACCCTTCCCTTTACCCCTGATGGTAGTTACCTCTTGGAGTAAATCCCACTTCAGCACACTGTCATCCCTGCCACCTAGTAGTTCCTTTATCTGTAGATTCTTAATTTATGAAGAATCATGACAGTGTATTGATGTGGCATTTACTTAAAAATGGAATCACTGTCAAGGGGAAGGCCTTTTGCTGTTGTGTAGATGACTTGTGTGGTGTGGTGTCAGAGTTTTGAAATTCTGTGCAACTGATGATGTTACCAACAGCAAATTCTAAATGATAAGCATTTAGGAAAGTAATTGTAGAAGCTAATAGGTTTTTATACCAATTAAGTGATAGTGTTCACTTAATGGTTCTTAGACCTAAATGGTTCTAAGCCGAGAACAGTTTTTTAATATCAGATGAACTGATGAGACTTCTCACAGAGAAAGAAAAGATATGGAATGCATATAAATTATTAGGTAATATAGATGCATGCAATAGATATAAACTAGTCTGAAATCAAGTTACAACGGTAGTTAAGTAAGCTAAGGCAAATTATGAGCAGGCACCTTGATTTGATGGCACCTCCATAGCCAGGTTGAGGAGCACCAGTGCGTAGCACATGCTTTTTGATTAGACTGGTTGTCGAACTCATGACCACCAAATACAGAGGATATGGAAAGGTCAGGGAATGACCACTGTATATCCCCGCAGCAATATGGCCTTAGTTGCTAATGCTCCTAAAAACCAAATAACAACTAGATTTGAATGGTTTAACTGTTACTGATTCTACTCAGCTCAGGCTGCTGAAAAACTCAGTAGGAATTTTGCTTCAACATTCTCATGTGAAATAATTTAGAGTAGGGAGAGATCCTGAAGTGTCACTTGACAGGAAGAGGAATGATTTTGTTCCTCTTCCTGTCAAGTGTTATAATTTTGTACTGAAATTGAAATTTTATTGAAATTTAAATCGAAATCATGACTCATACCAGAGCAGCAAAGCAAAAGGCTCAAGCTAATGGGAGTGCTGTGGCTCAGAGGAGAACTGAGGGGGGGCAGTTGCCCTCTGAATCACAGCCTTTCAAAATGCGCTGTTTACATGATGTTTGGGGAGAAATCGGGTACGGCACATGATATTGCCATGGGGGATGTCTTTGTTTGAGCGCGATGCAAGGAGTGTAAAGAAATTAGGCGACAACTGAGCGTTGTTATGGGCCTATATGAGAGCTTCAAGTACAGGGTGGATGCCCTCAAAAGATCTAAAGTGAGGGCCAATCAAGATCTCAGCTGCCCACATCAACGCCAGAACTCGCAGTTGGTCATCACGCAACACAGCGGCAACCCCCAAGGCAGAATGTGGTGGTTTCACAGGAACTAGTAGTTGTTGGTGACTCTTGTCAGGGAAACAGGGAACATGCTTTGTATAAAGGATAGGTGGAACAGGACCAGGGTATGTCTGCCTGGGGCAAAGGATGATGAAGTTGTGGAGGGATATCATCTTTTAAGGGCAGAAAAGGTGATATATTTCTACACGTTGGAACTAATGATATTAAGAGTAGAAGACTGGCAGAATTACTTAACAAGTACAGGTCACTGTTGAAAAAAAGCCGTGAATTAGGGTTGAATTTGAAAGTGTCTACAATTCTGCTCAGACACGATAGGAGGGAGTATATGATGAGGGCATTGTCGATCAATTTGGCCCTGGAAAGATTGTGCAAGGCTCAATGGGTAGAATTTTTTTCTGCCTGGTCTGTACTTGTTAACAGGAGAGACTGCTTCTACAGGAATGGGATACACTTAAATAGAAAGGGTGCAAGAATATTTGCTAATGCTATCGAAGCAGTGTTAGGTGGGTCGGAAAACTGCTAGCTTGGAGGGATACAGAACTAATAAATTAACAGTAGCCACTGGCAGAGGTGAAAGTGATTCTTGTACTGCTGCTTCTATTGGAATGAACAGATGCCTGAAAAACAAGATGCAGGATATTTCAGAGACTGCTGGGAGTCATTGCAGTACAAGTAAACACATGGGTTGTGTTAGGGTAGCTAAGAATAGAAACAGGTGCACGTATACTTGCTAGGAGTTTGGTAAATAAATTTGATGAATTTGAGGTATTGCTCAAAGCATCAAAGGTGGATATTGTTGGGATATCAGAGACGTGGTGTCACACAGATATAAGGAATGCAGAACTGGAATTTGGGGAGTACAATGTCTACAGAAAGGATAGACAGGATAGGAAGGGAGGAGGGGGTTATGCTATTAGTTAAGAAACACATAAAATCCAAGGAAGTGAAGCCACATCGCTGGACAGTGACCAGTGTAGAGTCAGTTTGGTGTGACATAAGCATTGGGAGATCAAAATTGAGAGTAGGGGTGTGCGATAGGCCTAATGAATCTGATGAGTATAATAAGAAATTGTACAGAGAAATAGAGTTGCCCAGTAAATCAGAGAGTCTTATAATGGGGGATATTAATTTCCCAGATATTGACTGGAATTTGTGGTTTGGTCACTCACACACTAGCAAGGCTTTTGTGGATTTATTGGATGATTGTTTTCTACATCAGCATGTTCGGGAGGCAACTAGAGGGAATAATACTCTTGATTTGATTATCAGTAGTGATTCTTCATGCATTAAGAATCTGCAGATAGAGGAACCACTAGGTGGCAGTGATCAGTGTGCTGAAATGGGATTTACTCAAAGAGGTAACTACCATCGGGGTAAAGGGAAGGGTTATTGCTTTCGTAAAGCCATCTATGATGGTCTGAGACAGTATTTAAATTCTATACAGTGGGAACAACTGATGATGTTACCAACAGCAAATTCAAAATGGGAAGTATTCAAAGAACTTATCTTGGAAGCTACTAGGCTTTACATACCAACTAAGAAATATTGTTCAAGGTTTAGGCCTAAATGGATGTCAGATGAACTAATGAGACACAAGGTAGAGAAGAAAAATGCATGGGATACATATAAATTAACACATGACACAGAAGCCTATGATAGATATAAGTTGATCTGTAACCAAGTTACAAAGGAGGTTAGGTAGGTGAAGGCAGATTACAAGAAATCTTTGGCAAGGGATGCAAAGAAAAACAGCAAAGAGTTCTTTTCTTAGTAAACTCTAGAAGGAAGGGGATGAATCAGATTGGTCCACTTTATATCGATGGTTCAACTGTTGATGATCCTGCTCAGGTAGCTAACAAACTAAATGAATATTTTGCATCGACATTCACACATGAGGAGTTATTAAGTGAGGTGAATGCCAGAGGTGTATTCAACTCTGGCAGTAAGCTAGATAATCTTATAATAACTGAGTGTAAAGTGGAGGAGAAATTGTTGAAGATAAACACAAGAAAGGCACCTGGGGTGGATGGGATCTATCGAGTTATATTAAAGGAGGCAGCAAAGGAAGTAAGCAAACCCTTAGCCATAATTATGAGAGCTTCCTTGGACTCAGAGGAGATACCCATAGACTGGAGATGTGCAAATGTGACCCCAATTCACAGAGGAGGAGCAAAGGTTGACACAAGTAATTATAGACCTGTGAGTTTAACTTCTGTTCCAGGAAAATTAATGGAGGCACTGGATAAAGAAGCACTGCAGGATCACCTAGACAAGACCAGTTATAGCTCGGACATAGCATGGTTTTGTTAAGGGGAAGTCTTGCTTGACTAATCTGATTGGATACTATGATGCAGTCACAAAAGAACTGGATGCAGGGAATAACTTTGATATTATATACTTGGATCTTAGAAAGGTTTTTGATACTGTTGCACATGGAAGACTGCTGCACAAATTGGAGCATTGTGGCAGTGGAGGCAAATTGCTGCTATGGATTAAGGGTTGGTTAAGGGGGAGAAGACAGAGAGTGGTAATCAATGGACACTGCTCATCGTGGACTAATGTTATTAGTGGAGTCCCTCGGGGTCAATGTTGGGTCCATTATTGTTTTCTGTATTTATAAATAATATTGATGATGGTATATCGAGCTTAATATCGAAGTTTGCAGACGATACAAAGGTTGGCAGGGTTGTTAAGGACACTACTGATGCTATGCTGCTGCATCAGGATCTGGAAAGGTTGAGCAGATGGGCTGAGAGGTGGCAAATGAAGTTTAACATTGACAAATACAAAGTACTACATATGGCAAACAGTAACCCTAGAGCAACGTATCAACTCTGTGGTACTACACTGACAGTGGTAGAGAATGAAAAGGACCCAGTGGTAATTGTGCAGGCAGATATGAAGTTCTCTGATCAGTGCAGTCGGGCTGCAAGAGTAGCTCATGGTGTCTTATCAATGATATACAGGAATTGTTCTGGCAGGCATAAGGAGGTGATTATTCCCTTGTATAAGGCAATGGTCAGGCCACACCTTGAGTACTGTATACAGGTCTCGAGGCCTCGTTTCAAGAAGGATGTACAGCTGCTGGAATGAGTACAGAGAAGGCCAACAAGATTAGTGAATGGAACAAAGGGGTGCTCTTACGAAGAAAGGCTTAAGTTTTGCAAATTACAGTATTTGGAGATTAGGCACTGGCGAGGTGATCTGATAGAAGTGTATAAAGCCTTGAATGGTTTGAGCCTGCTCAATGCTGATGGGATTCTGCCTCTTGCTCAGAAAATCACCTGAGAGGGCATAAATTCAAATTGAGGAAAGACAGATGTAGGATAGATGTGCAGAAATTTGCCTTTAGCCAGCGAGTAGTTGGTTGGTGGAACAGACTTCCATCCCTTGTTGTGGAAGTTGATAGCCTAAATAAATTTAAGGTTCAGCTGGACAGGTATTTCGAACGAATGGAGGGGTGAAGTGGAAGTGTTTTTTTTTTTTTTTTTTTTGCCTGATGCTGCATAAGCTGCTTTCTTGCATCATATGTCTATACTAATGCTAATGCAATTCATGAAGAGGAGAATTAATGGGTAACACGAGTAATTACAGACCTTTAGAAAACAGGCCTTGTGTCTCGGGTTGCATTATATCATCAAAGTTTCTTGCGACAACCGACCAACTGGTTAAAAGAAATTTATTAAAATAAAAATAAAAATTATATATGCATAAAATAAAACAGAAATAAAATAAGATAAAAGTATTACAATGCAATAAGATAAAAGTGTTAAAATATAATATACTAAAAGCATTAAAATTCATAGTAGCTTTCTGAAGTCCTAATGCCTGTTTTCTGATGTTCGTTTAATGTATGACAAGCTGATGAAGAGGCACTTTGCTTTAAAAGCTACTATGTATTTTAATGCTTTTATCTTATTGTATTTTAATGCTTTTTTCTTATTTTATTTCTGTTTTATCTTATGTATATATTATTTTTATTTTAATAAATTTATTTTAACCAGTTACTCGGTCGTCGCAAGAAACTGAAACTTTGATGATGTAATTACAGACCTGTTAGTTTGACTTCTGTTCCAGTGAAAATAATGGAGTCAGTCAACAGTTAAAGAATAGTATTTGCTGAGGATCAATCTTGTCTAACCAATCTGTTTGAATATCGTTACATAGTAACACAGGAACTCGATGAAAAAAATTATTTTGATATTTTATACTTGAATTTCAGAAAGCTTTTGATAGTGTTGCACATAAAAGATTGGAGATACATAACAGATTGGTGCAGTGTAGCATTAATGGCAAGGTACCACGATGAATAAAGGGATAGTCAAGTGGGAGAAGGAGGTTATCAATGGGCACTACTCTTCTTTAATTAATTTTATTAGTGGAGACCCCATGGTTTACTGCTGGACTTATTGTCGTTTTTTATATTTATTAATGATATTGATGAAGGCATAGCATGCTGAATGTCTAATTTTGCAGTTGATACGAAGATTGGCAGGGTGAGTAGTTAATGATAGACAGTATGCTTCACTGTCATTAAGATGAATAAGTGTATTTTATTCATTTATTTGAGCTCTAACAAGATCAAGATAAATTATGCTAATTGGCTGAGAAGTGGCAATTGCAGTTTAACATTGATAAATGCAAGGCACTTTACATGGGTAGCAATAATCGCAGATTAATAAACCAACTGTGTGGTACCATTTTTTACACTTGGTTTGTGGAGAATGAAAAAGAACTGGGGGTTGGTTATTAAATTCCCCGAGCAGTGCAGACAGGTTTCCAGGACTGCTCATGGTGTTTTGTCAATGATTTGCAGGAACTTTACCAGCAGGGATAATGAGGTGAATATTTCCATTGTGTAAGGCAGCGTTTCCCAAACCGTGTTCCACAGAACATTAGTGTTCTCGGAGATGTGAACAAGTGTTCCTTAAAAAATCGTAATTAATAATTAAAGAAATAAAATAAAATAAATAAATTTTGCACATTTGTGGTGTACACCACTTTTGTATCAGTATAATTTTTAACATCTTTTTTTTTTTTTTTTTGGTTATTAATATACTGGTATAGGCTAATATCAAATAGACCACGGAACACTTTATTTTGGTGGGCTCTTGCATAAAGAAGTATGCGTAGGGGTAAGGACATCTACGAAAAAGTAGCAATGTAGTGATCTAATATGCCATTTGTATGCAATTTAGCCTGGAGTACATGGGTTGAAGGAGAGGGGGAAGCGAACTGATATCATAACTAAACTCACTTCCTTGTATAAATTTTTTTTTATAATTATTAGTATTTCGAAATGCTATTATTAAAATAAATGATCATGAATTTGTGGTTGAAAAAAGGAACTTTAAAATGAGAAGCAAGTAAGTACTTCTAGTATTGCAACTATGGTCGATTAAAATGAACACAATATTGTCACACTTCAAAGTAAGGATGAACAATTGCAGCCTTTTTTTCCCCCCAGAAATCTGAAGTGGAAAAAAAAGGAACAAACTAATTAAAGGCCAAAATGAAAGTATGATGATAGTTATTTGAATATTGGCTTACATGTGTTGGAAATAAAGATGCTTCTGATGCAAAGTGTGTTGTATGTAATAAAATATTAGCAAACAGTTCTTTGGTTTCTGCTAAATTCGTGTTTCATAAACTTTCCATAAATATATTGTGAGATGAAAAGTGTTCAGTGACTAAAACAAAATTGGGAATCGCTGGTGTAAGGAAATGCTTAGGTCACTTCTTGAGTACTGGAAGCTTTATTTGTGGAGAGATATTTATATTTTGCAGATTATGGTACAAAGTTAATTTGCTTTATTAGACTGTAGTTTTTAGTGTTTTGCACCAACCTTGCGTAAAAATAAAAATAAAAACACCAAGGAAACTGAACTTTTGATAACTGTGTTTATAATAAATTACAATAACCTGTATTTACAATAAATTTAACTTTACAATAAACTATACATATGAATTATTAAAATCTGCTACATTACAATCAATAAAATGCATTAAAATATACTAGATTAAAAGCGATAAAAATCGTAGCTTTCAAAGGCTTCAGCCTTCTTCTTCAGCGGTGTTTTCTTGTTCTGCAGTACATCTTTAAATATCAGTAGGTTAATGGTACTCCTCACGTGTTTTCATTCACACGTGTTCCGTTCTCTTGCGTTGTGGAACCGGAAGTGGCTCGAGCGGAAGTCATACGGAACCGTTCATCCCTTCTGAGGATAGTGGTCTCAAAGATGGGATGAATCCGCGTACGTCTATCTCTATTAATGTTAATTGTAGAACAAATCCGCAAACTCTCGAGCCACTTACGGTCCCAGAACTTATGCGCCCGATCGGTGATGATAGCATCGTCCGGGGAGATCTGGTGTTGCTTCTCCCAAAAATGCTCGGCCACGGCGGACTTGCCATATTCCGCATTTCTTATTGCCTTAGTGTGTTCCCCCAGACGATCTTTAAGACGGCGTTTTGTTTCCCCTACATAACATTCCCCACAATCCGGGCATCTAATGCTATATACGACCCCACTTGTGTTCTCTTTTTGAATGGGGTCTTTAACCTGAGACACGATTGTGTGCAGCCTCCGCCCTGGAAGCTGCACACAACGTGTCTGGTACTTTCTTAGTATTCTAGCTATATGATCAGTCAAACCCGGATAGTAGGGAATGTATGCAGTGGCTATTGGTGTAAAAGGCTCGCCTCTCCTCTGATTTCCTTTAACATATTTCTCTATAATCCTCTGGGGGTAACCACATTTTGCAAGATCCGTCGTGACCCGTTCATACTCTAACTTTCTATCATCGGAGGTACTGCAATGTGATTTTGCTCTATCAACTAAAGTTCTTATCACACTGTTCCTATGATGGTTGGTCTGAGCTGAGCTGTAATGCGAATACTGCCCTTTACACATGGACTTCCTATATACCCTAGTCTTTAGCTGTCGATCTTCCCTACAGACCAACACATCTAGGAACGGCAAAACCCCTCCTTCTTCCACCTCCGATGTAAATTGTATGAATGGGGAGAAGTCATTTAAGATGTTCAACACCTGATCTTCACTCCCCTTCCGAATAATTGAAAACGTATCATCCACATACCTTTTCCAGGGGCGCATAGGGAGAATACTAGCATTAAATATTCTGGCCTCGAGCTCCTCCATAGCTAAATTAGCTATAATTGCGCTAATGGGGGAGCCCATGGCTGTACCATTAACCTGCTTATACATAGTATTGTCAAACACCATAGTGGTGCTTGAGAGGCATAACTCTATTCCTTTCTCAATATCCTCCAGCTTTAGCTGCGTTCTAGTATTTAGGGTGGTGTCCCTCTGTAACGTCATGTGTGCACACTACACCCCATGCTCAATCGGAATACATGTAAATAGCGATTTCACGTCGAAAGAGATCATGATTTCATTCTCTTCTATGGGTTGGCTTCTAATAAACTGCACAAATTCTTTACTATCTTTAATACTGTATTCTGAAAGTCCCACTAGTGGGGATAATAATTTGGCTAAGAAACCAGAAAGTGCATAGGTTGGACTGCCTATAAATGAGACTATGGGTCTAAGTGGCACATCTACTTTGTGAATTTTAGGCAAGCCATAAAATCTTGGCATTTGGCTACCTGTAGCGTGCAACATCCAATATTGTTCCTTAGAAATTTTGTTAGACTTAAGCCAACCCTGCACCATTCTGTTCACTTGCCGTTCCAAACTAAGAAGTGGACTTTTCTGAATAACTTTATAAGTCATCTGATCTTCCAATAAACCCAACGCTTTAATTCTATATGCTTCCTTATCAAGAACCACAGTTGCTCTGCCCTTATCCGCGGGTAGGACTACGATGCTATCATCATGTTTAAGGCTTCTTAGCGCTAATATTTGCTTCACATTAAGATTGGAGGGGGCATCTTTAGCTTGACTTAGGATCGCTGCTACTTTACAAAGCTACAGCTAACGAAGTTCGAGTAAAAGTAGCAGCGATCCTAAGTCAAGCTAAAGATGCCCCCTCCAATCTTAATGTGAAGCAAAAAATTAGCGCTAAGAAGCCTTAAACAAGATGATAGCATCGTAGTCCTACCCGCGGACAAGGGCAGAGCAACTGTGGTTCTTGATAAGGAAGCATATAGAATTAAAGCGTTGGGTTTATTGGAAGATCAGATGACTTATAAAGTTATTCAGAAAAGTCCACTTCTTAGTTTGGAACGGCAAGTGAACAGAATGGTGCAGGGTTGGCTTAAGTCTAACAAAATTTCTAAGGAACAATATTGGATGTTGCACGCTACAGGTAGCCAAATGCCAAGATTTTATGGCTTGCCTAAAATTCACAAAGTAGATGTGCCACTTAGACCCATAGTCTCATTTATAGGCAGTCCAACCTATGCACTTTCTGGTTTCTTAGCCAAATTATTATCCCCACTAGTGGGACTTTCAGAATACAGTATTAAAGATAGTAAAGAATTTGTGCAGTTTATTAGAAGCCAACCCATAGAAGAGAATGAAATCATGATCTCTTTCGACGTGAAATCGCTATTTACACGTATTCCGATTGAGCATGGGGTGTGGTGTGCACACATGACGTTACAGAGGGACACCACCCTAAATACTAGAACGCAGCTAAAGCTGGAGGATATTGAGAAAGGAATAGAGTTATGCCTCTCAAGCACCCCTATGGTGTTTGACAATACTATGTATAAGCAGGTTAATGGTACAGCCATGGGCTCCCCCATTAGCGCAATTATAGCTAATTTAGCTATGGAGGAGCTCGAGGCCAGAATATTTAATGCTAGTATTCTCCCTATGCGCCCCTGGAAAAGGTATGTGGATGATACGTTTTCAATTATTCGGAAGGGGAGTGAAGATCAGGTGTTGAACATCTTAAATGACTTCTCCCCATTCATACAATTTACATCGGAGGTGGAAGAAGGAGGGGTTTTGCCGTTCCTAGATGTGTTGGTCTGTAGGGAAGATCGACAGCTAAAGACTAGGGTATATAGGAAGTCCATGTGTAAAGGGCAGTATTCGCATTACAGCTCAGCTCAGACCAACCATCATAGGAACAGTGTGATAAGAACTTTAGTTGATAGAGCAAAATCACATTGCAGTACCTCCGATGATAGAAAGTTAGAGTATGAACGGGTCACGACGGATCTTGCAAAATGTGGTTACCCCCAGAGGATTATAGAGAAATATGTTAAAGGAAATCAGAGGAGAGGCGAGCCTTTTACACCAATAGCCACTGCATACATTCCCTACTATCCGGGTTTGACTGATCATATAGTTAGAATACTAAGAAAGTACCAGACACGTTGTGTGCAGCTTCCAGGGCGGAGGCTGCACACAATCGTGTCTCAGGTTAAAGACCCCATTCAAAAAGAGAACACAAGTGGGGTCGTATATAGCATTAGATGCCCAGATTGTGGGGAATGTTATGTAGGGGAAACAAAACGCCGTCTTAAAGGGGAGTCTGCTGACGAGGCTACTAGAGACGGTCGTTTTCAAAGCCGCTAAGTGGATTTTTGTTAATTATTGATTTGAAATTATTGTTTTTCTAAAACTTTTGATTTAAATTTAGTAGTATAACATTATTTTGTGATTTTCTGATTAATTTGGTGTATTTATTCTTTACTCGGCCTTGTAATTGCATAAAAGTATCGGTAAAGGTTTCCACGTGTTTCAACTCCGCTAACCGTTCGTAATTTTCCCGCCTTTGTGATACGATATACCGTACTAGATAGCGTTAGTTGAACTTCGTTAGCAGTTAAATTGTACGTTTAAATAAATACATATAACGACTTAGATTACAAACGTAATATAATTAATTTTATTTAACATAATTAATTATACATATAACCACTTAGGTTACGTAACATAAATAATTAGTAAAAACAAATAATTAATACATAACTTGATACGAAAGTTATATAAAGGGATTTCGCAGATAACACTCGTTACTGAAACGTAAATATTCCGTAGATAACACTCGTTACTGAAACATAAATATAGCGTTATAACTGTGTTTGGATACAAGTTTAGGATTTAATTTTGTACAGAAATTGAAATTTTATTGAAAGTAAATCTAAATCATGACTCAAACCAGAGCAGCAAAGCAAAGGGCTCAAGCTAATGGGAATGCTGAGGCCCAGGGGAGAACTGAGGGGGGCAGTTGTCCTCTGAATCACAGCCTTGTAAGATGCACTATTTGCTTGATGTTTGCGGAGCAGTCAAGTATGGGACATGATACTGCCATGGGGGATGTCTTTGTGTGTGTGCGATGCAAGGAGTGTAAGGAGATAAGGCGACAACTCAGCGTTGTTATGGGCCTATATGAGAGCTTGAAGGATAGGGTGGATGCCCTCGAAGGATTACAAGTGAGGGGCCCATCAAGCTCTCAGCTGCCCACACCAATGCCAGAGCTTGCACTTGGTCATCGCGGAACACAGCGGCAACCCCCAAGGCAGAATGCGCTGGTCCCAAAGGAACTAGTAGTTGTTGGTGACTCTATTGTCAGGGAAACGGGAAACATGCTTTGTAAAAAGGATAGGTGGAATAGGACCAGGGTATGTCTGCCAGGGGCAAAAGTTGATGACGTTGTAGAGCGGATATCATCTTTTAAGGGCACAAAAGGTGATATAGTTGTACACGTTGGCACTAATGACATTAAGAGTAGGAGACCGGCGGAATTACTTGACAAGTACAGGTCACTGATGAAAAAAAGCCGTGAATTAGGGTTGAAATTGAAAGTGTCTGCAATTCTGCCCAGACACGATAGGAGGGAGTATATGATGAGAGCCCTGTCAATCAATTCGGCCCTGGAAAGATTGTGCAGGGCTCAAGGGGTAGAATTTTTTTCAGCCTGGTCTGTACTTGTTAACAGGAGAGACTGCTTCTACAGGGATGGGATACACTTAAATAGAAAGGGTGCAAGAATGTTTGCTGATGCTATCGAGGCAATGTTAGGTGGGTCGGAAAACTGCTAGATTGGGGGGATACAAGGACTAATAGATTAACAGTAGCCACTGGCAGAGGTGAAAGTGATTCTTGCACTGCTTCTATTGGAATGAGCCGCAGCCTGGAAAATAAGATGCAGGATATTTCAGAGACTGCTGGGAATCATTGGGGTACAAGTAAACACATGGGTTGTGTTAGGGTAGCTAAGAAAAAGAACAGGTGCATGTATACTTGTGTGTACACCAATGCTAGGAGTTTAGTAAATAAATTTGATGAATTTGAGGTATTGCTCAAAACATCAAAGGCAGATATTGTGGGGATTTCAGAGACGTGGTGTCACACAGATATAAGAAATGCAGAACTGGAATTTGGGGAGTACAATGTCTACAGAAAGGATAGACAGGATAGGAAGGGAGGAGGGGTTATGCTATTAGTTAAAAAACACATAAAATCCAAGGAAGTGAAGCCAGTCGACATCGCTGGACAGTGCAGTGTCGAGTCAGTTTGGTGTGACATAAGCATTGGGAGATCAAAATTGAGAGTAGGAGTGTGCTATAGGCCTAATGACTCTGATGAGTATAATAAGAAACTGTTCGGAGAAATAGAGTGGGCCAGTAAATCAGAGAGTCTTATAATGGGGGATTTTAATTTCCCAGATATTGACTGGAATTTGGGGGCTGGTCACTCACACAGTAGCAAGGCTTTTGTGGATTTATTGGATGATTGTTTTCTACATCAGCATGTTCGGGAGGCAACTAGAGGGAGTAATACTCTTGATTTGATTATCAGTAGTGATTCTTCATGCATTAAGAATCTGCAGATAAATGAACCACTTGGTGGCAGTGATCACAGTGTGCTGAAGTGGGAGTTACTCAAAGAGGTAACTACCATTAGGGGTAAAGGGAAGGGGTATTGCTTTCGTAAAGGCGACTACAATGGACTGAGACAGTATTTAAATTCTATACAGTGGGATCAACTGATGATATTGCCAACAGCAAATTCAAAATGGGAAGCATTCAAAGAACTTATTGTGGAAGCTACTAGGCTTTACATACCAACTAAGAAATATTGTTCAAGGTTTAGGCCTAAATGGTTGTCAGATGAACTAATGAGGCATATGGCAGAGAAGAAAAATGCATGGGATACATACAAATTAACACGTGACACGGATGCCTATGATAGATACAAGTTGATCTGTAACCAAGTTACAAAGGAGGTTAGGCAGGCGAAGGCAGATTACGAGAGATCCTTGGCAAGGGATGCGAAGAAAAACAGCAAAGAGTTCTTTACTTATGTAAACTCTAGAAGGAAGGGGATGAATCAGATTGGTCCACTTGAGATCGATGGGTCAACTGTTGATGACCCTGCTCGGGTAGCTAACAAACTAAATGAATATTTTGCATCGACATTCACACATGAGGAGTTATTCAGCGAGGGGAATGCCAGAGGTGTATTCAACTCTAGCAGTAAGCTAGAGAATCTTGTAATAACTGAGAGCAAAGTGGAGGAGAAATTGTTGAAGATAAACACAAGAAAGGCACCTGGGGTGGATGGGATCTATCCAGTTATATTAAAGGAGGCAGCAAAGGAGGTAAGCAAACCCTTAGCCATAATTATGAGAGCTTCCTTGGACTCAGGGGAGGTACCCATTGACTGGAGATGTGCAAATGTGACCCCAATTCACAAAGGGGGATCAAAGGCTGACACAAGTAATTATAGACCTGTGAGTTTAACTTCTGTTCCCGGAAAATTAATGGAGGCACTGGTGAAAGAAGCACTGCAGGATCATCTAGACAAGACTTCAGTTATAGCTAGGACACAGCATGGTTTTGTTAAGGGGAAGTCTTGCCTGACCAATTTGATTGGATACTATGATGCAGTCACAAAAGAACTGGATGCAGGGAATAACTTTGATATTATATACTTGGATCTTAGAAAGGCTTTTGATACTGTTGCACATGGAAGACTGCTGCACAAATTGGAGCAGTGTGGCATTGGAGGCAAGTTGCTGCTATGGATAAAGGGGTGGTTGAGGGGGAGAAGACAGAGAGTGGTAATCAATGGACACTGCTCATCGTGGACTAATGTTATTAGTGGAGTCCCTCAGGGTTCAGTATTGGGGCCTTTATTGTTTTCTGTATTTATAAATGATATTGATGATGGTATATCAGGCTTAATGTCCAAGTTTGCAGACGATACGAAGGTTGGCAGGGTTGTCAAGGACACTACTGACACTATGCTGCTGCAACAGGATTTGGAAAGGTTGAGCAGATGGGCTTCGAGGTGGCAAATGAAGTTTAACATTGACAAATGTAAAGTACTACATATGGGAAACAGCAACCCCAGAGCAACGTATCAACTCTGTGGTACTACACTGACAGTGGTAGAGAATGAAAGGGACCTGGGGGTGGTGGTGCAGGCAGATATGAAGTTCTCTGAGCAGTGCAGACGAGCTGCAAGAGTAGCTCATGGTGTATTGTCAATGATATATAGGAATTTTTCTAGCAGGGATAAGGAGGTGATTATTCCCTTGTATAAGGCAATGGTCAGGCCACACCTAGAGTACTGTATACAGGCCTGGAGGCCTCATTTCAGGAAGGATGTAGAGCTGCTGGAACGAGTACAGAGAAGGGCAACTAGATTGGTGAATGGGACAAAGGGGTTCTCTTACGAAGAAAGGCTTAAGTTTTGCAAATTACAGTGTCTGGAAACTAGGCACCAGCGGGGTGATCTGATAGAGGTGTACAAAGCCTTGAATGGTTTGAGCATGCTCAATGCTGATGGGATTCTTCCTCTAGCTCAGAAAAATCACCTGAGAGGGCATAAATTCAAATTGAGGAAAGAAAGATGTAGGATAGATGTGCGGAAATTTGCCTTTAGCCAGCGGGTGGTTGGTGGGTGGAACAGACTTCCATCCCTTGTCGTGGAAGTTGATAGCTTAAATAAGTTTAAGGCTCAGCTGGACAGGTATTTCGAACGAACAGAGGGGTGAAGTGGAAGTGGTTATTTTTATTTATTTATGTTACTTTTTTTTTTTTTTTTTTTGGCTGATGCTGCATAAGCTTGCTTTCTTGCATCAAATGCCTCTACTAATGCTAATGCTAATGCTAAAGATCGTCTGGGGGAACACACTAAGGCAATAAGAAATGCGGAATATGGCAAGTCCGCCGTGGCCGAGCATTTTTGGGAGAAGCAACACCAGATCTCCCCGGACGATGCTATCATCACCGATCGGGCGCATAAGTTCTGGGACCGTAAGTGGCTCGAGAGTTTGCGGATTTGTTCTACAATTAACATTAATAGAGATAGAGGTACGCGGATTCATCCCATCTTTGAGACCACTATCCTCAGAAGGGATGAACGGTTCCGTATGACTTCCGCTCGAGCCACTTCCGGTTCCACAACGCAAGAGAACGGAACACGTGTGAATGAAAACACGTGAGGAGTACCATTAACCTACTGATATTTAAAGATTTACTGCAGAACAAGAAAACACCGCTGAAGAAGAAGGCTGGAGCCTTTGAAAGCTACGATTTTTATCGCATTTAATCTAGTATATTTTAATGCATTTTATTGATTGTAATGGCAGATTTTAATAATTCATATGTATAGTTTATTGTAAAGTTAAATTTATTGTAAATACAGGTTATTGTAATTTATTATAAACACAGTTATCAAAAGTTCAGTTTCCTTGGTGTTTTTATTTTTATTTTTACGCAAGGTTGGTGCAAAACACTAAAAACTACAGTATGAATATACCCAACCTCAGAGGCCTGTTTGAAGAATGCTTTATTAGACTGTTCACAAACAAATTATATAAAGCACTTTTTATTTTTTAAGATTAGCCTCCACCAAAGGCACTTGGAACCTTTGGTGGGGACATATCTTTTTTTTTTTTTTATAAATTAATATGTATAACTTAATTTCTAAATTTTTGTAAAAATTCCATTAAAGTACTGTTATGGAAAAGGCTTTTAAAATATTTAATGAATTTATAATATGAGAGGAATATTAAAGGGATTATTGGTAACTGGGGGGGGGAAGTCTTAGACAAAGGAACTGGATACAAAAAATAATTTTGATATCATATATTTGGATTTCAGGAAAGCTTTTGACACTGTTGTGCATGAAAGACTATGATATTAAGGGTAAGTTTTTAGAATGGATAAAAGGATGGTTAAGTGGGAGAAGACAGAGGGTGGTAATCAATGGGCGCTGCTCTTCGTGGACTAATGTTATTAGTGGAGTCCAACAGGGTTCGGTGTTGGGTCCACTATTCTTTAGTATATTTATCAATGATATTGATGAAGGTATATCAGTCTTTATGTCGAAGTTTGCAGTTGATACAAAGGTTGGCAGGGTTGTTAATGGCAGTGTGCTACTGCAACAGGATCTAGATAATTTGGGCAGATGGGCTAAGAAGTGGCAACTGAAGTTTAACCTTGACAAATGCAAAGTACTGCATATGGGTAGAAGTAACCCCAGAGAAACGTACCAACCGTGTAGTACTACACTTAAGGTAGTAGAAAATGAAAAAGACCTGGGAGTAATTGTGCAGTCAGATATGAAGTTTTCTGAGAAATGCAGACAGGCTGTCAGGGCAGGTCATGGGGTTTTGTCAATGATATATAGGAATTTTTCTAGCAGGGAAAAGGTGATTATCCCTCTGTATAAGGCAATGGTCAGGCCATGCCTTGAGTACTGCATACAGGTCTAGAGGCCTCATTTTAGGAAGGATGTAGATTTACTTGAGCGTGTACAGAGAAGGGCAACAAGATTGGTGAGGGGAATGAAGGGATCCTCTTACCAAGAGAGGCTTAAGTTCTGCAAATTGCAGTGGCTGGAGACAAGGCACCTGCACGGTGATCTGATTGAGGTGTATAAGGCCTTCAATGGGTTGAGCATGCTGAATTCTGATGGGATCCTTCCACTTGTTCAGATTACAAATCTAAGGGGGCATAAATTCAAATTAAGAAAATACAGTTGTAGAATAGATGTGCAGAAATTTGCCTTTAGCCAGTGGGTGGTTAATTGCTGGAACAAACATCCATCTGTCGTTGTGGAAGTTGATAGGTTGAATAAATTTAAGGAGGAATTGGACAGGCATTTGGAGGGAATGGTGTGATTTTTTTTTTTTGGCTGATGCTGCATAAGCTCATACACATGCTTTTTTGCATCACATGCCACTACTACAACAACCCAGCTGATGTTGCAGTTGACTTGAACAAGAACTTTGCATCTGTCTTTACTGAAGAAAGACTTTTCATGCTGAAAAGAGGTTCTTCAGGTGAGGCTGTCATAAGAAATTAGTGATTTTGAAATTACAAATGACTGTTTATTAGAAAATCATCTGAGCATAAAGGCAAGTAAGGCTCCTGGAGTTTTTTTTTTTTTTTATGTGAACCCCAAACACGAGAGGTATTGGAACCTATAGTACTTAGTACCGTGCTTGGGTTTGAGGTTAAGAAGACGAAAGAAGATATTTGTTGACATTGGACTTGAACTTCTGCAGATTGTAATTTTCAGGAAATATGTATGAAGGAAGGTTGTTCCAGAAAACGGCAGTTGAATGAATAAATGAGGAAGATGAAAAGTTGGTTCTGTGGGTTTGAAGTTGGACAGTAAATGGATGTTGGCTAGTGGTGGCACGTGTTTGGACAGTTTTGAAAGAGAGAGCAGGAATTATAGAAGCCAATTCAGAAGAACAGTGCCCATGGAAGTATCTGTAGAAGAGGCATGCAGCAGAAACAGTGCATCTATGAGAAAGCGAGTGGAGAGACTCTGTTAGAGATGAATCATTAATTAACCTAATTACCCTCTTCTGAATGGAATCAAGAAGCCTGAGAGAGGTTTTGGGGGACCACCCCAGTTGTGGGAACAATATTCCATGGTAGGGCGGATTTGCGATTTATACAGAGTGAGCAGCTGTTTGGAAGAAAAGTCATACCGAGAGCGAAAGAGAAAAACAAGTTTTTTAGATGCAGAGGAAGCAGTATTTGTAATGTGCTTGTGCCAAGAGAGGTTAGAAGTCAGGGTAATCCCCAAAAGAGATATATCATTTTGCCTAGAAATCGGAGTGTCACTAAAGATAAGCATAGGAGCAGAAGAATCCTTTTTGCGAGATATAAGACAAGACTGAGTTTTAGAAGGGTTGAAATCAACTAAGTTGTCTTTGCCCCACTGGAGAATTACCTGAAGATCGGCATTTAAGGAATTGGTTGCAGATTTTCGAGAAGTTGAAGCTGATTGAGCAGGACAAGGTTTCTCAAAATGGAAAGTTGAATGCAATGTACTATCATCGGCAAAACTATGGATAGAATTTCCAGTCAATGGGAGAAGGTCATTGATATACAAGAGGAAAAGAGAGGGGGAAAGAGCTGAACCTTGGGGGACACCGGCATTAGTGGAGAAGTTAGAAGACAGAGAGCCATCTACCATCACACTCAGTGAGCGATCAGAGAGAAAACTGGATAACCAATTACTAAAAACAGTTGGCAAACCATAAGATGGAAGCTTGTTTAGAAGACCTTTATGCCAAACACGATCAAAAGCCTTTGAGATGTCAAGAGCAACTACTTGTGTTTCACCGAACCTTTCCATTGAATTAGTCCATAAATGGGTAACATAAGCCAGAATATCACCAGTGGATCGACACTGACAGAATCCATACTGGCGATCGTTGATCAGATGAAAGGTTTCTAGGTAGTTTAAGAGTTGGCGGTTAATTGATTTCTCCATTACTTTAGAAAGAGTAGAAGTAATTGCAATGGGACGATAATTGGATGGGAGGGATTTGTCACCCTTTTTAGGAACCGGCTGGATATGAGCAAATTTCCAAGCAGAAGGAAAAACACCTTTGGAATAAGAAAGTGAAAAAAGCCGGCAAAGAATAGGAGTAAGTTAAGGAGCACAGGTTTTGAGAACAAGTATAGAAATACCATCAGGACCTGGAGCTTTCTTAGCATCCAGATTCATCAAAATCCTTCTGATATCCTTTTGACGGAAGATCACAGAAGGCATTGAATGGAGCGTGTTGAGAATGGTGGGAGGTGTTTTACCAAGATCATTAATACATGAACTGGAAGAAAAATAGGATGCTAGCTGGTCAGCTTTATCCTTGGCTGAAGTGACAACAGAACCATCTGATTTGGACAGAGGTGGGAGCAGAGATGGGTAAAAGTTGCGGCCAATAGTTTTGGCAAGAGACCAGAATGCTCGGCTACCATTAGGGCAAGAAGCAAGTTTTCTACTCTTAGCTTGTTCAAACTCTAGTTTGGACTGATTAATAACTGCTTTACAATTGTTGTGAGCTTTGGTGTAAGCAGAAAATGAAACTGAAGAATTAGAAACAAGCCAATTACGATATGCAACATTCTTCTCTTGAACAGCCTTAGCACATTTATTGGAAAACCAAGGTTTAGATAAAGGACGAGATTTTAAAGTGGAGTGTGGGATAAGGGATTCCATTCCTGCAAGAATAATTTCACTGACACGATCTGAGCAAACGTTGACATCAGCAGTTTTGAAACAGTAATCCGACCAAGGAAAAGAAGAAAAGAAGTCTCGCAGGTCATCCCATTTTGCATTCTTGTAATGATAAACAACACGTGGTTGGGAATAGCCATGAGATAAAGGTTCCATTGGAGAAGAGACAATCACCAAGTTGTGATCTGAAGTGCCTAAAGGACCTCTGACTTCGACCGTGTACTTAGAAGGGTTGTTTGTGAGAAAAAGATCAAGCGTATTGGCTGTATGATTAGGATTGTCCGGTATTCTTGTAGGTAAATGAACAATCTGGGCTAGGTCATTAGTAATTGCAAAAGCCTCAGCATCTCGACCTGCTGGGTGTGACTAGAAAACGGAAGCCAGCTGGAGTTGTGAACATTAAAATCACCAAGGAAAATTACTTCACTGTTAGGAAAGTTGGACTGGAGAAAGTCAAGTTGCAAAGAGAGGAAGTCAAAGAGCTCCAAGTGATTAGTGGAGTTGGGAGAACGGTAGAGACAACAGATGAATTTGACACAAGGAGGTAGAGAGATTTTAAGCCAGGGAGGATCAAAGAGAGGAGATTCCAAATTGCCAAGTCTCTGACAGGGAATATCAGAACGGACATATGCACAAGTACCACCTTTGAGGCGAAAGGAATCATACAGCGAATAATTTGGGCATCTGAGATGAGCAGTAGATGAATTAACCGATAACTGAGATTCTGTCAGAAAAAGTACATGAGGTTTGGCAGACTGCAAGTGGAAATGGACATCGTTGAGATTAGAATTGAGACCACGTATATTTGTGAAATGAATTAGCAATTCTTTGGGAGGTTTAGATCTTTTCGCAGATAAGCTTGCTCTATTAGTTTGACAATTCATGGTGTATTCAGTAGTAAGAGGTGCCTCCGTAGCCAGGTGGGAAGGAGCAGCAGTGCATAGCACACGCTTCTTGATTAGACCGGGGTTCGAGCCCGTCACCACCAAATACGGAGGATGCGGAAAGGTCAGGGAATGACCACCGCATATCCCGGAGCAATATGGCCATAGTTGCTAATGCTCCTAAAAACCAAATAACAAACAAACAAACAAACAGTAGTAAGAAAAAGGGTGGGACATGCTGTATGAAGTAATGAAATTTTTAGATATGGCGTACATGTGGTAAGAATATACCCAGATCCTTGACATAACGTGGCCTCGACAATGCTCCCCGCATACACACTACTCGGACTCCCTCCAGTCACTATCTGGCAGAGTAGAGGTAGCAAGATTATACACTAGCTGATCCGGAAGCTTCCTAGAGAGTT
The DNA here is from genome assembly GCF_048544385.1 of Mastigoproctus giganteus. NCBI lineage: Eukaryota > Metazoa > Arthropoda > Arachnida > Uropygi > Thelyphonidae > Mastigoproctus > Mastigoproctus giganteus. Next base: position 227,306,671 of record NC_143583.1, on the reverse strand, counting down.
ACCAATAGGTTCCATCCGGTGTACTGACTAGCGGCCGGCCTGCGAACACCATTTTAGAGCTGTACCCTCGAAATGTAAGGAATATTGGATCTCGCCACGACGTTCATCACAACCTCAAAAGTCATCAATCATACTGCATGATGGAAGAGATAGGGAAGGGTTGACCGGAACTTACCGCCTAGTACTACCTTGTAACATAGAGGGGCAGCATTCCTCCATGTGGTTTGGGCGCCACACTTCAACCCCTGCTTACGTTGGTTCACACCTGGGTGGTCACCCACCATGTACTTGTGCATGGAGGTTATACCCAGGATTACTAACAGTCCGACCATCGTGAAGGTGCAAGCAGAGGATTTGGCTGTCACAGACCGTCTGGACTTAGCCGAAATTGGGTCTACTTGACTTGAGTGTTACCCGAATATCAGTTCCATCAGCGTTTTAGACTTCCAGGTAGCAAGTACAGCTTGTCTGGCATATCTGAGAGAATGTCTGTGACAACCTCAAGTACCAGTTAATGGCATATACCCAGTAATTTTGAGGGAGTCCACCAGGGAGTGTATTGAATAATTTAGGTTTATTATGAGGACATTTCTGGGTGTGGGAAAGTCTTACATAACCCAGTTGATGTTGCAGATGACTTAAACAGTTACATTACATGTCGTTACTGAAAAAAGACCTTGACTGTTTATTATAGCATTAGCAAAGGCAATTGATGCAAGAACGCAAGCTTATATAGCATCAGCCAAAAAAAAAAAAAAAAACCCTATTTCACCCATGCACTCGCTCCAAATTTTGTCAAATTCTACCTTGAATCTATTTAAGCTATCAACTTCTACGACGGATAGTTTGTTCCAGCAATCAACCACCCGCCGGCTAAAGGCAAACTTCCGCATATCTATCCTACAACCGTCTTTCCTCAATTTGAATTTATGCCCTCTCAAGCAATTATTCTGAGCAAGAGGAAGAATCCCATCAGCACTGAGCATGCTCAAACCATTCGAGGACTTTTACACCTCAATCAGATCACCTCACAGGTGCCTAGACTCTAGACACTGTAATTTGCAAAACTTAAGCCTTTCTTCATAAGAGCAACTCTTTCTTCCATTCACTAATCTTATTGCACTTCTCTGTACTTGTTCCAACATCTCTACATCCTTCTTAAAATGATTCCTCCAGACCTGTATACAGTACTCAAGGTGTGGTCTGACCATTGCCTTATACAAGGGGATAATCACCTCCTTATCCTGTTAGAAAAATTCCTGTATATCATTGACAAGACACCATGAGCTACTCTTGCAAACCGTCTGCACTGCTCAGAAAACTTCATATCTGCCTGCACAATTACCCCCAAGGTCCTTTTCATTCTCTACCACTTAGATAGTATGAATCAGAGCTGTAATACTCAATATGTTCTCCGTTGATAATAACATTAGTAAAATAATAAGAGGAGTTTACCTCAATATAGTATGTAGAACACTTCCGTATGATACCCTCCAGAAATTAAAACGGAAAAAAGGAAAAAATTGACAACTTACCGGTACATTAGAGTAAATTATAAATAATTAAATAATCAATTTAACACAATATAAATCAATTTAAAACAATTAAAAATCAAAGTAACGCAATTAAAAGACTCTAATGAAAACATTCAAAACGATTTTCCTTCCTGTAGCTGACAACGCTTTTTGACCGTATGTTGTGATCACAGGAATGAAAATTCCTGTGATCACGTTGTCAGCTTCAGGAAGGAAAATAGTTTTGAATATTTTCGTTAGATTCTTTTCATTGTTTTAATTTGATTTTTAATTGTTTTAAATTGATTTGTATTGTGTTAAATTGATTATTTAATTATTTATAATTTACTCTAATGTACCGGTAAGTTGTCAATTTTTTCGTTTTTTCCGTTTTAATTTCTGGAGGGTATGGAAGTGTTCTACGTACGGAACACTTTCATACGGAAGTGTTCTACGTACTATATTGAGGTGAACTCCTCTTATTATTTTACTAATTCTCTACCACTGTCAGTGTGGTACCACAGAGTTGATACGTTACTCTGGGATTACTGCTTCCCATATGTATTACTTTACATTTGCCAATGTTAAACTTCATTTGCCACCACTCAGCCCATCTGTTCAACTTTTCTAGATTCTGTTGCAGCAGTGTACTGTCATTAGTGTAATTAACAAACCTACCAACCTTTGCATCATCTGCAAACTTGGACATTAAGCCTGATATACCATCATCAATATCATTTATAAATACAGAAAACAACAATGGACCCCGAGGGACTAAAAACATTAGTCCACAAAGAGCAGTGTCCATTGATTACCACTCTCTGTCTTCTCCCATTCAACCATCCCTTTATCCGTAGCAACAATATGCCTCCAATGCCACACTGTTTCAATTTGTGCAGCAGTCTTCCATGTGCAACAGTATCATAGACTTTTCTTAGATCCAAATATATGATATCAAAGTTATTCTTTGCATCTGGATGTAATCAAATTAGTCAGACGGGAACTGGATGTAATCAAATTAGTCAGACGGGAACTGGATGTAATCAAATTAGTCAGACAAGACTTCCCCTTAACAAATCCATGCTGTGTCCGAGCTATAACTGATGTCTTGTCTAGATGATCCTGTAATGCTTCTTTAACCAGTGCCTCAATTAATTTTCCTGGAACACAACTTAAACTAACAGGTCTATAATTACTTGTCTGCCTTTGATCCTTCTTTGTGGATTGGGTCACATTTGCACATCTCCAGTCCATGGGTACCTCCCCTGAGTCCAGGGAAGCTCTCATAATTATGGCTAAGGGTTTGCTTACTTCCTTTATCACCTCCTTTAATATAGCTGGATAGATTCCATCCTCCCCCAGGTGCCTTTCTTGTGTTTATCTTCAACAATTTCTCCTCCATGTTACTCTCAGTTATTACAAGATTATCTCGCTTACTGCCAAAGTTGAATATACCTCTGGCATTCCCCTCCCTGAATAACTCTTCATGTGTGAATTTCAATGCAAAATATTCATTTAATTTGTTAGCTAATTGAGCAGGATCATCAACAGTTGAACCATCAATATCAAGGGGAACAATCTGATTTTTCCCCTTCCTTTTAGAGTTTATATAAGTATAGAACTCTTTGCTGTTTTTCTTTGCATTCTCTGCCAAAGAATTCTCGTAATCCCATTTAGTTTCCTTCACCAGCCTAACCTCCTTTATAACTTAGTTATAGTCGACATTATATCTATGTTAATATGTTAATGTTAATATATATATGTTTCCCATGCATTTGTCTTTCGTCTCACGTGTCTAATTAGTTCATCTGACATCTATTTAGGCCTAAATCTTGAACAATATTTCTTTGTTGGTGTATGTAAGGTATATTGATGTCATGCGGCACCAGGGGTTTCCCCCATCTCTGTGTTGCTTTCATTGTGGGTGTACCAGCTTGCTGGGAATGCCAGAGATTTAAAAGTGTGTGGATATTGTGGATATTGGAAATTTGCTCATATCCAGCCAGTTCCTAAAAAGGGTGACAAATCCTTTCTATATAATTATCGTCCCATTGCAATTACTTCTACTCTTTCTAAAATAATTCAGAAATCAATTAACCACCAACTCTTAAAATACCTAGAAACCTTCCGTCTGATCAATGGTCACAAGTATGGATTTCGTCAGTGTCGATCCACTGGTGATATTCTGGCTTATGTTACCCATTTATAGACAAATTCAATGGAAAAGTTCAGGGAAACACAAGCAGTTGCTCTTGACATCTCAAAGGCTGTCAATCATGTTTGCCATAAAGGTCTCCTAAACAAGTTTCCATCTTATCATTTGCCAACTTTTTTTTTTTTGTAATTGGTTATCCAGTTTTCTCTCTGATCGCTCAAAGAGGGTGATGTCTGCTCTCTGTCTGCTAACTTTTCCCCTAATGCTGGTGTCCCCCAAGGTTCAGTTCTTTCCCCCCACTCTTTTCCTCTTATATATTAATGACCTTCTTCCATTGACTGGAAATAATACCCATAGTTTTGCCGATAATAGCAAATTACATTCCACTTTCCATTTTGAGAAATCTTGTCCTGCTCAATCAGCTTCAACTTCTCGAAAATCTGCTACTAATTCCTTAAATGCAGATCTACAGGTATTTCTCCAGTGGGGCAAAGACAACTTAGTTGATTTCAACCCTTCTAAAACTCAGTCTTGTCTTATATCTCGCAAAGAGGATTCTTCTGCTCCTATGCTTATCTTTAGTTACACTCCGATTTCTAGGCAAAATGATATATCTCTTTTGGGGATTACCCTGACTTCTAACCTCTCTTGGCACAAGCACATTACCAATATTGCTTATTCTGCATCTAAAAAAAACTTGGTTTTCTCTTTAGCTCTCTGCTTTACTTTTCTTTTGAACATCTGCTTACTCTGTATAAATCGCAAATCCGCCCTGCCATGGAATATTGTTCCCACATCTGGGGTGGTGCCCCCAAAACCTCTCTCAGGCTGCTTGATTCCATTCAGAAGAGGGCAGTTAGGTTAATTAATGATTCCTCTTTAACAGAGTCTTTCCACTTGCTGTCTCATAGACATACTGCTTCTGTTGCATGCCTCTTCTACAGATACGTCTATAGGCACTATTCTTCTGAATTGGCTTCTATAATTCCCACTCTCTCTTTCAAAACAGTCCGAACACGTGCTGCCACCAGCCAACATCCATTTACCGTCCAACTTCAAACTCACAGAGCCAACTTTTCATCTTCCTCGCATATTCATTCAACTGCCGTTTTCTGGAAAAACCTTCCTTCATACACATTTCCTGAAAATTACAGTCTACAGAAGTTGAAGTCCAATGTCAACAAATATCTTCTTTCGTCTTCTCAACCTGTAACCCAAGCACGGTACTAAGTACTATAAGTTCTAATACCTCTGTTGTTTGGGGTTTACGTAAAAAAAAAAAAAAAAAAAAAAAAAAACATTAAATTCATTTTATCTCAGCTGCTTCTGTTGAACCCATTGACTTCTTAGTATGCTTTGATATAGACTCTATGTTTAGTAATTAACTGCTAGAGAAGAGAAAATATCATTAGGAACAGCATTGATTCTTGGTATTTAAGATGAGATAATAGATGTTTCTGCGGGACAAACTGACTTTTCTTTTTAGTTTGCCATTTTCATAAACATTAATTAATTTAAAAAATTAATGTGTGCCTAAGTATGGAGAGCCTCGTGTTTGCTGAATTAGCATTAGTAGAGGCATACAATGCAAGAAAGCAAGCTTATGAAGCATCAGCCAAAAAAAAAAAAAAACGCTCCAATTTCACCCCTCCATTCATTCCAAATACCGGTCCAGCTGGTGCCTCCGTAGCTAGGGCGGGAAGGAGCAGCAGCAATGCGTAGCACACGCTTCTTGATTAGACCGGGGTTCGAGTCCATCACCACCAAATTCGGAGGATGCGGAAAGGTCAGGGAATGACCGCTGCATATTCTCAAAGCAATATGGCCTTAGTTGCTAATGCTCCTAAAAACCAAATAACAATATCAACATGTCCAGCTCAGCCTTAAATTTATTTAGGCTATCAACTTCCACAACAAAGGATGGAAGTCTGTTCCACCAACCAACTACCCGCTGGCTAAAGGCAAACTTCCGCACATCGATCCTACATCTGTCTTTCTTCAATTTGAATATATGCCCTCTGAGGGGATTATTCTGAGGTAGAGGAAGAATCCCATCAGCATTGAGCATACTCAAACCATTCAAGGCTTTATACACTCAATCCTCAATCAGATCAGGTGCCTAGTCTCCATACACAAGCGGCAAGCGAGTGCATTGAACCACTGAGGCTGGTTATGCGAGCATCACTAGACTCTGGGGAGATTCCCTTGGATTGGAAAAGTGCAAATGTATCTCCCATACATAAGGGTGGCTCTAAAAGTGAAGTGGGAAATTATCGACCTGTCAGTCTGACTTCAGTAGTAGGGAAAATCATGGAGGCATTGATCAAGGGTGGAATTCAGGATCATTTGGATAGAATTGAAATTCTCAAGGATACTCAGCATGGTTTCGTAAAGGGAAAATCATGTTTAACAAATCTGGTTCGCTATTTCGAAAGGGTCACTCACGAGCTGGATTTAGGGAATAATTTCGACATTGTTTATTTAGATTTCAGCAAAGCTTTTGACTCAGTCCCACATGAGCGGTTGCTTTATAAGCTGGAACAGGTTGGAATCACTGGGAAAATCCTTAGATGGATAGAAGGATGGCTTCAGGGCAGGAGGCAGAGGGTTGTGATAAATGGCTATTCCTCAGATTGGGTTGATGTAAGAAGTGGGGTTCCCCAAGGATCAGTATTAGGACCACTGTTGTTTTTAATTTTCATAAACGACATTGATGAAGGGATAGAGGGCGTGATGTCTAAATTTGCAGATGATGTTAAAATTGGTAGAGTAGTTAATGATCACTGTCAAGCTGACCTTCTTCAGAGAGACCGAGATAGACTTCAAGAATGGTCAGAAAAATGGCAGCTGTGCTTTAATCCAACAAAGTGTAAGGTATTACACCTGGGAAACAGTAATCCCAAAATAACTTATTCACTTGGTGGAGTTCAACTAAACCCAGTACTGGAGGAAAGGGACTTGGGTGTTACGATACGGTCAGACATGAAATTCTCTGAGCATTGTAAACAGGTTGCAAGGAAGGCCCATGGTGTCCTATCGATGATCTATCGAACTTTTGCAAGTAGAGATAGGGACGTGATAATCCCATTATATAAGGCCTATGTTAGACCACACTTGGAATACTGTGTTCAAGTATGGAGACCGCACCTAAAGAAAGACATCGAGCTTCTTGAAAGGGTGCAAAGAAGGGTAACTCGCCTGGTGAGATCGGCAAAAGGGCGTCCTTATGAAGAAAGACTTCGAATATGTGGGTTGCAGAGTTTGGAAACTAGACACCTTAGAGGAGATTTGATTGAGGTGTTTAAGGCTCTGAGAGGCATCAGTAAACTGAACGAGGACAAAATTTTCAAGATTATAAATGATGCTAGAACTAGGGGACATAAATTCAAGTTACGCGGGGAAATGTTTAGATTGGACTGCAGGAAGTTTTATTTTAGCCAGCGAGTTATAAATTACTGGAATAAGTTGCCTTCATGGGTGGTAGAGGCCGACAGTTTGGGGAAATTCAAAGGTCATCTGGATAGTACTTTCGGGTAAGGGAAGCGCATAGGATGATAGGATTAATTTCCTTTTTATTTAATTTTTAATTTCATTTTATTATTTTTATTTCTTTATTAATTATTATTATTTATTTATTTAATTTTTGTTTTTATCATTGTTTTGTTCGGATTTTTTTTTTTTTTTTTTTGGCTGGTGCAGCATAAGCCATAGGCTTTCTTGCACCATACGGCCGTTACTAATACTAAATACTAAATACTAAATACACTGTAATTTGCAAAACTTAAGCCTTTCTTTGTAAGAGCAACCCTTTGTTCTATTCACTAATCTTGTTGCCCTTCTCTGTACTTGTTCCAACAGCTCTACATCCTTCTTAAAATGAGGCCTACAGACCTGTATACAGTACTCAAGGTGTGGTGGTGATTATCCCCTTGTATAAGGGGATAATCACCCTTGTATAAGGGGATAATCACCTCTTTGTATATGCTTGAAAAATTCCAATATATCATTAGCATTAGTAGAGGCATTTGATGCAAGAAAGCAAGCTTATGCAGCATCAGCCAAAAAAAAAAAGTAACATAAATAAATAAAAATAACCACTTCCACTTCACCCCTCTGTTCGTTCGAAATACCTGGCCAGCTCAGCCTTAAACTTATTTAGGCTATCAACTTCCACGACAAGGGATGGACGTCTGTTCCGCCTACCAACCACCCGCTGGCTAAAGGCAAATTTCCGCACATCTATCCTACATCTGTCTTTCCTCAATTTGAATTTATGCCCTCTCAAGTGATTATTCTGAGCAAGAGGAAGAATCCCATCAGCATTGAGCATGCTCAAACCATTCAAAGCTTTGTACACCTCTATCAGATCACCTCGTTGGTGCCTAGTTTCCAGACACTGTAATTCGCAAAACTTAAGCCTTTCTTCGTAAGAGCACCCCTTTGTCCCATTCACCAATCTAGTTGCCCTTCTCTGTACTCGTTCCTGCACCTCTACATCCTTCTTGAAATGAGGCCTCCAGACCTGTATACAGTACTCTAGGTGTGGCCTGACCATTGCCTTATACAATGGAATAATCACCTCCTTATCCGTGCTAGAAAAATTCCTATATATCATTGACAATACACCATGAGCTACCCTTGCAGCCCGTCTGCACTGCTCAGAGGACTTCATATCTGCCTGCACAACCACCCCCAGGTCCCTTTCATTCTCTACCACTGTCAGTGTAGTACACAGAGTTGATACGTTGCTCTGGGGTTGCTGTTTCCCATATGTAGTACTTTACATTTGTCAATGTTAAACTTCATTTGCCCCCTCGAAGCCCATCTGCTCAACCTTTCCAAATCCTGTTGCAGCAGCATAGTGTCAGTAGTGTCCTTGACAACCCTGCCAACCTTCGTATCATCTGCAAACTTGGACATTAAGCCTGATATACCATCATCAATATCATTTATAAATACAGAAAACAATAAAGGACCCAATACTGAACCCTGAGGTACTCCACTAATAACATTAGTCCACGATGAGCAGTGTCCATTGATTACCACTCTCTGTCTTCTCCCCCTCAACCACCCCTTTATCCATAGCAGCAATTTGCCTCCAATGCCACACTGCTCCAATTTGTGCAGCAGTCTTCCATGTGCAACAGTATCAAAAGCCTTTCTAAGATCCAAGTATATAATATCAAAGTTATTCCCTGCATCCAGTTCTTTTGTGACTGCATCATAGTATCCAATCAAATTGGTCAGGCAAGACTTACCCTTAACAAAACCATGCTGTGTCCTAGCTATAACTGAAGTCTTGTCTAGATGATCCTGCAGTGCTTCTTTAACCAGTGCCTCCATTAACTTTCCAGGAACAGAAGTTAAACTCACAGGTCTATAATTACTTGTGTCAGCCTTTGATCCCCCTTTGTGAATTGGGGTCACATTTGCACATCTCCAGTCCATGGGTACCTCCCCTGAGTCCAAGGAAGCTCTCATAATCTAGCTATAACTGAAGTCTTGTCTAGATGATCCTGCAGTGCTTCTATAACCAGTGCCTCCATTAACTTTCCAGGAACAGAAGTTAAACTCACAGGTCTATAATTACTTGTGTCAGCCTTTGATCCCCCTTTGTGAATTGGGGTCACATTTGCACATCTCCAGTCCATGGGTACCTCCCCTGAGTCCAAGGAAGCTCTCATAATTATGGCTAAGGGTTTGCTTACTTCCTTTGCTGCCTCCTTTAATATAACTGGATAGATCCCATCCACCCCAGGTGCCTTTCTTGTGTTTATCTTCAACAATTTCTCCTCCACTTTGCTCTCAGTTATTACAAGATTCTCTAGCTTACTGCTAGAGTTGAATACACCTCTGGCATTCCCCTCGCTGAATAACTCCTCATGTGTGAATGTTGATGCAAAATATTCATTTAGTTTGTTAGCTACCTGAGCTGGGTCATCAAGAGTTGAATCATCGATCTCAAGTGGACCAATCTGATTCTTCCCCTTCCTTCTAGAGTTTACATAAGTAAAGAACTCTTTGCTGTTTTTCTTCGCATCCCTTGCCAAGGATCTCTCGTAATCTGCCTTCGCCTGCCTAACCTCCTTTGTAACTTGGTTACAGATCAACTTGTATCTATCATAGGCATCTGTGTCACGTGTTAATTTGTATGTATCCCATGCATTTTTCTTTTCTGCCATATGCCTCATCAGTTCATCTGACATCCATTTAGGTCGAAACCTTGAACAATATTTCTTAGTTGGTATGTAAAGCCTAATAGCTTCCAAGATAAGTTCTTTGAATGCTTCCCATTTTGAATTTGCTGTTGGCAATATCATCAGTTAATCCCACTGTATAGAATTTAAATACTGTCTCAGTCCATTGTAGTCGCCTTTACGAAAGCAATACCCCTTCCCTTTACCCCTAATGGTAGTTACCTCTTTGAGTAACTCCCACTTCAGCACACTGTGGTCACTGCCACCAAGTGGTTCATTTATCTGCAGATTCTTAATGCATGAAGAATCACTACTGATAATCAAATCAAGAGTATTACTCCCTCTAGTTGCCTCCCTAACATGCTGATGTAGAAAACAATCATCCAATAAATCCACAAAAGCCTTGCTAGTGTGCGAGTGACCAGCCCCCAAATTCCAGTCAATATCTGGGAAATTAAAATCCCCCATTATAAGACTCTCTGATTTACTGCCCCACTCTATTTCTCCGAACAGTTTCTTATTATACTCATCAGAGTCATTATTCCTATAGCACACTCCTACTCTCAATTTTGATCTCCCAATGCTTATGTCACACCAAACTGACTCGACACTGCACTGTCCAGTGATTTCGAATAGCTTCACTTCCTTGGATTTTATGTGTTTTTTAACTAATAGCATAACCCCTCCTCCCTTCCTATCCTGTCTATCCTTTCTGTAGACATTGTACTCCCCAAATTCCAGTTCTGCATTCCTTATATCTGTGTGACACCACGTCTCTGAAATCCCCACAATATCTGCCTTTGATGTTTTGAGCAATACCTCAAATTCATCAAATTTATTTGCTAAACTCCTAGCATTGGTGTACACACAAGTATACATGCACCTGTTCTTTTTCTTAGCTACCCTAACACAACCCATGTGTTTACTTGTACCCCAATGATTCCCAGCAGTCTCTGAAATATCCTGCATCTTATTTTCCAGGCTGCGGCTCATTCCAATAGGAGCAGTGCAAAAATCACTTTCACCTCTGCCAGTGGCTACTGTTAATCTATTAGTCCTTGTATACCCCCAATCTAGCAGTTTTCTGACCCACCTAACACTGCCTCGATAGCATCAGCAAACATTCTTGCACCCTTTCTATTTAAGTGTATCCCATCCCTGTAGAAGCAGTCTCTCCTGTTAACAAGTACAGACCAGGCTGAAAAAAATTCTACCCCTTGAGCCCTGCACAATCTTTCCAGGGCCGAATTGATTGACAGGGCTCTCATCATATACTCCCTCCTATCGTGTCTGGGCAGAATTGCAGACACTTTCAATTTCAACCCTAATTCACGGCTTTTTTTCATCAGTGACCTGTACTTGTCAAGTAATTCCGCCGGTCTCCTACTCTTAATATCATTGACAAGACACTATGAGCTACTCTTGCAGACCTTCTGCACTAGGGATTGTTTCCCGGGATCCCGGCTGATTTTTGCTGTGGGATTTATCCCGAGATTTCCCGGTCTGAATTACTAACTTTAATAATCAATACTTAGTCTTGCACACACATTATATATATATATATATATAATGCATATATATATATATATATGTATATATGCAAACATTGTGCGCTGGCAAGATAAATAGTGTCTTCATAATTTGAGATATCGTCAGGAATAATGATGTGTATTATTTTAATTTAGAAAAATATTTATTTTCATACATTACATTTACAAAATATATATAAAGCAGAAAGCGAAAGGCCAGCACTTTCTTACATGTCTGTGTAATGTCATTGTCGTCATTTCTTGAGTCTCGACTCTTCTCCACTGAGTCAACTGAGTCGACTTGAGGTCTCGTACACATTCATGATTATACATGTAATTTGTCCTAAAAACATCCTCTTGCAGTTAAGCCGCTTTATATATATATTATTGTTTTAATATTTTGTGGTGATGGAGAGATCAAAAATATTTGTCTGGCAGTACTTCATTAAATGTAATAATAATGAAGAAGCAAAGTGTAGTCATTGTGGTGCAATGACTACACTTTGCTTCTTAAATGTAGAGGTTTTTCTACAAGTGGGTTGCTTCAGCATTTAAAAACTAAACATTCTATTGAGAAGCTTGCGTGTCAAATGATTGTAACCTCAAACGTTCTGTGGGGGATGAATATGGAGAAAGCTCTTTGAAATGTGTAAAAAGTTTTCATTCTCAGCCAACATTATTTAGTTTTTCAAAGAAATATACAAAAGAAGAAATCATTGCAAACCTTGTAGCTATAGATGGATTTCCTATCAGTGCCATATGTAAAAGTGAATTTATTCAGCAAGCATTCAGTGAAAAAGGTTTGCATCTTCCTAAAAATCCCAATCATGTCATGCAATTAGTGTATATATAGTATAATATTATAAAAGAAAATATAATAAAAGAAATTGAACAATCATTAAAAAATGGTAAGAGATTCAGCCATTCTCTAGACGAATATTCGTCCCTTAAAAACAAACGTTATTTAAATATCAATGTTCATCAAGATAAAGACAAATTTTGGAATCTAAGAATGATTGCTATTAATGGTAGAATAAATGCCGAAAAAATGGTTGAAGAAGTAAAGCAGAAGTTTATTGGAGTTTCAATTATCAATACAGCATCAATGGATGGGGCAAGTGTTATGGTGAAATTCGGACATTTAGCATTAGCATTAGTAGAGGCATATGATGCAAGAAAGAAAGCTTATTCAGCATCAGCCAAAAAAAAAACAAAAAAACCCACTCCCATTTCACCCCTCTGTTCTTTCGAGATACCTGTCCAGCTAAGCCTTAAACTTATTTAGGCTATCAACTTCCAAACAAGGGATGGAAGTTTGTTCCACCAACCAACTAGCCCGCTGGCTAAAGGCAAATTTCCGCATATCTATCCTACATCTGTCTTTCCTCAATTTGAATTTATGCCCTCTCAGGTGATTATTCTCAGCAAGAGGAAAGAATCCCATCGGCATTGAGCATGCTCAAACCATTCAAAGCTTTATTCACCTCTATCAGATCGCCTTGCCGGTGCCTAGTGTCCGTACATTGTAATTTGCAAAATTTAAGCCTTTCTTCATAAGAGCAACCCTTTGTTCCATTCACTAATCTTGTTGCCCTTCTCTGTACTCGTTCCAGCAGCTCTATATCCTTCTTGAAAGGAGGCCTCCAGACCTGTATACAGGACTCAAGGTGTGGCCTGACCATTGCCTTATACAAGGGAATAATCACCTCCTTATCCCTTCTAGAAAAATTCCTGAATATATCATTGACAAGACACCATGAGGTACTCTTGCAGCCGGTTTGCACTGTCAGAGAATTTCATATCTGCCTGCACAATTACCCCCAAGTTCTTTTCATTTTCTACCACTGTCAGTGTAATACCACAGAGTTGATACGTTGCTCTGGGGTTTCCCAGATGTAGTACTTAACATTTGTCAATGTTAAACTTCATTTGCCACCTCTCAGCCGATCTGCTCAAACTTTCCAGATCCTGTTGCAGTAGCATAGCATCAGTAGTGACCTTAACAACCCTGCCAACCTTTGTATCGTCTGCAAACTTGGACATTAAACTTGATATACCATCATCAATACCATTTATAAATACAGAAAACAACAATGTACCCAACACTGAATCCCAAGGAACTCCGCTAATAACATTAGTCCACGATAAGCAGTGCATCGATTACCACCCTTTCTTCTCCCACTCAACCATCCCATTTTCCCCTAGCAACAATTTTCATCCAGTTCTTTTGTGACAGCATCATAATATCCAATCAAATTGGTCAGGCAAGACTTTCCCTTAACAAAACCATGCTGTGTCTGAGCTATAACTGAAGTCTTGTCTAGATGATCCTGCAGTGCTTCTTTAACCATTACCTCCATTACTTTTCCTGGAACAGAAGTTAAACTCACAGGTCTATAATTACTTGTGTCAGCCTTTGTGAATTGCGGTCATATTTGCACATCTCCAGTCTGTGGGTACCTCCCCTGAGTCCAAAGAAGCTCTCATAATTATGGCTAACGATTTGTTTACTTCCTTTGTTGCCTCCTTTAATATAACTTGATAGATCCCATCCACCCCGGGTGCCTTTTTTATGTTTATCCTCAACAATTTCTCCTCTACTTTCCTCTCAGTTATTACGAAATCATCTAGCTCACTGCCAGAGTTTACTTCGCCTCTGGCATTCCCTTTCCTTAATAACTCCTCATGTGTGAATGTAGATGCAAAATACTCATTTACTTTGTTAGCCACCTGAGCAGGATCCTCCACTGTTGAACCATCAATATCCATCGGACCAATCTGATTCATCCCTTTCCTTCTAGAGTTTACATAGGTAAAGAATTCTTTTCTGTTTTTCTTTGCAGCCTTTGCTGATTCCTCATAATCTGCCTTTGCCTGCCTAATCTCCTTAGTGACCTTTTTACAGACCAACTTATATCTATTATAGGCTTCCATGTCACCCATTAATTTATATGTATCCCCTGCATTTTTCTTCTCTGCCATACGTCTCAGGAGTTCATCTGACATCCATTTAGGCATAAACCTTGAACAATATTTCTTAGTTGGTATGTAAAGCCTAGTAGCTTCCAAGATAAGTTCTTTGAATACTTCCCATTTTGAATTTGCTGTTGGTAACATCATCAGTTGTGGTCCCACTGTATAGAATTTAAATACTGTCTCAGATCATCGTAGTTGCCTTTACGAAAGCATAAACCCTTCTCTTTACCCCTGATGGTAGTTACCTCTTTGAGTAAATCCCACTTCAGCACACTGTGATCACTGCCACATAGTGGTTCCTTTATCTGCATATTCTTAATACATGAGGAATCACTACTGATAATCAGATCAAGAGTATTACTCCCTCTAGTTGCCTCACGAACATGCTGATGTAGAAAACAATCATCCAATAAATCCACAAAAGCCTTGCTAGTGTGTGAGTGACCAACCCACAAAATCCAGTCAATATCTGGGAAATTAAAATCCTCCATTATAAGACTCTCTGATTTATGGGCCCACTCTATTTCCTTGTACAGTTTCTTATTATACTCATCAGAGTCATTAGGCCTATAGCACACTCCTACTTTCAATTTTGATCTCCCAGTGCTTATGCCATACCAAACTGACTCGACACTGCACTCTCCATCGATGTCGACTGGCTTCACTTCCTTGGATTTTTTGTGTTTCTTAACTAATAGCATAACCCCTCCTCTCTTCCTGTCCTGTCTATCCTTTCTGTAGACATTGTACTCCCCAAATTCCAGTTCTACATTGCTTATATCTGTGTGACAACATGTCTCTGATAACCAACAATATCAGTCTTACCCAACAATATCTGTCTTTGATGTTTTGAGCAATACCTCAAATTCATCAAATTTATTTACCAAACTCCTAGAATTGGTGTACACGCAAGTATTCCTGCACCTCTTCCCATTCTTAGCTACCCTAACGCAACCTGTGTGTTTACTTGTACCGCAATGACTCCCAGCAGTCTGAAATATTCTGCATCTTGTTTTCCAGGTTGCTGCTCATTCAAATAGAAGCAGTGCAAGAATCACTTTCACCACTGCCAGTGGCTACTGTTAATCTATTAGTCCTTGTATCCCCCTTCAAAGCTAGCAGTTTTCCGACCCACCTAACACTGCCTCGATAGCATCAGCAAATATTCTTGCACTGTTTCTATTTAAGTGTTTCCCAACCCTGTAGAAGCAGCTCTCCCATTAGCAATCTAAGTTGATAGCTGATGTTCACAATCTAAGTTGATAGATTGTGAACATCAGCTTTGCTATGCCCGCAGTATACACCTTACAATATGCAACGTTCTATAGAAGAGATGGAATAATTCGGAAGGTAATTGAGGTAGAAACAACTGAAGACATTGAGGAAGATTTAGAAGAGGATGAATCGTAAAATTACTATTCAAATCTAAGCTGTTGTTGTTGTTGTTGTTGTTGTTGTTATTTGGTTTTTAGGAGCATTAGCAACTAAGGCCATATTGCTCCGGGATATGCAGTGGTCATTCCCTGACCTTTCCGCATCCTCCGTATTTGGTGGTGACGGGCTCGAACCCCGGTCTAATCAAGAAGCGTGTACTACGCACTGCTGCTCCTTCCCACCTGGCTACGGACGCGCCTCAAATCTAAGCTTCAAAAACAATCCTGATAAGGAACAAAATATGTGGTTGCAGAGATGACCTATTCCCCGGTGCATTAAACATAGCTAATATCATTAATGAAGGTAGAATGATTGTGAAAATGGTTCGAAAATCTCCCTTGAAAAATGATACTCTTCAGAATTATGTTAAATCTTCATTCAAGCAAGAAAATTTAAGCCTAGTACTCGATTCTAAAACTAGATGGAACAGTTTGGTAGCCATGTTAGAATGATTCTTACAGTTAAAATCTCAAATAGAAAAAACAGTGATTGACTATAACATGAAAAATCGAGTATGTGAAACAGAGTATACAGCTCTTAATGACTTTTTGCGTTCGTTTAAATCCGTCGAAATTGGATCGCAAAACCTTTGCAGTCGTGATGCGACACTTCTTACTGCAGAGAGAGTTTTTTTCTTTCATCATACAAGAACGTTTTGAGCAAAATTCTATCTTTTTGAGAAAAGTTCAGGAAGCACTAATTTTAAGGATAAACAAGAGAAGACAAAAAAGCTTTGGTTGGATTATTGAAATATATAAAAACTGGAAAAACGTATTATAAAAAAAATAGTAGAAACAGAGTTCAACCATTTCCAAGAAAGTCAGCCTTGTTGGTTACAGCAAAGTGAATAATAACTCATCTTTTGTTTTCCTCTTCTGAATCATCGCAATCTGATTCATCACATTCCGACTCTGAGAAAGAGTGTGACAGTGGCGAAAGACAGCAGATGCTTTGCGAGAAATTGGCGCACCAAATCAAAAACAAACTGAATGTGTTTCTAAAGACCTTCAACATGAAGCTGAAGGTCAATCACTTGCAAAGAATATATCCAAGGATTTTGAAATCTTTGAAGCAACTGGTGAAAAAATATCAAATGTATTAAAATTAATGTACGCTCTCAAATCCATACCACCAACAAGTGTAGAAGCTGAAAGGTCCTTTTCGGCTGCAGGACTGTTTATAACCAAACTTAGAACTAGACTCAGTGATAAAAGTATAAATGGCCTGTGTTTCTTACGTTCATATTACATGTCAATTGCCAAATCAGTTTCAAAATAAACTAAAGTGAAATAAATTTTTGTTTAACAACGTAGTCACTAGTCTCTCAAGGTTTAAAAAGAACATGTTAAGTTTCTCAAAAGTAAGTTTTGAATTCGTTTCAATTTGTAGTTTATATATATATATATATATGTGTGTGTGAATAAAGGAAATGCTGTGAAATTTTCAGTTTTAATTCCACCTACAATAATCCTGGGATACCGGGAAAAGAACTTTTTTTTTATCCTGGGATCCTGGGATTACCGAAATCCTGGAAAAAGACAATCCCTAGTCTGCATTGCTCAGAAAACTTCATATCTGCCTGCACAATTACCCCCAGGTCCTTGTTGTTCTCTACAACTGTTAGTGTAGTATCAACCACAGAGTTGATACGTCACTCTGGGGTTACTGCTTCCCATATGTAGTACTTTGCATTTATCAATGTTAAACTTCATTTGCCACCTCTCAGCCCATCTGCCCAACTTTTCTAGATCCTTTTGCAGCAGCGTACTGTTATTAGTGCTTAACAACCCTGCCAACCTTTGTATTGTCTGCAAACTTGGACATTAAGCTTGATATACCATCATCAGTATCATTTATAAATACAGAAAACAACAATAGACCAACACTGAACCTTGAGGGACTCCACTAATAACATTAGTCCATGATGAGCAATGTCCATTGATTACCTCTCTTTGTCTTCTCCCACTCAACCATCCCTTTATCCATAGCAGAAATTTGCCTCCAATGTCACACTGCTCCAATTTGTTCAGCAGTCTTCCATGTGCAGCAGTATCATAAGCCTTCTAAGATCCAAATATATGATATGAAAGTTATTCCCTGCATCCAGTTCCTTTGTGACCACATCATAGTATCCAATCAAATTGGTCAGGCAAGACTTTCTCTTAAAAAAACCATGCTGTGTCCGAGCTATAACTGAAGTCTTGTCTAGATGATCCTGCAGTGTTTCTTTAACCAGTGCCTCCATTAATTTTCCTGGAACAGAAGTTAAACAAACTAACAGGTCTATAATTACTTCTGTTGCCGTTGATCCTCCTTTGTGAATTGCAGTCACATTTGCACATCTCCAGTCCATGGGTACCTCCCCTGAGTCCAAAGAAGCTCTCATAATTATGGCTAAGGGTTTGCTTACTTCCTTGGCTGTCTCCTTTATTATAACTGGATAGATTCCATCCACCCCGGGTGCCTTTTTTATGTTTATTTTCAACAATTTTTCCTTCACTTACCCCTCAGTTATTACAAAATCATCTAGCTCACTGCCAGAGTTTAATTCACCTCTGGCATTCCCCTCCTTAAATAACTCCTCGTGTGTGAATGTAGATGCAAAATACTCATTTAGTTTGTTAGCCACCTGAGCAGGATCATCAACAGTTCAATATCCAGTGGACCAATCTGAATTGTAAAAATATGTGTCAAATATAGGAAATAAGTGCTATATCCTTAAATTCATAAGAACCTACTGTTCTTCTGAATTGGCTTCTATAATTCCTGCTCTCTCTTTCAAAGCAGTCCGAACACAGGCCGTTACCAGTCAACATCCTTTTATCAGTGACACTATTAGTCTTAGAGTAGAGCAGCAGCAACTCATTATTTACCTATTACATATGTTTTTTTTTTGGCTGGTGCAGCATAAGCCTCAGGCATCCTTGCACCATATGGCTAATAATAATAATGAAAGTCAGTATTTTTCTTTCAGCTATATCAAGTGTACCATTCTGTGATCACTTCCAACATTTATCTTGTTCAGGATGGTAACGTATATCTTCTGTTAGTGGCTGACAATATGTGCCGAGAAACATGGCCTTAGTTACTGATGCTCCTGAAACCCAACAACAACTGAAATTAATATATAAATATTTATTATAAATTTTAAAAGAATAAAAGAGATTACCTGAATCAGGTGTGTATAATAACTTGAAGATGATGCCCTCCAAATATAAATGGCTAAAATAATTTTAATGAATTCTTGCACTCACAGCCTATGAATGATTTGGCCTACCCTGGGATTGAAGGAGAAGGATCCCAAAATATCAAACCATCCCATGAAACTCTGAGTGATAGAAGAAATCGTGTCAAAATAATTAATTAAAATTTAACCAAAAACAAAAGAATTGATCACGGTGATGATATAAATGAAAATTACAGCAACAAAATAATTAAAAACTATTTTACAAGATTTCTTTCCTTAAGCAGACTAGGTTTCTTGACTGACCATCACAGGTTGGAAATGACACGAGGTGCATGTGAGCGTCAAGATATTAATAGGAGATTATTTGTCCTGGCGCATTTGTATATACAAATATACAAATATATTTTGTATATTTGTATATAGGGCAAAACTTTAGCCAGGACAAAACTACTCAAGAAAACTACTCTTTTATCTAGATTAAATAAAAATGAAGTCATAGCTTTGTGGAAGCTTTGGGAAAATAACAACATCGTCATTCAAAGGGCAGATAAGGGAGACATGGTGGTCATACTCAATAGACTAGACTATGTCAATAAATTAGATTGCATTGTATCGGACATCTCAACTTCTCAGGAGGTAGACACGGCTATATTTTCAAATTTAGTTAACCAATATAACAAAACACTAACTTCATACCGAAAAAGTGATTTCGTTTCAATGACTCAAGTAAAACAACTGAAAGCTAGGACATATAATATTCCTGTACTTTTCGGACAAGCAAACCTCCATAAACCCATCTGACCCATTCGCCCGATAGTGTCTTACAGAAAATCTGCATTTTCGCACTTAGCCACATATTTGTACATTATAAAACTCTTTAGACAGATAATAAAATTTGGCATTAAGAACTATGACACATTATTTAATAGTCTTAAAGATTTCAAAAACCGCAGCAACAATAAATCATTTTTGTTAGATGTAACTTCTTTGTATGCGAATGTT
This sequence comes from Mastigoproctus giganteus, assembly GCF_048544385.1. Taxonomy (NCBI): domain Eukaryota; kingdom Metazoa; phylum Arthropoda; class Arachnida; order Uropygi; family Thelyphonidae; genus Mastigoproctus; species Mastigoproctus giganteus. The sequence continues at coordinate 227,286,677 of NC_143583.1, read as the reverse complement.
AATGTTGAATACGCACATGATATTTTTTTGGGAGCTACTGAATAATAATACTATAATTAGGATAAATCATACTAAATTGCAAACAAAATAAATTTTCTATTTAATTAAACCTGTGTCTGAAGTTGATTATATTACCATTCAGGGCAAGATATATAAGCAAATTTTTGGTTTGCCAATGGGTCTAAGCTTGAGTGGCCTAATATTGGAGATTTATTTGGCTAACATTGAACATATACACTTAACGCAGTTTCTTCCCTGGATTACCTATTATGGGAGATATCTTGATGATGTGCTTATTATCACTGATGATAACACCACTGAAGACATTTTGCAGACATTTAATAATGTTCGTATGAAATTACATTTTACACTGGAAAAGGAACACGAAGGATCAAAGTTTTTAAATTTCTTAAATTTTACACTCTTGATACTAATAAAATACAATCCAACATTTACCGTAAATCTACAAATACCGGTATATCTTTCTCCACTATAAGAGTTATCACCCATTTGCTTACAAAAGATCCATCATATTTAAGAATTTAGAAATTGAACTATTAACTAACAGGTTTTTAAGCAGAGGTTATCCTCTCACTACCATTAATCAAATAAAATTGCAAGCAAAAGACAAGTCACAAAATATCACACAAAGCAATAAAATCAGTAATAAAAAATACTTAATTTCCATACCATCTCAGAACAATGGCACAAGCAGTTTAGACTCTTTAAAGATACGGAATTTAAAATTGTAGCAAAAACTATGCAGAAACCACATTTTATACTAAAAAATCACACTGCCTTTTCTTTTTTTTCAGTACAAGTAAATGACCTCATAAATATTACATTTCATGTAGCAAATGCAACTCATCTTATCAAGATTTGACCTGGTGTACCCTAGATTAGAGAGTGAAGCAACATGACATGTCTGTCCATACTTCATGTGCAACTGCATCAAAATTGGCTTTTTATGCTGCGATTGAAAGTCATACCTTTCTAATTAATGAGGCAAAAATTCTGAACATCCAACATCTATACAAAGTTATTTAATCGCCAAAATCCTGGAAATGAAATTGCACAAAAATTCTATCAACCTTTGGCGTCCCTATCTCATTTTGGATTCATGGTTGTTTATACGCATGCTCCAGGACAAATAATCTTCTACTAATATCTTGACACACATGCACACCTTGCATCATTACCAAACTGTGATTAAGATGGTCAGTCAGAAAGCCTAGTCTGCTTAAGGAAGGAAACGTCTTGTAAAATAATTTTAATTTATATCATTGCCGTGATTATAATTAATATCATTGCCATGATCAATTCTCTTGTTTTTGGTTAAATTTTAATTAATTATTTTCACACGATTAATTATTTTAATTAATTATTTTGAAGTTGACGGACCCCAGGTTGAGGTCCCTCTCCTTCGAACCCAGGGTATGTCAAATCATTCATGGTACTGTGAGTGCAAGAAATCATTAAAATTATTTTGGCCTGTTTATATTTGGAGAGCATCATCTTGAAGTTATTCTATGAACCTGATTGAGGTAGTAACACTGTTTTATATTAATAAATATTTATTACAAAAGCTTTCAAACAAAAAGCCATCGTGGCTGTAATTTTGAAAAAATTATATTCACATTTATTCTGGTATTCATTTTCCCTACCAGAATTTCTCATTTCTTATTAGTAATTTAATTTCTAGTGTGTGTGAGTGTGAGTGTGATGGTTTTCAGTTTAGCAATCCATCAATTCTTCATATATTATCAGGTAAAGAAAGTGAAATGGCAAAAAAAGGAAAATGCAGAAAATGTGTTGGAGGTTCTACTAATATCTCAGAAGCTGATGAACTGGATGGCTGTGGTAACTGTAAAAGTCATCAACAACCATGTCCATGTAATGGGTAAGCTTTCTTTTTAATCTTAAGATCATATATCATGCTGTCTGTTAACTGCAGAGTTATCATATGAAATGTTTATTTTTAATTTGTATTAAAAGTGTCCTTCAGTTTTCAGGTTCAATTCCACTACTCCCCATAAAAATGTTTTTTATTTATTAGATTTTTTTAGAATTTGTTAACAGGCCATTACCGCCATTGTTATACGATATAATGTTATATCCCATATTAGATAGCATTAGCTTAGTATATAATATTATCAATTAATCAGTAAAATTTATTAATCTTGTTAAACTTCACTGTTAAATAATTGTACTTTTTTTAACTAAATACATATAACGACTTAGATTTCATAAACGTAACATTATTAATTAATACATAACTTGATACGGAAATTATATGATGAAACAGCGATAATACTTGATACTGAAAAAAAAAAAAAAAAAAATGTATATATATATATATATATATATATATATATATATATATATACATAGTATTATAACTGCATTGGGATATAAGATTAAGGTTATAATTTTTTTACTGAAATTCAAACGGAATTGTGAACTCATGACTCAGACCAGAGCAGCAAAGCAAAAGGCTCAAGCTAATGGGAGTGCTGTGGCTCAGGAAAGAACTGAGGAGGGGGGGGGGGCAGTTTCCCCCTGAATCACAGCCTTTTAAAATGCACTGCTTTTTTGATATTTGTGTGAACAATCAGATATGGGACATGATATTGCCAAGAGGAATGTCTTTGTGTGTGTGTGCACGATGTAAGGAGTGTGAGGAAATCAGGCGATAACTCAGTGTTGTTATGGGCCTATATGAGAGCTTGAAGGACAGGGAGGATACCCTCAAAGTATCTAAATTGAGGGGCTCATCAAGCTCACAGCTTAAAATTGATCATCACGCAATACAGCGGCAACCCCCAATGCACAATGTGCTGGTCCCACAGGAACTAATAGTTGTCACTGACTCTAATGTCAGGGAAACAGGGAACATGGTATGTAAAAAGGATAGGTGGAACAGGAACAGGGAATGTCTGCCAGGGTTAAAGGTTGATGACGTTGTAGGGCAGATATCTTTTAAGGGCACAAAAGGTGATATTGTTGTACCTGTCGGCACTAATGATATTAAGAGTAGGAGACCGACAGAATTACAGGTCAATGTTGAAAAAAAAGCCGTGCATTATCGTTGAATTTGAAAGTGTTTGCAATTCTGCCCAGACACGATAGGAGTGAGTATATGATGAGAGCCTTGTCGATCAATTCGGCCCTGGAAAGATTGTGCAAGGCTCAAGGGGTAGAATTTTTTTCAGCGTGGTCTGTACTTGTTAACAGAAGAGACTGCTTCTACAGGGATGGGATACACTAAATAGAAAGGGTGCAAGAATATTTGCTGATGCTATCGAGACAATGTTAGGTGGCTCGGAAAACTGCTAGTTGGGGTACAAGGACTAATAGATTAACAGAGGTGAAAGTGATTCTTGCACTGCTTCTATTGGAACGAGCAGAAGCCTGGAAAACAAGATGCAGGGGATTTCAGAGACTGTTGGGAGTCATTGTGGTCATTGTGGGGAGTCATTGTTGGGTGCATGTATACTTGCATGTACACTAATGCTAGGAGTTTGGTAAATAAATTTGATGAATTTGATGTATTGCTCAAAGCATCAAAGGCAGATATTGTTGGGATATCAGAGATGTGGTGTCACACAGATATAAGGAATGCAGAATTGGAATTTGGGGAGTACAACATCTACAGAAAGGATAGGCAGAATAGGAAGGGAGAAGGGGTTATGCTATTAGTTAAGAAACATATAAAATCCAAGGAAGTGAAGCCAGTCAACATCGTTAGACAGTGCAGTGTTGAGTCAGTTTCGTGTGACATAAGCATTGGGAGATCAAAATTGAGAGTAGGAGTGTGCTATAGGCCTAATGACTCTCATGAGTATAATAAGAAACTATACAGGGAAATAGAGTGGGTTAGTAGATCAGAGAGTCTTAAAATGGGGGATTTTAATTTCCTAGATATTGACTGGAATTTGTGGGTTGGTCACTCACACACTAGCAAGGCTTTTGTGGATTTATTGGATGATTGTTTTCTACATCAGCATGTTCAGGAGGCAACTAGAGGGAGTAATACTCTTGATTTGATTATCAGTAGTGATTCTTCATGCATTAAGAATCTGCAGATAAAGGAACCACTAGGTGGTAGTGATCACAGTGTGCTGAAGTGGGATTTACTCAAAGAGGTAACTACCATCAGGGGTAAAGGGATGGGTTATTGCTTTCGTAAAGGCGACTATGATGGACTGAGACAGTATTTAAATTCTCTACAGTGGGACCAACTGATGATAACAACAGGAAATTCAAAATAGGAAGCATTCAAAGAACTTACCTTGGAAGCTACTAGGCTTTACATACCAAATAAGAAATATTGTCCAAGGTTTAGGCCTAAATGGTTGTCAGATGAACTAATGAGACATATGGCAGAGAAGAAAAATGCATGGGATACATATAAATTAATACGGGACACAGAAGCCTATGATAGATATAAGTTGATCTGTAACCAAGTTACAAAGGAAGTTAGGCAGGCAAAGGCAGATTACGAGAAATCTTTGGCAAGGGATCCAAAGAAAAACAGAAAAGAGTTAGCATTACCATTAGTAGAGGCATTTGATGCAAGAAAGCAAGCTTATGCAGCATCAGCCAAAAAAAAAAAAAAAAAAACCCACTTCCACTTCACCCCTCTGTTCGTTCAAAATACCTGTCCAGCTGAGCCTTAACCTTATTTAGGCTATCAACCTCCACCACAAGGGATGGCAGTCTGTTCCACCAACCAACCACCCGCTGGCTAAAGGCAAATTTCCGCACGTCTATCCTACATCTGTCTTTCCTCAATTTGAATTTATGCCCTCTCAGGTGAATTTTCTGAGCTAGAGGAAGAATCCCATCAGCATTGAGCATGCTTAAACCATTCAAGGCTTTATACACCTCTATCAGATCACCTCGCTGGTGCCTAGTCTCCAGACACAGTAATTTGTAAAACTTAAGTCTTTCTTCGTAAGAGCACCCCTTTGTTGCATTCACTAATCTTGTTGCCCTTCTCTGCTCTACATCCTTCTTGAAATGAGGCTTCCAGACCTGTATACAGTACTCTAGGTGTGGTCTGACCATTGCCTTATACAAGGGAATAATCACGTCCTTATCCCTGCTGGAAAAATTCCTGTATATCATTGACAATACTCCATGAGCTACTCTTGCAGCCCGTCTGCACTGCTTAGACAACTTCATATCTGCCTGCACAACCACTCCCAAGTCCCTTTCATTCTCTACGACTGTCAGTGTAGTACCACAGATTTGATACATTGCTCTGGGGTTGCTGTTTCCCATGTGTAGTACTTTACATTTGTCAATGTTAAACTTCATTTGCCACCTCTCAGCCCATCTGCTCAGCCTTTCCAGATCCTGTTGCAGCAGCATAGTATCAGTAGTGTCCTTGAAAACCCTGCCGACCTTTGTATCGTCTGCAAACTTGGACATTAAGCTTGATATACCATCATCAATATCATTTATAAATATAGAAAACAATAATGGACCCAACACTGAGCCCTGAGGGACTCCACTAATAACATTAGTCCACGATGAGCAGTGTCCATTGATTACCACTCTCTGTCTTCTCCCGCTCAGTTCTTTACTTATGTAAACTCTAGAAAGAAGGGTGAATCAGATTGGTCCACTTGATATTGATGGTTCAACTGTTGATGATCCTGCTCAGGTAGCTAACAAACTAAATGAATATTTTGCATCTACATTCGCCCACGAGGAGTTATTTAAGGATGGGAATGCCAGAGGTGAATTAAACTCTGCAAGTGAGCTAGATGATTTTGTAATCATCTAGAACGTCTACAGAAAGGATAGACTGTATAGGAAGGGAGGAGGGGTTATGCTATTAGTTAAGAAATACATAAAATCCAAGGAAGTGAAGCCAGTACACATCGCTGGACAGTGCAGTGTCGAGTCAGTTTGGTGTGACATAAGCATTGGGAGATCAAAATTGAGAGTAGGAGTGTGCTATAGGCCTAATGACTCTGATGAGTATAATAAGAAACTGTACAGGGAAATAGAGTGGACCAGTAAATCAGAGAGTCTTATAATGGGAGATTTTAATTTCCCAGATATTGACTGGAATTTGTCTACTGGTCACTCACACACTAGCAAGCTTTTGTGGATTTATTGGATGATTGTTTCCTACATCAGCATGTTCGGGAGGCAACTAGAGGGAGTAATATTTTTGATTTGATTATCAGCAGTGATTCTTCATGCATTAAGAATCTGCAGATAAATGAACCACTAGGTGGCAGTGATCACAGTGTGCTGAAGTGGGATTTACTCAAAGAGGTAACTACCATTAGGGGTAAAGGGAAGGGTTATTGCTTCCGTGAAGGCGACTACGATGGACTGATACAGTATTTAAATTCTATACAGTGGGACCAACTGATGATGTTACCAACAGCAAATTCAAAATGGGAAGCATTCAAAGAACTTATCTTGGAAGCTACTAGGCTTTACATACCAACTAAGAAATATTGTTCAAGGTTTAGGCCAAAATGGATGTCAGATGAACTAATGAGGCATATGGTAGAGAAGAAAAATGCATGGGATACTTACAAATTAACACATGACACAGAAGCCTATGATAGATACAAGTTGATCTGTAACCAAGTTACAAAGGAGGTTAGGCAAGCGAAGGCAGATTACGAGAAATCTTTGGCAAGGGATGCAAAGAAAAACAGCAAAGAGTTCTTTATTTATGTAAACTCTAGAAGGAAGGGGATGAATCAGATTGGTCCACTTGATATCGATGGGTCAACTGTTGATGATCCTGCTCAGTTATCTAACAAACTAAATGAATATTTTACATCGACATTCACACATCAGGAGTTATTTAGCGAGGGGAAAGCCAGAGGTGTATTCAACTCTAGCAGTAAGCTAGAGAATCTTTTAATAACTGAGAGTAAAGTGGAGGAGAAATTGTTGAAGATAAACACAAGAAAGGCACCTGGGGTGGATGGGATCTATACAGTTATATTAAAGGAGGCAGCAAAGGAAGTAAGCAAACCCTTAGCCATAATAATGAGAGCTTCCTTGGTCTCAGTGGAGGTACCCACAGACTGGAGATGTGCAAATGTCACTCCAATTCACAAAGGAGGATCAAAGGCTGACACAAGTAATTATAGACCTGTGAGTTTAACTTCTGTTCCAGGAAAATGAATGGAGGCACTAGTTAAAGAAGCACTGCAGGATCATCTAGACAAGACTTCAGTTATAGCTCGGACACAGCATGGTTTTGTTAAGGGAAAGTCTTGCCTGACCAATCTGATTGGATACTATGATGCAGTCACAAAAGAACTGGATGCGGGGAATAACTTTGATATTATATACTTGGATCTTAGAAAGGCTTTTGATACTGTTGCACATGGAAGACTGCTGCCAAATTGAAGCAGTGTGGCATTGGAGGCAAATTGCTGCTATGGATAAAGGGGTGGTTGAGGGGGAGAAGGCAAAGAGTGGTAATCAATGGACACTGCTCATCGTGGACTAATGTTATTAGTGGAGTCCCTCAGGGGTCAGTGTTGGGTCCATTATTGTTTTCTGTATTTATAAATAATATTGATGATGGTATATTCAGCTAAATGTCCAAGTTTGCAGACGATACAAAGGACACTACTGACTCCATGCTGCTGCTTGCGCTGCAACAGGATCTGGAAAGGTTGAGCAGATGGGCTGAGAGGTGGCAAATGAAGTTTAACATTGACAAATGTAAAGTACTACACATGGGAAACAGCAACCCCAGAGCAACGTATCAACTCTGTGGTACAACACTGACAGTGGTAGAGAATTAAACGGGAGATATGAAATTCTCTGAGCAGTGCAGACTGGCTGCAAAAGTAGCTCATGGTGTATTGTCAATGATATATAGGAATTTTTATAGCAGGGATAAGGAGGTGATTATTCCCTTGTATAAGGCAATGGTCAGGTAACACCTAGAGTACTGTATGCAGGTCTGAAGGCCTCATTTCAAGAAGGATGTAGAGCTGCTGGAACGAGTACAGAGAAGGGCAGCAAGATTAGTGAATGGAACAAAGGGGTGCTCTTACGAAGAAAGGCTTAAATTTTGCAAATTATAGTGTCTGGAGACTAGGCACCAGCGAGGTGATCTGTTAGAGATGTATAAGGCCTTGAATGGTTTGAGCATGCTCAATGCTGATGGGATTCTTCCTCTCACTGAGAATAATCACCTGAGAGGGCATAAATTCAAATTGAGGAAAGACAGATGTAGGATAGACGTGCGGAAATTTGCCTTTAGCCAGCGGGATGGTTGGTTGGTGGAACAGACTTCCATCCCTTGTCATGGAAGTTGATAGCCTAAATAAGTTTAAGGCTCAGCTGGACAGGTATTTTGAACGAACAGAGGGGTGAAGTGGAAGTGGTTTTTTTTTTTTTTTTTTTGGCTGATGCTGCATAAGTTTGCTTTCTTGCATCAAATGCCTCTACTAATGCTAATAACTGCCGGGTAAGTGGAGGAAAAATTGTTGAAAATAAACATAAAAAAGGCACCCGGGTGGATGGGATCTATCCAGTTATAATAAAGGAGGCAGCAAAGTAAGTAAGCAAACCCTTAGCCATAATTATGAGAGCTTCTTTGGACTCAGGGGAGGTACCCATGGACTGTAGATGTGCAAATGTGACTGCCATTCACAAAGGAGGATCAAAGGCAACAGAAGTAATTATAGACGTGTTAGTTTAACTTCTGTTCCAGGAAAATTAATGGAGGCACTGGTTAAAGAAGCACTGCAGGATCATCTAGACAAGACTTCAGTTATAGCTCGGACACAGTTCTTCATAATATAAGACACAGCTCTTCATAATATAAAAATTAAAGGTTGAACGACTTCTGCTGATGAAACAGCTGCTAAAGCATTTCCACACAAACTTGCTAAAATAATTGAAGGTGGAGGTTACACTCGTGAACAAGTTTGGAATATGGATGAAACTGGCCTTTTCTGGAAAAAAAATGCCAAAACAAAAACAAAAAATCCAAACGTATCAAAAATGCAAAAAACTGTTGGTGGGTTCAAAGCAGCAAAGGATTGCATAACACTCCTATTTTGTTCGAACGCCTTAGGAGATCGGATGTTAAAACCACTGCTCATAAATCAATTATTAAGACCACAGCCAATGAAAGGCGTAGATTTTCAAAAATTGCCAGTTCATTGGATGGCCAAAAAAAAAGCTTGGGTGACCATTGATATTTTCACTGAGTGGTTCCACAAACAATTTGTGCCAGAAGTTAGACGCTATTTGAATGACAAGTGTCTTGAATTTAAAGTGCTTTTGATTCTTGATAATGCACCTGGTCATCCTGCTATAGAACACCCAAATGTACAATTTTGTTTTCTGCCACCCAATACCACACGCTACAACCTCTAGATCAGAATATAATTTAAATTTAGTTTTAAAACATTATGTTGGATGAATATTTCAGTCGTTTTGAACAAGTTAAATGATGATGAAACACTGTCAGTTATGGATGTGTGGAAAAAATTTTCAATTATGGATTGTATTGATCAGGTTCAATTTTCATTATCTGAATTGAGACCAGAAACTATGAATGCATGCTGGAATGCTATTTGGCCCACATGTGTTAAAGAGAATGCTCCTGTTCCCTTCAATCATACTGCAGAATTTCCCAATATATAACAAGCTTGGCATGTGAAATTGGCCGAAGAAGGATTTGATGATCTTACATCGGCAGATATCAAAGAATTGTTAATTGATAAACCTCTTAGCGAAGACGAAATAGTGGAGATTGTTTCTGAGACTCCTGAAAGTGAAGAAGTTAATGATAATGATCAAGATAATCCTTTTACTGCTGATATAATTAAAGAAGGTCTTAAACTGGTCAGTAATTTAGGCAATTATTTTGCCCGACATGATCCAAATGAAGAATGTGCTGGGAAGTTTTCATGTGATCTTAAGTTGTTAATGTCTTCATACAGAGAATTATATCACGACTTATCTAAAGCATCAACACAGCAATTAATAACTGATTCATGCCTAAAACTACTGAAACAACCAGTGGTACGTTTGTTCAAGACATGAAAAGGGGAATTCCACAAGTTGAGGCAGAAGTCGATGATGATAATACCATATCTAGTAGTTCTAGTGCTATTACAGTCTCACCAAAACGAAAGCTTTCGCGTTTATTGTCAAAAACTGATAGCGAATAACAAAATGTTTTTTATAGAATTCCTTCGAGCCCGTCACCACCAAATACGGAACATGCGGAAAGGTCAGGGAATGACCACCGCACCGGAGCAATATGGCCTTAGTTGCTAATGCTCCTAAAAAACCAAATAACAAATAACAACATTTATAGAATTCTTAGCAAACAACTGAAATGAATATGTTTTTTTTAAAGTTATTAAAATTCATTATATGTATGTGTGTTCTCCATGAAATGTAAATAAAAATCTTATGATCCTAATGAATTTAATGTTTGGTTTTTTTCATTATTTTGCTTATATTTCAGGTTTGGAACCAATCTTCACATTTTCTATGGAGTCAGTAGTTCTTTTTACTCGAAATCTTTGTACGCATAATTTTTAGGAATGTATCTATCGTGTAAAAAGAGGTTTAGGTGTATTAATTTTTTGAAAATTTCTATATTTATATTGTTCACATAAATCATTAATTCAGAATGGTGTCAAGAATATTACATAATATTCTTGAGACCATACCGTATCATTTATGTGAATATTCTTGACAGCATTCTGAAAAATATTACATAATAAAATATTTCAGTTTTCATATTTTTAACTTTTCAGAACTAGTAAGCCAGACTTATGTGGTGTTTGTAATGGTGAAGGAAAATCATGTATGAAAGTCGCAACTTTTGCCCCTTATATTATTCCTGAAAATGTGGAAACAGAGGTAAATATACCATTCACAATTTTAAAGCTGTTAATTATGAAATAAGTTTAATATGAAAGCCTCTTTAAAATTTTAACATATTAGGATTTTTAGCTCAACTTAAAATTTTACCTTAATCATTAATTCCTGTAAATAATTATAATTTGCATTTCTCCTCTTCCATTCATGAAGCTTTTGAAATGAAGATATATTCCAATTATTGATATGGCATAGAAAATGCTAACTCTGCATTTTGGAAGAAGCATTTTATTTTATACCATATATCGCACACTAGCAAGGCTTTTGTGGATTTATTGGATGGTTGTTTTCTAAAGCAGCATGTTCAGGAGGCAACTAAATGGAGCAATATTCTTGATCTGATAATCAGTAGTGATTCTTCATGCATTAAGAATCTGCAGATAGAGGAACCACTCCACTAGATGGCAGTAATCACAATATGCTGAAGTGGGATCTACTCAAAGAGGTAACTACCATTAGGGGTAAAGGGAAGGGTTTTTGCTTTCGTAAAGGTGACTACGGTGGTCTGAGGCAGTATTTAAATTCTATACAGTGGAACCAACTGATGATGTTACCAACAGCAAATTCAAAATGGAAGAATTGAAAGAATTAATCTTGGAAGCTACTAGGCTTTTCATACCAACAAAGAAATATTGTTCAAGATTTAGGCCTAAACGGATGTCAGAATGAACTAATTAGACATGTGACAGAGAAGAAAAATGCATAGTATACATAAAAATTAATGGGTGACATGGAAGTCTATGATAGATATAAGCTGGCTGTAACCAAGTTACAAAGGAGGTTAGGCAGGCGAAGGCAGATTACAAGAAATCTTTGGCAAAGGATGCCAAGAAAAACAGCAAAGAGTTCTTTACTTATGTAAACTGTAGAAGGAAGGGGATGAATCAGATTGGTCCACTTGATATTGATGGTTGAACTGTTGATGATCCTGCTCAGGTAGCTAATAAACTAAATGAATATTTTGTATCGACATTCACACATGAGGAGTTATTCAGGGAGGGGAATGCCAGAAGTGTATTCAACTCTGGCAGTAAGCTAGATAATCTTGTAATAACTGAGAGTAAAGTGGAGGAGAAATTGTTGAAGATAAACACAAGAAAGGCACCTGGGGTGGATGGAATCTATCCAGTTATATTAAAGGAGGCTGACAAAGGAAGTAAGCAAACCCTTAGCCATAATTATGAGAGCTTCCCTGGACTCAGGGGAGGTACCATTGGACTGGAGATGTGCAAATGTGACTCCAATCCACAAAGGAGGATCAAAGGGAGACACAGGTAATTACAGACCAGTTAGTTTAACTTCTGTTCCAGGAAATTAATGGAGACATTGTCTTGTCTGACTAATTTGATGGGATACTGTGATGTAGTCACAAAGGAACTGGATGCAAAGAATAACTTTGATATCATATGTTTCGATCTTAGAAAAGCCTTTGATACTGTTGCACATAGAAGACTGCCTCCAAAATTGGAGCAGTGTGGCATTGGAGGCAAATTGTTGCTATGGATAAAGGGATGGTTGAGTGGGAGAAGAGAGAGAGAGAGGTAATCAATGGAAACTGTGGACTTGTGGACTAATGTTATTAGTGGAGTCCCTCAGGGTTCAGTGTTTGGTCCATTGTTGTTTTCTGTATTTATAAATGATATTGATGATGGTATATCAGGCAGGGTAGTTAATGACACTAATGACAAGTTTGCAGATGATACAAAGGTTGGCAGGGTTGTTAATGACATTAATGACAGTACACTGCTGCAAAAGGATCTAGAAAAGTTGAGCAGATGGGCTGAGAGGTGGCAAATGAAGTTTAATATTGACAAATGTAAAATACTACATATGGGAAGCAGTAATCCCACAGTAACGTATCAACTGTGTGGTACCACAATGACAGTTGTAGAGAATAAAAAGGACCTGGGGGTAATTGTGCAGGGAGATATGAAGTTTTCTGAGCAGTGCAGACATTCTGCTAGAGAAGCTCATGGTGTCTTGTCAATGATATACAGGAATTTTTCTAGCAGGGATAAAGAGGTGATTATCCCCTTGTATATAGCAATGATCAGGCCACACCATGAGAACTGTATACAGGTCTGGAGGCCTCATTTTAAGAAGGATTTAGAGCTGTTGGAACGAGTACAGAGAAGGGCAACAAGATTAGTGAATGGTACAAAGAGTTGCTTCATAAGTGAAGAAAGGCTTAAGTTTTGCAAATTATAGTATCTGGAGACTAGGCACCTGTGAGGTGATCTGATTAAGGTGTATAAAGCCTTGAATGGTTTGAGCATGCTCAATGTGGATGGGATTCCACCTCTTCCTCAGAATAGTCGCCTGAGAGGGCATAAATTCAAATTGAGAAAAGTCAGTTGTAGGATAGATGTGTGGAAGTTTGCCTTTAGCTAACGGTTGGTTGATTGCTGGAACAAACTTCCATCTGTTGTTTGTACACCAATGCTAGGAGTTTGGTAAATAAATTTGATGAATTTGAGGTATTGCTCAGAACATCTAAGGCAGATATTGTTGGAATTTCAAACCCTTCAGGCTTTCAGTCTTAAGACTGAAGGGTTTGAAAAAGTCATAACTTGTTCATTTTTAATCTTTTTTATTTTCTTTATTTACAGGTTATAGAGCATCCCTTGGAGATTAAAATGGCTACGTATGATGTCCAGCAACGAGTAAAACTCGTTGCGTTTTTCTATTCCAGTGAAAGATCAATTATTGAAATTCAGAGAAAATACCGGCAACATTTTAAAGTTCTCCTAGCGATAACATTATTTGGAACCTAATCGCCCAGTTTGAAAGAACTGAGTTAGTCGGCGATCTTCCGGGAAGAGGTTCTAAGTACCCTGTGTGCACTGATGCAGCGATGGAAGCTGTATGACAGGGTGCCTTTGACCTCTGCCGTACAGCAGTGTATATATCGTAATCCAAATATATATCGTTAGTACTCAGCAATTCTAAAACAAAAAGTGTTTCAACATACAGCAACTCGTTTGTTTTTTAATTTTGGAAGATTTTTAAGGTGAAAACGTTACAAGTTGCTGACTGTTGTTCGAAATGTGTGCTCCTGAAATCGTCTGCGTTATTTGTATTGCCGATAAACAAAAAGAGATGTATTTAGCATTAGCATTAGTAGAGACATATGATGCAAGAAAGCAAGCTTATTCAACATCAGCCAAAAAAAAAAAAAAAAAAAAAAAAAAAAAACACACCACTCCCATTTCACCCCTCCGTTCGCTCGAAATACCTGTCCAGTTGAGCCTTAAATTTGTTTAGGCTATCAACTTCAACAACAAGTGATGGAAGTCGGTTCCACCAACCAACCACTCGCTGGCCAAAGGCAAATTTCCGCACATCCATCCTTCCTCAATTTGAATTTCTGCCCTCTGAGCTGATTATTATGAGTAAGATGAAGATTCCAATTGGCATTGAGCATGCTCAAACCATTCAAAGCCTTATACACCTCTATCAGATCACCTCGCCGGTGCCTAGTCTCCAGACTCTGTAATTTGCAAAACTTAAGCCTTTCTTCGTAAGAGCAATCCTTTGTTCCATTCACTAATCTTGTTGCCCTTCTCTGTACTCGTTCCAGCAGCTCTACATCCTTCTTGAAATGAGGCCTCCAGACCTGTATACAGTACTCAAGATGTGGCCTAACCATTGCCTTGTACAAGGGAATAATCACCTCCTTATCCCTCCTAGAAAAATTCCTGTATATCATTGACAAGACACCATGAGCTACTCTTGCAGCTTGTCTGCACTGCTCAGAGAACTTCATATCTGCCTGCACAATTACCCCCAGGTCCTTTTCATTCTCCACCACTGTCGGTGTAGTACCGCAGAGTTGATACGTTGCTCTGGGGTTACTGTTTCCCATATGTAGTACTTTACATTTGTCAATGTTAAACTTCATTTGCCACCTCTCAGCCCATCTGTTCAACCTTTCCAGATCCTGTTGCAGCAGCATAGTATCAGTAGTGTCCTTGAAAACCCTGCCAACCTTTGTATCATCTGCAAACTTGGACATTAAGCTTGATATACCATCATCAATATCATTTATAAATATAGAAAACAATAATGGACATAACACTGAGCCCTGAGAGACTCCACTAATAACATTAGTCCATGTTGAGCAGTGTCCATTGATTACCACTCTCTGTCTTCTTCCACTCAACCATCCTCTTATCCATAGCAGCAATTTGCCTCCAATGCCACACTGCTCCAATTTGTGCAGCAGTCTTCCATGTGCAACAGTATCAAAAGCCTTCCTAAGATCCAAATATATAATATCAAAGTTATTCCCTGCATCCAGTTCTTTTGTGACAACATCATAGTATCCAATCAAATTGGTCAGGCAAGACCTGCCCTTAACAAAACCATGCTGCGTCTGAGCTATAACTGAATTCTTGTCTAGATGATCCTGCAGTGCTTCTTTAACCAGTGCCTCCATTAATTTACCTGGAACAGAAGTTAAACTAACAGGTCTATAATTACTTGTGTCAGCCTTTGATCCTCCTTTGTGAATTGGGGTTACATTTGCACATCTCCAGTCTATGGGTACCTCCCCTGAGTCCAAAGAAGCTCTCATAATTATGGCTAGAGGTTTGCTTACTTCCTTTGCTGCCTCCTTTAATATAACTGGATAGATCCCATCCACCCCAGGTGCCTTTTTTATGTTTATCCTCAACAATCTCTCCTCCACTTTCCTCTCAGTTATTACAAAATCATCCAGCTTACTGCCAATGTTTACTTTACCTACATCATTCTCCTTCCTGAATAACTCCTCATGCGTGAATGTAGATGCAAAATACTCGTTTAGATTGTTAGCCACCTGAGCAGGATCCTCAACTGTTGAACCATCAATATCAAGTGGACCAATCTGATTCATCCCGTTCCTTCTTGAGTTTAAATAGGTAAAGAACTGTTTTCTGTTTTTCTTTGCATTCTTTGCCAAGGATTTTTCTTAGTCTGCCTTTGCCTGCCTAATCTCCTTTGTGACTTGGTTACAGACCAACTTATATCTGTCATAGGCTTCCATGTCACCCATTAATTTGTATGTATCCCATGCATTTTTCTTCTCTGCCACATGTCTCTTTAGTTCATCTGACAACCATTTAGGCCTAAACCTTGAACAATATTTCTTAGTTGGTATGTAAAGCCTGGTAGCCTCCAAGATTAGTTCCTTGAATGCTTCCCATTTTGAGTTTGCTGTTGGTGACATCATCAGTTGGTCCCACTGTATAGAATTTAAATACTGTCTCAGACCATCATAGTCGCCTTTACGAAAACAAAAATCCTTCCCTTTACCTCTGATGGTAGTTACCTCCTTGAGTAAATCCCACTTCAACACACTGTGATCACTGCCACCTAGTGGTTCATTTATGTGCAGATTCTTAATGCATGAAGAATCACTACTGATAATCAGATCAAGAGTATTGCTCCCTCTTGTTGCCTCACGAACATGCTGATGTAGAAAACAATCATCCAATAAATCCACAAAAGCCTTGCTAGTGTGCGAGTGACCAATCCACAAATTCCAGTCAATATCTGGGAAATTAAAATCCCCATTATAAGACTCTCTGATTTACTGGCCCACTCTATTTCCCTGTACAATATCTTATTATACTCATCAGAGTCATTAGGCCTATAGCACACTCCTACTCTCAATTTTGATTTCCCTTTGCTTATGTCACACCAAACTGACTCGACACTGCCCTGTCCATCGATGTCGACTGGCTTCACTTCCTTGGACTTTATGTGTTTCTTAACTAATAGCATAACCCCCTCCTCCCCTCCTTTCCTGTCTATCCTTTCTATACACATTGTATTCCCCAAATTCCAGTTCCGCATTCCTTATATCTGTGTGACACCACGTCTCTGATATCCCAACAATATCTGCCTTTGATGTTTTGAGCAATACCTCAAATTCATCAAATTTATTTACCAAACTCCTAGCATTGGTGTACACGCAGGTATACATGCACCTGTTTCTATTCTTGGCTACCCTAACACAACCCATGTGTTTACTTGTATCGCAATGACTCCCAGCAGTCTCTGAAATATCCTGCATCTGGTTTTTCAGGCTTCTGCTCATTTCAATAGAAGCAGTGCAAGAATCACTTCCACCTCTGCCAGTGGCTACTGTTAATATATTAGTCCTTGTATCCCCCCAACTATCAGTTTTCCGACCCACCTAACTCTGCCTCGACAGCATCAGCAAAAATTCTTGCACCCTTTCTATTTAAGTGTATCCCATCCCTGTAGAAGCAATCTCTCCTGTTAACAAGTACAGTCCAGGCTGAAAAAAATTCTACCCCTTGAGCCTTGCACAATCCCTCCAGGGCCGAATTGATCGACAAGGCTCTCATCATATACTCCCTCCTATTGTGTCTGTGCAGAATTGGAGACACTTTCAAATTCAACTCTAATTCACGGCTTTTTTCAACAGTGACCTGTACTTGCTAAGTAATTCCGCCGGTCTCCTACTCTTAATATCATTAGTGCCAACGTGTACAACTATATCACCTTTTGTGCCCTTAAAAGATGATATCCGCACAACGTTATCAACCTTTGCCCCTGGCAGACATACCCTGGTCCTATTCCACCTATTCTTTTTACAAAGCATGTTCCCCGCTTCCCTGACAATAGAGTCACCAACAACTACTAGTTCCTGTGGGACCAGCGCATTCTGCCTAGGGGGCTGCCTCTGTGTTGCCTGATGACCAAATGCAAGCTCTGGCGTTGATGTGGGCGGCTGAGAGCTTGATGGGCCCCTCAATTTATTTCCTTTGAGGGCATCCACCCTGTCCTTCAAGCTCTCATAAAGGCCCATAACAACGCTGAGTTATCGCCTGATTTCCTTGCACTCCTTACATCGTTCACACACAAAGACATCCCCCTTGGCAGTATCATGTCCCGTACCCGACTGCTCCGCAAACATCAATCAAACAGTGCATTTTAAAAGACTGTGATTCAGAGGCAACTGCCCCCTCAGTTCTCCCTTGAACCACAGCACTCCCATTAGCTTGAGCCTTTTGCTTTGCTGCTCTGGTCTGAGTCATGATTCCGATTTAATTCAATAAAATTTCAAAACAAAATTAAATCCATAAGTTATATCCCAAAACAGTTATAACGCTATATTTATTTTTTCAGTATCTAGTGTTTTCTACGAGTTCCCTTTATATAACTTCCGTATCATGTGTACCACTATAGTTATGTATTAATTATTTGTTACGATTAAGTCGTTATATATATATATATATAGAGAGAGTTAAAAGTACAATTTAATTGACAATAAAGTTTATCAAGATTAATAGATTTATTGATTAATTGACAATATTATATTATGCAATATACTACACTAAGGTTATGCTATCGTGTAAAAATGGTGGGAATTCACTAACGGTACTTCTACAGACTCGTAAGTATTGATTAGCTTCCAAATCTCGCTATCTCAATTTAGAATAAACTAAGGATCATGACTAGGTCTATAATCTACTTATAGAAGATAATTTAATATAACAATTGGTTAATAAATCGACTAAATTTGGTTAAAAAAAAAAGACCTCTCGTTCAATTTGGAAATGTGCAAATGTGACCCCAATTCACAAAGGAGGATCAAAGGCTGACACAAGTAATTATAGACCTGTGAGCTTAACTTCTGTTCCCGGAAAATTAATGGAGGCACTGGTTAAAGAAGCACTGCAGGATCATTTAGACAAGACTTCAGTTATAGCTCAGACACGGCATGGTTTTGTTAAGGGGAAGTCTTGCCTGACCAACTTGATTGGATACTATGATGCAGTCACAAAAGAACTGGATGCAGGGAATAACTTTGATATTATATACTTGGATCTTAGAAAGGCTTTTGATACTGTTGCACATGGAAGACTGCTGCACAAATTGGAGCAGTGTGGCATTGGAGGCAAATTGCTGCTATGGATAAAGGGGTGGTTGAGGGGGAGAAGACAGAGATTGGTAATCAATGGACACTGCTCATCGTGGACTAATGTTATTAGTGGAGTCCCTCAGGGCTCAGTGTTGGGTCCATTATTGTTTTCTGTATTTATAAATGATATTGATGATGGTATATCAAGCTTAATGTCCAAGTTTGCAGATGATACAAAGGTTGGCAGTGTTGTCAAGGACACTACTGACACTATGCTGCTGCAACAGGATCTGGAAAGGTTGAGCAGATGGGCCGAGAGGTGGCAAATGAAGTTTAACATTGACAAATGTAAAGTACTACACATGGGAAACAGCAACCCCAGAGCAATGTATCAACTCTGTGGTACTACACTGACAGTGGTAGAGAATGAAAGGGACTTGGGGGTGATTGTGCAGGCAGATATGAAGTTCTCTGAGCAGTGCAGACGGGCTGCAAGAGTAGCTCATGGAGTATTGTCAATGATATACAGGAATTTTTCCAGCAGGGATAAGGAGGTGATTATTCCATTGTATAAGGCAATGGTCAGGCCACACCTAGAGTACTGTATACAGGTCTGGAGGCCTCATTTCAAGAAGGATGTAGAGCTGCTGGAACGAGTACAGAGAAGGGCAACAAGATTAGTGAATGGAACAAAGGGGTGCTCTTACGAAGAAAGGCTTAAGTTTTGCAAATTACAGTGTCTGGAGACTAGGCACCAGCGAGGTGATCTGATAGAGGTGTATAAAGCCTTGAATGGTTTAAGCATGCTCAATGCTGATGGGATTCTTCCTCTAGCTCAGAAAATTCACCTGAGAGGGCATAAATTCAAATTGAGGAAAGACAGATGTAGGATAGACGTGCGGAAATTTGCCTTTAGCCAGCGGGTGGTTGGTTGGTGGAACAGACTGCCATCCCTTGTGGTGGAGGTTGATAGCCTAAATAAGGTTAAGGCTCAGCTGGACAGGTATTTTGAACGAACAGAGGGGTGAAGTGGAAGTGGGTTTTTTTTTTTTTTTTTTTGGCTGATGCTGCATAAGCTTGCTTTCTTGCATCAAATGCTTCTACTAATGCTAATGCTAATGCTAATTTGTAACACGTGGATTTGATAACATTACCGATACTAAGTAATACCTACAAAATCTCTGTCTAAGTTAAACTTTAAACTAAGTATCGTAAACAGGAATGTAAAGCTACTCTAGAAATAAGTTAATATGAGAATTTAAGCTAATAAATCTGAAAATAAATCAGGAAAAACTTCTCTGTTGCAAGAGCGTCAAAGAGCTTTCACACTCTGCCCCGTCCAAATGCCTATAACTATTCTCTGCACACATAAAATATCAGCGCTATCACTACTCTTTCTACTACCGCAGTAAACTCCTTAGTTTTGTTTTCTGTTCTCTGATCCTACTGGCACTTTGCTACTCAGTCTACAATGATTGGGGTCGTTCCTGGGCATTCATGAAAAATTGGTTTTCATCCCACAAAAACACGCCTCGATCCTGGTCATGATTAAGCACCAGTGTTCCGCAGGTGTTTCTGTTGTAGCATGTGCTTAACAACATTCTCTGTGAATCACTCGGCTTCTGGCAAGGCTGCACACTAATATGTGTATTCAGAAAGACCTGTGTTTCATATGATAGTCCAGTAGTTTGGATTAGGACAAAAATCTTGCGCCCTCAAAACTCACTCAAATTTACCTATGAGCAAGTTCGCAGCATCGAAGATTGCATTGTGATTAAACTCAGAAGTCCTTCTTAATTAGACCTTTGAGCCCCGCTTAACTATGGTTCATAAACAATGATATACTCAGTGAGTTATGTGTAACAGAGAATTGTCACGAGGCAAAATGATCAACAAAACAAGGTTTATTAAACATATAAGTCATAAAAATGAGTACAATAGAACTGGTCAAAAGCTTTAGGTTAATTGTATAATTGGTTACTTGGTAAATTAACTGAATAGCAGGCATAATCTTGCTGCTAATAGTATTACAATTTTAGAGTGTTCTTCATGTGGGCTCTTCCGCTATTTCTCTCGCGAGAATTCACAATCACTGGTGGCAGTCATGCCATACAACTGTTCTACTATTAGAATAGGGATATATGTAAACTTAACAATTACAATGAGTATTATAATGACTAAGTTGACAGGTCGTGTTAACCGTTAAATTCTAATTATGAAAAGTAGATACACAATTGTCAGAATGGTTCTATGAGAAGAGAAGTCAGTGGGTATGGATCAAATAAAGGAGGGGGGAAAGTAAAATTAACTTCAAATAGTTGGGCTTCAATTGTTTTAGAAAAGGCTAGTCAACTTACCGACAAATTCTTGTTCTTCCTCGGCACTTCTTGATTCTACTCTTTGATCCATAAGTACGACTTTGGGCAGGGTATCTGTTCAGTCAACAGTATCTGCTATCTTCCTCGATTTTCTCTATCTGCTGATCTTTACCTCTCTCTTCACTACTTTCGGCTTTAGAAAAACTCTACAAAACACTGGAAAACCTCTTGGATATTTTCAACAACTCTCTAAGTTTCTTGGATCCGCTCTCTGACTCTTACAGTTATGAATCTTCCGAAATTTACCTTAAGATTGCCAACAGCTCTCGTTTTCTATCCCCTTTTCATATATATGTATATATACCTCTGCATCCCCTATCTGAGTTTCCCATGACCTGTTCTGATCTTACGGGTCAATAATGTGGGGCCAAGAATTACACTTGGGGACTGTCAACTTCTGGGATTTGACACTACTAAAAATGAAATGTTATATGAAGAAAGGAAATCTCATATTTGTGTAGGGCAGTTTCTTTTGTTTACCATCGCGGTCATCGAACATAAATCGATACACTTTTACGAATGGAATTTTGAAATGTCAGTCAGTGTGTTTATCAGATTCGATTGCATAAGAAATCATGTCTCTTGTTCTGGTTACTCACCTTTCTCTGTCAAAACTCGCATTCTCCTCTTGTCGTTCCTGGGGTAATTAGGAGTTCGCTGACTGCCTGTTGCCATCGGGAGAGGGGACTGACGTCACTAATTGACTGGGCACTTAATGGCAGTATATTGTTTCACTGGCCGCATTCCCTGGGGCGGCGACTGGTTGCACATGCCAACACGAAAGTGAAATGGAGTTAATTCCGATGGAGTGATGCTACTTAGTTATACGGGGCCACGGAAAAAGTATAGGTCACTTTGAGGAATAAATGCTTCTAAAAAGTGAGCGAAGGGGATAAAAATGATAGCATTTTTATAGGTTGTTGGTAGGATAGTTGTGTGTGTCTTTATAGGAGCTGAAGAAGGATCCTAATTTGTTGTAGGTGGAAAAAACAAGGGAGATATCAGTGTCGTTAAATAGACGGTGAAACTCTCCTACGAGTTCATTGTGATAAGGGAGGACTATGCAGATATTTGTTTTATTGTTGTCTTTGGTTGGATTGTTAAGTTTAATTTTATTTTTAGCGATGGAGATTGTGTTTAAAATAAGTTGGTGGGGATAACCTCTGGATATAAATTTGTCGGTGAGATATTGGATTTCATTGTAAAGGTCAGTTAGTGAGGAGCTGTACTTTAGTGCATTGTGGATTTGGTTATATAAAACTGTTTTTTTTAGTGTTTAGGGGGTGATTAGAGGCAAAATGTAGGTATTTATCGGTGTTTGTATTTTTCCGGAAAATTTCGTATTTAATTTTGTTGGTGAGATATTGGGTTGAGTTTTACAAAGAGGTTATCAATGATGGATCTGTTGCCTATTACAAGAATGCCGTCAGCATAGCGCATGTATAGTGTTAATTGAGGGAGAAGGGGTGTAGAATTTGGCTCTCAATGGCGCTGGTCCCACAGGAACTAGTAGTTGTTGGTGACTCTATTGTCAGGGAAGCGGGGAACATGCTTTGTAAAAAGGATAGGTGGAATAGGACCAGGGTATGTCAGCCAGAGGCAAAGGTTGATGACGTTGTAGAGCGGATATCATCTTTTAAGGGCACAAAAGGTGATATAGTTGTACACGTTGGCACTAACGTTATTAAGAGTAGGAGACCAGCGGAATTACTTAGCAAGTACAGGTCACTGTTGAAAAAAAGCCGTGAATTAGGGTTGAATTTGAAAGTCTCCAATTCTGCCCAGACACGATAGGAGGGAGTATATGATGAGAGCCTTGTCGATCAATTCGGCCCTGGAGGGATTGTGCAAGGCTCAAGGGGTAGAATTTTTTTCAGCCTGGACTGTACTTGTTAACAGGAGAGATTGCTTCTACAGGGATGGGATACACTTAAATAGAAAGGGTGCAAGAATTTTCGCTGATGCTGTCGAGGCAGAGTTAGGTGGGTCGGAAAACTGATAGTTGGGGGATACAAGGACTAATAGATTAACAGTAGCCACTGGCAGAGGTGGAAGTGATTCTTGCACTGCTTCTATTGAAATGAGCAGAAGCCTGAAAAACAAGATGCCGGATATTTCAGAGACTGCTGGGAGTCATTGCGGTACAAGTAAACACATGGGTTGTGTTAGGGTAGCCAAGAATAGAAACAGGTGCATGTATACCTGCGTGTACACCAATGCTAGGAGTTTGGTAAATAAATTTGATGAATTTGAGGTATTGCTCAAAACATCAAAGGCAGATATTGTTGGGATATCAGAGACGTGGTGTCACACAGATATAAGGAATGCGGAACTGGAATTTGGGGAATACAATGTGTATAGAAATGATAGAGAGGACAGGAGGGGAGGAGGGGTTATGCTATTAGTTAAGAAACACAAAGTCCAAGGAAGTGAAGCCAGTCGACATCGATGGACAGGGCAGTATCGAGTCAGTTTGGTGTGACATAAGCATAGGGAAATCAAAATTGAGAGTAGGAGTGTGCTATAGACCTAATGACTCTGATGAGTATAATAAGATATTATACAGGGAAATAGAGTGGGCCAGTAAATCAGAGAGTCTTATAATGGGGGATTTTAATTTCCCAGATATTGACTGGAATTTGTGGGTTGGTCACTCGCACACTAGCAAGGCTTTTGTGGATTTATTGGATGATTGTTTTCTACATCAGCATGTTCGTGAGGCAACAAGAGGGAGCAATACTCTTGATCTGATTATCAGTAGTGATTCTTCATGCATTAAGAATCTGCAAATAAATGAACCACTAGGTGGCAGTGATCACAGTGTGTTGGAGTGGGATTTACTCAAGGAGGTAACTACCATCAGAGGTAAAGGGAAGGGTTTTTGTTTTCGTAAAGGCGACTATGATGGTCTGAGACAGTATTTAAATTCTATACAGTGGGACTAACTGATGATGTTACCAACAGCAAACTCAAAATGGGAAGCATTCAAGGAACTAATCTTGGAGGCTACCAGGCTTTACATACCAACTAAGAAATATTGTTCAAGGTTTAGGCCTAAATGGCTGTCAGATGAACTAATGAGACATGTGGCAGAGAAGAAAAATGCATGCGATACATACAAATTGATGGGTGACATGGAAGCCTATGACAGATATAAGCTGGTCTGTAACCAAGTCACAAAGGAGATTAGGCAGGCAAAGGCAGACTACGAAAAATCCTTGGCAAAGGATGCAAAGAAAAACAGAAAAGAGTTCTTTACCTATTTAAACTCAAGAAGGAAAGGGATGAATCAGATTGGTCCACTTGATATTGATGGTTCAACAGTTGAGGATCCTGCTCAGGTGGCTAACAATCTAAACGAGTATTTTGCATCTACATTCACGCATGAGGAGTTATTCAGGAAGGAGAAGGATGTAGGTAAAGTAAACATTGGCAGTGAGCTGGATGATTTTGTAATAACTGAGAGGAAAGTGGAGGAGAGATTGTTGAGGATAAACATAAAAAAGGCACCTGGGGTGGATGGGATCTATCCAGTTATATTAAAGGAGGCAGCAAAGGAAGTAAGCAAACCTCTAGCCATAATTATGAGAGCTTCTTTGGACTCAGGGGAGGTACCCATAGACTGGAGATGTGCAAATGTAACCCCAATTCACAAAGGAGGATCAAAGGCTGACACAAGTAATTATAGACCTGTTAGTTTAACTTCTGTTCCAGGTAAATTAATGGAGGCACTGGTTAAAGAAGCACTGCAGGATCATCTAGACAAGAATTCAGTTATAGCTCAGACGCAGCATGGTTTTGTTAAGGGCAGGTCTTGCCTGACCAATTTGATTGGATACTATGATGTAGTCACAAAAGAACTGGATGCAGGGAATAACTTTGATATTATATATTTGGATCTTAGGAAGGCTTTTGATACTGTTGCACATGGAAGACTGCTGCACAAATTGGAGCAGTGTGGCATTGGAGGCAAATTGCTGCTATGGATAAGGGGATGGTTGAGTGGCAGAAGACAGAGAGTGGTAATCAATGGACACTGCTCAACGTGGACTAATGTTATTAGTGGAGTTCCTCAGGGTTCAGTGTTGGGTCCGTTGTTGTTTTCGGTGTTTATGAATGATATTGATGATGGGATATCAAGTTTAATGTCCAAGTTTGCAGATGATACAAAGGTTGGCAGGGTTGTTAAGGACACCACTGACGCTATTCTGCTGCAACAGGATCTGGAAAGGTTGAACAGATGGGCTGAGAGGTGGCAAATGAAGTTTAACATTGACAAATGTAAAGTACTACATATGGGAAACAGTAACCCCAGAGCAACGTATCAACTCTGCGGTACTACACTGACAGTGGTGGAGAATGAAAAGGACCTGGGGGTAATTGTGCAGGCAGATATGAAGTTCTCTGAACAGTGCAGACGAGCTGCAAGAGTAGCTCATGGTGTCTTGTCAATGATATACAGTAATTTTTCTAGCAGGGACAAGGAGGTGATTATTCCCTTGTATAAAGCAATGGTTAGGCCACATCTTGAGTACTGTATACAGGTCTGGAGGCCTCATTTCAAGAAGGATGTAGAGCTGCTGGAACGGGTACAGAGAAGGGCAACAAGATTAGTGAATGGAACAAAGGGTTGCTCTTACGAAGAAAGGCTTAAGTTTTTCAAATTACAGAGTCTGGAGACTAGGCACCGGCGAGGTGATCTGATAGAGGTGTATAAGGCTTTGAATGGTTTGAGCATGCTCAATGCCAATGAGATTCTTCATCTTGCTCAGAATAATCAGCTCAGAGGGCATAAATTCAAATTGAGGAAGGACGGATGTCGGATAGATGTGCAGAAATTTGCCTTTGGCCAGCGGGTGGTTGGTTGGTGGAACCGACTTCCATCACTTGTTGTTGAAGTTGATAGCCTAAACAAATTTAAGGCTCAACTGGACAGGTATTTCGAGCGAACGGAGGGGTGAAATGGGAGTGTTTTTTTTTTTTTTTTTCTCTTCTGGCTGACGCTGAATAAGCTTGCTTTCTTGCATCATATGCCTGTACTAATGCTAATGCTAATACCTAGCCCCAGTAGTCCAAATATTTGTTGAAAAATTTTTTTGTTAAATCTAAAATATCTTGCCTCTAATAGAAGGGTGGTGAGCTCAAGAATATGGTCTATAGAAAGGGAGGTACGTTTTGTTACGGTATCATCTGTTTCTAAAAACTTGCGTAAGGCTTGTAAAGTAAATGGAATGTGGACGTTAGTGCAGAGGGAAGTGACATCATAGGAAGCTAAGATGTCTGTAATGGATATTGTAATATTATTGATTTTTGAAAAGCTTGATTGGTGTTATTGATCTTGAATGTGGAAAATTTAGTAAGAGGGGTTATAAATTAGCAAAAGCTGATTTGCTGTATGAAACAATTAGTCTTAAAGGATGGTCAGTTTTGTGTAACTTAATGATCCCAAAACATGTGGGGGAGTATGTTATTACGGATTCCAATTTGCTGTAGTGTGAAAAGGTTGATTTCCTTATTTTGTCTGAGTTTCCTGAGAATTATGTCGAGTTTGTTTTTGAGTTTTGTGATGTAATGGTTATTTTCATTTACATATGTATTTGGGTCTGCTAAGATAGATTCTAATTTTTCGGTGTAGGTATCTTTATCTATTGTAATGATCGTGTCTCCTTTGTCAGTAACGGATATTGTAATATTGTAAATAATATTACAATATATGTTACAGACATCTTAGCTTCCTATGACATCACTTCCCTCTACACTAATGTCCCCATCCCATTTACATCTGCTCAACCTTTCCAGATCCTGTTGCAGCAGCATAGTGTCAGTAGTGTCCTTGACAACCCTGCCAACCTTCATATCATCTGCAAACTTGGACATTAAGCTTGATATTCCATCATCAATATCATTTATAAATACAGAAAACAATAATGGACCCAATACTGAACCCTGAGGGCTCCACTAATAACATTAGTCCACGATGAGCAGTGTCCATTGATTGCCACTCTCTGTCTTCTCCCCCTCAACCACCCCTTTATCCATAGCAGCAATTTGCCTCCAATGCCACACTGCTCCAATTTGAGCAGCACTCTTCCTTGTGCAACAGTATCAAAAGCCTCTCTAAGATCCAAGTATATAATATCAAAGTTATTCCCTGCGTCCAGTTCTTTTGTGACTGCATCATAGTATCCAATCAAATTGGTCAGGCAAGACTTCCCCTTAATAAAACCATGCTGTCTGAGCTATAACTGAAGTCTTGTCTAGATGATCCTGCAGTGCTTCTTTAACCAGTGCCCCCATTAATTTTCCTGGAACAGAAGTTAAACTCGCAGGTCTGTAATTACTTGTGACAGCTTTGATCCTCCTTTATGAATTGGGGTCACATTTGCACATATCCAGTCCATGAGTCCAAGGAAGTTCTCATAATTATGGCTAAGGGTTTGCTTACTTCCTTTGCTGCCTCCTTTAATATAACTGGATAGATTCCATCCACCCCAGGTGTCTTTCTTATGTTTATCTTCAACAATTTCTCCTCCACTTTACTCTCAGTTATTACAAGATTCTCTAGCTTACTTCCAGAGTTGAATACACCTCTGGCATTCCCCTTGCTGAATAACTCCTCATGTGTGAATGTTGATGCAAAATATTCATTTAGTTTGTTAGCTACCTGAGCAGGATCATCAACGGTTGACCCATCGATATCAAGTGGACCAATCTGATTCATCCCCATCCTTCTAGAGTTTACATAAGTGAAGAACTCTTTGCTGTTTTTCTTTGCATCCCTTGCCAAAGATTTCTCGTAAACTGCCTTCGCCTGGCTAAACTTCTTTGTAACTTGGTTACAGATCAACTTGTATCTATCATAGGCTTCTGTGTCATGTGTTAATTTGTATGTATCCCATGCATTTTTCTTCTCTGCCATGTGTCTCATTAATTCATCTAACATCCATGTAGGCCTAAACCTTGAACAATATTTGTTAGTTGGTATGTAAAGCCTAGTAGCTTTCAAGATAAGTTCTTTGAATGCTTCCCATTTTGAATTTGCTGTTGGTAACATCATCAATTGGTCCCACTGTATAGAATTTAAATACTGTCTCAGTCCATCGTAGTGGCCTTTATGAAAGCAATAACCAAGGGTTATTGCTTTCGTAAAGTGGGGAGCATTCAAGGATGGGGAGCATTCATCCTTGAATGCTCCCCATTTCCAAAAATGGGGAGCATTCAAGGATGTAACTGTCGAAGCTACATGACTTGTTGAGACTGGTGGCACAGAAGAAAAGAAAATACGCATGGAATGCATATAAATTATCAACTGATACAGATTCCTACAATAGTTATATTCTGGTAGTTACCTCTATGGTAGTTACCTCTTTGAGTAAATCCCACTTCAGCACACTGTGATCACTTCCGCCTAGTGGTTCATTTATCTGCAGATTCTTAATGCATGAAGAATCACTACTGATAATCAAATCAAGAGTATTACTCCCTCTAGTTGCCTCCCAAACATGCTAATGTAGAAAACAATCATCCAATAAATCCACAAAAGCCTTGCTAGTGTGTGAGTGACCAGCCCCCAAATTCCAGTCAATATCTGGGAAATTAAAATCCCCCATTATAAGACTCGCTGATTTACTGGCCCACTCTATTTCCCTGTAGAGTTTCTTATTATACTCATGAGTCAATACACCTATAGCACACTCCTACTCTCAATTTTGATCTCCCAATGCTTATGTCACACCAAACTGATTCGACACTGCACTGTCCAGCGATGTCGACTGGCTTCACTTCCTTGGATTTTATGTATTTCTTAACTAATAGCATAACCCCTTCTCCCTTCCTATCCTGTCTATCCTCTCTGTAGACATTGTACTCCCCAAATTCCAGTTCTGCATTCCTTATATCTGTGTGACACCATGTCTCTGAAATCCAAACAATATCTGCCTTTTATGTTTTGAGCAATACCTCAAATTCATCAAATTTATTTACCAAACTCCTAGCATTGGTGTACACGCAGGTATACATGCACCTGTTTCTATTCTTGGCTACCCTAACACAACCCATGTGTTTACTTGTACCTCAATGATTCCCAGCAGTCTCTGAAATATCCTGCATCTTATGTTCCAGGCTGCTGCTCATTCCAATAGAAGCAGTGCAAGAATCACTTTCACCTCTGCCAGTGGCGACTGTTAATCTAGTAGTCCTTGTATCCCCCAAAGCTAGCAGTTTTCTGACCCACCTAATACTGCCTCGATAGCATCAGCAAACATTCTTGCACCCTTTCTATTTAAGTGTATCCCATCCCTGTAGAAGCAGTCTCTCCTGTTAACAAGTACAGACCAGTCTGAAAAAAATTCTACCCCTTGAGCCTTGCACAGTCTTTCGAGTGCCGAATTGATCGACAAGGCTCTCGTCATATACTCCCTCCTATCGTGTCTGGTCAGAATTGCAGACACTTTCAAATTCAACCCTAATTCACAGCTTTTTTTCAACAGTGACCTGTACTTGTTAAGTAAAAATCTTAAATGGAGAGCACTCAAGGATATAACTGTAACTGCTTAATCTTACATTACTAATGTAGCTCAACTTTTCTTTTTTAATTGATGGCATTTTAATGTCTTTACCTTTCTTTTAAGTTAAATGTAATAACACATGGATAATTGAGGTTACTGATAATAATAAGCCATTGCCTTAATATTAATTTGAGCAATTAATACTCTACTTTAAGACTTACTCTAAATTTTTTATCATCATTGGATCTTCTTAAAGAAGTCACTTTTGTAAAGTGACTAACTGTAAAGTGCTTTTGTCTCCTTGAATGTAACTACAGTGGTTTCAGTTTTTAAATTCTATGTTGTGGGGTGGAACTGAAGTTATCTATAGCAAAATTCAAAATGGGGAGCATTCAAGGATGTAACTGTAGAAGCTACATGACTTGTTGAGACTGGTGACACAGAAGAAAAGAAAATACGCATGGAATGCATATAAATTATCAACTGATACAGATTCCTACAATAGTTATACTCTGCAATCAACTCACAAGCTCAGCAAATTACAAGAAATCTCTGGCAAGGAATGCAAAGAATAGCAGCAAAGGTTTTCTTTACTGAATGTAAATGTTAGAAGGTAGGGGATGATTCTTCACTAGATATGAATGGTTTAACTGTTGCTGATCCTGCTCAGTCTGCTGAAAAACTGAATAGGTATTTTGCACTTGCATTCACACATGAAAAATCTCTGAAGGATAGGAATGCCAGAAGTCTGTCAAATTCTAACAGGTAGCTGAAAGATTTTGTGATGATTGAGAGGAAATTGGAAGAGAAATTGCTGAAGCCAAATGTAAAAAAAAAAAAGGCACCTTGGTGGATGGGATCTATCTAATTAAATTAGAAGAGGTAGCCATGATTGTGAGAGCACCCTTGGATTCAGGGGAATTCCCTATGGTCTGGAGATGTGTGAATGTATTGCCAATTCATAAAGGGAGATTTGTTAGCAAAGGATAGTCCACATCTCGAGTACGCATACCTGTTTGGAGCCCACATTTTAGGAAGGATGTGGATCTGTTGGAACAGATGCAGAGAAGAGCAATTAGATTGGTTAAAGGAACAAGGAAAGGTTTCGATTCTGAAACTGTAGTGACTGCAGAATAGGCACCTGCAAGGAGATCTGATAGAGATGTGCAAGGTTGTGAATGGATTCAGTAAGCTGAGTACTGATGAAATCCTTCCTCTTGCTCAGACTGTACATGTAACCGGGGGCATAAATTTAAACTGAAGAAGGATGAAGGATGGTTACAAAGTCAAAGTATGGAAATTAGCCTTCAGCCAGTGGCTAGTCAATGTTTTAACAAACTCCCTTGTGCTGTTGTAGAGATTAGTAGTTGAATTCAACAATGAACTAGTCGAGTGGTTTTCAACTGGGGTGCCGCAACAACATTGCAGGGGTGCTGTGTAATTTTGGCTTAAGTTACTTAAACTTATTATTATTTTATTTATTTTATTTTTTTGAAATTTATATACAGGTAGTTCTCAACTTTACAAGTTAATTCGTTCCTAGAGCTTGTAAAGCGAAAACTCGTAAAGCATGAATTAAATCCCATGAACATAATGTTAAAAATAGGGGTTATTTTCTCAACAATGAAATTAGTTAGCTAATTAGTTTGTTTAAACAATGATTGATTTATCCAAAGAAATTAAAACGTAGCCTGTAAAATCAAGCAAATTATAATAATAAAAAAATTATTTATGACTTACGATGTTGTTTTTTTTTTTTTTTTTTTTTTTTTTTTTTTTTTTTAGGAGCATTAGCAACTAAGGCCATATTGCTCCGTGAACATGCGGTGGTCATTCCTGACCTTTCCGCATCCTCCGTATTTGGTGGTGACGGGCTCGAACCCCGGTCTAATCAAGAAGCGTGTGCTACTCACTGCTGCTCCTTCCCACCTGGCTACGGAGGCGCCTCTTATGACTTACAAATTTTAAAGAATGTTTATTCTTCATCATCTAAATGCACACTTGTTGATCACTTATTATTGGCTCAGCACTCATTGATTTATTGCATAAAGAGTCGTCTTCTTCAGAAATGCTTCAAGAGGTGTTTGTTTCCAAGATAATCTTCTATTTTCTTTATAAATTTCAATAGATGCATAAGCAATTTTTAACGGAATGCACAAATTGCAACTAACACGATTATCGCGGAGTTACAAGTTTACGAAGCTTAAAAAAAAAAAGGAATGAAAAGAAGATTCTGAAAATTTATTTATGTTTTTTGTCAATAAAGGGGAAACATATTTCGCCATAATAACACAAAAAAACCACACTATTCCAGCTATCGGTATTTTCGCAAATGCAATAACATCGAGTTTACTTCCCGTTTATAATTGCTTGCAGCAACAGAAAAGCCCAATAAACGGGAAAGTGCAAATTGTTTTATGGTTGTGACCTCCAGAAATGTGCTGTAGAAAAATATCACAAAGGCTTTCAAAATTGGTTCTTATAACAGTATATCCAATACGATGAAAGTGTAGTGAATTTTAGTGATTTGAATTGGTAACTAGTACAATTTGCACCTTAAAAATGACCTTTTTGGAGAGTTATATAGTGAAAATTTCAACTTCTGATGTTATGGAACGAATTACCAAAAAACAATGTGATACAGTGGTGTCTCTGGAAGGGATTAATATCGTAAAGCTGGGTAGACGTTTTTGTATAGCTATGCGCATGGTTTTAAATGCGGCATTTATGAATGTTTAACATTCATTTTTTTGCAATTAATGTTCATATTTTCGATTTTGTTGATATTGATACTATGAAGGAAAAAAAACTCGTAAACCCGGGAACTTGTAAATCGAGAACTGCTTGTATTTATTTAATTATAAAAAGGTGTACAGTATTCATTGTATTGTATCTTTTTAATTTTGTGGTGATCTATAATTGATGTTTATTTAGTACCTCTATATAAAGAATAAAATTATTATATAAGTATATATAATTTGCTTTATGAATTTTAATTTTGTTTACAATTAAATTATTATAATAACTATCATATAACATATTTTTTTAATATTACATGCGCGCGTGCACACACACACACACACACACACACACACACACACACACACACACACACACACACACACACACACACACACACACACACACACACACACACACAGAATCAGATTATTAAATTGGGGCATTGTGAACCAAGGAACTTTGGGAACCTCTGAACTAGACAAACAGAAGATATGGTGAAATAGGAAGTGCTGACTTTTTTTTTTTTTTTTTTTGTTTAAGTTTACTTTCTTGCATTATTTGCTAATACTAAGAAAATCAAAAGGTATGCTTTTGTCTGGGATTTAAATAGTATTTCAACTATATTTGAAATAAATATTTTCTTTATTTTTAAGATATATATATTTGGAGCCTTTTATGACTCAAGAGAAGATATAAATTGTTCTGTGGAAGTAAAACAACAAAAAGTAAAGAAGGAATTCAAAGACCCTGTAGTACACATTTCTAATAGTACATGTGTATCTTGCCAAGTGATATTACCATCTGGTAGGTAAGCATATTAAATAAATTAATAAAATATACACTGAGTGATCACTGAATTATGACCACCCCTATGAAAACTGAATGCAACCCCTCGACCATGTGAGGTACGAGAGTGCGCAGTTAGTCGACCTACGTAGCATAGATAAGGTGTCAGTGGTTCAGTAAGTCGTAAAATTCAGAGCGTGATGGGTAAAAGGAAGGATTTATCGGACTTTGATAAAGGACAGATTGTGGGTGCTCGACGAGCTGGTGCCTTGATTTCCCAAACGGCTGAACTGGAGGAGTGTTCGAGAGCTACTGTAGTTAAAGTGTTCCAGGGCTGGTAACAAAATGCATTTTGATATGCATTTTGATACCAGCCATGGAACAACGACCTGACAGCAAAACTGCAATGGTTAGTGAAAGGTTGATGTTAGAGGTGAGTGCCAGGTCCAACGACTCATACAGGCAAACAGGAGCAGCACTATTGAAGAATTGACTATGCAATATATGGCATGACTATGCGTTGCACACTTGCACGTATGGGCTATACCAGCAGGCGACCCTCTATGGCATCCTCTCCTAACCAAGGTTCATTGGCGTAAAAGACTCGCCTGGTGCAAAGAGCATGCATGTTGGACATTAGAAGACTGGAAGATGTGCTGGTCAGATGAGTCACATTATTTACTCCACACCGTGGACGATCATGTACGGATTTGGCGTCAACAACATGTTTGTTTGTTTGTTATTTTGTTTTTAGGAGCATTAGCAACTAAGGCCATATTGCTCCGGAATATGCTGTGGTCATTCCCTGACCTTTCCGCATCCTCCATATTTGGTGGTGACGGGCTTGAAACCCGGTCTAATCAAGAAGCGTGTGCTACGCACTGCTGCTCCTTCCCACCTGGCTACAGAGGTGCCACAACAACATTAGACTCTTGATCCATCATGCATGATATCAAAAGTGCAGGCCAGTGGAGGTGGTTGTATGGTGTCAGGCATGTTTCACTAGCAGGAACTTGGACCCTTGGTGCATGTGGAACAATGTATCAGTGGTCTCTGCTATCATCAACTGCTTGCTGACTGTGTACACACACCCCCCACCCATGTTACACCTTTTCCCAAATGGCAATGGTGTCTTCCAAGATGATGACAAAACAAGTGCCTGTCATCAGGCACTTGTTTTTCAGGAATGGTTTAAGGAACACAGTTCTGACTTCCAGCATATTGATTGGCCTCTGAACTCCCACCGATATCAGTCCCATAGAGTACTTGTGGGACACTGTGGAAAGGCATATCAGGTGTCTGGATACACTAATCAACTCCATACCTGCATTTCTGACCGCACACAGCTTGGTTGGCCATACCTCCCAAATGCTTCCGCCATCTTGTTGAATCAATGCCATGTTGGATAGTTGCTGTACTGAGGACAAAAGGAGGACCTATGAAGTATTAGGTAGGTGATCATAATTCAGTGATCACTCAGTGTGTAGTGAAACTTGCATGACCAAAAACTCAGATTTAAGCAAGAATATTTCAAGACTAATTAGTAGGAAAGAAACTATACTAAATTATGAATTAATTTATTATCACTTATAATAAATGATATAATTCTGAATATAATCTTCCAGTAAATGATATAATCTTCCAGTCATTTTGAAATTGTGAAATATTTCATTATGTCAAAAAAAGTATCGGTGATAATATAAATTTTTGTTTTATGAAATCATAGTGAGGGCTATAATTTCATGGAAATGCTTGTTTTCCTTCCTGCTAACCCGATTGTGTTCTTGAAAGTACAAAAAAAAAAAAAAAAAAAGAGAGTACATGTATGTTTTTTAGATAACAGTTTTCCCTCTGATCAGATGACTCATTAACAGCTTGAATCCTTGGATTATTTATAATAGCCACCTTTTCAAGTCAGACTAAAGTATTTCCAATGAAATGCAAGAACCTCCGAAATAACTCAGCGAAAAAAAAAGGTGTGAGAGGATATGGCATAGGGAGACTTCTTTACCTGCTGTATAGGTGATAGACATCCTTCATTAAAAAATTAAATGAATTTTACTAAATTAATCACATTCCACATTTAATACTAATTGTATACTAAATTCTAATGGATAACAGCCTGAATTTCTTGATTATTTATGAATAGGCTTGATGAACTGCATGAGCCAATGTAACTTTTCTACACTTAAATATAATGTAAAGATAGCCTTAGATGCTAATGCGCCAATTAAATCTAATATAATGTAAAGAAGAATTACAGTATCATATGGCAAAAACAAAAATTACTATAAATTACCATTAGTATGTATAAATATAGTGCAAATGAATGCATCAGGAATACATAGCTATATCTGAATAAATCAGATTATTAATAAAACGGCATCGTTTTAAGTTATATCTCATATTGTGAATACCTTCACAACGAGTTGCCATGATATTGCACTACTTCGAATAAGTAACGCTTCACCTAAGGAGAAGACTAATGTTACTTATTCTCAGATGGATACCACCACCCAGACGGCACCGTTTCAGGGCTATTTGGCCCTTCTTCGGTGGGTGGGTAGGTAGGTAGGTACCCGAGTGATGCAATGATGGCAAAACAGTTATGAAGTATAACTCCACAATATGAGAGATGCCTGATGGTGTATCATGTATTTAGACTCAAGCATTTAGGGCATAAGCCTCAAGCTATGAAGGAGTGTAGACTATGTATAAATATAGTGCAAATGCATTTATATTTATATATTTATACATAGTCTAGACTCCTTCATAGCTTGAGGCTTATGCCCTAAATGCTTGAGTCTAAATACATGATAAAACATGAAAAATGATACAACATGATACATGAAAAATCTAGCAATTATTTCTTTTTTCTTTACAATTTGTATAGGAAAAATTAATTCATTAATTAAATGTAGTTCTAATGCAGCATTGTTAACTGTTGGCAGTCCATGCACATTTTGTATGTTGTTACTTAAGAATTGCAAATGGTGTCACTTGTGAATAGGTACATATGTACAGAGAGAAAAGAGACTTAAAAGTATATGGGAAAGAGCAATAAATATTATTCACTTGTAATTGAACTAAATGTCTGAAATTTTGAGAATGTAAATCTATATTTTTTATTTATTAAGTGTTCTCTAAAGTTTTGATCTAAGTAATTAATTAGTAAGAAGATAACTATGTTTAGTTTTCACTTCAGTTAGTCACAGGAAAAGAACAAAAAATTCAATTAATTTTAAGGGAAAAAAAAAAAAAAGAATATACCTGAAATGTTACACACCATACATATTACCTAACTCTTAATGGAATGGAAATATGTTATCAGATGTTTAGAGACTATTTAATAAGATAATGTTCATTTGATATCAAATTTTCAGCATATATTTCATTGGTCCCTGGAAAGCTTTTAAGTTCATTCATAGGTTCCCCCACTGATCACAGAAATCTATTCATATAAATGAAAGTATATTTTGCATATTATTCCAGAAGAAAAAGTCAAACAGGCCAGATTTTCAACTTATGTTCTGTTGGATCTTGAGAAAATTCCAGGTCCAGTTACTATTTAACAGTCCTCATTTCCTTTCCTCCTCTAAAAAAATTGGCATAAATTAAATTATATTTTCACATTAATTGACCAGAAAAATACTGATTGTTTCCAAATCTTTAACATACATAGTGTTGTCCCTTGAGACTGTTCTTGGAATATATTAGGAAACATTGTATCAAATTTGCCTGTCAATAGTTGACTGATTTTATTATAAATCATGTATTATTATTATTTGCTAATGGATCTACAATATAATGCAGTAACTAAGTTGTTTATGGTTAGCATATGGCATATGTACAAAATGCATCAAGCTTTTAATATTTCTTACAGAGAAGTTATGCTTGCATCAGATTTTGTGGTGTTAAGTTATACCTTACACCAGCGGTTCCCACACTGTATGCTGCAGTGCCCCAGGGTGCTGCAGTGAATTTACAGGGGCATTGCGGAGTATTTTAAATTTTCGAGAGAAACACAGCGATACTCAGCATCTGTTGGACCATGCAAACTACTAGCTCCGGGTAGTATTAGTATTAGTAATGGCTACATGGTGCAAGAAAGCCTATGGCTTATGCTGCACCAGCCAACAAAAAAAAAAAAAAAAAACCCTGAATAAAACAATGATAAAAAAATAATAATAAATAAATAATAATAATTAATAAAAGAAAAGGAAATGAAACCTATCATCCTATGCGCTTCCCTCACCCGAAGGTACTATCCAGATGGCCTTTGAATTCCCCCAAACTGTCAGCCTCTACCACCCGTGTAGGCAACTTATTCCAATAATTTATAACTCGCTGGCTAAAATAAAACTTCCTGCAGTCCAATCTAAACATTTCCTCCCGTAACTTGAATTTATGTCCCCTAGTTCTAGCATCATTTATAATCTTGAAAATTTCATCCTCATCCATTTTACTGATGCCTCTCCGGAGCCTTAAACACCTCAATCAAATCTCCTCTAAGGTGTCTAGTTTCCAAACTCTGCAATCCCCATATTTGAAGTCTTTCTTCATAAGGACGCCCTTTTGCCAATGTGACCAGGCAAGTTACCCGTCTTTGCACCCTTTCAAGAAGCTCGATGTCTTTCTTTAGGTGCGGTCTCCATACTTGAACACAGTATTCCAAGTGTGGTCTAACAAAAGCCTTATATAATGGGATTATCACGTCCCTATCTCTACTTGCAAAAGTTCGATAGATCATCGATTTGACACCATGGGCCTTCCTTGCAACCTGTTTACAATGCTCAGAGAATTTCATGTCTGACCATATCATAACACCCAAGTCCCTTTCCTCCAGTACTGGGTTTAGTTGAACTCCACCAAGCGAATAATTTATTTTGGGATTACTGTTTCCCAGGTAATACCTTACACTTTGTTGGATTAAAGCATAGCTGCAATTTTTCTGACCATTCCTGAAGTCTATCTAGGTCTCTCTGAAGAAGCTCAGCTTGACAGTGATCATTAACTACTCTACCAATTTTAACATCATCTGCAAATTTAGACATCATGCCCTCTATCCCTTCATCAATGTCGTTTATGAAAATTAAAAACAACAGTGGTCCTAATACTGATCCTTGGGGGAACTCCACTTCTTACATCAACCCAATCTGAGGAATAGCCATTCATCACAACCCTCTGCCTCCTTCCCTGAAGCCATCCTGCTATCCATCTAAGGATTTTCCCAGTGATTCCAACCTGTTCCAGCTTATAAAGCAAGTGTGGGACTGAATCAAAAGCTTTGCTGAAATCTAAATAAACAATGTTGAAATTATTCCCTAAATCCAGCTCATGAGTGACCCTTTCAAAATAGCGAACCAGATTTGTTAAACATGATTTTCCCTTTATAAAACCATGCTGAGTATCCTTGAGAATTTCAATTTGATCCAAATGATCCTGAATTCCACCCTTGATCATTGCCCCCATGATTTTCCCTACCACTGAAGTCAGACTGACAGGTCGATGATTTCCCACTTCACTCTTAGAGCCACCCCTATGTATGGGAGATACATTGGCACTTTTCCAATCCAAGGGAATCTCCCCAGAGTCTAGTGATGCTTGCATAATTAGCCTCAATGGTTCAATGCACTCACTTGCCGCCTCCCTTAAGATTGAATACATATATAGTTATAGTTATTATAGTAATAACTATAACTATATATGTATTCATTCACTATGGACCCCAGTACTCCAGGCCCATTTGTTACCATCCCTTAAGATTATAGGGTATATTCCATCAACTCCAGGAGCCTTACTGGCCCGTAGGCTCGAACGTTTTTTCATTAAATAATCTTGCAAAATTTCAATATCATTAATTACATATTTTTCAACTTCGCTCCCACAATTTCCCATTGCCACAAAAGGTTTTTCATTTGTAAATATCGATGCAAAATAACAGTTGAGTTCATCTGCAATGGCAGCTGGTGTATTTAATACTATCCCCTTTCCTTTATGTAAAGGTCCGATCTGGTTTGTCTTGCTCTTCTTGGCATTTATATATCTGAAGAATTCCTTATCCCCCCATTTCTTTGCTCTGTTTGCTAGTGATTTCTCATAAACTGCCTTTGCCTGTTGAACCTTTTCTGTGG
This sequence comes from Mastigoproctus giganteus, assembly GCF_048544385.1. Lineage (NCBI taxonomy): Eukaryota > Metazoa > Arthropoda > Arachnida > Uropygi > Thelyphonidae > Mastigoproctus > Mastigoproctus giganteus. The sequence continues at coordinate 227,247,346 of NC_143583.1, read as the reverse complement.
CTCTATTACAGATCATCTTGTAGCTGTTATAGGCTTCAGTACTTTTTTATTGCTCTGTAACCTTTCCATGCCACCTTTTTCTCTTCAAGTAATGTGGCAACTTCACTATTAATCCAACTTGGAACCCTCCTCATGGGGTATTTTTTTAATGATAAATACGCATTCAAGTAGTTCAAAAATTCAGGTAGTTATAAGTGTCAACATTATCACAGTTCAACATTACTTAATAAATTGAACTATTAGGTATTTCGTTTGGCCTATAGGGGGCCGTGAAAAAATTTCTGAGACACTAAGGGTGCCTGTGAACCAAGAAAGTTTGGGAACCTCTGCCTTACGCTGTCAGTTTCAAGATCTTCTTACACTATGCTTTTAAGATCGTAGTTTTAAATTAGTTATATCCTTAGTAAAAAGTAAAATTTCTTAGCTACAAACAAGAAATATATATATGCCTAACAAGTGATTAGAACTTTTAGCTACATATTTATCATAATTGAGCACTACTGTTCCACTGCACCACTAATTAAGTGTTACATTATTTGCACCAAAACACCAATACAATAATGGTATGAATAATAAGTTGTATATTACAAAAGCACTAGAATAAATTTTAAAAATATGCTAACGATCATTACTAAGACTATTAAAATATTTCTCAAACACAATTTAATATGTTAATTAATCAAAAAGATGGTAAAGTTTCAAAAAAACTTATCTGTTCCTCTGAGCTCAAAATCTTCAAGTATATGATATCAGTATTATTTTTTACATCCGGTTCCTTTGTGACCACATCATGTCCAATAAAGATTTCCCCATGTTGTGTCTGAAGTATAATTGCAGCCTTTTGTAGATGATTCTACATTACTTCTTTTAGCAGAATCATCTACATTGTTTTTCATGGAACAGAATTTAAACTAACAGGTTGTAATTACTCTTTTCATTCTTTGAATTCCCTCTTTGTAAATTGGGATAGATTCACACATCTGCTATCCATGGGGACCTCTCCTGAATCTGAGAATGCTCTCATAATTGCTTACTTCCTTTGCCGCTTCCTTTAATATAATTGGATGGATCCCATTCACCCCATGTGCCTTTCTTATGCTTAACTTCAACAATTTCTCTCCCACTTTCCTCTCAGTTATAACAAAATCATTTAGCTCTTTGTTAGCTTTTGATAAACTTCTGGCATCCCCCCTCTTCCTCTAAAGAATTTTTCATGGGTGAATACAGATGCAAAATACTCATTCAGTTTGTCACCAACCTGAGCAGGTTCATCAGTAGTCGAACCAATTTGATTCATCCTCTTCCTTCTAGAGTTTATATAAGTAAAGAAGTCATTGCTGTTTTTATTAGCATCCTTTGTCAAAGATTTCTCATAATTTGCTTTCACTTCATAACCTCTTTTGTGACTTGATTACAGACCAGCTTATATATACCCTATGCTTCTGCATCACTGGATAATTTGAGTTCTAGGCGTTTTTTTTCTCTGCTATTAGTCCGTATTTAATCTGACATTCAGTAAGTCTAAGCCCTGAACAGTATTTCAATTTGGTATGAAAAACCTAGCAGCTTCTATGATTACTTCCTTGCATTCTTACCCTTTAGGATTTGCTGTTTGTAATGTTGTGATATGGTTCCACTGTATAGAATTTAAAAACTGTCTGAGACCACTGTTAATCATCCTTACAAAAGCAAAAGTCCTTCCCTTTACCCTTGATGGTAGTTACAACTTTAAGTGAATCTTAAATCAATATAATGTGATCACTGCCACCTAGTGTTTCTTTTATCTGCAGATTCTTAATGCATGAATAATCACTGCTGACAATCAGATCAAGAGTATTACTCCCTCTAGTTGCCTCTCTAACATGCCTCTCTAAATGCAGTCGTCTAATAAATCCACAAAAGCCTTGCTAGTTCGTTAATTAATAACCCATAAGTTCCAGTCAGTATCTGGAAAGTTAAAGTCCCCTCATTAGATCGTAGATATAGCTTAGCTTAATTATTTTTTTTTTTAAGCTAAGTTAATCTAAATTAAGCTAAGCTATATCTACTATCTAGTCATTACATCACAGCACATAAGGACTCCTTGAAATATCATCAGTCCCCTCATTATAAGACATTGTGGTTTACTGGCCTACACTATTTTTGTGTACAGTTGTTTGTTGTAGTCATCAGAGTCATTAGGCCTATAACACATTGCTACTCTCATTTTTGCTTTCCCAGTGGTTATGTCACACCAAACTGACTCAACATTTCACTGTTCACCCATGTCAGCTGAATGCACTGCTTTAGATTTTATGTGCTTCTTAACTAAGAGCATACTTTTCAGTCCATTGAAGAAATTCAGAAAAAAACCAACTGAAGTATGAAAAGAACTTACAGAAGATTACTTCCAGAAATTATTTATTATTTTAATTATAATTAGCTGTATAGTGCAAGGAAACCTGAGGCTTTTGCTGCACCAGCCAAAAAAAAAAAAAAAAATTCTGAGTTACCCTGAGAGAGAGAGAGAGAGAGAGAGAGAGAGAGAGAGAGAGAGAGAGAGAGAGAGAGAGAGAGAGAGAGAGAACCAGAGTCAGAAGTAGAAGGGAATCACCAAGAAAGAGAAGAGTGATGAAATCCAGCTCAGGATCCTGGGTGTGCCACGCCCATACTCACCAGATGTTGAGCACCTGTGGTAAAATGTTTCTGTGCTTGGAAGAAATGGTGTAAGCAAGCACAGTGCAATTATTTTGAAGTAGGTTATGAAATATTTCATTATATTTATTTTATTGTAACAGTCTCGTTATTTAATAGGATACATCGTGTAATCTGTAGATGGTGATTACGAGGCTCATAGCTATCACAAAAATACATCTATGAAGGTAATATCTAGTAAAAAATACATGAGCAATTTCCTAAACAATAAAGATTAATTTTTTTTTTATTCAAGTGTGAAATATAGTGCTCCCATTTCAAAAGTGGAAATAAATAAAGTGATGAAGTGAATAAAATAGTTAAAGATATGAAATAATTTCAATTAAAACTCTGGGTGCATGAGACTACTTTCTAAACAGTGTATTGGACTCAAAAAAGATAGTAGTGTTTTCAGTATTATTTACTAGATGTCAAATCTAGTAATTCAGATTTGAGAAATTCTCTCATAAATGGGTCCTTAAATGTTGGGTTTCCACAAAATATGTTCCAGGATTGTAGCTTCTTCTGATCCTCAAAAATGATCCAAGTCCTATCAAAAATATAAGCAGGACTTGATAATAAGTAGTGCTCAAATAAATTTCAGTGGGCAGAGAAAAAGCGGATGGACTTCAGTTTCACAGGAAGAATGATAAAAGGATGCCAAAAAAGTGAATGACAAGAGTGTTGATAGGATTAATTTGAGCTAAAGCAAAAATCATGGGATGGTTATAGACAAGTATTACACATTCAAGCTAAAAGAATATACAGTTGTGCCCCTGTATCTGCTGATTCGGTATCCGCCGATTCCGCTACCTGTGGTTAACCACAGAAGAAAAAACTTACCACTTACCTCTCGTGTGTCCAATATGATGCTGCCCTTTATTTTTTACAATGTTGCATATGGTTTGGTCACCAACATTATAATGGTTCTTTGGAGTGGACGGATGCATGATTTACGGATGCACCATTTCAAACTTTTGAAGAATTGAAAGTTTTTGTTTAATTTGAAAGCACAACTCTTGCATTTGCCCTTCATTTTCGTGATTTTTAAACAATAATAAAAAAAAGTTATTATATAAAAAAAAAATTCCGACATCCCTGACATAAATAACGAAACAAAATTTGTCCTTTTACAGTGTGACGGAATACAACAATTGACGCGATGCACTAAATCAAACTAAACATTTGGTCTCTTTTTTTTTTTTTTTTTTTTTGTAGGTATGAAGACAGTGGGGGTTGCAGTGGTTTTTGTATTTAACAAAAACCACTGAAACATGCAACAAATGAGTGTTTGAAATCACAGGCAAAGAAGTGAAGAAATGAGGAGAAGGCTTTAAATCAGCCTATCAATAAACACTTTTATAGAACAGGCACTATGGTCTAAGCTAATAATGCACCTAAAATCCAAAAATAACAAGTGTATACACTATAGTGACCAGATGTCCCAGATTATGTAGGACAGTCCCAGTTTGCCCCACATTGCAAACTGTCTCAGAAAGTGTCCTGGATTGGACACTTTCTGTGACAGAAAGTGCCTCTATACTTAATGGCAAACATAATGCAAATTATATGCATTGTTTGCTGGGAACCAATGGTGCAATGGAAAGAGTTTTTTCGAGTGTAATTAAGTTATGGATGTCAGAAAAAACCAACTGACTGTAGAAATTCTGAAAGCAATACTACAAGTTATATGCAATTTTGCTAATTCTGTGAAGAATTTTATAAAGAAATAGCCATTAAGAAAAATTCACTCTGCTGAAAAATATATTTAATTATATTATTTAATTTATATTGTTTTTATTGTTGAAAGAAGTATGTATTTTTATTATTTCACAAAAATACCAATATTATATAGGTATTTCTGTGAAATAAAGAGAGTATGTGTAAAAAACAAAACAAATATAGGCTATATTTGTTTTTTTTTTTTGTTTTTTTTTTTCAGTGTGATATTTTATTTTATAAGTTTAGTTCAAAGAAATGTATGTATTTAATTTATATTTTGTATGTGAATATTTTTTATAAATAGAAAATTTTAAAGAATATGTATATGTTGTTTTTAGGAGGGAGTTGTAAAATTGACATCTTGCATTGGAATACTAATGATCTGGTCACTTTAGTATACACTGTTAAAAAAATATAGCAAAAGGAGGATGCTGAGTTCAGTGAATAATGAGAGAAACAGAAAACAGATGGCATGGAAGAGTGGTGAAAAATACTAAAACTTAACAGCTACAAGTTGCTCCGTAATAAGAAAAGTATATAGTCTTATGAAGATATATACATAGCAGAGAAATCTCCATATATCTATTATAACCCCAGGGACTCACATCTGGTGAGTATAGGCTTCTAATTTTTCTTGGTGATTCCTTTCGACCTCTCTCACTCTCGCTCTCAGGGTAATTCAGGAAATTTTATTTTTTTGGCCATAAGCCTAAGGCTTCCTTGCACCATTTAATCTCCATGCACACTGTGGGTGACCACCGAGGTGTGAACCATTGTAAGCATTGAGGTATGGCACCCACACCACATGGAGGAATGCCACCCTCTGTGTTACCAGGCAATACCAGGTGGTAGATGACTCTCATCAAATGGTGAAATACCACCACTTTGCTTATTGGAGGCTTGAAGTGGTGGAACCCATGTTTAGTCTCCAGAGCTATGTTCTCGTCAACCCTTCCCCATCTCTTCTATCATGCAGTTTGACTGATGACTTTTGAGGTTATGATGAACATCATGGTGAGATCCAATCTTCATTACATTTTGAGAGTACAGCTCTAAAATGGTATTCGCAGGCTGGCCGCTAGTTAGTACTAGATAAGCTTACTATAATCTTGCTACCTCTACTCTACTCTGCCAGACAGTGACTTGAGGGAGTCCGAGTAGTGTGTATGTGGGGACATTGTTGAGGCCACGTTATGTCGCGGAACTGGGTATATTCTTACCATGTGTACGCCATATCCAAAAATTTAATTACTTCATGCAGCATGTCCCCCCACTTTTTATTACTATTGAATACAAAATGAATTGTCAAACTAACAGAATAAGCTTATCTGTGAAAAGATCTAAACCTCCCAAACACTTCCTAGTTCATTTCACAAATATACATGGTCTCAATTCTAATCTCAACGATGTCCATTTCCACTTGCATTCTGCCAAACCCCATGTACTTTTTCTGACAGAATCTCAGTTATTAGTTGATTCAACCACTGCTCATCTCAGTTGCCCAAATTATTCGCTGCATGATTCCTTCCACCTCAAAGGTGGTACTTGTGCATATTTCCGTTCTGATATTCCCGATCAGAGACTTGATAATTTGGAATCTCCCCTTTTCAGTCTTCTCTGGCTTAAAATCTCTCTACCTCATTGTGCAGATTCATCTGTTGTCTCTACCGTTCCCCCAACTTCACTAATCACTTTGAGCTCTTTGACTTCCTCTCTTTGCAACTTGACTTTCTTCAGTCCAACTTTCCTAACAGTGAGTTAATTTTCCTTGGCGATTTTAATGTTCACAACTCCAGCTGACTTCCATTTTCTAGTCACACCGACCCAGCTGGTCGAGATGCTGAGGCTTTTGCAATTACTAATGACCTTGCACAGATTGTTCATTTACCTACAGTCCGAACCATGCAGCCAACACACTTGATCTTTTTCTCACAAACAACCCTTCTAAGTATACAGTCAAAGTGAGTGGTTCTTTAGCCACCTCAGATCAAAACTCGGTGATTGTCTCTTCTCCAATCGAGCCTTTATTTCATGGCTGTTCCCAACCTCGTATTGTTTGGCATTACAAGAATGCAAAATGAAATCCTGTGAGATTTCCTTTTTGCTTGGTCGGATTACTGTTTCAAAACTTCTGATGGCAACGTTTGCTCAGATTGTGTCAGTGAAATTATTCTTGTAGAAATGGAATCCTTTATTCCAAACTCCACTTTAAAATCTCGGCCATTATCTAAACCTTGGTCTTCCACTAAATGTGCTAAGGGTGTTCAAGAGAAGAATGTTGCATATCGTAATTGGCTTGTTTCCAAATCTTCAGTTTAATTTTCTGCCTATGCCAAAGCTCGCAACAATTGTAAAGCAGCTATTAATCAGTCCAAACTAGATTTTGAACATGCTAAGAGTAGAAAACTTGCTTCTTGCCCTAATGCTAGTAGTAGTAGTAGTAGTAGTGGCATCTGATGCAAGAAAGCAAGCGTATGAGCTTATGCAGCATCAGCCAAAAAAAAAAATTTACGTGACCATTCCCTCCAAATGTTTGTCCAGTTCCTCCTTGTATTTATTTAACCTATCAACTTCCGCAACGACAGATGGAAGTTTGTTCCAGCAATTAACCACCCGCTGGCTAAAGGCAAATTTCCACACATCTATTCTACATCTGTCTTTCCTCAGTTTGAATTTACATCAACTTAGGTTCGTAATGTGAGCAAGTGGAAGAATCCCATCAGAATTCAACGTCCTCAACTCATTCAAGGCCTTATACACCTCAATCAGATCACCTCGTAGGTGTATAAGTCTCCAGCCACTGCAATTTGTAGAACTTAAGCCTCTCTTGGTAAGAGGATCCCATCATTTCCCTCATCAATCTTGTTGCTGTTCTCTGTACATGCTTAAGCAAATCTACATCCTTCCTAAAATGAGGCTTCCAGACCTGTATGCAGTACTCAAGGTAATTGTCCCTCTGCATAAGGCAGTGGCCTGACCATTGCCTTATGCAGAGGGACAATCACCTCCTTTTCCCTGCTTGCAAAACCTCATGACTTGCTCTTGCAGCCTGTCTGCATTGTTCAGAAAACTTCATGTCTGACTGCACAATCACAACCAGGTCGTTTTCATTTTCTACCACCTTAAGTGTAGTACCACACAGTTGGTACATTCCTCTGGGGTTATTTCTATTCATATGCAGAACTTTGCATTTGTCAATGTTAAACTTCAGTTGCCACTTCTCAGCCCATCTTCCCAAATTTTCTAGATCCTGTTGCAGTAGCACACTGCCATTACTATCATTAACAACCCTGCCAACCTTTGTATCATCTGCTTGGTAGCCGAGTATTCTAGTCTCTTGCCAGAGTTATTGGTAGCAACTTTTGCCCTTCACTTTTGCACTTCAGCCAGGGATAAAGCTGACCCGCTAGCATCCTATTTTTCTTCCCACTCCTATATTAATGATCTTGGTAAAACACCTTGCACCATTCCCAACACGTTCCATTCAGTACCTCCTGTGGTCTTCCGTCAAAAAGATGTCAGAAGGATTTTGACAAATCTCTATGCTAAGAAAGCTACAGGTCTTGATCGCATTTCTCCACTTGTTCTCAAAACCTCTGCTCCTGAACTCCTCTTCTTTGCCATCTTTTTTCACTTTCTTATTCCAAAGGTGTTTTTCCTTCTGCTTGGAAATTTGCTCATATCCAGCCAGTTCTAAAAAGGGTGACAAATCCTTCCTATGCAATTATCGTCCCGTTGCAATTACTTCTCCTCTTTCTAAAATAATTCAGAAATCAATTAACCGCCAACTCTTAAACTACCTAGAAACCTTCCGTCTGATCAATGGTCACAAGTATGGATTTCGTCAGTGTCGATCCACTGGTGATATTCTGGCTTATGTTACCCATTTATGGACAAATTCAATGGAAAAGTTCAGGGAAACACAAGCAGTTGCTCTTGACATCTCAAAGGCTGTCAATCATTTGCCATAAAGGTCTCCTAAACAAGTTTCCATCTTATCATTTGCAAACTTTTTTTTTTTTATTAGTTATCCACTTTTCTCTCTGATCGCTCAAAGAGGGTAATGGTAGATGGCTCTCTGTCTGCTAACTTTTCCCCTAATGCTGGTGTCCCCCAAGGTTCAGTTCTTTTCCCCCACTCTTTTCCTCTTATATATTAATGACCTTCTTCCATTGACTGAAAATAATATCCATAGTTTTGCCGATGATAGCACATTGCATTCCACTTTCCATTTTGAGAAATCTTGTCCTGCTCAATCAGCTTCAACTTCTCGAAAATCTGCTACTAATTCCTTAAATGCAGATCTTCAGGTATTTCTCCAGTGGGGCAAAGACAACTTAGTTGATTTCAACCCTTCTAAAACTCAGTCTTGTCTTATATCTCGCAAAGAGGATTCTTCTTCTCCTATACTTATCTTTGGTGACACTCCAATTTCCAGGCAAAATGATATATCTCTTTTGGGGATTACCCTGACTTCTAATCTCTCTTGGCACAAGCACATTACAAATATTGTTTCATCTGCATCTAAAAAACTCATTTTTCTCTTTTGCTCTCGATGTTACTTTTCTTCCAAACAGCTGTTCACTCTGTACAAGTCGCAAATCTGCCCTATCATGGAATATTGTTCCCACATCTGGGGTGGTGCCCCCAAAATCTCTCTCATGAGAAGAGAGCAGTTAGGTTAATTAATGACTCCTCTCTAACACAGTCTCTCTACTCGCTGTCTCATAGACGTATGTTTCTGCTGCATGCCTTTTCTACAGATCCATGGGCACTGTTCTTCTGGATTGGCTTCTATAATTCCCTCTCTCTCTCTCTCTCTCTCTCTCTCTCTCTCTCTCTCTCTCTCTCTCTCTCTCTCTCTCTCTTTCAAAACAGTCCTTACATGTGCTGCCACCAGCCAACATCCATTTACTGTCCAACTTCAAACTCACAGAACCAACTTTTCATCTTCTTCGTTTACTCATTCAACTGCCGTTTTTAGGAACAACCTTCCTTTGTACGTTTTTCCTGAAAATGCAGTCTACAGAAGTTCAAGTCTAATATGAACAAATATCTTCTTTCGTCTTCTCAACCTCCAATCCAAGCACAGTACTAAGTACTATAGGTTCTAATACCTCTCGTGTTTGGGGTTTACATAAAAAAAAAATATATATATATATATATATATATGGCTAATAATACTATATTTGTTCATTTCTTTGTGAATTCAAAGAAGGAAAGACAAAATCAGATCAGCTTTTTTCTTTTGTCTATTAGGCAAATGAAAGACTTAGCAAATCCATCTGACATTATGGATGAATTTCACAGGTACTGCATGTAGATATTTGCAGACCAGACTGTTTGTGTTGAGGAAAAGCTGGCAGCTATGTTTTAATGCAGCAGATTGCAGACAACATCTTGCATTTGGAGAATACCAACTCAGTGTAACCTATTTTTAATGGGGTGGAAAAAAAAAAAGTAAATGAGGAAAGGTAATTGTAAGTTATAATTTTGGGAGATATATTGTCAATTCAGTGTTGACATCTGGCAAAGCAGGTCCATTATTTCTTGTTGGTGATTTAACAAATATTTTCTTGTAGAGATAGAGCTTATAATTGCACTGTAAAAAACAGTTGTAAGATAGACTAATTTTTTCAAATATAGACACTGCACCTAGAAAAAACACCCACACACATTTTAGGGAAGAGTCCAAAGGTGGGCAATGTGCTGGTGGAATCGGCAATATGGCATATGTGGAAAGATTTTGAAAATTTCAAAATGTTTTTTTTTAAGTCAGTGAATTGTTAATTGCTGGAATAAGTTGCCTCCCTGGGTGGCTAAGACTGCCAGCTGGGTAGATACCAATGTGATGGAATCACATAGGTAATTATTTTTTTATTTTATTATTAATTAATTAATTTATATTTTCTTTCATTCTAGGAAGTTACTCGCTACAAGTTAGTCTCAAAAAAAATGGACGAATTGAACTGCAGACAGCTTACGAATCATTAAATGTCTATGAAGATAATGGTTTGTTGTTTTTATTAATATTTAACCCTGATTATGGCAAATATTTGTGCCTCTCACTGGTTGCTTAATTTTATCTAAATATTAATTCATGTATTAGACTCATACTTTCAGTTTGGTTTATGATTCATCTTACTTTTATACTTTAAATGTTCTTTATGCTTCTAGTTTACTTTCATTTGCCTTTATTCAATGTAACTTGTTTATCTCTTTCTTGTTTTTTGCACCCCATTAATTCAAAAAAACATTGGTTATTTTCTGAAGTTTAAAGTTTAAGTTAATTATTTTCTATAGCAGAGTGAAGCTTGCAAAATAATTTTATCAGTTAAAAGTGATTTTGACTTCAATCACTTTTAAATGGAAATGATTAACCATTTGAACAGTTTATTATGAATGCATCTATCCAGAATTATAATGGCGCCTCTGTAGCCAGGTGGGTAGGAGCAGCAGTGCATAGCACACACTTCTTGATTAGACCGGGATTCGAATCCATGACCACCAAATACGGAGGATGCGGCAAGGTCAGGGATTGACCACCGCATATCCCCGAAGCAATATGACCTTAGTTGCTAATGCTCCTAAAAGCCAAATAACAAACAAACAACAACTCAGAATTATTGTTATATTAGTATTAATACTGCTTGTGAGCCAACCTGGCTAGCCGGGTGAGTAAAGTGCCTGCCTGGCAACCCAAAGGTCGCAAGTTTGAATCCCTCCTCGGGCTTGGATCAGAGTAGCGCAAAAACCTTGGGAGGTGCATTATGGCCACAGAAGCTGATGCGCTAACAAAAACAAAAAAAAAAAAAAAAACTGCTTGTGTGAGCTTTGAAAGTTTATATACATCAGCTGCAGAGAAAAAGAAGTTATTTCCATGTTTGTTCCAATATTAATTGTCTGAACCATCCTTAAAGTTATTCAAAGTACTCACTTTCAACATTAGGTGGAAGTTTAATCCAATAATCAAGTATTCTGAGGCTAAATATAATTTCTGCACATCTACATCCTTTTAAATTTATGCCACTTTAAGTGTTAATCTGAGAAAGGGTAAAGATGCTAATAGCATTTTGTTTACTTAATCCTATTCAATCTTTAGACACTTCAGTTAGGTCACTCCACAGATTCCTACTTTCCAGTAACTGCAATTTACTGAACAATACCAGTAACCAGTCTTTTCTGGTAAGATGCACCCCAACCATTGCCTTGTATAATGGTATAATTGGCTCCTTATCCCAGCTAGCAAAGTTACTGTATATCATTGACAAAACATCATGTGCTACCATGGCAGCTGGTCTGCATTACTCAGAGAGCTTCATATCTTATTATTGTTATTATTATAATTAGCCACATGGTGCAAGGAAGCCTGAGGCTTTTGCAGCACCAGCCAAAAAAAAAACCATTTGAGTTACCCCCGAGAGAGAGAGAGAGAGAGAGAGAGAGAGAGAGAGAGAGAGAGAGAGAGAGAGAGAGAGTCAGAAATAAAGGGAATCACCAAGAAAGAGAAGAATGAGCTTCAACAATATAAAATAATTCGTGAGGCATCTTTTCTCCCATGCCACCACTAAAGTTGATCAGAGGTTTGTCAACGCACCCATGCCGACAAAAGGAAGGTCTAAGCAAACATTTTGTTGTAAGGAGGTGAAAACCATTGAAATGTCCTACAACTCTCACTGGGTTGTTGTTGTTATTTGGTTTTTAGGAGCATTAGCAACTAAAGCCATATTGCTCTGGGGATATGCAGTGGTCATTTTGTGACCTTTCCGTATCCTCCGTATTTGGTGGCTCACGGGCTCAAACCCTGGTCTAAACAAGAAGCATGTGCTATGCACTGCTGCTCCTGCCCACCTGGCTACGGAGGTGTCCTCTCACTGGGAATGGATAGCTTGGCAACTGTTGGAACAAGTATGCACAGCTAACACTTTACATATCATTCTACGTAATTATATTAGAACTATTCAAAATTACAACTGCTACCAAAATCAGTAATTATATGGTGCTGCACAAGAGGCATAAGACTGAAAATACGTGTCCATATCAATCTCTCGCATCTTCATACGAAATAATATTTTAATGGACTACTCATATTAATTTGCGAGCACATATTTATTTCATTTGCTCAATAGTAAAATACACAATATAAACTCACTGTTAAAATGGATTATACAGATAACAAAAGTTACCTACCTACCACACAAACACCATCAAAAAGAACAAACGGACTGTATGTTTTTTCATTCTTCCACTACCTTGAGTACCACATAGTTGGCATGTTAATCTGCATTTTTGTCAATATTAAACTTCAAGTGCCAGTTCTCAGCTCACTGCCTAATTTTTCTAGAACTTGTTGCAGTCATTAACCACCATGCCAACCTTTGTATCATCTGCAGACTTCGATATTAAGCCTGATATACCTTTATCAATAAATATAAAAGTGGCACTGCCAAGAAACCATAGAAAATAAGTAGAAGTAGAAATTCTCCTTCTGCCAAAGAATATTATAGGAGGAACCATTTGCCATTTCTTGAGCACTTTATCCAAGAAATGAAAGCCTACATTGTGTAGTGTAATAAATACAATAGCTTATTTACAATAGAATTCTGCATTCAAATTGTGGATGGTTTTAAATTTCAAACTGAGAAAATCATAATTACAAAGTTAAAATAACTTACAGGAATTTAAATATTAAAGAACAGGAAACTTTCCTCACTCGATGCTTTGGAATATTTTTTTTCCCTTACTATTAATTAACCTTTATAACACATAAATTACTGGAATAATTACCTATATGGGTTGTTGAGGCTGACAGTTTGGAGAAATTCAAAGGTCAACTGGATAGCTACCTATGGGAGGAGAGAAATGCATAAAGTTGTCTGTGACCCCAGGGGCTCACATCTGGTGAGTATGGGCTTGGCACATTCAGGGTCCTGAGCTGGATATCATAATTTTTCTCTTCCTTGGTGATTCCCTTCTATTTCTTACTCTTGTTCTCTCTCTCTCTTTCTCTCTCATATATATATATATATATATATATATTTTTTTTTTTTTTTTTTTGGCTTTTATTGACAGACAGAAGACCGGTGAGAAGAACCTCTCAAATACTTTTATTAATACTGGTAATAGAATAGATGGTATGCTTTGACTGTACCAGCGGTACAACTTGGATCTTCGAATAAAAGCCTGAGATTAGCGTGTTTCCAACATGTAGGAAATGAGCCTTCGTTAAGACACGTGTTGAAAGTTGCACAAGAACATCGGGTGCAACAGACCAAATATGTTTGACGGACTTACCCTCAATGAGGTCCGGTCCGGGAGTTTTTCTATTTTTGATTTTATATATGGCTAACGCAACCTCCTCTTCCGTGAAGGGCTCTTCTGTGGCTGATTCTTAGTGTAGCCCTGATTCTTAGTGATGAGGTTTCTGTGTACTTCTGTGTCATGATCAGGATTGTCTTGGTAAATTATTCTGTCTAGAATCTTGTTCATTGTCTCTTCCCAGGAAAGCATCTCCGAGGAGCCCTCAGAATGGATAGTATTTATGATATCCGTGAATCCTACTTTGTTCTTTATGAGTTTGTGAACCAAACCCCAAGGGTTTTATTGCTTTCCGTCTCTACCAGGGCACACCAGGAACTTTGTTTGGCATGATAAACCTTGTTTGTGTATCCTCTCTGGATTGCATTGTATCTTTCCTTGTACTGTGCTACTGTTTGCGGTGGGTGTGTTCTTCATTTTCTTTGTAACTCTTTCCTTGCATGCTGGAGAGAGGAGTGGAGATCTGTTAATCTTTCTGACCACCAGGGAACTAATTTTGGATGTCAGGTACATTTTTTTTCATCGAGGCACATGATGCTTTATGGACTGTCTTGCAGGAAATTAGTTTTCTGGTGGCTATTCATAGTTCAAAAGTGCTCGGCTGAATGGTCGTGAAGAGCAGCTCAGATAATATTCTAAAAGGTATCCCATTAGGCACTTCAAGTGGAGAATCTGATGGAATGGCTAATGCATATATCAAACGGTTAGAGGTATACTGTTTTTAATGCTATATGTTATTAGACGATGATTACTGGTGGTGGTGGTGGTTGCAGTGTCGCATTCTTGCCAGTGCCTTAGTCTGTTGACAAGAGAGAGAAGGTGGAAGTTAATAGCATGATATCCAGATCAGACTCCCCATTTCCCCCGAGCTGTACATAGTTGGCTATTACAAGTCCACAAGAGACGATGAATTCTTCTAGTAGATCTCCTCTGGCATCGAAGGTGGCATTATGAGATTGGGTTGATTGAGCATTTGAGTCAGCAGCTATGATAACATCTGAATTTCGAAGAAGGTCAAGGGCTTGCTCAAGATGAGCAATGCGTGGCTGTATGTCGGTGCCAAATTGGAAATACACCGTGAGAAATGTGTTGCGGATAACAGTTGCTCTGGCCAGATTTGGGCAGCATAGGGAATCAATTCTAGTTTTATTTATTATTTTTTTTTTATGAAAACCCCACACAACAGGTATTAGAACCTATAGTACTTATTACCGTGCATGGGTTGGAGGTTGATGAGACAAAAGAAGATATTTGTTGACATTAGACTTGAACTTCTGTAGACTGTAATTTTCAGAAATACGTATGAAGGAAGGTTGTTAGCATTAGCATTAGTAGAGGCATATGATGCAAGAAAGCAAGCTTATGCAGCATTAGCCTAAAAAATAATAATAATAAAAAAAAAGCCACTTTCATTTCACCCCTCTGTTCGTTCGAAATACCTGTCCAGCTGAGCCTTAAATTTATTTAGGCTATCAACTTCAACAACAAGGGATGGAAGTCTGTTCCATCAGCCAAATACCCGCTGGCTAAAGGCAAATTTCCGCACATCTATTCTTCATCTGTCTTTTCTCAATTTGAATTTATGCCCTCTCAGGTGATTATTCTGAGTAAGAGGCAGAATACTATCTGCATTGGGCATGCTCAAACCCTTCAAGGTTTTATACACCTCTATCAGATCACCTTGCCTGTGTCTAGTCTCTAGACACTGTAATTTGCAGAACATAGGCCTTTCTTTGTAAGAGAAACCCTTTGTTCCATTCACTAATCTTGTTGCCCTTCTCTGTACCCATTCCAACAGCTCTACATTCTTCTTGAAATGAGGCCTAGAGACCTGTATACGTACTCAAGGTGTCGCTTGACAATTGGCTTATATAAGGGAATAATCACCTCCTTATCCCTGCTAGAAAAAGTCCTGTATATCGTTGACAAGACACCATGAGCTGCTCTTGCAGCCCATCTGCACTGCTCAGAGAAACTTCATATCTGCCTGCACAATTACCCCCAGGTCCTTTTCATTCTCTACCCCTGTCAGTGTAGTACCACAGAGTTGATACATTGCCCTCGAAGGATTAAATTGAAATCATGACTCTGACCAGAGCAGCAAAGCAAAAGGCTCAAGCTAATGGGAGTGCTGTGGCTCAGGGGAGAACTGAGGGGGGCAGTTGCCCTCTGAATCAGCCTATTAAAATGCACTACTTGCTTGATGTTTGTGGGCAGTCAGGTACGGGACATGATACTGCCATGGGGGATGTCTTTGTGTGTGCACGCGATGCAAGGAGTGTAAGCAAATCAGGCGACAACTCAGCATTGTTATGGGCCTATATGAGAGCTTGGAGGACAGGGTGGATGCCCTCGAAGGATTAAAAGTGAGGGCCCATCAAGCTCTCAGCTGCCCACACCAATGCCAGAGCTTGCACTGGTCATCGCGCAACACAGCGGCAGCCCCCAAGGCAGAATGCACTGGTCCCAAAGGAACTAGTAGTTGTTGGTGACTCTATTGTCAGGGAAACGGGAAACATGCTTTGTAAAAAGGATAGGTGGAACAGGACCAGGGTATGTCTGCCAGGGGCAAAGGATGATGACGATGTAGAGCGGATATCATCTTTTAAGGGCACAAAAGGTGATATAGTTGAACACGTTGGCACTAATGATATTAAGAGTAGGAGACCGGCGGAATTACTTAACAAGTACAGGTCACTGTTGAAAAAAAGCCGTGAATAAGGGTTGAATTTGAAAGTGTCTGCAATTCTGCCCAGACACGATAGGAGGGAGTATATGATGAGAGCCCTGTCAATCAATTCGTCTCTGGGGATTGTGCAAGGCTCAAGGGGTAGAATTTTTTTCAGCCTGGTCTGTACTTGTTAACAGGAGAGACTGCTTCTACAGGGATGGGATACACTTAAATAGAAAGGGTGCAAGAATGTTTGCTGATGCTATCGAGGCAGTGTTAGGTGGGTCGGAAAACTGCTAGATTGGGGGGATACAAGGACTAATAGATTAACAGCAGCCACTGGCAGATGTGAAAGTGATTCTTGCACTGCTTCTATTGGAATGAGCAGAAACCTGGAAAACAAGATGGAGAATATTTCAGAGACTGCTGGGAATCATTGGGGTACAAATAAACACATAGGGTGTGTTAGGGTAGCTAAGAAAAAGAACAGGTGCATGTATACTTGCGTGTACACCAATGCTAGGAGTTTAGTAAATAAATTTGATGAATTTGAGGTATTGCTCAAAACATCAATGGCAGATATTGTGGGGATTTCAAAGATGTGGTGTCACACAGTTATATAGAATGCAGAACTGGAATTTGGGGAGTACAATGTCTACAGAAAGGATAGACAGGATAGGAAGGGAGGAGGAGTTATGCTATTAGTTAAGAAATACATAAAATCCAAGGAAGTGAAGCCAGGCGCCTCCGTAGCCAGGTGGGAAGGAGCAGCAGTGCGTAGCACACGCTTCTTGATTAGACCGGGGTTCGAGCCCGTCACCACCAAATACGGAGGATGCGAAAGGAAAGGTCAGGGAACGACCACCGCATATCCCGGAGCAATATGGCCTTAGTTGCTAATGCTCCTAAAAAAAAAAAAAAAAAAAAAACCAAGTGAAGCCAGTCGACATTGCTGGACAGTGCAGTGTTGAGTCAGTTTGGTGTGACATAAGCATAGGGAAATCAAAATTGAGAGTAGGAGTGTGCTCTAGGCCTAATGACTCTGATGAGTATAATAAGAAACTGTACGGGGAAATAGAGTGTGCCAGTAAATCAGAGAGTCTTATAATGGGAGATTTTAATTTCCAAGATATTGACTGGAATTTGGGGGCTGGTCACTCACACACTAGCAAGACTTTTGTGGATTTATTGGATGATTGTGTTCTACATCAGCATGTTCAGGAGGCAACTAGAGGGAGTAATACTCTTGATTTGATTATCAGTAGTAATTCTTCATGCATTAAGAATCTGCAGATAAATGAACCACTAGGTGGCAGTGATCACAGTGTGCTGAAGTGGGATTTACTCAAAGAGGTAACTACCATTAGGGGTGAAGG
The DNA here is from genome assembly GCF_048544385.1 of Mastigoproctus giganteus. Classification (NCBI taxonomy): domain Eukaryota; kingdom Metazoa; phylum Arthropoda; class Arachnida; order Uropygi; family Thelyphonidae; genus Mastigoproctus; species Mastigoproctus giganteus. Next base: position 227,229,586 of record NC_143583.1, on the reverse strand, counting down.
GAAGGGTTATTGCTTCCGTAAAGGCGACTACGATGGACTGAGACAGTATTTAAATTCTATACAGTGGGACCAATTGATGATGTTACCAACAGCAAATTCAAAATGGGAAGTATTCAAAGAACTTATCTTGGAAGCTACTAGGCTTTACATACCAACTAAGAAATATTGTTCAAGGTTTAGGCCTAAGTGGATGTCAGATGAACTAATGAGACACATGGCAGAGAAGAAAAATGCATGGGATACATAAAAATTAACACGTGACACAGAAGCCTATGATAGATACAAGTTGATCTGCAACCAAGTTACAAAGGAGGTTAGGCAGGCGAAGGCAGATTACGAGAAATCTTTGGCAAGGGATGCAAAGAAAAACAGCAAAGAGTTCTTTACTTATGTAAACTCTAGAAGGAAGGGGATGAATCAGATTGGTTCACTTGATATTGATGGTTCAACTGTTGATGATCCTGCTCAGGTAGCTAACACACTGAATGAATATTTTGCATCGACATTCACACATGAAGAGTTATTCATCGAGGGGAATGCCAGAGGTGTAATCAACTCTGGCAGAAAGCTAGAGAATCTTGTAATAATTGAGAGTAAAGTCGAGGAGAAATTGTTGAAGATAAATACAAGAAAGGTACCTCGGATAGATGGGATCTATCCAGTTATATTAAATTAAGCAGCAAAGGAAGTAAGCAAACCTTAGCCATAATTATGAGAGCTTCCTTGGACTCATGGGAGGTACCCATGGACTGGAGATGTGCAAACGTGACCCCAATTCACAAAGGAGGATCAAAGGGCGACACAAGTAATTATAGACCTGTTAGTTTAACTTCTGTTCCTGGAAAATTAATGGAGGCACTGGTTAAAGAAGCACTGCAGAATCATCTAGACAAGACTTCAGTTATAGCTCAGACACAGCATGGTTTTGTTAAGGGGAAGTCTTGCTGACCAATTTGATTGGATACTATGATGCAGTCACAAAAGACCTGGATTCAGGGAATAACTTTGATATTATATACTTGGATCTTAGAAAGTATTTTGATACTGTTGCACATGGAAGACTGCTGCACAAATTGGAGCAGTGTGGCATTGGAGGCAAATTGCTGCTATGGATAAAGGGGTGGTTGAGGGGGAGAAGACAGAGAGTGGTAATCAATGGACACTGCTCATCGTGGAGTAATGTTATTAGTGGAGTCCCTCAGGGTTCAGTATTGGGTCCATTATTGTTTTCTGTATTTATAAATGATATTGAAGATGGTATATCAAGCTTAATGTCCAAGTTTGCAGACGATACGAGGGTTGGCAGGGTTGTCAAGGACACTACTGACACTATGCTACTGCAACAGTATCTGGAAAGGTTGAGCAGATGGGCTGAGAGGTGGCAAATGAAGTTTAACATTGACAAATGTAAAGTATTACATATGGGAAACAGCAACCCCAGAGCAACGTATCAGTGGTACTACACTGACAGTGGTAGAGAATGAAAGAAACCTGGGGGTGGTTATGCAGGCAGATATGAAGTTTACTGAGCAGTGCAGACGGGCTGCAAGAGTAGCTCATGGTGTATTGTCGATGATATATAGGAATTTTTCTAGCAAGGATAAGGAGGTGATTATTCCCTTGTATAAGGCAATGGTCAGACCGCACCTAGAGTACTGTATACAGGTCTGGAGGCCTCATTTCAAGAAGGATGTAGAGATGCTGGAACAAGTACAGAGAAGGGCAACAAGATTAGTGAGTGGAGCAAAGGGGTGCACTTATGAAGAAAGTGCACTTACGTTTTGCAAATTACAGTGTTTGGAGACTAGCCGGCAAGGTGATCTGATAGAGGAGTATAAAGCCTTGAATGGTTTGAGCATGCTCCATGCTGATTGGATTCTTCCTCTTGCTCAGAATAATCACGTGACAGGGCATAAATTCAAATTGAGTAAAGACAGATGTAGGATAGACGCGAGGAAATTTGCCTTTAGCCAGCGGGTGGTTGGTTGCTGGAATAGACTTCCATTCCCTTGTCGTGGAAGTTGATAGCCTCAATAAGTTTAAGGCTCAGCTGGACAGGTATTTCGGATGAACAGAGGGGTGAAGTGGAAGTGGTTACTTTTTATTTATTTATTTATTATTTTTTTTTCCTGATGCTGCATAAACTTGCTTTCCTGCATCAGATGCCTCTGCTAATGCTAATGCTCTGGGGTTGCTGTTTCCCATATGTAGTACTTTACATTTGTCAATGTTAAACTTCATTTGCCACCTCTGAGCCCATCAGCTCAACTCTTCCAGATCCTGTTGCAGCAGCATAGTCTCAGTAGTATCCTTAATAACCCTGTCAACTTTTGTATCATCTGCAAACTTGGACATTAAGCTTGATATACCATCATCAATATCATTTATAAATACAGAAAACAATGATGGACCGAACACTGGACCCCGTGGGACTCCACTAATAACATTAGTCCATGATGAGCAGCGTCCATTGATTACCACTCTCTGTCTTCTCCCCCTCAACCATCCTTTTATCCATACCAGCAATTTGCCTCCAATGCTACACTGCTCCAATTTGTGCAGCAGTCTTCCATGTGCAACAGTATCAAAAACCTTTCTAGGATCCAAATATTTAATATCAAAGTTATTCCCTGTATCCAGTTCTTTTGTGACTGCATCATAGTATCCAATCAAATAAGTCAAGCAAGACTTTCCCTTAACTTTCCCATGCTGTGTCTGAGTCTTGTTTAGATGATCCTGCAGTGCTTTCTTAACCAGTGCCCCCATTAATTTTCCTGGAACAGAAGTTAAACTCACAGGTCTATAATTACTTGTGTCAGCTTTTGATCCTCCTTTGTGAATTGGGGTCACATTTGCACATCTCCAGTCTATGGGTACCTGCCCTGAGTCCAAAGAAGATCCTTTATCCTTGGCTGAAGTGACAACAGAACCATCTTGTTTTGATAGAGGTGGGAGCAGAGATTGGGGGGGCACCTCCCTAGCCAGGTCAGCTGGAGCAGCAGTTCGTAGCACATGCTTCTTGATTAGACCCAGGTACCGGCCTTTGACCAACAAATACGAAGGATGCGGAAAGTCAGGGAATAACCACCGCATATCCCTGGAGAAATATGTCCTTAGTTGCTAATGCTCCTAAAAACCAAACAACAGCAACAATAGCAGAGATGATCAAACGTTGTGGCCAATAGCTTTGGCAAGAGACCAAAATTCTTGGCTATCATTTGGGGAAGAAATAAGTTTTATACCATTAGCCTGTTCAAAATCTAGTTTGGGTTGATTAATTTTTTTACAATTGTTGCGAGCTTTGGTGTAGGCAGAAAATGAAACTGAAGAATTAGAAACAAGCCAATTACGATATGCAACATTCTTCTCTTGAATAGCCTTAGCACATTTATTGGAAAACCAAGGTTTAGATAAAGGACGAGATTTTAAAGTGGAGTGTGGGATAAAGGATTCCATTCCTGCAAGAATAATTTCACTCACACGATCTGAGCAAAAGTTGACATCAGAAGTTTTGAAACAGTAATCCGACCAAGGAAAAGAAGAAAAGAAGTCTCGGAGGTCATCCTATTTTGCATTCTTGTAATGCCAAACAACGCGAGGATAGGAATAGCCATGAAATAAAGGTTCCATTGGAGAAGAGACAATCGCCAAGTTTTGATCTGAAGTGCCTAAAGGACCTCTCACTTCGACCGTGTGCTTAGAAGGGTTGTTTGTGAGAAAAAGATCAAGCATTAAAAAGATCAAGCTGTATGATTATGTTTGTCCAGTATTCTTGTAGGTAAATGAACAATCTGTGCAAGCTCATTAGTAATTGCAAAAGCCTCAGCATCTCGACCAGCTGTGTCGGTGTGACTAGAAAACGGAAGCGAGCTGGAGTTGTTAACATTAAAATCACCAAAGAAAATTACATCATTGTTAGGAAAGATAGACTGGAGAAAGTCAAGTTGCAAAGAGAGGAAGTCAAAGAGCTCCAGTGATTAGTGGAGTTAGGAGAATGGTAGAGACAACAGATGAATTTGACACGAGAGGCCCCGGGTGCCAAGTGAATTTGAGGTCAAGCTTTCAAAGTGCGAATAATATTGCGATTCTTCAGAGAGATAAAAGTTCATTTTAAGTTATATCGTTCTCTGCCAGCTGTTCTTTTATACCCTAGTTCTGCACTTGGAAAATCGCAATAAGAAATGAAAATCACCTTTCTTATTTAGCATTAGCATTAGTAGAGGCATTTGATGCAAGAAAGCAAGCTTATGCAGCATCAGCCAAAAAAAAAAAAAAAAAGTAAAATATATAAAAAAAAAATAACCACTTCCATTTCACCCCTCTGTTCGTTCGAAATACCTGTCCAGCTGAGACTTAAACTTATTTAGGCTATCAACTTCCACGACAAGAGATGGAAGTCTGTTCCACCTACCAACCACCCGCTGGCTAAAGGCAAATTTCCGCACATCTATCCTACATCTGTCTTTCCTCATTTTGAATTTATGCCCTCTCAGGTGATTATTCTGAGCAAGAGGAAGAATCCCATCAGCATTGAGCATGCTCAAACCATTCAAGGCTTTGTACACCTCTATCAGATCACCTCGCTGGTGCCTAGTCTCCAGACACTGTAATTTGCAAAATTTAAGCCTTTTCTCGTAAGTGCAACCCTTTGTTCCATTCACTAATCTTGTTGCCCTTCTCTGTACTCATTCCAGCAGCTCTACATCCTTCTTGAAATGAGGCCTCCAGGCCTGTATACAGTATTCTAGTTGTGGCCTGACCATTGCCTTATACAAGGGAATAATCACCTCCTTATTCCTGCTAGAAAAATTCCTATATATCATTGACAATACACCATGAGCTACTCTTGCAGCCCGTCTGCACTGCTCAGAGAACTTCATATCTGCTTGCACAACCACCCCCAGGTCCCTTTCATTCTTTACCACTGTCAGTGTAGTACCACAGAGTTGATACGTTGCTCTGGGGTTGCTGCTTCCCATATGTAGTACTTTACATTTGTCAATGTTAAACTTCATTTGCTGCTTCTCAGCCCATCTGCTCAACATTTCCAGATCCTGTTGCAGTAGCATAGTGTCAGTAGTGTACTTGACAACCCTGCCAACCTTCGTATCATCTGCAAACTTGGACATTAAGCTTGATATACCATCATCAGTATCATTTATAAATACAGAAAACAATAAAAGACCCAATACTGAACCCTGAGGGACTCCACTAATAACATTAGTCCACGATGAGCAGTGTCCATTGATTACCACTCTGTCTTCTCCCCCTCAACCACCCCTTTAACCATAGTAGCAATTTGCCTCCAACGCCACACTGCTCCAATTTGTGCAGCAGTCTTCCATGTGCAACAGTATCAAAAGCCTTTCTAAGATCCAAGTATATAATATCAAAGTTATTCCCTGCATCCAGTTCTTTTGTGACTGCATCATAGTATCCAATCAAATTGGTCAGGCAGGACTTCCCCTTAACAAAACCATGCTGTGTCCGAGCTATAACTGAAATATTTATTACATTTATTATATGAAATATTTATTACATATATTTCTTTATTTACTAACTAACCAACTTCTCTAACCACTTGGCCTCCTCGCGGCACTGCTAGCTGCCTCCCCGTGGCAGGGCCGGAAACCTCGGAGGGAAAGTTAACCCCTCCAGATCAAAAAGGAGCTAACAATGAAATATGACAATTATACTGAACTTGAGCAGCCTAGGCGCTCACCTAGTACTAACAGCAATGCTGATCATGACACTGACCATGACACAACAAAGTGAAAAAGACTGCACAAAGACCCAGAACAACAGGAATGCCATCTTCGTCCTATCATTCTTTCTCTCTCGGACAAGCCTAGTACTTTATCACCTTTTCTCATATAAAAATGCTTCGATAGTGTGGCGGACTCTTCCAAAATGGTGAGAAGACTCAGATCTGGAGTCCTATTGGTCAAAACATTCTAGAAAGTCATAAACATTCTGAGACTCTGATGAATCTTATCAACATTTGGCGGTCTACCCATACAAGTCAACGGAGGTATTTAATGTTGCATGTGGTCTACCCCACATGCAACATTAAATACCTCCAAGGGAGTAATTGCAGATTGGAATCTATTGAATGTAACAGAAGCTGAACTGATCCAGGAACTGAAACATCAAAAAGTGATCCAAGCCAAATGCATCATGATTAGGAAAGATTGAGATCTTATTCCCACCCATAATATCATATTGACATTCAGAACACCTATCTTACCATCTAGTGTCAAAGCTGGCTATCTCAACTGTCGAGTACGACCTTATATTCTGAATCCTATAAGATGCTACAAGTGCCAAAAATTTGGCCACTCACAAATGGCTTGTTGAGGAGTTCCAGTCTGTCCAAACTGGTCAAAAGATCATTCCCAATCAGACTGTGATGCTAAAACATCGCAATGTCCGAATTGCAAAGGCTCACATCCAGCTTACTCCAAATCATGTGATCTCTGGAAAACAGGGAAAAAAAATCCAGAAGTATATGGTAGAGTGAAAAGTTACTTATCAAGAGACAAAAAAGCAAATTATGCTGAATACACAACCAAGAACACATATGCAGCAGCATTGCAAAAATACCAATCAACGGCAACACAAACTGAAGTCTCAGTACCCCCAACCATATCGATTGCAGATTGGGCCCAATCTATTCTGTCATCATTGATGAAACCAACTTCTAAGGAGCAAAAGGTAGTAGACAGAGCCAACAACACCCAGTCACAGTTCCACCAACTCCACCACAGAGATCATCAGATAATACAAAATTGAAAATGGATTCAGCTCCAAATAGGAAGATAAAAAATACCACATTAGTAAACATGGATAATAACAATTATGCAGACCCAAATGAACCTATCCTAGACCTTCACACAGAAGATGACATGGACACTGTGCAGTGTCCAGTGTTTACACAGAAGATGACATGGACACTGGAAGCCCAATGTTTCAAAGAAGAGAGAAAATGAAGCTCAATTGACATAAACACCCTGCAAACAAAAAAGAGTCAGAACCAGCCTCATGTAACAAAACCAAATAATGCATTATATCATACAATGGAACTGTAGAGGAATCCACAGTAACATTGATCATATCCACGAACTGATTGGTCGTTATCATCCTATAGGCATCTGCTTACAAGAGACAAATTTAACACCACATATCTCTCTCAGTTAAAAATTATACTCTTTTTAGAAAAGACAGATCTGACACAAGTAATGCTCATGGAGGGGTAGCAATACTCCTAGATTCACGAGTGCCCTGCAAACATATTCCATTACAAACCTCGATCGAAGCTGTTGCGATGTGTATGGTGATTGGTATTACTGTGACACTTGCCTCTATCTACCTACCACCCAGTGAATCCATTCACGAACTTGAGGACCTTATTCTCAGTTGCCAACCCTATCTGTTTATTGGGGGACTTTAATGGACACCATCCATTGTGGGGGTTCTCCCAATGCAGATGAACGAGGACAACTTATTGATATGCTCATTGACAGACAGAACCTAACTATACTGAACACTGGCTCACCAACCTACATCCACCTCTCTCTACAGGAACAACCTCCGCAATAGACCTCTCTATCTGCTCTGCATCCCTCTTTCCTAGTATTCAGTGGATGGTCCTTGAAGATCCGCTCAACAGTGATCACTTTCCCTTAATATGTAAAATTCAAATATCAAATTCCATAATATCAGAAAACCATACAAATTGGAAATTTTCTAAGGCAGATTGGGCAAAGTACACTTCACTCGTGTCTTTTGATCATCAGATTATTAAAACCGGTCCTATTGACACAGTTACTGATCACATTGCAAAACAAATACTAGCAGCTGCATCTTCTGTGATTCCACAATCGCAGTCAACAATCCATAGAATCAGTAACTATTGGTGGAATGAAGAGTATAAAAGAGCAAAAAAAGAAAAAACCGAGCGTGGAATTTGTTTCGTAAACATCCTACCACTGCCAATCTCTTAAACTACAAGCAACTTAGAAACTCGGGAAAACAAATTCGGGAAAAAAGCTAAAAAAGATTCTTGGATTTGATTTGCAAGCTCAATTAATAAAAATATTGATACAAGAAGAATATGGAGAAAAATAAAACAGTTAAATGGCAAATTTCCTACATTATCCTCCCCGCTTCTGAAATGGAATGGGCAGGAGCTTTCTACTCTTGCTGAGATTGCGAACGCCTTACGGACGGTATTCTCACAGTTGTCTGCCACTTCAGCATGAAACCCATCATTCTAGAAGATTAAAGTAGCAGCAGAAAAATCCCATCTGAACTTCAGATGTACATCTTCTTTACTCTACAATCAACCATTTACGTTGTTTGACTTCAAGAAGTTATCTACCTCAAAAAATAGTGCTGCAGGCCCCAACGGAATATATTACATAATGCTCCAATACTTAGATAATAAATCTGTCTCTTCATTGCTGAGCTTTTTCAATCGCATCTTCCTTGAACATTCTTTCTCTAGTTCCTAGCACTCCTATATACTGGCAATTCCCAAACTAGGGAAAGATCATTATATTCCTGAAAACTATAGACCTATTTCTCTCACCAGCTCCTTAAGTAAAACTCTAGAAAAAAAAATTCACCGTTGACTCACTTGGTTCCTTGAATCTAAAAATCTAATTTCTGATAATCAATTTGGCTTCAGAAAGAATAGATTAACCCTAGATCTCATGGTTAAAGCAGAAACAAACATCAGGAACTCTTTCATCAGGAATGAGCATCTCATCATGGTATGCCTGGACATATTTTGACACCATGTGGCACTTTGGTATCCTGAGAGAGCTCCATTCCCTTAACCTGAGAGGCCACTTACCATATTTCAAAAAGAACTTCTTTCAGTATTGATCTTTTCAAGTTCGATACAGACAAGTTCTCTCTCAAACATATATATAGTATATATATGTTTGAGAGTATATATATATATTCAAACATATATGTACTTGTTAACAGGAGAGATTGCTTCTACAGGGATGGGATACACTTAAATAGAAAGGGTGCAAGAATATTTGCTGATGCTATCGAGGCAGTGTTAGGTGGGTCGGAAAACTGCTAGCTTGGGGGGAGACAAAGACAAATAGATTAACAGTAGCCACTGGCAGAGGTGAAAGAGATTCTTGCACTGCTTCTATTGGAATGAGCAGAAGCCTGAAAAACAATATGCAATATATTTCAGAGACCTGGAAGTCATTGCGGTACAAGTAAACACATGGGTTGTGTTAGGGTAGCTAAGAATAGAAACAGGTGCATGTATACTTGTGTGTACACCAATGCTAGGAGTTTAGTAAATAAATTTGATGAATTTGAGATTTTGCTCAAAACATCAAAGGCAGATATTGTTGGGATATCAGAGACATGGTGTCACACAGATATAAGGAATGCAGAACTGGAATTTGGGGAGTACAACGTCTACAGAAAGGATAGACAGGATAGGAAGGGAGGAGGGGTTATACTATTAGTTAAAAAACACATAAAATCCAAGGAAGTGAAGCCAGTCGACATCAATGGACAGTGCAGTGTCGAGTCAGTTTGGTGTGACATAAGCATGGGTAAATCAAAATTGAGAGTAGGAGTGTGCTATAGGCCTAATGACTCTGATGAGTATAATAAGATACTGTACAGGGAAATAGAATGGGCCAGTACATCAGAGAGTCTTATAATGGGGAATTTTAATTTTCCAGATATTGACTTGTGTGTTGGTCACTCACACATTAGCAAGGCTTTTGTGGATTTATTGGATGATTGTTTTCTACACCAGCATGTTTGGGAGGCAACTAGAGGGAGTAATACTCTTGATCTGATTATCAGTAGTGATTCTTCATGCATTAAGAATCTGCAGATAAATGAACCACTAGGTGGCAGTGATCACAGTGTGCTAAAGTGGGATTTACTCAAGGAGGTAACTACCATCAGAGGTAAAGGGAAGGGTTTTTGCTTTCGTAAAGGCGACTATGATGGGCTGAGACTATTTAAATTCTATACAGTGGGACCAACTGATGATGTCACCAACAGCAAATTCAAAATGGGAAGCATTCACGGAAGAACTAATCTTGGAAGCTACCAGGTTTTACATACCAACAATATTTACATACCAACAATTACATACATACAATATTGTTCAAGGTTCAGGCCTAAATGGTTGTCAGATGAACTAATGAGACATATGGCAGAGAAGAAAAATGCATGGGATACATACAAATTAATGGGTGACATGGAAGCCTATGATAGATATAAGTTGGTCTGTAACCACGTTACAAAGGAGATTAGGCAGGCAAAGGCAGATTATGAGAAATCCTTGGTAAAGGATGCAAAGAAAAACAGAAAAGAGTTCTTTACCTATTTAAACTCAAGAAGGAAAGGGATGAATCAGATTGGTCCACTGGATGTTGATGGTTCAACAGTTGAGGATCCTGCTCAGGTGGCTAACAATCTAAACAAGTATTTTGCATCTACATTCACACATGAGGAGTTATTCAGGAAGGGGAACGTCATAGGTGAAGTAAACATTGGCAGTGAGCTATATGATTTTCTAATAACTGAGAGGAAAGTGGAGGAGAAATTGTTGAGGATAAACATAAAAAAGGCACCCGGGGTGGATGGGATCTAACCAGTTATATTAAAGGAGGCAGCAAAGGAAGTAAGCAAACCCCCGGCCATAATTATGAGAGCTTCTTTGGACTCAGGGGAGGTACCCATAGACTGGAGATGTGCAAATGTAACCCCAATTCACAAAGGAGGATCAAAGGCTGACACAAGTAATTATAGACCTGTTAGTTTAACTTCGGTTCCAGGAAAATTAATGGAGGCACTGGTTAAAGAAGCACTGCAGGATCATCTGGACAAGAATTCAGTTATAGCTCAGACACAGCATGGTTTTGTTAAGGGCAGGTCTTGTCTGACCAATTGGATTGGATACTATGATGTAGTCATAAAAGAACTGGATGCAGGGAATAACTTTGATATTATATATTTGGATCTTAGAAAGGCTTTTGATACTGTTGCACATGGAAGACTGCTGCACAAATTGGAGCAGTGTGGCATTGGAGGCAAATTGCTGCTATGGCTAAAGGGATGGTTGAGTGGCAGAAGACAGAGAGTGGTAATCAATGGACACTGCTCAACGTGGACTAATGTTATTAGTGGAGTTCCTCAGGGTTCAGTGTTGTGTCCATTGTTGTTTTCTGTATTTATAAATGATATAGATGATGGTATATCAAGCTTAATGTCCAAGTTTGCAAACGATACAAAGGTTGGCAGAGTTGTTAACGACACTACTGATGCTATGCTGCTGCAACAGGATCTGGAAAGGTTGATCAGATGGGCTGAGAGGTAGCAAATGACGTTTAACATTGACAAATGTAAAGTACTACATATGGGAAACAGTAACCCCAGATCAACGTATCAACTCTGTGGTACTATGCTGACAGTGGTAGAGAATGAAAAGGACCTGGGGGTAATTGTGCAGGGAGATATGAAGTTCTCTGAGCAGTGCAGACGAGCTGCAAGAGTAGCTCATGGTGTCTTGTCAATGATATACAGTAATTTTTCTAGCAGGGATAGGGATGTGATTATTCCCTTGTATAAGGCATTGGTCAGGCCACACCTTGAGTACTGTATACAGGTCTGGAGGCCTCATTTCATGAAAGATGTAGAGCTGCTGGAACGAGTACAGAGAAGGGCAACAAGATTAGTGAATGGAACAAAGGGTTGATCTTACGAAGAAAGGCTTAAGTTTTGCAAATTACAGAGTCTGGAGACTAGGCATCGGCGAGGTGATCTGATAGAGGTGTATGAATGGCTTGAGCATGCTCAATGCCGATGGGATTCTTCCTCTTGCTCAGAATAATCACCTGACAGGGCATAAATTCAAATTGAGGAAGGACGGGTGTCGGATAGATGTGCGGAAATTTGCCTTTAGCCAGCGGGCAGTTGGTTTGTGGAATAGACTTCCATCACTTGTTGTTGAAGTTGATAGCCTAAACAAATTTAAGGCTCAGCTGGACAGGTATTTCGAACGAATGGAGGGGTGAAATGGGAGTAGTGGTTGTGCTTTTTTTTTTTTTTTTTTTTTTTTTTTTGGCTGATGCTGAATAAGCTTGCTTTCTTGCATCATATGCCTCTACTAATGCTAATAGGATGAAGGATTTCCACAGGGCTCTGTTCTCAGTGCCACTTCATTCACAATAAGAACAAATCACACAACTAAAAATATTCCCAATAGTGTGAATTCATACCTCTCTGCGGACGATCTGACTGTTTCTTGCAGTTCTGTGAACTGCAAGAAACATTGAGCGGTAGCTCCAAATTTTAATTAATAATATTCAGCTACGGATGGCACAGAATGGGTATCGAATATCTTGTCAGAAATCTAAAGTAGTTCACTTTTGTAACAAACGGCAGATGCATCCAGATCCTGAGCTACACTTAAAAAAACATCCTATCCCAGTTGTGAACATCATTTGTCTCCTTGGTCTGATTTTCGATAGAAAATTGAACTTCGTGGAAGACGTTAAATATCTACAGATGTCTTGCCAGAAAAAAATTAACATACTCAATGTTATTTCATCAACATCATGGGGTGCAGATCGGTATACGTTACTTCATTTGTATAGAGCCCTAATCAGATCTTGCCTTGATTACGGTGCACCAGTGTATGATTCTGTTAGGGAGAGCATGCTAGCACAACTTTCCCCTGTTCAACATTCTGCCCTGAGGATTGCTATAGGCGCTTATAGAACTTTGCCAGTTAAAAGTCTACATTGGTGCCCATGAACTCCATCTAAGCCTCAGAAGAAAGATGTTACTTTTCAACTATACAAATAAAATTCAAAGTCTACCTAACCAATCCATTAAGTCGATACTTAATGACCTTCAGTTCCAAATGTACTATAGAAATAAACCCAGGGTAATACAGCCTATTGCTATTATATTGCAGGCATTGTCAGAAACTTTGAATATCCATCTTGATAAAGTTCTCCAAGATCTAATCAATCCAGATCCCCCATGGTACTCTATAAAACCATCCTGTGACAGTTATTTTCTTAACTGTGGTAAGCACTATTTTGCGAATACAACTCCATATTGCCCACACCCAAAATTATTTGCATTTTGCAAAAATATATACGGATGGCTCAAAGTCTGATAATGGAGTGGGTGCCGCAGCCGTCTTCCTCATAAAACCACTTCCATATCACTTCCTCCTGAATGCAGTAGCTATACAGCTGAATTATATGCCATCAGGCTTGCACTAGAGCATATTCTACATATGTCCATCCAAAATAGTATGATATATACGGACTCCCAGAGTGTGCTTTTAGCTTTACAGAACATCTCCTCTCATATACATCCTTTAATAAAGTTCATAAAATCGAAATTGATATTTATCCAGAAATTCCCCAAGTGGTTATCTTTTGCTGGATCCCAGGCCATGCTGGGATACCAGGAAATGAACTTGCAGACTATGCTGCCAAGCATCCAATCAACATAGAATTATCTCACTATTATATTCCATATCCTGACTACAAATGCAATATATGAAAAATATATATGGAACAATGGTCAATTCAATGGCAAGCTCAAACACAAAATAAACTCCATCAGATTAAACCTCTACCACAGTCATGGACCTCCAGCTTCCGTGTAAACAGAAGAGAGGAAGTAGTCTTAACCAGAGCACAAATTGGCCACAGTCAACTTATGCACCTTTATCTTCTCACAGGTAATGATCCTCTGCAATGCAAACAATGCAATTATCCGCTTACAATGAAACATATTCTTGTCGAATATGCTTTGTACACCACTGCCCGGAAAGTCTCATTCAGCCTTCTGCCTAATCTTAAAGAACCCTTGACACTCGACCATATCATAGGTAACGATGCTAATCTGCTGGAGTTTTTCTACCTTATCAAGCAGATAAAATTATATAATCATTTTTGATTGAGGTCATAGTAATTATGATGCATGTACCATTGAGAGGTGAAACATGACCTATGTAGCCCTTGCATCAAAAAAAAAAAAAAAAACCAACTACAACGACACAATGAGGTAGAGAGATTTTAAGCCAGAGAAGATCGAAAAGAGGAGATTACAAATTACCAAGTCTCTGACAAGGAATATCGGAACTGACATATGCACAAGTACCACCTTTGAGGCGAAAGGAATCATACAGTGAATAATTTGGGCAACTGAGATGAGCAGTAGTTGAATCTACCGATAACTGGGATTCTGTCAGAAAAAGTACGTGGGGGTTTGGCAGACTGTAAGTGTAGTGATGACTAGATCTGGACTGTGGACAATGATGGTTGCGAGATAGTGCTGTTATGTAGTTTGAATTTTTCTGTATACTAGGGGATAAGTATGGGCTTGGCAAACCCAGGGTCCTGAGCTGGATATCATCATTCTTCTCTTTCTTGGTGATTTCTCTCTCTCTCAGGGTAACTCGGGAATTTTTTTTTGGCTGGTGATTTCTCTCTCTCTCAGGGTAACTCGGGAATTTTTTTTTGGCTGGTGCAGCATAAACCTCAGGCTTCCTTGCCCCATATGGCTATTAATAATAATAACAACCAGAGACTCTGCCACATATGCAGAAGGGCTCTTGGAGAAGGAGAAGATCAAGATTTAATTCCTTCATGAGGAGATGGATCTGAGATGCCACTGAAGTTGATTTTTGTGCATTTATTTGGCCTATGCAATGTCTGGATGATGGTAAGTATGCTTTCCTGCTTTCCATAATTAGTGTTATTGCATATTATTTCAGCTGCGCTCTTGTAAACAAGGTATGATCCATCTCTCACAGAGTGGTCACTAGGTTTGTTGATGGCTTTACAATTGGCATTTCGGTGGCAAAGTTTTATTGGGGCCTTCTTTGTGAAGGTGGCCGGCTTCTGCACAGTGGCCACATACCGGTTTTTGCTTCAGACATTTGGCTGATATGTGTCCATATCCTAAACAGTTATAACATTTTAGGACTGGTACAAAATCCCTTATACTATGTGAGGATCAGCCTAGAAAGACTTTCTTAAATAATTAATTGTTTTCTGATTCTGGGAGATACTTCTATGATCCAATTTCGGCAATCATGTGCCCTGGTTTTAGTGGGGTATTTGATCTTAATTTCACTGTAAGCATTCTCCTTCTCCATGGTCTCATAAAGATTCCTGATGTAGGTTTCATTAAGTCATTCTTCTGAATGGAGCTTTCTACATCAAATACTATCAAGCTGGTACCCCGAAGCTTGGGGGTCTCGAAGACAAGACTGGTACCCACTTCTGTCCTGCAAGATTTTATCCTTTCTAAGTCAGATTTCGTGGCTGTTTCAAGAATGATTCCTTTGTCCCGACCTTGCAGATACTTTTGATCTTGACATTACCTAGCTTTGGTTTGATAGTCTGAAGAATTTTGTTTTTCACTCCATCACTGTCAGCAATGTCCCATGCACTACAGAGTATTTTTGAGTCTAACAGCACCAGGGATTTACCCCATCTCCGTATATGTTCTTTGTATCGAGGACAGTACACTGTCAAGGCCAGAGGTTTAAAAGTGTTTAGGTCATGTGTTGTGTAATATGTTGTGCCCCTTGTTCATCTGGGTCCCATCAGGTCCCATCAGAGGCCTGGCGGCTAACAAGCCGCCAGGCCTCTGATGGGACCTGATGTTTACGTACTCTGCCACGTGGAGGCCAGCCAAGTGTTCCCTTAAAGTTTGCTCTGGCAGGTCCTGCCACCTATTTTCCTGGGATTTCAGTGGCTAGGACCTAAAAAAATTCTTTTCTTTTGGGCATAGATGGTATATTATATGCTGTTTAGAGGGCTATAAGGGATATGCGCTGGAAGTGATAAGATTTCCTAATAGGTCTGGCATGAATTTTGACATTTTAAATTTGGACATGTGGGGCAGGCACCGTGTAAGCAGAAAGATGGGGGGGTTGGAAATTGGAAGTAAGGGGTCGATAGGGAAGATGACCCCTGTTGAAATAGTGAGGCATGCCCATGCCCCACCAGAGGAGAAAGAGGGGTGGCAGGAGGGGGAGGAGACAGCAGGCTGTTCCTTTCTCCCTTGTCAGGGAAAGAGGAGTAAAAAGCAGGCTAGGCATAGTGTCTAGCTGGGGTGCCATATGGTTGTATGGCAACATAACATGCAATCTTCACCTTTGTGTTAGTCCAATGGAGGTCCGGGTCCAAGTTGCAACCTTCATATTTGTGTTAGTCCGGTAGAGGTCCAAGTCCAGAAGTCTGGTCCAGTTCGTCATGTTCATGTGTTGTATCTACTTCAGGTGGTCACTAGTTCAGAGTTTTGCAGTCATTTCTGGTAGTCATGTCTGTGTTTTCATAGGTTAGTGATGATGTGGCAGGGATCTTTGTCTTTCAAAGAGTTTGTGGGCAAAGACGATGAAAGCCTGGTAATTATCTTCTTCTTCTTGCAATATTATTTCTTCTCGGTTCCTTAGGAAGGAGTTGATGCATGTGTATAGCTGATATCTGAGGTCCTCATAGTTGTCACAGTTGTGGATAAGGTGTTCCCAGGTTTCCTCCTGCCTGCAGTTACAGCTTGTGTTGTTGTAGATTCCCTCTGAAGGAATCGTGTCCCGTTAGAAGGAAGGTGGTGTGCAAGTTGGGGAAAACCAGGACAGGGAGATAGGATATACCCTGTTGACATTGGGTATAAATTTTTTGGTGACTTGCCCTTTTGTTGTAAGATTCCATCTGTTTTGGCAGATAGATTTCAGATGTTCCGTTAACCTCTTATTTTCTGTGGATTTGCTTTTCTGTGGATTTGTGTGAGTCTAGATAAGTTGTGGTTCTTCCTTTTGATTGTTGGTGTAGCAGCCCACAGTGCACAATCTCCAGGTCCAGGGGAAGGAAGCCCACCATGACCTGGAGCGCATGAGTGGTCACTGTGCAGCAGGCTCTAGTTGTTGTCAATAGTATGGATCGGTGGATCGACTCCAGCTGTTTCGTGTTGACTGCTGTGTTTGCTTTCTGATACCAGGCGCCTGCACCATAGGCAAGGATAGGGATGAAGAGAGCTTTGTATAGAAGAGAGAGGGCCCTCTTCTTTAGTCCCCAGTCCCTCCTGGTGATTTTGGTTATCAGGGCCGAGAGCCTCTACAGGTGTCTCCGTAGCCAGGTGGGAAGGAGCAGCAGTGCGTAGCACATGCTTCTTGATTAGACCGGGGTTCGAGCCCAGCACTACCAAATACAGAGGATGCAGAAAGGTCAGGGAATGACTACCGCATATCCCAGAGCAATATGGCCTTAGTTGCTAATGCTCCTAAAAAAAAAACCAAATAACATATAATAACCGAGAGCCTCCTTATTTTGGTTCTGAGGTAACAGAAATGAGATGTGAAGTTCAAGTTTTGGTCTAATATTATTCCTAAATATTTTAGTTCCTGTTTGAGTTTGATGTTCGCTCCATTTATTTTGATTAGTGGAGGTCTACCAGGGCCAAGAGCACCCCTGAGGAGTATTGAGTTTGTTTCTTCGGTTGAAACCATTAGAAGATTCCTCTTGGCCCAATCCTGTAGCATGTGTGTGGCATGATTGCGTATGGCCTCCAGTTGAGCCCTGCTGTCTGCTTGAAGCATCATAATCAGATCATCAGCATATGCCTGTGTAGTGACATTTGGAATATCCAGATTTAAAAACTCATCAAGCACCAGATTCCTGGGGGCAGCCCCTGTAAACTGGTCTGGATATAGAGGTAAAGGGAATGCTGACCATGATTTTCAGTTTTCCAGGTAAGATTTCATTCAGCAAAATAGATTTGATGGGATTTGAGCCTGCTGGAGCCTGGCCAGAACACTGGGCCATCAGAGGGAATCAAAGGCTCCAGCGAAGTCAATTGAGATGAGGAGGAAATATTTCCTGTTACAGTTTCTGACTGCATCGATTATCTTCTCAAGGGCATCAGTGGTGGAGCATCCCCTCCTGAAACCAAATTGGTTTCTTGACATCAGTTGAGCATTCTAGTATCGGTTTTCAATTCTGTAGTAGATGAGTCACTCAAAGAGCTTGCTCAGCATCGACAGCAGAGCGATAGGCCTGGCATGTCCTGGGGTTTAGTGGGGTTTTTCAGGATAAGTCTGACTCTGGCTGTCTTCCACGAAGTTGGAAAGTAACCCCTCTGTGAGGCATTGATTTGCTAGGTTTAATATAGTATCCGGTATCATTTCCACTGCCTTTTTTTAGTATTTCTGGCTCTATTTGATCTTCATCGGGAGTTTTCCTGTTTTGCATTTTCGCTGCAGCTATGTTGAGTTCCGTTATAGTGAAAGGGGGCTACACTGTCTGGGTGGAGTATGGTTCAATATATTATTAATTGAAGAGTGCCAGGACCTGGTGTAAGTCCCTTGAGGTGTTAAGGTGGCAGCAATGACTTCTCCCCTGGGGAATTTAGTAGTGGTGACTTTATACACCACTCCCCAGGGGTCTGCATTTCCCCCTGTGGATACAAGGTCTTCCCAGGAGCATCTCTTTCTTCTTTTAATTTGAGCCGTATATTGGTTCCTGACCTCCCAGTATTGCTGTCTGAGTATGTCAACCTTTTCTTGGGGCCAAGATCTGTGTGCCCTTTGGAACCTTTTTTGGGCATTATTCACTTGCTGTCTTATTGCCTGGCCCACCAGTGGACCACTTTGGGAATGGGCTTCTTCTTACTGATGGCCATGTTTGCTGCTTCAGTTATAAGCTGCATTACTTTTTAAGTAACACAGCTACTTAAATTAAAATGTTTTGGGTCGAAATTCCTGGCTTTTTCCATCAATGTCTGTTGGAATAAGTCTGTCTGCTTTTTGGATGGCGTATCTTGGCGAGAGGAATCTAGGTAGATACTGTGCTACGAGGGAGTGGTGGAGGTCAAAGGTTAGGACTCTGTGGTCCGAGGTGGTCCAGTGTTCTTGTACCACCCAGGGGGAGAGTGCACAAGTGACCGAGAGTTACATCTATATTTGCCTCCCATAGTGTGCTGGAGAAAGTTGATGGTTGATTAGGTCTGTTCAGAACTGCTAGATTACTGTTGGAGATGTAATCCTCCAGGTGCTGACCATTTCTTGCACCCCTACGGTCTGGTCTTTCACTGTGCCAAACAGGGGATCTGCAGTTGGCGTCCATCCTTACTATGAGTTTGGCATTCCGCATTTGTAGTTGGATATTTTGCATATATCTTGTCACGGGCAATATATCTTCTCTCGGATGGGCATATATAGAGGTGACATAAAATTCCCCTGACAGTGAGGCTATATGGGCACATACTGTCCTCCGTAGCCAGGTGAGCTGGAGCAGCAGTGCGTAGCACACGCTTCTTGATTAGACCAGGGTTCGAGCCTGTGACCACCAAATATGGAGGATGCGGAAAGGTCAGGGAATGACCACCGCATATCCCCGGAGCAATGTGGCCTTAGTTGCTAATGCTCCTAAAAACCAAATAACATAAGCACATACTGCCCAGTTTGTACATAGGTCCAAGATCTTGGTTACCACGAGGTCAGGATTTCAGACAGCAATAGGAGCCCATGGGTTGTTTCCATCGACTTGTATGATCTTGTAATATAGGGGGTAGCCTTTTACTTCCTTGTTGTAGGTGTAAGACTCCTGGAGCATTAGTATGTCATAGTTTTCTTCCGTGGCTTTTTTAGCCATTTGTGCGGCAACAGCCTTAGATTTCTGAGCATTGTGCTGTGCAAATTTAATCTTTGTTTGATTATAGTGATTCCTGTTATTCCCCATAGTTGGTTCTGTTTTTTTCTGCAGTCTTAGCCTTTATGTAGATTGGACACTTATTATCCCATATCAAATGGTAGCTTCATTTTTTTACAATTCACACAAATTGCAGGTTCTGCTTTCCTTGGGCAGAATGTGAATTCATGTCCGGTGTCTGCACCATGGCCACAGGTAGGCTGTGTTTGCTTACAGGTGTGGGTCATGTGACCAAAGCGGCAGCACCTGTAGCATTTGGGAACAGCCATGTGCTCACGAAAATGGTGGCTGCCCCAGTTTACATGAATTCTTGATTGTTGGCTCAAAGATTTCCAGGCCGCTGCTGAGAGCTCTATGATCCAATTTATGGCATTTCCATTTCTGGATTTAGTTTTATGTTTGGGCATAACGTGTTGCCCTGATTCTTCCTCCATGAGTGTCTGCTTCAAGTTTTTTCAGTATATTTCCTCTGTTAGTTCTTCTGGGGTTGTCTCTTTGTCTATATGAAATACAATGATGCTTGGCCCTTTCCATCTAGGAGGCACTGCTAGGAGTCCCAGCATTGAAATTTTGGGGTTGCTAATTATACCTTTTATGTCCTCCACAGTTTCTGTCTCAATTAACACCCTTACTTTTCTTGTTTTCTGAATAGATGTAATCTTAGTATGCTTGAAGTCACCCTTCATGCACTACAGTATAAGTTGCGAGATATGATATTTGCACCAAATCACCAGTACAAAGGTTCGAACTATATTAAGTTGTGACTTGCAAAATCTCTAGCTAAATTTAAAAATAAGCTAATGAATGTGATTAAGTCTATTTATTGAAGACCATTTAATGTGTTAATTAAGTGAGAAAGACTGCAAAATTTTCCAAAAAAATTATTGTTCCCAGGAGTTCTAAATTGTTCATATGCACAAAAACAGTGCCACATTACAAACTTGGAACAACTACATTTGCTGGCATAATTGTTCCAAGTTCTCTCTCTAAGAAAGAAGTATATTTTCCCATTATATTTCAGGTGAAAAAAAAATAATTTTGTCTATCAAGTACTTTTTCGTTTTGCGATTGATGTGTCTCAAGGTACACTTTGCATTGTCTTCAGCACTTTGTGCCATTCTATATGTGATTTCACGGTTTTGAAAAGGATGTCACATATGTTTATAAAACAAAATTGTTTGCTTGTTTTCCACTCTCCCTTTACTTTTGTTTATTTTATTTATTTATTATTATATTTTTAATAGCTTGATCAAAATTCATCTCTGTGACAATAGAGAATAAGTCACAGGAAAGCACAGTTGACTTTCTGTACATAAAACAGCACTGCTTTTGTATGTAAAACAGGAACAGAAATAAATTAAAAGCTTCTTCTTATGCCCTGTAAAAGTTGAATACATCACTTCGCTGTTACCACTGAGACAAGTGCAGTGAGTTGTAAAAATTTACTGTGAAACGTGACTATAACAAGCATGGATGGGAAATTTATGCTGCATAAATTGACCCTTCCCCATAATTTCCTGAAATAGACTACCCTAAGTCTTCAAGTAAAGGCAGCAGATAAGATGGGAGAATGAGCAGAATGGCTGATAAAATTCAGTAATTTATGCATTTGAATTTAGTTAATCCTTCAATAAATAAAAATTAATGTTATTTATGTAATAAGCATGGCAGCCATTAAAATTTGATGAAAAAACAATATCGATGTCCTATGGGAGATAGTTGAGTGGAGTAATGCTAGAATGGCATCATGCAATAGCATTAAAACAAAAAAAAAAAAACAACTGATTCTGTCCAACCTTTTAGGTTTCAGAATCTCGAAATCTGGAAGTATGGGACCCCAAATATGGGGATCCCATACTTCCGGATTTATTTATTTATTTATTATTATTTATGTATTTTTTTATTTATTATTATTTTTATTATAGGTATGGTGGATGCTGCTTATTGTGATCCCTTCAAGACAGTTTCATTGATAACATAACCAATGAAACATGAATTCAAGCTGTTCACTGAAATATAAATCGCTGAAATATTTTACTGATGCAGAGAGGAAATGTGTAGATAAAAAGGTGGAGGTGGACAGAAAGAAAAAATTAAAATCAAGCAATAAAAATACTTTAATTTTAATGTCCTCTATTTGTTTGAGAAAGGCACCAATAAAAATGAAAATGTCATAAGGTTTCTGGAAATTCATATATACGATTAAAAACAAACAAAAAAAAAAAAAATCAAGAATTAGAAAATTATTATTATTATTAGTCGTATGGTGCAAGGAAGCCTGAGGTTTTTGCTGCACCAGTCAAAAAAATATGTCCTGGTTATCCTGAGAGAGAGAGAGAGAGAGAGAAAGGGGGGGGGGAGGAATCACCAAGAAAGGAAAGAATGATGATATCCAGCTCTGGACTTTGGGTGTGCCAAGCCCATACTCACCAGATTTTTGGACTTCATAAAAGTGATAACATTATATGAATAAGATTATCCATGATCACAATAAATGTTGTACCTGTATAAGGAATAAAATTTAAGCCATGCTCTTAGTCATGCTACTATTATTATTGGAAAAGTTTTGAAATTTTTTTTTTTATGATATAAACTGATGAAAATATATTCACTGAAGTTTCTCTATTTTTTTTTTTTTTTTTTGCAAACAGCGAATTATCATCTTATGATACCTACTTCTGCACCCTACACCAGTCCATCTGATTCAAAGACTGTTCAACTAAAATTTGAAGGGAAGTCTATGCCTTCTTTTCCATTAATATGTCTTATACAAGGAAGAGGTAAGCACATCCTTAAATTATATATTATATGGCACACTAATAGTATTAGTGTTATAATGGGGGCTAAATGATGCATGGAAGCAAGCTTTTTCTGCATTTGCTAAAAAAAAAAAAAAAAAAAAAAAAAAATCCTTCATACTATTCCTGTCATCAAAACATGCCTGTTCAATTCTGTTCAATTGTGCTTTGAACTTTATCTGACTATGCACGTTGATCACTGTGGCAAGCAGTTTTCATTCCAGTGGTGTATAAGCAACCTGAAAGTAAACTTATGAGACCCAACTTTCTATCACTATCCAGTTTTGCATTTATGTAGATGGTTCTTCTGTCTTTTGTCAGTAACAATATACCTCCCTCATTCATTCTCATACGCCTTTTTTAAGTCCCCTAAGATGTCTAGTTGCCAAATTTATAGGCCACATTTTAACATTAGCGTTAGTAGAGGCATATGATGCAAGAAAGCAAGCTTATGCAGCATCAGCCAAAAGAAACCTTCCCATCCATTCGATCCAAAAGTTTGTCCAGTTCTTCCTTGAATTTATTTACGCTATCAATTTCCACAACAACAGATGGAAGTTTGTTCCAGCGATCAACTACCCACTTTATAAGCTGTTTATAAGTTTCATATGGATATTGATTACACCCTTCACAAATCTAGTTGTCCTTCTCTGAACTTGTTATAGAAATTCTCTTTCTTCAAGTGTGGCCTCCAGACCTGAACACATTTTTAATGTAGTTTCATCCATCTTATAATAAGGTTCAGCGATATCTTGTTTACTTACTTGTAAAGGTCCTGTATACCATGGATAAAGCATTATGTGGAGAATTTTCACTGCTTAAAGAATTTTATGTCTAATTGAACCATACCCCCCCCAAGTCTTTTTTGTCCTGTACCACTTTTAACCTCCCCCCCTGGAAGTTCTGGGATTTCTGTTCCCTAGGTGCACACCATACATTTAGAAGCATTAAACTTCATTTCCCATTTTTGAAATTTTATGCAACTGATCTAAGTCAGTTTGAAGAAAATTACCTGATTCTAGTTTTTAACCACCATTTCTACTTTTAAATATTTATATTAGTAGTGGCATATCATGCAACTAAACTAAGCTCATGAAATATTGACAAAAAAAAAAAAAAAAAAACTTCCCACATCACTTGTCCATTCCCTCCAATAATTTGTTGAATTCTTCTTTGAATTTATTCAAGCTACCTACTTTCACAACAACAAAAGGAAGTTTGTTCAAACAATCAACCAACCACCCTTTCAAGGAAAATCTCTGCACATCTGTCCTGAAACCATGCTTCCCTAATTTGAATTTATGCTCCCCTCATGAGTGTACTCTTAGCAAAAGGAAAAATGCCATCACCATTGAGCTTGCTGAATACCTTCAAAACCTTAAATAACTCAAACTGGAATGTAGTCTCCAGATGATGCAATTCAGAAATGAAGCCTTTCTT
This sequence comes from Mastigoproctus giganteus, assembly GCF_048544385.1. Taxonomy (NCBI): domain Eukaryota; kingdom Metazoa; phylum Arthropoda; class Arachnida; order Uropygi; family Thelyphonidae; genus Mastigoproctus; species Mastigoproctus giganteus. The sequence continues at coordinate 227,205,612 of NC_143583.1, read as the reverse complement.
ATTTTCCATTCATGAATCTCATTGCCCTTCCCTGCACCCATTCCAGTATATCTACATCCTTAATAAAATCAGGTGCCCAGTCCTGTATACAGTACCCAAGATGCAGCCTAACCATTGTCTTGTACAACCCAATAAAATGTACTTATCCCTGTTAGCAAGTTCATGTATATTATTGACAAAACCTAATGAGCTGTCCTAGCACTCTGCCTGCATTTATCAGAGAACTTCATATCTGATTGCACAATTACCCTCAGGTGTTTTTCATTTTCCACTACTTTGATTCTAGTAGTACCCAGTTGGTATGTTAATCTGGGATTACTGCTACCCCTATGCAGTACCTTGCATTTGTTCAACTTTGAATGCAATTTCTCATCCTATCTGCCTATTGTTTCTAGATCTTGGTGCAGTCTAGCTTATTTTGATTACTGTCATTTAACCACCTGCCAACCTTTGTATCATCTGCAAACTTAGTCATTAAGCCAGATATACCTTCTTCAATATCATTAATAAATATTGAAAACAAAATGAGCCCATGACCTTTGGGGCTCCACTACTAACATTAGCCATGGTGTGCAATTTCCATTAATAACTGCTCTGTCTTCACCCACAGAATGATTCCTTTATCCATAGCAGTAACTTGCCCTTAGTGCCACACTGCTCCAAATTATGTAGTAGTTATTGTGTAACAATACCAAAAGCCTTTCTGATATCCAAGTATATGATATAAAAATTTCTTTGCATCCAGTTCCTATGTTACTGCATCATAGTATCCATTCAGAACAGTCAGACAAGATTGCCCATTAACAAATCCATGTTGTGAATGCAGTGTAATTGAATTCTTTTCTGTATGGTCCTGCATTACTTCTTTAACCAGTGACTTCATTATTTTCCTTGGAACAGAATTTAAACTATCAGGTCTGCAATTACTGATGTCATATTTTGAATGCCCCCACATGAACTGGGGATTCATTCCCACATCTCCAGTCCATACATGCTCTCAGAATTATGGCTATGGATTTGCTTACCTCCTGTGCTGCCTCCCTTAATATAATTTTATAGATCCTATCCATCCCAGGTGTCTTTGTAGTTAGGGTCAACAATTTCTCTTCCATTTTTTTCCCAGTTATCACAAAATCATTTAGTTCTCTGTTAGAGTTTAATAAACTTCTGGCATTTAATTCCTTTAATGTTTTACACAAATGAAGAAGTGCTGTTCTTTGCATTCTTTGCCAAAGAGTTCTTGTAATCTGCCTTAGATTTCATAACTTTCTTTGTGCTTGATTGCAGACTGGTTTATATCTACCATAGGCTTCTGCATCACCTGGTAATTTATATGAGTTCCATGCATTTTTTTTCTCTCTGCTATTAGTTTCATTATTTAATCTAGCATCCATTAAGTCTAAGCCTTGAACAGTATTTCTTATTAGGTACGAAAATCCTAGTAGCTTCAATGATTACTTCCCTGAATGCTAAGCCATTTAGAATTTGGCTGTAACATCATGAGATGGTCACACTGTATAGAATTTAAAAACTGTTTGAGACTACAATAGTCATCTCTATGAAAGCAAAGAAGTCATTCTATTTGCCCTTGACAGTAGTTTTCTTTCGGTAAATCCCACATCAGTATACTGTAAAATGGGATATACTAAAATACAGCTACTGTTAATAAATCCTGTATCAATACACTGTAATCACTGCCACCTAGTTGATTTTTTACCTGATTCTCAATGCATGAAGAATTGCTCTAATTGTTAATTCAAGAATATTGTTTCCTCCTGTTGCCTCTCTAAAATTCTGCTGTAGCAATCGGTCATCCAGTGAATCCACAAAAGTCTTGCTAGGATGTGTGACCAATCCACAAGTTCTAGTCCAGGGGTTGCAAACATATGGCATGCAGGCCCAAAGTGGCATGCATACAAATTTTTGGGAACACGGAATTCAGAGCGTCCCAAAAAAATTTCAAACTTCGAAACATTACTTGTGTCCTTTGCACACCCATTCTCTCTGCCAGGTATGTAGTGACACATGCCATTCAGCAAAAAGCTGTATTCATGCAATGATTTGTTTGAAGTAGTGAGACATAATTGCGACATTGTGTGATTAAATGTCATGAATATCATCTTCTGAGGGGCACAAAAAAAATTCCAAGGGCATGCGAGGGTAGTTTTTTAAAAGATTTAGCCAGTTTTGGCACTCACCCTTAAAAAGATTTGCCACCTATGTTCTAGTCAATATCTGCAAAGTTAAAATCTTCCATTATAAGACATTCTAATATACTGGCCCATTATATTTCAGTGTATAGTTGTTTATATATTCATCACAGCCATAGGCTTATCACAGCCTACTGCTCCCACTGTCATTTTCCCTGTGTTTATGTCGCACAAAACTGAATAAACATTGCACTGTATACTCATGTTGACTGGATGAGCTGCATTAGATTTAATATGTTAACTGAGAGCATACCTCCTCCATTCCTGTACTGTCTGGCCCTTCTATACACATTGTACTCCCCATATTCAAATTCCAGATCCTTATGTTTTAGCGAAATTATGTCTCTGATCCCTGCAATGTCTGCATTTGATGACTTAATCAGTACTTCAAATACTTCTAATTTATTCATTATTCTCCTAGGATTCATGTACATGCAAGTATACATGCACCTGTTCTTACTTTTAGTTATCCTAACACAGTCTGCGTATTCACTTGTTCCATGATTACTTGCAGTGCAGACCTTGAAATACCCAACACCTTGTGTTCCAGACTGTTCCAATAGAAGCAGTGCCAGAATTGCTTTCGCCTTTGCCTGCTGTTGTCATTAATCTTAGTCTGTGTATCTCCCCAAGCTAGTAGTTTTCTGACCCACCCAACACTGCTTCAATGG